>NW_027362764.1:167216834-167848501 GCF_046119375.1 Phyllobates terribilis
CATCCAGTTGTAAGAGTTACATTATTGTATTGTCAAGGAAAGGGGGGCGGTAGGGGGGCTGAGCGTCTGGGTTTGGTTGGGGGTCCCCACAGTCTGCCTAGGCTAGATGAATTTAAAAATTCTTATTAGATACACAGCCGGTGCAGCTTGCTTCGCAGCTGGGCTACTACGCCCAAAGTATTGCCTAGGCTAGATGCAGTTAAAAATTCTACACTGACTAGCAGACACAGAAGATTTGGAGCAGACCTCTGAGTAAACAGCTCTTCAGACTCAACCATCTGTGTTACCCCAAGTCATAGTGTATGTAGTTTCTTACAGTTAAAAGGGGGGGGAGCGACCCAACCCACCTAGAATTGACGATGCCAACGTCACGTAAGACACAGCAAGGGGACTCCAAAAAGAGTCTCCATTTTTTCCCAAAATTGTGGCACAGACACCACTTAACCCTAGAACGCATACCTGGGGCCTCGCAGTCCCGCCCTGTTAATTGTTTTCTATTTTCTGCAAGATTACTTTAGTTAGAATTTTGAAACTCTAGGTATTCTTCATGTATATAGTTGTTTGTCATTTGAGTTTGAGTTATTCCATGTTATTTGCACACGGGCCTAAAAGGCCCCAGGTATATGAAAGTGTAGATTTTTATGGTCATGCGTTCTAGGGTTAAGTGGCATCAATTGCCCCACAGTTGCTTAAAACGGTTGGTGAGGTGATATTACCAAATCCTCAAGCTTTTAGTCTCCCAAGGATAACACAGGGTTAGAAAAGTCCTTGCGAATCCATGATTTGTTCATCTTTATGACCGTGAGTCTGTCTACATTCTCAGTGGACAGCCACGTGCGCTTATCTGTCAGCACACCATCAGCAGCGCTGAACACACGTTCAGAGAGAACACTGGCTGCAGGGCATGACAAGATCTCCAAGGCGTGAGTGGCGAGCTCCGGCCATTTTTCCAGATTGGAATACCAAAATGAGCAAGGATCCAGTGACACAGTCATGGCTTCGATGTTCACTTGGAGATACTCCTGCACCATCCTCTCTAGGCATTGACTATGTGTCAGACTTCTTGTCTCCTGTGGCCTTGCAAAGGATGGTCTAAAAAAGTGGTGAAACGATTCCACAAAATTGCTGTTACCAGCAGATACTATGTTACTGTTACGGTTTGAGTGATGAAGACTCGACAGTCCCACTGTTGGCAAGTTAGAACTGTGATATTCACTTCGTGCACCACTGGTGTTTTGTGGAAAAGCACATGTAAGATTCTGCAACAGCGTCTGCAGATACTCCTGCATGCGTCAATCCCTTTTTATGGCAGGAATTATTTTGGCAAATTTACTTTTGTACCGGGGATCTAAGAGTGTGGCAACCCAGTAGTCGGGATTACTTCGAATTCTGCAATCTGAAGGTCATGTTGCAGGTAGTGCAGCAAGAAGGCACTCATGTGTCTTGCGCATCCAGGAGGACCAAGTCCTTGTTGTGTTGGTAGCGAGGTAAGAATCATGCTTCCTTCCTCTGCCCTCTCCCCCCAACCTCGCACAACAGAAATGTGATCAAGGTCTCCCTCATCTGATGAGTCTTCCATGCCCATCGCCAGTTCATCCTCCACTTCTTCCTCGGCTCCTGCACCTTCCTCAACAGTTTGGCTGCTACCATGCACCCTGGTTAATCCCTCTCCCCCACCCTCCCATGCCTGCCGCCTTGGTGCTGCCAACCGTCTGGACCTTGGAGATATTATCCCTTCCGCACACGACTCCTCCTCTACTTCCTCCACCTCCTCTTGTCCCACCACCTGACTCTGAATTCTGTTTAATGTGTGCTCCAGCATGTAAATCACCGGAATAGTCATGCTGATAATGGCATCGTCGTGAGCACTAAACATCTTCGTCGCCATTTCAAAACTGTGCAGAAGGGTGTGTTTGGCGCCCCTGAGGGTTCAGTCGCCAAAGAATTACTGCATCTCACCCAGCGGTGTGGTATCTCACCCTCAGGTAATGAAGGTGTATGGCTCGGGACCCTAACACCTGCATCCAACACATACCCGCAGTGGGGGTAGGGCGAGATTGCTCCTAAGGGAGAGCACAGTCCCAGGTCCCTAGCTGGTGGGAGGGTCCTATGTAGTGGGTGCTTAGGGGAGCAGCTTAGGGGAGCACATGACAGGGAGAGTATAAATAGGAAGCCATCTTAGAAAGAGCAAGCCAGTCAGAGGAGGAAAAGTGACAGGAGCAGAGGCTCGGCATGAGCTCTGCTCCGGAGGCGGGCCTAGACTGGGAGGCCCAGGACTGAAGGAGAGAAGAGAGGAGTGGGAGCAGGAAGGCTCCAGGAACCGAAGGGACCCTAGGGCTACGGGCCGTGCAGAAGGCCACCCGTACTCCCACTGCTACGAGGAGGTAGAGGGGTCAGGCCAGATAAGGGGAAGTGGTCCCTCAACTAGAGGAGAAACAGCAAGGCTCAACTAGAAACCGGAGGCTGCAGCATTTCATGTACTGCAGGCAAAAGTCCACACCAGTCTCACTAAGAAGGTAGCCACATAGGACCCAGGGGACGGAACACAAGTCGCCCGCCAAGGCCCGAGGATACCGGATAGAAGTGTCACTGGGTGTGAGGTGCAGGGAGAAGGCCAGAGAAAGGACACACAGAAGGGGGTCCTGCTAAGTACTCCAGAGCTATCTGGAGGTGGACTGAGCCCCTCACTGAGTACGCACAGCACGATGGGTGAGATTGCTCTGGTACCTGTAATCTGGACTGCAACAACTGTGAGTAAAGATCTTGGGACTGCATCACACGGACTCTGTGTTCATTACTGACTCCCTGCACTACAACCACCATCATCCACCCACACTGCCCTGAAGCTACACTCTTCCTGTGGTGAGTAATAATACCATTGCTGCAAAACCACCAGCTTCAGAGGACTGTTCCGCAGCGGCGGCCCCTTTGGCCGCACTCCACAGGTGGCGTAGTCGGACATTATAAAATCCATGTATACAAATTACCGTTGGCTTGACCGCCCTGGGTCACGGACCGGGTCACCGCCACAGTGACTACAACCCCCAGCGTCTACCGGCCCGGCTCAGGGTACCCCACGGCCCAGGGGGCGCGTCAACTTCATAGGTCCCTGATCTAAGACCACTCCTGCAGCGTGATTTACCCCACCTCTGGATCTTGTTGGCCCAGGCTATATGTCAGAACGTATTGCACAAGGGCTTGTCGGTGCTGCCACAGTCGCTGCAACATGTGCAGAGTTGAATTCCACCGTGTCGGCACATCGCATTTCAGCCGGTGAACTGGCAGGCCCATCGACTTCTGTAGAGATGTAAGTCGTTAAGCTGCGGGATGCGAATGGCGGAAGTGAGCACACAGCGACCGTGCCCTCTGCAGAAGGCCATCTAGTCCGGAATAGTGGGCTAAAAATTTATGGACAACCAGGTTCAACACGTGAGCCATACAAGGCACGTGTGTGACATTGCCCCGGCGAAGGGCCGCACCCAGGTTTGCAGCATTGTCGCACACAGCCTTCCCTGGTTGCAGGTCCAGTGGAGACAACCATTCATGAAACTGGGTCTCCAGAGCTGACCACAAGTCCTCAGCTGTGTGACTCACATTTCCCAGACATTTCAAAGTAAACACTGATGCCGTTGAGCCCTGCTACCAGCATAGTAAGGAAGTGTGCAGGATTCCTTCTGCGCAGTTAGAAAGCAGGTGGCATTACCAGACAGGCTTTGGGTGCAGGTGGAGGACCGAGAGGAGGTTGAGGAGGCAGAAGCAGTGGAGGAACTTCGAGATAAAGAGGATTGACGCAAAACTCGTGGGGACGGTAAGACTTGGACAGCAGCCCCTTGTCCTGCTGTCACCATAGTTACCCAGTGCCCAGTCAGCGACATGTAACGCCCCTGTCCATGCCTACTCGTCCAAGTGTCTGTGGTGAAATGCACCCTGTCACACACAGAGTGTCTCAAAGAAGCGGTGATGTTGTGTGCGACATGCTGGTGGAGCGCAGGCACACCTTTCTTTGAGAAGTAGTGCCGACTGGGCATCTGGTACTGGGGCACTGCGACGGACATAAGGTCTCGAAAATCCACTGTGTCCTCCAGGCGGAAAGGCAGCATTTCTGTAGCCAACAGCTTGCAGATGGTGAAATTCAACCTCTTAGCTTTCTCATGGCGAGGAGGAAATGGTCTTTTACTTTTCCACATCTGAGGGACCGAGGGCTGGCTGTTGTGCTTTGACAGGGTTGAGTAGGGTGTCCCTGGCAAACTGCCGGTCTGTGAGGAAGATGCAGGCGGACATGTTAGGTTAACTTGATCCAAAGGTGGTGCTCTCGATGTCAGAGAGCGCTCAACACCAGCAGGTGTTTCCACTTCCCAATGAACTGACGACCTGCCAATCACACTGGCTGTTGCAGGTATAGAGGTGGCAGGTCTGCGTCCAAAAACATGTGTGACTGCTGTCCCCCCAGTCACAGAGGATGAAGAGGCCGCAGAAGCACAAGATGGGGCAGACGGTGGTTGGCCCAGCCTGCTAGGCCGCATTGTAGCACAGTGAGCTTCCCACTGCAACTTATGCTTCATATCCATGTGACGGTACATGCATGAAGTACTCAAACTATGGATTTTTTTGCCTCTACTTAGCTTTTGGTGACAAATATTACAGATAACATGAGTTGGGTCATCCTTATCGATCTGAATAAATGCCCAGGCTATGCAAGGCTTAGAGCCCATGCGACCTGAAGAGCCACTACGACTTGTGGTCAGAGGCAGAGTTGTGGTTGAGGATGCAGTTGTTGACGTGCTTCCAGTACTCCGTCTCTGTCCAGGAAGGCGCAACCTAACCTCATCGTCAATAGCATCTGTGACGCCCCGCTGCGCTTGGTATCACAGATCCTAGAAGAGTGTATTGATGGAATCCTCCACAAGAGGCCCCCATAAACATTCACACATCTCCACCTTCCACCTCAGACCAGCAGAGGGAGCCCGTTAGGGATATAAATAGGGAAGGTGGAGCTAGGCAGTTCAGTTCCCCTGAAGAGTTCCTGCAGTAGAGAAGCCTAAGAGAGGTCAGTCTGCAGTGGAGCTCAGTCTAGTCTAGAGAACTCAGTTAATAGTTCAGCAGTGGAGCACAAGGCTCCTGCTAGCTAGATTCAGGGAGCCCAGATAGAGCTTAAGGTGTGCCGGCGCCATAAGATCGGTGAAGCGCGGCAAGCTGCCGTTAGTGTGCATAGCCTAGTGAGGGCCCGAGTAGGCCGAAGGCGAGTGGCGAGTTAGTACATAAGGGGCAGAGGAGCTTAACCAGCTCACCCCGAAGCATTTACCGGACACAGGATCCGAGCTTACCGGGATCTCTATGACCCAGTAAGGCATAACCGGAATCCCTGGAGAACTACAAGTCCCAGGATCGCTAAGGTGCTGATACGTAACAGAGCCAGGAGACGCTTAGGCCCCGCATACTGGGAGCGTGAACTCCAAGAGAAGGCCCTACCACAAGGTCAGCCAGCGCAGGACAGAGACAAAGTTAGGCCTAGCTCCAGGCAGGTCAGAAACTTACTACGCAGAGGCAAGAAACAGGAGGCCCTACACCCGCTCATTGGGGAGGATCCTGATATGCACCCTTCACTCTACAGTGCTCCGGGATGTGCCTGAATTTCCTCCAGTGAAAGGTACTGAAGTGACTACCGTGTCCGTTCCCGTTCTTGCTCTGACCCAGCTGGGTCTCGCCTGTCCTGCATTCCCCCTGCATACGTTGCCCTGAGACCTAGCTCCACCTGTGGGGAGCTATACCATCGAGCTGCCTTATCACGGGCCTCAGTGGACTGCTGCAGCGCTGGTGCTTCTCACCAGATACCACAGGTGGCGTCACGAACTCTTATAAAATTAACAATTATCCCCCCTTTTAAAGAGTGACCCCAGGGTACGGGCCAGGGAGCCGACCACCGCGACATCCCCAAGGCCAGGCAAAGGCCCAGGTGACCTCATCGACTGGCTGACTGTGGGTTGACAGTAAGTGGGATCTCCAACCTTGTCATCATCACCCTGTGTGTTATCACACCCGTCGTCCTCAAAGCCAACCTCTTCCTGCCCTGACCGAAAAGTCAAGTTGTCGCTCCAATCAGGTATTTGAGTCTCATCATCGTCTTCATCATTGTCTCCACCAACAAGAGTTACAGCTTGGGAACGAGGGTCTACATTATGCTCAGAACCTTCTTCATCTGGTCCTGGATCCGACTTATAAAGATTCTCGGCATCAGTGCAGATCATTTCCTCATCTGGATTAACAGAAGCTCTGGAGCAGACCTCCGTTTCCAAGGCTATAGTATGAGTAAACAGCTCTGCAGACTCAACCATCCGTGTTACCCCATACTCAGACGGGCAGCTGGAGACTTGGGAGCTGTGAGGAAGCAAGTGCGATTGGGGTGACACCTCTGAGGACTGGAGTATTTGTGATGTTGAAATTGAGGTGGAGGAGAGCCCACTTGAAGGAGCACTTGATATCCGCTAAAGCACCTGCTGTTTTTGTGCCTCATCTGGAATTTGTAGCGATGGGCGTGTCCGTAACAAAGGGATCGTATAACATTGTCCACAAAAAGAAGTCGACATGTTAGTTTGGCTGGAAGATGGTCTTTCTTCTGCATATGTTACTCCCCCCCACCGCGGGGGGGCTCGACCCACCAGCGGACAGGCACCAGTATTGGGAGAGGGGGGCTGTCTGTCAGGGTCCACCGCGGCTCTGGCACAAACCCGGCGACACGGAGGTGGCACGGGCAGGAACCGACTGGCCGTGTCGGCTTCTCACTTTTTGGAGTTTAGAAGGGCATGACATGCCTATATCTGTGTCTCCCCCTCCTTTTACTCCTCCACCTCTTTTCTTTTCGCATGACTATATGTACTTGTCACTTTTCCATGTGTTAGTTATGTCTTCTGAGCAGTTTGTCAGCTTTTGGACACCTTTGAAGGTGTTTTCTATGTGTTTCTATGTGTTTTTGTTTGCCTGCCATTGGTTTTAACGGTGTTCGAAGGTGTTCGACGAACAGTTCGACGAACATAATCAGTGAATGGTGTGTTCACCATCCAGCTTGTCAATCAGTTAACAGTAGTGTTGAGCCACCCCCGTAGTGTTCGAGTTACCCATCATACGAAGGTGAGCTTGTCATGGTTGATGGGCACACATAAATTGGCCAAATTATGCGCAAGAAAACTTCATTTTTTAAAGTGACATCAGTCTAGATATAATATTTCTTATATATTCAGGTATGGAGTGCCGAAGTTCTCTTTGCAATTTTGTCCTCCTTTACGATACAGGATACCATCTTCACTGAGGTAGAGCTTCTTCCATTCTTTAACTAAAACAGATAATGCTTGTGACTCATTTTCTCTCTCCCGTTTACTTGGAAACCGATTTTGGTCCACATAAAGTTGTATTCTACCAATTATGTGATCTTCCCGTTGTGCTCTATGGATTTTTCCTTTTGGCAGTTGTTGAATGGACAGGGGGTGATCTTGTTCTCTCGCTTTTATGGTGGTTTCCACCGTCAACGAACACCACAATGGTTTGTCTTCCTCTTGATAAGCTTGCACTGCTTGGGTAGTACTCTCAATTGCTTCCAGACTGACTTCCTTCGAGCATTCTTGCATGAACTCCTCAGGCTCTAGTGGCATTCTCGACAATCCATCAGCATCCGCATTGCTTTTTCCTGGCCTGTACTTGATGCTGAAATTGAAGTCAGATAGTTCAGCGACCCATCTCTGACCCGTTGCATTCAGTTTGGCTGTAGTGAGGACATAGGTCAAAGGGTTGTTGTCAGTGTATACCTCAAACTCTTTGCTGTAGTAGAGATAATCTCTAAATTGTTCACAGATAGCCCATTTCAATGCCAGGAACTCCAATTTTCCAGAATGTACATGGTAATTCTTCTCGGCGTCTGTCAATGTTCTAGAATCGTAACCGATGACTCTCAATTTTCCATCTTGATGCTGATACAGGGCAGCTCCCAGTCCAAGTTGAGAAGCGTCACAATGAAGAACAAATGGTAAGTTGAAATCAGGATATCCCAAGATGGGTGGTTTTATCAGGTAGTCTACTAGTTATTCCAATACCTCCTGCTGGTCTGCTGTCCAGAGAATGGGCTGTTGGGACAAAACGGCGTTGTTTCTTTTAAGCCCTGTCCTCCCCGCGTTCTTATTTTCCTCTGTGGGTGTTGTTGACTCTGTCCCACCCCCCTCCTCAAGGAGGAATAGTGGGGCGGCAATCCTGGAGAAGTTCCGAACGTAAATACGATAGTAGGAGAGGAATCCTATGATCTACCTCAACTCCCCGACAGTAGAGGGCCGCTTGTCTTTTAAGGCCAGTACCAAAGTGATTTCTGCTGGGTCCATGGTATATCCTTCTCCGGACACAATTTTCCTAGAAATCAGACTTGCCTTTTGAACAGTTCACAGTTCTTTGGGGTCAACTTAACTCCGTGTTGTTGATACCGCTGTAATACGGTCCTCACATGTACAACATGCTCCCGGAAGGTTTTTCTGTGTACCACATTGTCATCCAAGTACGGCTGGCAGATATCGTCCCTCAATCCATCCAAACAGGTTTCCATGGTCCTCTGAAATTCTGCTGGAGCTGAATTGAGCCAAAACGGTATGCGGATCCACTCATATAACCCCCATGGCATGATGAATGCTGTCAAGGGTCTACTAGAATCTTCATCAAATCCTTGATTTTATGCTTTACCCTGATCGAGGACAGAGAACCAGATTCTTCCTGATAGGCTATCCAGCATATCTTGAATCTTTGGTATTGGGTGCCGATCAGGTACTGACTTTCGCTTTAGTTTCCGGTAATCACAGCAGAGTCTCAATGTACCGTCCTTCTTCCTAAAACAAACAATAGGAGAGGAATAAGACAACTTCGACTTTTGGACAAAACCTCTGTTGATTAGATCTTGTAAATACTCTTTCACTTCACGGTGTAATGGTTTCGGCACAGACATGCAACTTCTGGTTACTAGGGTCGTGTCTTTCAAATTGATTTTCAATTGCAACAACAGGATACAGACTGTATCAAAGTCATCTTTAGAGAATAAACCACCACATCCACACTGCACTTAAGTGCAGAAAAAATGAAAGAGATCCATTAGTATAAAAACCAGAATTTTATTAAGTCAATCAATTAAAATATCAGACCAGACTACAAGACAACATATAATAAAAATAGAGAAACAGAGTGCCCAGTATAAGGGGAATAGCTCCTGCCTAGAATACAACAATAGTATCACATATAGTAGGCTCAAAAGAACTCCATAGAAATAACTGATAATGATCTTGAGATGTCAATATGTGCTATAATTACATCTGCAACCTGACATTTACAACAGCCTAGTTAGAAAGGTCTGTGTGGGGTATAACAATTAATGAGGGGACACAAACCCCTTCAAGAAAGAGACTAAATCCCAATACATGAAAAAACAGCTTAGTAAATATAAAATCAGTATATACAGTAAATTTAGAGTAGCAAACTTGGTTTAACCAGTCATAGTTGACTTAGCATATGAAAAGAGTAAGGCGAATATCATGGTTGATATAAATAAAATCATATACCTGATTTATACAGAGACCAGGGCAGGACACTGTCCCCCTATCACCCCGACGTGCGTTTCCTTCACCCTGACACGCCCCCGGAAGAAGCAAGAGGGCGAAACTCCACACCTCACCCCCACCATTTGATTTGCAGGGATGATGGTTGGGCACCAGCATACCTTGACTTCTTTTAGGTCCATTGTATTCTGTGCTTTCTTTACTCTATGAATCACATTTTCCGCCACGGCGTTGGGTATGGCAAGTGATGTGGCAATTGCATCCACCACCAGCGTCCCTGACTTGTGTTTTGTGATGACCTCACTGATTACATTATAACCCATGAAAGGATCCTCTGCCACGTTCTGATCACTGGTCATGAGAAAAAGTACCAAAAGCTCAATGGTGTTGCTGTTCTTCATGTCCCTCAGTTGGAAAGTCACTTCCACCCAGCCTATGAAAGGAATTTCGGTCTGGTTGACAGCTTTGCCGTGGAGTTCCACTGGTCCTAAGAGGTCTTTTAGCGACCAAAGGCAGGTATGTGGCAGGTAGCCCCTTCTCCATTCTTCATTTAAAAGGCTCGCTTGGGCTCCTGTGTCCCACAGTGCTTTTTACCAGGAGTCCATCTAGCTAGCACTGTATAAAGGCTGTCTTTACTGACCGAGGAATCCTCCTCCCAGGAGTACATCATTTGACCTCCGCACTGGGCATTAAGTAAGTGATGCCCCTGTCTCTCTAGCAGCTGTTGTAGACGGGAACACACTTGGGGACAGTACTAACGTAGCCATTTTACCTCATGCGCCGTTCTGGGGTTTGATGAGATTTGAATTTGCTTCTGGGGCTTCCTCCATGTCGCGGTTACCAGTCGCATCGCACTGGCAACTTCCTGTGTTTTAACCCAAACGACCGTGACCATTGGCATTCCTTGGCATAATGTCCTTCCTCACCACATCTTAGACAGTGGACACACACCGCACTCTGATTTGATGAACGGCACGCTTCACAAGCCGGGTATCTTCTGTTTTGGAACCCACTCCTGGGGGATACAGGTTCTGGCCTGGAACAAATCAACTTTTTCACCTCAATCAACTCGGCTCGCAGTTCTCCTACTACTTCCTCCCAGTCAGCGCTGGCGGTCCTTTCTTTTGTTGGTGATTTAAGGTTCCCTCTTGGAGGTGGCACTGGAGGGTCTCCATGATGATTTTCAAACTGGCCACCGGGGGTCTCCAACTTCAGCTGACTCATTTTGGTGATTTTAGGAGCAAAGCCTTTCTTTAACTTTTATTCGCTCTCTGACTCCAAACTAACTGCCTCATTCATTTTTTCAATTAGGACTTCTTCCAGAATCCCAGGATCATCTAGGTACTGCTTCAGCAGCAGCTTGATGTCTTTGCTGATTAACCCTGTTCCCAATGATCTCAAGAACTTCTTCTGGACTAGTCCAGCATCAAACTTCTCCGCTTCTACATCTCTGGATGCAAAAAACAGTTTATCCTTTAGTTCAATTGCTCTGAACAAGAAACTTTGGGGTGATTCATTATTTTTCTGTGAGAGCTTAATGAGTCGGTGGAACAATTCTGAAGTACTGACTTCTTTATAGTGCCCTTTTAAAATCATCTTCAGCTGTTGCAAGGTCAATTGACTCTTCATTTCTAGCATACTACAGAGGTTCAGTCCTGGGCTGATCGCTTTTACCACCCCTTCAATGATCTCATCTGGCTGACAGACTTTCTGTAAGCCTGCATCGATCTGGTGCAACAAGTTCATATAAGACAGTTTCTCTTTCTGTTCACACTCTCCAATCTGTCCCAGGATCTTGAATTCTTTCCCTACGGTGATTTGTGTTGTTAGAGAGGACTTTCTTCCTGATTTATCTAACCCAAGCAGGTTGAAGGTTCTGTCTGAGTCTATCACACGTTCAGCGGTTTTGGTCGATTCCTGCAAGGCTGTTGTTAGGACTTTGAATTGTTCTTTCAATTCCTGTAGTTCTGTCTGCGGACGGAGATTCCCGCTTTTGGTAATTGGTGCCACCCCTCCATCCTCCAACTTCAACCTGGTTAGAAACTGTGTTAGCTCCTCGAGGAACGTCCCCATGACGTCTTCAGCTTCTTTCTCCCTCAGCTCATCCATTTTTGCATTAATGGCAGCTAACAGTTGCCTGCTGTTGTGTGCTTTAGTATCTGTTCTTCTGACATCTTTATATGTTCTGCTACTGTTCTCAATTCTTCACAGGTTAACTGAAGAAGCAGCTGACTAATTCTGTCCATTTGTACTTCTACATCCATTGCTGCTAGTGAGTTTTCTTTAGGGCTGGTCCCCTTTAATTGGTGTAGCAGAGTTGAGTTGAGGTGCTGTGCTGCTGCGTTTTTCCAGACACTTTTCCTCTTCTCCCTCTACACGCTAATTCCCACTCAGGACTCCCCGTACAGGCCACCAATGTTACACGCACGCTGCTAGGTTCAGATAGGTTGAGACGGGTTTCATGGATTCTTTGGCATCCCGGGGGAACCGTTACTCAGGGCAACCATAGGCTGCAGCTTCTGGCAGGCACACAATAGATTCAATTGCTGACCAGACACATCTGACAAGAGTCTTTTTTAACAGTTTAACAGTGGAATTTAATCTGAAGCATGGCCAGTGCAATTCAGGTATATTACAGCAACAATCTACATTACAGTACAGTCTGAGTTTCTTGAGCAACCGGCTCCAGTAACAATGTAGTAGTTTCTTCACAGGGCACAGTATTACAGTCTCTTCAGTAGGATAATTCAGCATAGATTAGATCTCTTAGCAGCACACTTCTATGCATACACAACCACAGGCTTTTCCTTCACAAAGACTCAATAGTACACAGCATTCTTTATCCTGCATGGAGATGGAGGGGGGGCGGTTTGATGAGGGAGATGATCCCTGTGACACAATTCCTCTCAGTTCTTATCTTCCAGCCTGATAATACTCTGCACTGTTAGTTCAGAGAGTTTTTATGACCTGTGTTTAGTTTCTCTCCTAATCTGAATCCTGTTCAGTTGCCTTCTGTCAGATACAGATAACACACTACCTTTCTCTTCAGGTTCAACCAGACTACAATGACAAGTTCACCACAATCCCCCTGAGACTCTGCTAAAACACTCTCTGTCTCCTGTGACTGTGTTAACCCCTCTAGTTGCTGGATGCTTCTGAAGCACACTTCCTGTCTCCTGTGCTTGTGTTATTTGTAATAGTTGCTGGATGCTTTTGAAGCAACAGCACTACTTCTGCATGTCACACTTACTACATAGATACAGCAACAGAACCAAGCTTACTACATAGAGATGGTAGAACCACAAATCTCAGAAACATATTCAGTGGACAAATGTAGCACCCTGAGGATTCGGCTGCTACAGGGGTATTGCACCTCAGCCAGAGGTGTGATATTCCACTCCCGGGTAAGGATGGAGTGTGGAACTGAGCTCAGTAGGCTGCATGCACTACACACATCCCATTTCCGAGGAACAGACCGATGGTACTCCCACTAGAGAAATGTGCAGGTACAACAGTGTCTGTTCCTGGCTGGAGTGGGAGGGGGGTGGAACATCCCAGTAGTGTAGGGGCAGATAGGGGGAGCAGCCTGGGTAAAGTTAGGAGCTCATTGGGTGCTGGTCACCTGAGCTCACACATAGAGGGAGTATATAAGGTGGGCACCATCTTAGATCAGGGTCAGTCTTTTGCAGAGTGAGGTCAGTCTGTCAGAGCAGAGGAGAAGAGCAGCTCCAAGGCCAAGAGAGAGAGGAGAAAGAAAGACCCAGAGGGGGAGAAAGAAGGAACTCCAAGAGCCCAAATTAGACCAGAGGGTGAAGAGTTGGCAACAGGGTACCGGATCCCAAGCTGGCAGAGGCTACAGCACACCTTAGCCAGGAACCGGAGGTCGTGGGCAGGATCTGCCACGATCACCCACTAAATCCACCCGGAAGGCAGACCAGGAATAGGGTCAGGGAACCCAGAAACAAGGGTTTACCACCAAGAGGCCCGAGGGAGCCGGACATAGGTGGATCCCTGGTGGGGAAGGCCAGAGAAGAGGACAGGACAGAAAGGGAGCTCAGGACCACGCTCCAGAATCACCTGGGGGTTGGCCGAGTCCAGGACCTGGTGGACGCAGCACGGCTCGGGTGGTCACTTAAGGCCGGAGTGACCAGAACAACTGCAGTAAGTAAACAAACCCTGAACTGCACAGCCCGACTCTGAGTCTCATTTCCATCCCCGCTGCACCACCACAACCCCCATCCTCTGCAACTGACCCCCTGAGGCTATACCCCTCCCGTTGGGGGTTATACTACCTGAGCTGCACATACATCACCAGCCTCAGCGGACCCTGCTGCAGCGGCGGCCGTATTGACCGCAATTCAACGGGTGGCGTAGTCGACACAAGAGAACATCTAGTAACATCATAAAGACTGCCACACACTGAGCTTGACACCCTGGGCACGGACCGGGTCACAGCCACTCGGAGACTACAACCCCCATCTGATCCGGCTCCGGGTATCCCCAACAACACTGGCCCAGGGGGCGCGTCAACTTTGGCGTAGTCGGCAGGATTACGTGCCCGCAACAACCGGGTACTGTGTGCCTGAAGAAAAGTTCACCGTTACCTCAAAAAGAAGTCTCCTGCCGGTTCCGGAGGGTCCCCGCCATTGGGCCCCATCACAGGTCGTTTCCCGCCGGTTGTCCGCCATTTGCAGCTTTTTCCCGCCATCCATGGAGCTTCCCGCCACTGGGAGACGATTCCCGCCATTTCCAAAGATTTCCCGCCTTGGAAGAGCGGACGCCATTATGGGCGTGCCAGAGGGTGGCAAGAGGTCACCTCCCATCGTGGGCCAGGTCGAAGAATGGCGCCAAAAGCGGAAACCGCGCCCACCAACAGAGACTGTGATGCTGGAAGTGTCCATCAGCGTGAGAGAACTGCCCCTGGAACTGAAGTTGCCCCGGGACCACCCTCAATGTGGGCGGAGACAGAAGAAGAGAACAAAGATGGGTGTCGCCTGGAGCAGTCTGGAGAGAGCGCACCCGGAGACAAGACGTCTGGAAGAGAGTCCAGAGAGAGCCTACCCGGAGATGGAGGGAGAGCCAGGCAGCACCGACCCAGTGGTCAGGAGCCTGATGCGGGCCGCCACTCCAGGCAGCACCGACCCAGTGGTCAGGAGCCTGTTGCAGGTCGCCACTCCAGAAGGCCTGCTGGAGATCCTAGCACAGCTCCCCCGAGACCGGGAGTGTGCACAGACCGCGCTGGAGGGCCTCGCACGGAGGATGGCCCGGGTGCAGCGGGAGACGTTGGCGGAGTGGAGCCGAGAGATGGCCCAGCAGACCGAGACTCGTCAGCGGAGCACGCCACCCGAGACGAGGAGACAGACCGCCTCTGAGGATGGCGCAGGAGGACTGAAGGCCGGAGACGGCGCCGAGAAGGGAGCCGAACGAATGGAGGCAGGTAAAGGGGACGTCACTACCCTGAGCCGGGAAACCGCGTGCCTACCCCAGCTCCCCGTCGCAGAGCCCGAAGTTCCCCCTGCCGTGCCCGTCGCTGCATCGTCACCGCCGCCGACTAGGCCTCAACCGGAAACTGCGGCCGCGACCCCTGTGACGTCACACGCCTCGACCTCGAGCGTGGCCAAGCAGGAAATACCACCGGCCTGGTCGCAAGGCCTAGTACCCCCGGGCGCCGCAATACCAACAGCGCCCCCTACCTCCGCGGAGCCCCCGGCCTGGTCGCAGGGCCAAGTAACACAGGGCGCCGCCGTTCTTACGGTGCCCTTTACGTTCAAGGTGCCCCAGGCCTGGTCGCAAGGCCTGGTTAACCCGGGCGCCGCTACCACCACGGCGCCCATAACACCTAAAGTACCGCACCTGGGTGAGGACCTGTTCGCCCAGCATACGTGCCCGGATGGGCAGCCCTTCGTATGGCCCCAGGAATACATCCAGTTGGAGCTGCAAAAAGCAAGGGCCATGTGCGAACCCCTGATCCCGGCTCCAAAGCCCATAAAGAGTGTAACATACCTGGCGGCGTCCTTGCATGGTGGTCCATCTCCCACTGTGCAAGAGAGCGCACTTGATCTCCTGTCCAGAGTGTCTCTCTGGCTTCCCTCCATGCTGTCTGTTTGTGTCTGTCTCTGCTGCTTAAGGGCGGCGCCCGATCACTTCCTGCCTTTTGTACCTGCTGTGGGTCACACCCCTTGTGCGTCCTCAGCCTATTGCTGTCTGACACTTGGTATATAGCTCAGCAGCTCCCTTCTATCCCTGCCTGAGCATAGTGTTTTCCTTCAGTGTGTGCTTGCACTCTGAAGGTGCCAGGTCCCGTCTTTGTTTCCTTGTCTGCCTATCCTGGAGGCTGTATTTCCAGGCCTGTCTGAACACGCTCCTAGCCTGTTCCTCCTGCCTTCTAGGGGCCGATTACCTAGACCTGTTCCTGTATCTTGTCTGACCTGTCTGAACACGCTCCTAGCCTGTTCCTCCTGCCTTCTAGGGGCCGGTTCCCTAGACCCGCTCCTGTATCTTGTCTGTCCTGTCTGAACACGCTCCTTGCCTGTTCATCCTGCCTCTCTGGGGGCCGTATTCCCAGACCCGCTCCTGTATCCCGCTGCAGTGTCGGTCTCCTCCGTACACTCAGTTCCAGTCTGAACTCTCTCCTATCCTTTACCTGTTTTTCCTCTATGTCCGTTCCCTTCCTTTTTCTGCAGAGTCTGAACTCGTACCTAACTCCTGCTTGTTGTCTCTGTACTCCCGTTTGTGAGTTTGTGGTCCACTCGCTACTTCACTGCAAGTACCCTGTGGGTGTCTGGCTCTGCCTTTCCCTTCCTGTCTGTTCCGTGTGAACAGAGCCCTGTCCCCCCTACTCAGCCTAGCCTGCTCTGACTCCTCTGCCCGCTGCTCCGGCAGTCCTGTCCTGCCCTGCTTCTGCCCGCTGCTCCGGCAGTCCTGTCCTGCCCTGCTTCTGCCCGCTGCTCCGGCAGTCCTGTCCTGCCCTGCTTCTGCCCGCTGCTCCGGCAGTCCTGTCCTGCCCTGCTTCTGCCCGCTGCTCCGGCAGTTCTGTCCTGCCCTGCTTCTGCCCGCTGCTCCGGCAGTCCTGTCCTGCCCTGCTTCTGCCCGCTGCTCCGGCAGTCCTGTCCTGCCCTGCTTCTGCCCGCTGCTCCGGCAGTCCTGTCCTGCCCTGCTTCTGCCCGCTGCTCCGGCAGTCCTGTCCTGCCCTGCTTCTGCCCGCTGCTCCGGCAGTCCTGTCCTGCCCTGCTTGTGCTCGCTGCTCCGGCAGTCCTGTCCTGCCCTGCTTGTGCTCGCTGCTCCTGCAGCCCCGTCCTGCTCTGTTCTTGCCCACCGCTTCGGGCGTTCCCTCTCTGCTGTGGTTGTCTACCGCATCTGCGGTTCTGTGACCCAGTCTGTACTGGGTCTTAACCTTTCTGTGCTCCAGCCCGTCCTTTCGGCCAGTACCTCCCTGCCTGCATACTCGCCTGTATCCACCCATCTGCATACCTGCCGTGTTTGCTTATATCCACCAGTCTGTGCCAGCCTAACCTGCCTGTTCCTGAGTCCCAGTGTGTACTGGGTCCTATCCCGCCTGTGTTCCTACCTGCTAGTGCCTCCCTGTCTGCACTCTAGCTGTGCTTGCCTTTACCCCCCTGCCTGCATACCCGCCTGCCTGCATACCAGTCGTGCCTGCCTATACCCACCAGTCTGTGTGCCAGCCTACCAGCCTGTTCCTGTATTCCCCTGTGTGGGTCAACAGCCGTGTCCGGGGTCTGTCCTGGAGTAGCACCTGGTCCCTCTGCTCGGTTCCTCCTTGGTGCACTGGCGTCGTATGCCGTCGTGCGACCCTGGTCGGATCGGGTGAATACTTAGTCACGCCCCTCCAGGCATTCACTCTCCGGCACGGTCCAGTGGAATCACTACCAATCACACGCACACGCCGCTTAGCCCGGGCGTGTGCATAACAGCATGCTCAGGCCATGGTTCCCGTTGAGCCCCACGGCCTTCGCCCTCTGAGAAGTTTTCCAGCGAATATATGCATTAAAATAAATAAATAAATTTTTTTTTCCCTTAGCTGAGTTCCAGGCGAGATTACGCACCGTCCAGATGGATCTATCAGCTCTCGTTCCTGCGGATCCGCCACGTTACTATGGGGATCCAAGACAGTGTCGTGCATTTGTGGAGCAATGCATGCTACACTTTAAGGCCTACCCTCTCTACTTTCCTTCCGATTGGGCTAAAGTGGCCTTTATGATGTCTTACCTGGCGGGTGATGCCTTGGCATGGATCAACCCCCTATATGAAACACAGGATCCGATCCTCCGGGACCTAATGGCCTTCCTGGTGGCCTTTCTAATGGTCTTCGATGATCCTAACCCGGAGGCTCCTGCTGAAGCTTCACCTCCCAATATCCCGGAGCAGCCCCGATGGGTAATGTGTGTGGGTAGCGCAATAGTCCTCCAGCCCAATGAGACTACTGCCCACCCAGAATCCTCACAGGGTGACTACGCTTTCCGGAATACTTCTCTCAACCTCAAGAGGCAGTCCAGACGTGCTAGACGTAGAGGCAAGCCGTCACGCCAGGGTCTGTCCTCCCTGAGACCTCCTGACCCCAACCTTGAAGTCCCTACTGAAGCTTCATCTCCCTGTATCCCGGAGAAACCCCAATGGGTAATGTGCGTGGGTAGTGCACCAGTTCTCCTGCCCGAAGAGACTTCTGCCCATCCAGACTCCACACAGGAGAACTTCCTGCACCCGGCATCAGATGCTTCTCTCTCTTTAACCGGTGTGCATGTCCAAGGATGCTCCAAAGCTGTGGTTACCTCTGAGTCTGTGCACCTCTACTACCTGGCGGAGGATCCCCTGTTGCCTCCTGAATCCTCCGGGATACCACTCGATGACAAATGGAGAGAGACTTCTCTACACCCGGTACTCAATACTTTGTCCGCTTCGTCCTGTGAGCCTGACAATGGGTACCCCAAAGTGGTAGTTACCTCCGAGTCTCTACACCCCTCCGACCAGGCGGAGGATCTCCAGTTGTCTCCTGAACCCTTCGGGGTGCTACCTGGTAACGAAAGGACAGAGACTCTCCTATACTCTGTACCTGATACCTCGCCTGCTTCCTCCAGTGAGTCCAACCTAGTGTACTCCGAAGCAGAGGTTACTCCCGAGTCTCTACACCCCTCCGACCAGGCGGAGGACCTCCAGTTGTGTTCAGAACCCTTCGGGGTGCCACCTGGTGGTGAATGGACAGAGACTTTCCTATACTCGGTACCCGATACCTCGCCTGCTTCCTCCAGTGAGTCCGACCTAGTGTACTCTGAAGCAGTTGTTTTCTCTGAGCCTCTGCACTCTTCTGACCCGGCGGAGGACCTCCAGTTGTTTCCTGAATCCTCCGGGGTACCACCAGATAACAAAGAGACAGTGACTTTTCCTCATTATGTACCTGATAACCCGTCTATTTTTTCCTGTGAGCTTGACAAGATGTACCTCGAAGCAGAGATTACCCTCAAGTCTCTGTCCCCCTCCAACCCAGTGAACGACTGGTCCTCGAATTCCCTGCGGAAGATTCTGGCAGGCCTGAAGAAGAGGGGGCGTAAGGGGGGAGGTACTGTAACATACCTGGCGGCGTCCTTGCATGGTGGTCCATCTCCCACTGTGCAAGAGAGCGCACTTGATCTCCTGTCCAGAGTGTCTCTCTGGCTTCCCTCCATGCTGTCTGTTTGTGTCTGTCTCTGCTGCTTAAGGGCGGCGCCCGATCACTTCCTGCCTTTTGTACCTGCTGTGGGTCACACCCCTTGTGCGTCCTCAGCCTATTGCTGTCTGACACTTGGTATATAGCTCAGCAGCTCCCTTCTATCCCTGCCTGAGCATAGTGTTTTCCTTCAGTGTGTGCTTGCACTCTGAAGGTGCCAGGTCCCGTCTTTGTTTCCTTGTCTGCCTATCCTGGAGGCTGTATTTCCAGGCCTGTCTGAACACGCTCCTAGCCTGTTCCTCCTGCCTTCTAGGGGCCGATTACCTAGACCTGTTCCTGTATCTTGTCTGACCTGTCTGAACACGCTCCTAGCCTGTTCCTCCTGCCTTCTAGGGGCCGGTTCCCTAGACCCGCTCCTGTATCTTGTCTGTCCTGTCTGAACACGCTCCTTGCCTGTTCATCCTGCCTCTCTGGGGGCCGTATTCCCAGACCCGCTCCTGTATCCCGCTGCAGTGTCGGTCTCCTCCGTACACTCAGTTCCAGTCTGAACTCTCTCCTATCCTTTACCTGTTTTTCCTCTATGTCCGTTCCCTTCCTTTTTCTGCAGAGTCTGAACTCGTACCTAACTCCTGCTTGTTGTCTCTGTACTCCCGTTTGTGAGTTTGTGGTCCACTCGCTACTTCACTGCAAGTACCCTGTGGGTGTCTGGCTCTGCCTTTCCCTTCCTGTCTGTTCCGTGTGAACAGAGCCCTGTCCCCCCTACTCAGCCTAGCCTGCTCTGACTCCTCTGCCCGCTGCTCCGGCAGTCCTGTCCTGCCCTGCTTCTGCCCGCTGCTCCGGCAGTCCTGTCCTGCCCTGCTTCTGCCCGCTGCTCCGGCAGTCCTGTCCTGCCCTGCTTCTGCCCGCTGCTCCGGCAGTTCTGTCCTGCCCTGCTTCTGCCCGCTGCTCCGGCAGTCCTGTCCTGCCCTGCTTCTGCCCGCTGCTCCGGCAGTCCTGTCCTGCCCTGCTTCTGCCCGCTGCTCCGGCAGTCCTGTCCTGCCCTGCTTCTGCCCGCTGCTCCGGCAGTCCTGTCCTGCCCTGCTTCTGCCCGCTGCTCCGGCAGTCCTGTCCTGCCCTGCTTGTGCTCGCTGCTCCGGCAGTCCTGTCCTGCCCTGCTTGTGCTCGCTGCTCCTGCAGCCCCGTCCTGCTCTGTTCTTGCCCACCGCTTCGGGCGTTCCCTCTCTGCTGTGGTTGTCTACCGCATCTGCGGTTCTGTGACCCAGTCTGTACTGGGTCTTAACCTTTCTGTGCTCCAGCCCGTCCTTTCGGCCAGTACCTCCCTGCCTGCATACTCGCCTGTATCCACCCATCTGCATACCTGCCGTGTTTGCTTATATCCACCAGTCTGTGCCAGCCTAACCTGCCTGTTCCTGAGTCCCAGTGTGTACTGGGTCCTATCCCGCCTGTGTTCCTACCTGCTAGTGCCTCCCTGTCTGCACTCTAGCTGTGCTTGCCTTTACCCCCCTGCCTGCATACCCGCCTGCCTGCATACCAGTCGTGCCTGCCTATACCCACCAGTCTGTGTGCCAGCCTACCAGCCTGTTCCTGTATTCCCCTGTGTGGGTCAACAGCCGTGTCCGGGGTCTGTCCTGGAGTAGCACCTGGTCCCTCTGCTCGGTTCCTCCTTGGTGCACTGGCGTCGTATGCCGTCGTGCGACCCTGGTCGGATCGGGTGAATACTTAGTCACGCCCCTCCAGGCATTCACTCTCCGGCACGGTCCAGTGGAATCACTACCAATCACACGCACACGCCGCTTAGCCCGGGCGTGTGCATAACAAAGAGGATCTCGCCCCCGCTAGAAGAGACCCAGTTTGAGTGGGATCCCACTGGAGAAGACCTCATGGGGTTCACTCAGGAGACTTGGGCAGCCGCAGCGGAGCGTGCAGAGTGCTGCCGCCAGCAGCTCGAGGTCTTTGAGAGGGAGCGGAGAGAGAGGCGGGTCCGGGAACAACAAGCCCAAATAAGGAGCGCGGAGCAGAAGAGCCGGACCAGGAGAAACCCCCGTGCAGCGCATGGTCCCCGTACCATCGGGACTGTGATAAAGTTCAATCTGCAGCATGGGTGGGGTTTCATCAGGGATCACCACACCCCAGGCGACGTCTTCGTGACCAGGAGAGACGTTGAGTCCCACCTGCCGGTGGGACACAGAGGTCGTGACCTGTACGTAGGGGACGAGGTCACCTTCACCCGGCACAAGTGTGCCAAAGGACCCTACGCCCTCCATGTGCATCGCCTGACGGAGGAGGAGCTGCGGTGTGAGGAGGAGCAAGAGGACCCGGACGGGTCTGAAACTGAAACCAACCAACAAGAAAGAGCAGGAGGACGCCGTCGTTGAAGAACGATAGAGAGAGACTGTATAAAGTTGCCCGTCGGGGTACCAAGAACTGTTGCTGCTTAAAATATGTCCCCGTTGGGACCAGCCAATTGAACTGAAGCCCGTGTGTCCCTAGTTCCTAATACCTGGCCGAGGACTGAGAGCGGCCATATCCCCTTGTATATAGTTGCGCTTCCTAAAGCGCCCCCTACCGGTTTTATAGGAAACCGTGTTTCTTCAAGAGACTGTCGCACTTTACCCGGTCACAAGTTGCACCGTGACCGGAGGAACCAGAAACAAGAATGTTTATATGAAAAGTTTATTGCTGCTGATGATGTTTTATATGTTTTATATGTTTATGTTTATGAAAAAAATGTATGTTTGTGGATGTTTATATCTTACAGCCCGAGGACGTGCTGTGATTTACCAGGGGGGAATGTAGCACCCTGAGGATTCGGCTGCTACAGGGGTATTGCACCTCAGCCAGAGGTGTGATATTCCACTCCCGGGTAAGGATGGAGTGTGGAACTGAGCTCAGTAGGCTGCATGCACTACACACATCCCATTTCCGAGGAACAGACCGATGGTACTCCCACTAGAGAAATGTGCAGGTACAACAGTGTCTGTTCCTGGCTGGAGTGGGAGGGGGGTGGAACATCCCAGTAGTGTAGGGGCAGATAGGGGGAGCAGCCTGGGTAAAGTTAGGAGCTCATTGGGTGCTGGTCACCTGAGCTCACACATAGAGGGAGTATATAAGGTGGGCACCATCTTAGATCAGGGTCAGTCTTTTGCAGAGTGAGGTCAGTCTGTCAGAGCAGAGGAGAAGAGCAGCTCCAAGGCCAAGAGAGAGAGAGAGGAGAAAGAAAGACCCAGAGGGGGAGAAAGAAGGAACTCCAAGAGCCCAAATTAGACCAGAGGGTGAAGAGTTGGCAACAGGGTACCGGATCCCAAGCTGGCAGAGGCTACAGCACACCTTAGCCAGGAACCGGAGGTCGTGGGCAGGATCTGCCACGATCACCCACTAAATCCACCCGGAAGGCAGACCAGGAATAGGGTCAGGGAACCCAGAAACAAGGGTTTACCACCAAGAGGCCCGAGGGAGCCGGACATAGGTGGATCCCTGGTGGGGAAGGCCAGAGAAGAGGACAGGACAGAAAGGGAGCTCAGGACCACGCTCCAGAATCACCTGGGGGTTGGCCGAGTCCAGGACCTGGTGGACGCAGCACGGCTCGGGTGGTCACTTAAGGCCGGAGTGACCAGAACAACTGCAGTAAGTAAACAAACCCTGAACTGCACAGCCCGACTCTGAGTCTCATTTCCATCCCCGCTGCACCACCACAACCCCCATCCTCTGCAACTGACCCCCTGAGGCTATACCCCTCCCGTTGGGGGTTATACTACCTGAGCTGCACATACATCACCAGCCTCAGCGGACCCTGCTGCAGCGGCGGCCGTATTGACCGCAATTCAACGGGTGGCGTAGTCGACACAAAAGAACATCTAGTAACATCATAAAGACTGCCACACACTGAGCTTGACACCCTGGGCACAGACCGGGTCACAGCCACTCGGAGACTACAACCCCCATCTGATCCGGCTCCGGGTATCCCCAACAACACTGGCCCAGGGGGCGCGTCACAAACATCTACAAAAAATTGCAGATGAATTTCACTGAAACAACCACTTCAAACGCATAGAAAAGAAAAAAGGGAAATGAAGTCTTAACGGTTGGTACAAAAATATAACAACTTTATTGATACAGAAAATACACATTTAAAAGTCTGAAAGTGCAAGGGATGTGTGTACAAAAGAATGACAGTACAGAAAAGCAGCAAGGACACATAGAGGTAGAGAATCAATCAATCAATCCTTCTTTTATCAGAATGAATGGGACTAGATAGGGATAAATGGAGAGGAACAGTAGTATATCACAAGAGATAAATATATAAACAATATTGTAAAGCTTAGTGCTCTATCTCCTGCATGATATAGTGCAATCATGTAGGCAGTAATGCTCGTCTCCTAGAGCCTACAGCTCAATGATGTAGCTGTGCCTTATCATAACCAATCCCCCTAAGTACCCCATAAACGTCCATGTATATCAACAAAATCATTACCTCAAAGTATAAAAATGTGCCCCACCAGGTGGTAAGAAGGACTAGTGCCTCTCCCTCCCGACGCGAGTTTCGCAGAGAACACGTCCAGCTTTCTCAAGGGAAGGTGAACAGAGATGGGAACAGAAGTAAACTTACTACATAGAGACAGAAACAGAACCAAGCTTACGGCATAGATATTGTACCAGAACCGAGGTTACTATATAGATATGGTAAGAACCCCCCCCCCCCCAAAAAAAAAAATATATATATATTTTTACCCTCAACAAATATATTCTGATTTTATTTTAGGATATTGTTAGGATTATGCTGTTTTCACACTCCCTACACTCGTCACATCACAGCTCCATATGCAGTTTTCCTATTTGCAATGATAAGCCTCTTCTTTCTTTTTTGGTTTTCTCAATTTTAGCATTAAATGAGCAGAAGTTGGCACGTGATTGTCTTTATGCAAACTGCATATGCAGTGGTAATATGACAAGCTCATAGATAATGAAAACAGCCAAATAATAATAGTACATTACACATTAGGAGTCAGAGTGAAATCCTACAAGTGTGCTGGACACCTCTTTAACCCCTTCCCGACATGCACCGTACATGTACTGTTCTGCGGGAGCTGCGTTCCTGCAAAGAGCAGTATATGTATGGGGCAGTGATTGGGCGGGCTCACACTGTGCGCTTCCACGATCATGTGTGGGTGTTAGCTCTATGTGAGAGCTGACACCCCACAGCAACGCCCACGATCCATGCTAGCACTGATCGCGGGTGCTTAATCCCTCTGATGCCACTGTTAATAGTGACAGCGACATCGCAGGGCATCACGGACGGAGTGGGCTCCCTCTGTGATTCCATCAACACAACGCAATGCGATTGCGTTGTGTTGATGGTCTCCATAGTTACCTCCGGTCCCAAGATGGCTGCGGGGTCCTTCAGGGTCAGGGTCCTGCAGGAAGGTGGCCACTCAGCGCCTGCTCAGAGAGCAGGAGCTGAGACGCCTCCTTCCTGCCTGTCAGACACTAATCTGTTGCTCTGCAGTGCAGATGCATTGCAGAGCATCAGATCAGCGATCTGACAGTTTGAAAATAACATCCCATCTGGGACAATGTAAAAAATTAAAAAGTAGTTAATAAAAATTATAAAAATATTTGAAAAAAATCACAAAATAAAGAAAAAATATATATTAATCCAATAAACATATTTATCTATGTAAAAAAAAAATAAACCAAAAAAGTACACATATTTGGTATCGCCGCGTCCGTAACGACCCGACCTATAAAATTGTTTCACTAGTTAACCCCTTCAGTGAACATCGTAAAAAAAAAAAAGAAAAACAAGGCAAAAAAAAGAGATGCCGCCGAACAAAAAGTGGAATATAACGGGATCAAAAAGACGCCTGTAAATAAATATGGTACCACTGAAAACATCATCTATGTCCTGCAAAAAACAAGTTACCATTTAGCTCCGTCAGCGGAAAAATAAAAAAGTTACAGTTCTCGGAATAAAGCGATGCCAAATTATTTATTTTTTCTATAAAATTGTTTTTATTATATAAAAGCAGCAAAGCATAAAAAAATGTGGCATCGGTGTAATCGTACTGTCCCGAAGAATAAAGCTGACTGATCAATTTTACCACAGGCGGAATGGCATAAAAAAATCCTGAAAATACAATTCCTCAATTGCTGTTTTTTGTTCATTCTGCCTCCCAAAAAACGGAATAGAAAACGATTAAAAAATGTCATGTGCCCAAAAATGGTACCAATAAAAACGTCAACTCGTCCTGCAAAAAACAAGCCATCATATGACTTTGTCGGTAGAAATATGGAAAAATTATAGCTATCAAAATATGGTGATGCAAAGACTTGTTTTAACAATAAAAAGCATTTTTTAGTGTGTGACAGCTGCCAAACATAAAAACTCTATATAAATCTGTAATCACACCAACCCGAAGAATAAAGTCATCTTATCACTTATACCACACGAGGAACGGCCTAAAAAATAAATAAAACCAATTCTTCACCTGCTGTTGACTGGTTCTTTGTGCCTCCCAAAGATCGCAGTATGGCTCGGCTCACATTTATCCTGCGCACCGCGATGAGCGCTTACACAGGGTTTCCGTGTAAATCTGTGAAATACGTGATTCAGAAGGAACCCCCAGTAAAAGATTCTCTGTAATGAGGTGGAGGGAGACACTGTGGATGCCGTCTGGCCTATGATCCGGCGGCGTCCGTCTTTTTATTAGGCGTGCATAAAAGTGAAGTCAGCCACAGTTTTGTGCACTTTTGAAAAGAAGGACACAGCTGAACAGAGGACAGATGGATTACAGTGAATGGATCGCTTGGGGATTTCATCTGAATCACGTCACTCGAAGATTTAAATGGAAACCCCGATATAAGTGCTCAGCGTAGCGTGCAGGATAAACGTGATCCAAAATGTTATGTAAAATGTTCCCAGTAAAAGCTTTAACTCCATTCACAAAAAAAGCAAGTCCCCACTCATGTCCGTCATCTGTTAACAAAAATATAGGTGCTTCCACATTACTGGTAGCACAAAGGCTCTGGAAAAACTAAATGGCTCCTCGCCCTCCAAAAGAAATCCAGTGAATTCTGTGCTCCCAAATCCAATTGTCTTCCTCACTTCTGAGCTCCAGTGTGTGTTTAAACTGCAGTTAGCGTCCACATGTTTGGCTTTCCTGTAGTGATGAGAGCCTGCCTAATTTACGGGTGCATGTCTCCAGAAGAACGAGCGGGCATAATGTACTGGTCACTTCCACGTACTGGTCGCTACAGCGTACTGATCACTACAATGGCAGTTTTCAATCTTCACTTAGCAACATTCACTGTTGCTTGTTTCTGGAATATACCCATGTAGTCAAAATTGTCACTACACCAGTAGATAAATGAACAAAGGGGTATAATTTCCAAAATAGGGTCACTTGAGGGGGATTCTGCTCTTCTAACATGTAGGGGCTCTGTATATGGAGTCCGCAAACTATTTTAGGAAAATCTGCACTCCAGTTGGCAAAAAGTGCTCCGCCCCTCCCGAGTCTCGCTGTGTGGCTAAGCAGTACTATATGGGATATTTGTACATTCAGCAAAAATTGTGGGACAAATTTTGGTGCCTTTTTTACCCATTTCCCAGTGTGAAAATTTTCGTGATAATAATGTAATTATTTTTTCTTCACTGCCCAATGGTATAAAATTCTGTGACACACCTGTGATGTCAATATGATCACTGCATCCCTAGTTGAATTTATTGAAAGGTATAGTTTGTAAAATGGGGTCACTTATGGGGGATTCAGCTGATCTGGCACCTCAGGGGCTCTACCAATGTGACATGGCACCCTCAAATCAGTCCAGCAAAATCTGAACTCCAATATGGCTCTTCTATCCTTCTGAGCTTTGCTCTATGCCTCAAAAGTAGACATATGGGGTATCTGCGTACTCAAGAGAAATTACACAACAATTTTTTTACATGGCTCAATGTTATAAACTTCTGTAAAGCACCTGGGGGTTCAAAGTGCTCACCACACATCTAGATAAGTTCCCTGGTGTCACTTGTGGGGGGGTTCCACTGCTTAGGCACATCAGGGGCTCTTCAAACGCGACATAACGTCCTCTAATTATTCCAACAAATTTTACATTCAAAAAGTCAGGAGAAATTGCACAACAAATTGTATTGTGCATTTTATCCTGTTACCCTAGTGAAAATGCGACATTTTGGGCTAAAAAAAACATTTTTGTGGAAAAATGTGATTTCTTTATTTCCACAGCTCAACGCTATAAACTTCTGTGAAGCACCTGGGGGTTCAAGATGCTCACTACACATCTAGATAAGTTTCTTGAGGGGTCTAGTTTCCAAAATGGTGGCACTTATGGAGGGTTTCCACTGTTTAGGCACATCAGGGGCTCTCCAAACGCGACATGGCATTCGTTAATTATGGCAGCAAATTTTACATTCAAAAAGTCAAATGGTGCTCATTCCCTTCCAAGCCCTGCTGTGTACCCAAACAGTGGTTTTCCCCCACATTGGGTATTGGTGTGCTCAGGAGAAGTTGTACAACAAATTTTGGGGTCCAATTTCTCCTGTTACCCTTATGAAAGTAAAATAATTGGGTCTAAAGTAAAAATTTTGTGAAAAAAATGTAAATGCTTATTTTTTCCTTCCACAGTCCATTAATTCCTGTGAAGCACCTGAAGGGTTAATACATTTCTTGAATGTGGTTTTGAGCACCTTGAGGGGTACAGTTTTTAGAATGGTGTCACTTTTGGGTATTTTCTGTCATATAGACCCATCAAAGTCACTTCAAATGTGATGTGGTCCCTAAAAAAAATGGTTTTGTAAATTTTGTTGGAAAAATTAGAAATCGTGGGTCAAATTTGAAACCTTATAACTTCCTAGCAAAAAAAATTTTTGTTTCCAAAATTGTGCTGATGTAAAGTAGACATGTGGGAAATGTTATTTATGAACTATTTTGTGTGACATGACTGATTTAAAGGCATAAAGATTAAAATTTTGAGCATTGCAAAACTTTCACAATTTTCGCCAAATTTCTGATTTTTTCACAAATAAATGTAAGTTATATCAAACAAAATTACCAGTATCATGAAGTACAATATTTCGTGAAAAAAAAACCAATCTCAGAATCACCAGGATCCGTTGAAGCGTTCCAGAGTTATTACCCCATAAAGTGACACTGGTCAGAATTTAAAAAATTGGCCTAGTCAGGAAGGTTAAAACAGGCTTCAGGGTGAAGGGGTTAAAGGAAACTTGTCACCTTGAGAAATGCTATTTATCTACAGATATAGGGTTAATCTGCAGGTAAATAGTGTTTAAAACCTGGTTAGCTGCCTCACTGGAAAAACATTGGCTGCAGGGAGAAAATTAAGTTTTATTCTCCCTGTAGCCACTCGCTTCCTTTCATAGGGTCAGTGCAAGGAGCCATTACAGTCACCACCAACTACAAAGTGAGCGTGCTGTAATAAGACAGGCATGCACACACATACGCAGACATATACACATACAATACACAGCCATGTACACATACAATACACAGACATGCATACTTACGCAGATCTGTACACATACAGTACGCAGACACACAGACATGCACAAACATACGCAGATATGAATACATACAATACACAGACATGCACAGTTACACAGACCTGTACACATACAGTACGCAGACATGCACACACATATGCAGACAAGTACACATACAATACATAGACATGCCCACTTACGTAAACTTGTACACAGAAACACAGGCATGCACGCACATACGCAGACATACACACACATATGCATACATTTACACATGCAATACACAGACATGCACACTTACGCAGACCTGTACACAGACACACAGACATGCACACACATACGCAGACATGCACAGTTAGGCAGACGAGTACACAGCCGTGAAAAACAGACACACACAGACATGCACACACATACAGTATGCAGACATGCAGACACATACGCAGACATGCGTACACGTACAGTATGGGAACATGCACACACATACTACACTACGCAGACATGCACACACATATGCAAACATGCACACACATACAGTACACAGACAGGCACACATATGCAGACATGTACACATACAGTACGCAAACATGTACACATACAATACACAGACATGTACACAAACAATACACAGATGTACACACAATACGCAGACATGCACACATACAGTACGCAGACATGCACACATACAGTATTCAGACATGCCTTAGGACCCGCCTCCGATCGATCACTCTGTTCTTTGGCCACTTCTCTTCTTCCTTCCACTAGGATCACGCTATACCCTTTCACGGTCTCCTCTCACGTTAGGGACACCCACCTCATGTGGCACTGCTCACTGATCAGACCTTAGGTCTGCTTTCTATGCAAACTGGGCCCTATTTGATGTCCTGATAGGAAACTGTCTCTGTCTCTTCACCTTTGCTCCTCTAACTCTGGGCTAGTCTCAAACACTAACACTTTCCCCGCTGTTGGGCAGAATACAATACCAACACTATTAATGCATATAATTCACATTATACAATACAGCAATATGCGTGTTCTTCAAGGGGGAACGTTGGCAATATGTCCATCTCTACATTACTTTCTGCAGATATGAGTCTTCAAAAATGGAAAGTGAATGACTTCAATTAGAGAGAATCTGTACATTTTACAAATATATAGATGTGCAGCATCTAAAACAACGGATACTGGAAGCCTGTGCTAGCATTTCTTCTGCGGTGTTGCTATCAGTGTGTCAAGAGTGGGAGAAGAGGGTTGCATTGACAATCCAACACAATGGGCAGCACTTTGAACACATTTTATAAGTGGTCATAAACTTGTAAAAAAAACTCATGAAAGAATAAAGTTACGTTAAAACCAAGCACACCATTGTCTTTCTTATGAGATTCTCAATAAGTTTGATCTGTCACATGACCCTCTTCCCATTGAAAAAAATAAAGTTGGATCCAAAATGGCTGACTTCAAAATGGCCGCCATGGTCACCACCCATCTGGAAAAGATTTCCCCCTCGCATATACTAATGTGCCACAAACAGGAAGTTGATATCACTAACCATTCCCATTTAATTTAGGTGTATCGATATAAATGGCCCACCCTGTACTATATTAACTGTACATACAGTATATATAAGTAGATTGGGTTCACTACACTGCACTCATGGATGCACATTCACACTATGTATTTTATTCTGATGATCCCAGTCTAGCTAGCATGTTTACACTAATATATGTATAGTGATCACTTTTGGTCTGAACTAATCTTTAATGTTGTCATCTTTATTGTTACTTAGAATCTATTATTTGGCTCATTGTCTCAACAAAAAAACTTTTTTTGTATGATATCTAGTTCTTATTTATGAATGGACAAGGACTTTTCTGCTTGAATTAAATTGGTCATAATAATGTACTCTGTTGGCAGCTGTTGTACACACCTCTTATAGGTGTCCAGTGTGGTGTTCTTCTCTGTTTTAACATGTTCTTTTATTAGTTTTATATGGTTGTTTTGTCTTATGTGTAATTTAATAAAAAATTATATATTTTATTGATTCTGGCTGTTATACTCTGCGGTTAATATAGAATCTAGTTCTTGTTTGGAGTGCCTTATTATATAGTCCATTTATAGGTTTCTTCAGTTTTTACTTGTGTTTTTGTTGGCTCCACATAAAAGCCTCCAGAGAAAAAAAAGCACCAAAACCGCAGATTTCAGCCGCGTCTTTAGACCAGAGGGGGCGCAGTTTCCATGAAGTCACATCCACTTTGCTTGGACAGTTAAACACAGTAAAATTTCTGTACAAAAAAACAGCAGAAAAAACTCAACATTTACACTACATGTGAACACGGTCTAAATATCTAAGCAAAGTGGATTTCATGAAATCTCCGTCCTCGGAGCGTCTAGAGACGCTGCTGAACTTTGCGGTTTTGGTGCATTTTTTCTCTATAGGCTTCTTCTGAAAAAAAAAAAAAGCATGAAAAAAAAAACACCATTGCATTTTTAAGTGCAGAATCAAAGCTTTTCTGTTGTATTAGAAAAACATTAAAATTCTGCTTCATATCTCTACCAAAATCGCATCAAATAAGGTGTTTTTCATTATTTTTTAATAATTTTATAGGAAGAAAAAAAATCTTTTTTATTCTCCCTCTAGAATCCAGGCATATTGAAATACAGTACACTGCTGTGTACAATTTATCAGTACAATATGCCTGTGGAGTCAGAGCCTGCAATGCAGATCAAGTATACAAAATTCTCATCATGACATCACTAGGGCCTGTGACTCAGTAGCTTTAGCTCCTACCTGTGATGTTGAAAGTCATGGGTTCAAAACCTGGGGAGACTAATACAAAAAGAAAAAATTACATTTTTGTAATTGCTTATTATTTTTATCAGCTTTATAGGAAAGAAAAAATCAGACTTTTTTTTAACCTCGGTATACAAGTACAAAGAAATACTAGGCTGTATACAATGGACATTTATAAACTGCTTCTGCTTGCAATATATGCCAAGGTTACTGAAACCTCCTATCTACATCATTAAGAGCTGTGGCTCATAGATAAAGCTGCCACCTGCAAACATAGAAAAGTGAGTTTGTGTCCATGGTGAAGTGAATATGTTAAATTTAATTTTTGCAATGAGCAAAGAGAAACAGCCCCACCCCAGAGGAGGAGCTACAGGAGCAATGATGATGTCGGAGAGGTGAGTTTTGAAGCCGGGACAAATCAATGACGTGGCGGGACTGAGCCCTCAAAGCAGGACAGTTTCACTGAATCCGGAATGTTGGGAGCTATGGCAGACAATAAGCGTGGACAGTGTGGTGCTAATAATAATAAAGAGTGTGTCAGTTACAGCTTATAAAGGATAGATAGTTTTAGATCATAAAGGCGGATAGTGTGATGGCTATACTTCAAAAGGGTAGACAGAATGGCATTTGTAAGTCAGAAGGGTGAACAGTGTGGCATTTATAGCTCATGAGAACAGACAGTGTGGCAGTTTGTAACGCTGGTGGATGTGGACCCACTGCACCACAGACCAGTCTTACCCTGGAGGAGTGTGACTAAGCAACTACCTGGTTTTCGTTCGAGCCACTGGTGGTGAGTAGTGATGAGCGAGTATGTTCTGTTAACCCTATCCGCGAGCATGCTCGAGTGCTCGTCGAGTATCTTCAGCGGTGCTTGGTGTTATGTTTTCGTCACTCAGTGCTCATTATTTGCGACTGTTTGACAGCTTTAATACATGTGAGAAATGCCTAAGAAAAAAGCATTCCTCACATGTATTAAAGCTGTCAAACAGTCGCAAATCATGAGCACTGAGTGACGAAAACATAACACCGAGCACCGCTGAAGATACTTGGAAAACACCCGAGCATGCTCGTAAATCTCGAGTAACGAGCATGCTCGCTCATCACTAGTGGTGAGATTAGGTAGGTAGTCACTGGGACTGCAGCAGTTGACTGGAGGGTCAGGAGCACGGGTATGCAGTACAGGAGGGCTAAGAAAACACGTGGTCTGAGGTCAGGGCTGGCAGCACAGGGACAGTAAGCATAGTCAAGGTCAGGCAGGACAGGAAAACTAGCCGGGTCGGTAATGGGTAGGGAATATAGATGCAAACAAACATGGACTAACAGCATAGGAACCAAAGTTCGGGTGGGGAGTGGAAGGCGGAGCTGCCTAATAAAGGCCCTGCTCTCACAGGATAAGGGAGAAAAGGGAGTATAAATGAGGGTGTAGTCTACAAAAAAAGGTGTTATCTATTAAGAAGGTGTGTCTTTCCTTCAAAATTTTGTCAACTAGCTAAATCTCGCTGAAGGCAGTTCTGAAAAGATTGGCAAGTATGCACTAGTTAATATGCTTAAAAAAATGCTTCAAATGATAGGATGAAATGTTGCATTTTTCTGGGTCAACAAAGTTCACTATTTTTTCACCGATACCTATTCGAGTGCTGCTTCTACTCTATGTTTAATCTTCAGTAGTTAAATAGATGCAATCAAAATTATTCTCAGGTACTTTAAATTTAAACTAAAATTATAACTAAATATGGCATACTTTTCCTAAATTTGCTACTAGTCTGAAAAGATAATGGGATCGATGCATCGCTTTTACACTAGAATTCTGCAGCAGGCTGCACTAAAATGTTGCAACTTGTGGTGTTCGCACGCCATTTTTGCTCTGCTTTGATAAAGTGGAAGGAGCTGGGACGGGACGGAGCATTGCAGTCCCCGCTTGGCAAATTCCTGACTAGAGTAAGATTTGTGGCAAAGTGTACACAAAGGTGCAAGCCACTTGTCCAATACTCCTGATTTATAAACAGGTGTGTGCCTCTTAATAAGTCAGGAGAGTCTGACACTATCTTACCTCCTCATCAAGACCAGCGTGGTTCAAAGTATTTTAACAGGAAATGTCAGAAGCCAAGTGTGAGGAGCTGGCCTTGTACACATAATGTACATATAGCGGAGTCCATGGCTCTAAGGGATGCAGACTTTTTCTAGCACGGAGTACCGGTTACGTCAATCTTATTGTTGTGTTCTATTAGAGGCTTGCTTGCTCGTCAGTTCAGCCTCAGGAATCAATGTTTCCACTCAGTGACAGTAAGCAGAGGAAGACTGAATCTTTGCATAAATAATGCCAGACCCAAGATTGGTAATCAAGAAAAGCCAGCATTCCATTAATCTCGTGTCTCAGGGGACTCAAGCCATTGTTCTTCCAGCCACTAGTCCCATTGTGTATATGGGGATAGTAGATCCAGAGGAGCCATCACCACAGGGGGTCTCACATAAAGTCCCAGGTGATGGGTTAGACCTGAGTAAAATTCCACCAATGTACAGTTAGCTTTGAGGGGTGGGTGTGTAGGAACCTCAGGGTAGTAGTTATGGCGAGGGGCTGATGTGTTCCCATACCCTGGTCCCCTGACAAAGATAAATGTCCCAATTCTCCTGTGTTGTGCGTGTGGTGCAGAACACTCACGTTTGGATTGCAGATCTCTGCTGTCTTCGGTTCTTTCACCTCAGGAACCGCCGCACACATATTTAGGGACTTCCATTCCGCTTTTTAAAAAAGAACTTTACTAGAACACTTGCAATCAACTTCATACAGCACATAGCATTGTTCACATACTTTTCCAGGGTTACCGTCTGATACACCGCACGTATTGATGTTCACTGTCCGTTTGTCCTGAGCTGTCCCTTCCATAGCGGACCTTCTTGGCCTATGAGACCCTCGCAGTTTTAAGAATCCCGTACTGTCTATTTCCCATCCGACTTCCCCTTCAGTGAAGGCTTTTGGACACACACCTCTCTGTGGATCCTGTGGACCGTAGGTCCCGAACGTTAGGAAATGTCTGGTTCAGAATATCTGAATACGGGTCCTTTTCTGCTGGACAGATCGTGCGAATGGTGCCCCCTGGACCACCAATTGTAATCTCCTTACATCTCTCTCACTTCCTCACGAACTGACTGCAACCAGGAAAAACATCTCAGTCTGCACTGAACCTGCTCCTCCCACACTGAGCAGCTCCCAAACCCCTTAACTCTTTCCTAACTTACAACTACATCTGCTTTAAGCTATAGTGCCCCCCTTAGCCTTACTCTTCTACTATTCTGATACCCTACCTGCACTAACCTATACTGACCCTATAACTGACACATCAGACAATTGACCATAACACTTGTTCATATTTCAAACAGGATATAGCGTAATGTGCACACACATAGACAAGGTGCATGACCAGGTCCTGGTCACCCTCTTACATGCCTCCATCCTAAAACATGGCCGTCCCGACCATGAGAGCACCTGTAAAAAAAACTAATGCACATTTAAAACATTCAACACATATGTTTATATTAAAATGCACGATAGATTAGTTCACTTTAATCACTTCTTCTTGTTGGTCAACCTTGACATCGGTCCCACTCGGTTGGGACCCTGGAACACAGAGTTCAAGTTCTTTTGAATATGGGTCCGTCTGACCCCGGTCCCCTTGCTCCTGGGACCCAAAAAAAATGTCCATCACAGGTCCGCTTGCCAACAAATCCTGCTCCGACAGTCCTGGAGCAGTGACCCGGCACGATCCTCGGGTCGTCCTGACATTTTCTCCCCCTCCCTCCTTTTACTGAGTACGGTCCCTTTAAGAACCATGGACCGCTCAATAGCTCCTATACTAGGGCACAGTCCATGGAGCAGTTGCACACAGTCCTTCAGTTAACCCTATTAGGGTTCAGTCCCGTAATCCAGCAGGGGAATGCGCAAACGTGCGCAACACAACTTGGAGGGGGAAAACGCAGAAACATAAAATTATCTTCTGGCCGTCCGGCCAGCACCATCTCTTCCTGGTGCTATCAGGGCTGCTTGCCCTTTAAGAGATGCAGAACAGTCTCTATTAGTGACCACATCCTTGGCCACCTCCGGTCATCACCGGGCTGAACAGGGGCTCCTGCCCCTAGGAACGCAGAACAGTTCCTTTTGCTTTTTCTGTGCAACGAGCACAACCAGATGCTTTTAAAGCAGCTGTTCTCTCTGGAATTCCCCTGGATCTGCCGTAATGGGCCACTCCTTGGCCTTGGATGTAGATGACGGTGGTCCCAGAGGATGAATCACTGGAGACCGATCCTCCGCTGTTGTTCCGGCTCCTTGTCTCCGATGCTGACAGACTCGGGGCTTCCGACCGTACGCTTCCCTGAGAACCGGCCGTCGCCCCCAGTGACTCCAGTGCCGGAGATGCTGCTGTGAAACTCACACTTTCACTTGCACCCACGGCCAGCTGTACTGCGGCCACAACAGTTGCCCGCACAGGCTGGTTCATCGTCTGCTCCTCTGTGTCGGACAGAACGGTGATGGCCACTGCATACGGGCCTTGGGGCCCATGTTCTTTGATGAATTTAACTCTGCTACCCACAAGCAAGGGACCGGGGGCGTCAATAGACCTCTTGTTGACATATACCTTCTCGCCGGTCCCCGCTTCCTGTAAGAAACCATAGCCGCGAGACAAGTCGAAGTGTCGCACTAGGCCGCAAGTCATCCGGCCGGACATTGCTCCTCCCCCCGACCTCTGCAGCTCTTCGCGGATGCGGCGCTCCCGCCTCTTCTTTTCAGCGATTACCCCGGCGATCCACCGGGCCTCCTCTTCCCCGGGGGTTCTCACTACTTCCTGGTAAGTAGGGGGTTGGGGGCTGGAGACAGGGCCCGCGTTGTGACTCACCGCTGCCATGGTCACCGGAGTCGGCTCGCTGTCAACTGCTGGCACCTCCGCTGCCGTTGTTCCTCCGGCCGCCTCCTCCTGTACCGCTACTTGTTTCTCTCCTGGGCTTGTGATCACGAGCCCCTTTAAGGCCTCCACTAGGGAGATGGTATCCCCCTGCAGATCGTGGAAGGGGTACCAGCCTGGTACAAACGGTAAGCCACTCTCTAGGGGGTAATCATGGAGGTCAAAGACTCCCTAGCGGCCTCCTGGGCGTTCTTCCTTCTCCTGGTGCTCCCTGCACCGGCTCCACTCCATCCTCCTGAAGCCACCATGAATAGGCATGTTCCCAGGTTGTCACTGCTCCACCGTTCCTTCCAGCAATGGCGCCGCACTGTTCAGCACAATGGGTCCTCCTTCCAGGCTCCGCCCGACCATGGGTGGGGCTGCCTTCAGCAATTCTTCCCACTCTGTTTCTGGGATCTTCAATGGTAGGTAGAATTTCTTCTTCTTTCGCCGCGCCCATCGTGGGCGGAAACCACTCACAGGGGGCCGCAATTTCCATCTGGCTCGGCGTCCATACCATACTGCTTTCCGCGCCGTTTTGTGCTCAGGATGCCCACGATGGGTGGAACCTTCGTCAATCTCCGTGCCATCTTCCGCTATCTTGGGACTCACGTAGCCGGCCACCATCTTGGGATCGCCATGTTCATCCGCCATCTTGGTTCGTACACTTTTCAATTCTCTCCGTTTCATTTGTTTATCTTCAGGCGCTTCATTTGCGCCGCGGGTCCCCTCCACCCCGCTCTCTTCATGCGAGGAACTCGCATCCTGCCGACTATGCCAATTTTGTAGGAACCTCAGGGTAGTAGTTATGGCGAGGGGCTGATGTGTTCCCATACCCTGGTCCCCTGACAAAGATAAATGTCCCAATTCTCCTGTGTTATGCGTGTGGTGCAGAACACTCACGTTTGGATTGCAGATCTCTGCTGTCTTCGGTTCTTTCACCTCAGGAACCACCGCACACATATTTAGGGACTTCCATTCCATTTTATAAAAAATAACTCTTTACTAGAACACTTGCAATCAACTTCATACAGCACATAGCATTGTTCACATACTTTTCCAGGGTTACCGTCTGATACACCGCACGTATTGATGTTCACTGTCCGTTTGTCCTGAGCTGTCCCTTCCATAGCGGACCTTCTTGGCCTATGAGACCCTCGCAGTTTTAAGAATCCCGTACTGTCTATTTCCCGTCCGACTTCCCCTTCAGTGAAGGCTTTTGGACACACACCTCTCTGTGGATCCTGTGGACCGTAGGTCCCGAACGTTAGGAAATGTCTGGTTTAGAATATCTGAATACGGGTCCTTTTCTGCTGGACAGATCATGCCAACGGTGCCCCCTGGACCACCAACTGTAATCTCCTTACATCTCTCTCACTTCCAACTGACTGGAACCAGGAAAAACATCTCAGTCTGCACTGAACCTGCTCCTCCCACACTGAGCAGCTCCCAAACTCCTTAACTCTTTCCTAACTTACAACTACATCTGCTTTAAGCTATAGTGCCCCCCTTAGCCTTACTCTTCTACTATTCTGATACCCTACCTGCACTAACCTATACTGACCCTATAACTGACACATCAGACAATTGACCATAACACATATTCATATTTCAAACAGGATATAGCGTTATGTGCACACACATAGACAAGGTGCATGACCAGGTCCTGGTCACCCTCTTACAGGTGTGAACACTTCTACCCATTCAGGGGGCTGATCCCAGGGAGGAAGGACAATTAAGCCACGCATTTAGTGAGGAGTTAGTGGAGTGCTGTTGAGAGGCGTGGATCTATGGCTGAGGTTCTGCTGCCCATGTATGAATGACCTATGGAGTTTGGAGATCGGTTTCTGGCTGGGCTGGATACACGTGCTACAGTTGACGGATCTGTTGTCTGGATTTGAGGAACTTTCTTAAGGACTGTTGCTGCTGGATCCATGTGCTTCGGTCGTGTTATCTGTCGTCTGGAGGAGCGTGGACTGTGACTACAGACAATACTGGCGGGAGATACGAAATCTGTGGGCCAACCAAAAGTTGGGAGACAGTGAATATCGCCTGGTAGGGGGGCAGTGGAACTACCAGCCCTGGGAGGGGATTTTGTGGACTTGGGGGGCAATGTATTTTGCCCATCTACCCGGAGTTGTTGTAAAACCATGGACTAAGGAATGAAAAACAGTTACATCGTTAACCTGCCTAGGTGATTATTGCAACCCACAACCTCAGATCTTCACACCAAGCATTTACACTTACAACTTTACAAGCAATCAATCTTTATTAAAGGGTTGTTCCAAAACTTTCATATTGATGATTTATCCTAAAAATAGATCTTTAATATAAATTGCTGTTCTTAATACCAGTGGCAGCTGGATGTTAGTTGCATATCTCAACAACAAAACTCAGTCAACTGTCTAGTGGTCACTGCCTGGTACTGCAAATCTACCACTTTTTGAATGAATATGAGTGGATCTGCAGTACCCAGCAGCAGCCACTACAGAGTTTAACTCTCCAATTGCTAACAGCTGGCCACTGCCAGCACCAAGAACAGCTGAACGGTGGTGGGGCTATGTGTCACATCAACCCCCCATACACCTTCCATGATCTGGATCTCATAAGGATAGGTCATTATTCATTAACATAAATGAAGTGAAACAACCCTTTGGAAAGGTCGACCACATTTACCATACATTCAAAACAATTGGTAATATGAGCATTATGTGAATATAGAATGTCATTAATCTCGGCAACACATTACTTGTTTACATTTTTATTTATTTATTTTACTAACTTGTATAGCGCCATTAATTCCACAGCGCTTTACAGACATTATCGGCACTATCACCACTAAGGTTCACAATCTAAATTCCCTAACAGTATGTCTTTGAGTGGGAAGTAACCAGAGAACCTGGAGGAAACCCACGCAAACATGTGGAGAACATACAAACTGCTTGCAGATGTTTTCCTTGGAGGAATTTTAAAGCCAGGAACCTGGCATTGAAAAGTAACAGTGCTAACCAATGAGCCACCGTGCTGCCCACATTTTGGACTATCTATAACACTACCCAATTATTGGACCGAACTGTTTGTCACCATATTTCGTAAAATTGAGCTACATATGTAATTATTAAACTCCTTTAGGCTCCATAAGGAATATTATTTGTATTTAAATTTACGCAGATGCCACCACTAGATCTCCATACACTGCCAATGTTACAAACACTACAGGTGGCCATAGTGAGAGCAGGCTCATTCCTGTCTGAAATCCTATATAACATTTCTAGTTCATATTAACACTCGTTCCCAATCACTGGCTCATCAAAGCATGCTGCTGATCAGCCAATGAACATGAAAAATGTCTGAGCACACAATTTAGGATTAACAGATAATTTGAAGGTGAAATTAGAGTCTGGTATTTATAATCAATGGGATGACAATCAGGTGTGAATGGGCTACCGGTTTCATTTAAAGAATAAGGATCTATTAAAGTCTAATCTTCATAAGACACAATTGTGGAAATGTATCAAGGCACGAACAAAGGAGATTTCTGAGGACCTCAAAAGAGTTGTTGATGCTCATCAGGTCGCAAAAGGTTACAAATTCAACTCTAAAGAGCTTGGACTCCACCAATACATAGACAGATTGTGTACAAATGGAGGATATTCAAAAAGATTAATAAAGATTACTCCAAGAGAAAAACGTAAAATAGTTTGAGTTGTCACAAAGGAATCGAAGGTAACCTTTAAGCAAACAAAGGCCTCTCTTAAGTTAGATAATGTTAAAGGGAACCTGTCATGTCAAAAACACTATTAACCTGCAGATATGGGGTTAATCTTCAGGTTAATAGCATTCTGGAGGCATGTGGCTGCCGGACTGAAAGCCTGGCTGCTGTTAGGAAAGGAACTTTATTCCTCCCGGCAGCCTCAGGCTTTCAGTCATAGAGATGTGGCGGCGCAGATTCAGTCACCTCTCAGTACACAGTGAACAGCAGCTGTAACCACGCAATGACACTGACTGACAGCCAGCTCAGCAGTTCATCAGTACAGAGCCTGCTGTCAGTTACAGCTGCCACTCACTATGTACGGAGCGGTGACTGAAGTTGCAGGTGAATAGTGTTTTTTTGGCATGACAGGTTCCCTTTAATGTTCATGAGTCTAACATCAAGAGGAGACTGGACAACAATAGCATGCACAACAGGTTTGCAAGGAGAAAGTCACTGCTCTCCAAAAAGAACATTGCTGCCTGTCTGCAGCTTGCTAATGATCACTTGGGCAAGCCAGAAGTCCATTGGAACAATGTTTTGTTGTAAGAAGAGACCAAAATAGATAAATAGATAAAAATAAATTAGAAGCATTGTATTTATAAAAATAAAAACACTGCATTACAGCATAAGAACCTCATACCATCTGTGAAACATGATGGTAGTGTTTAGGTTTCCACATGCTTTGCTGCCTCTTGGCCAGGTTGGCTTCCCATCATTAACCTCTTACCAACATATGACGGACTGGTACCAGGGGTAGGTGACACCCTGGAGAACATGACCAGGGCAGTTTTTTCCGGTCGCCGATCACATGTTCGATCACAAAAAAAAGTGTGCCCACGGTTACAATGATTTCTTTCTCCTCTGTCATGATATACATCTCAGAGAAGAGAGAAATGAAGCCCCCAAGACCACTCGGTTCCTCCGCTGTCCCCCAGATCTCCTGATCCGTCCCCCGGCCCTCCTTCATCTTCCTGTAAAAACAAATGGCTGGTGCATGCGCAGTGCGCCCGCCAAGATCTACCGGCCAGTGTCCGGCAACAATAAGGAATTTTCCCTATTGGTTCCTTTTGATCACTGTGATAAACCCTATCACAGTGATCAAAAGAAAAATAATAATAAATCAAATCCCCCTTTGTCACCCACTTAGATAGAAAAAATTATAAATATATAAAATAATTTTTTTCCATTCTTTGCAGTTGGGGTTGGGGTCAGGGTTTAGGGTTAGGATTAGGGTTAGGAATTGGGGTTAGAGTTAGGATTAGGGTTAGGGTTGTGTTACGATTAGCGGTAGGGTAAGGGTTAGGATCAGGGTTAGAATTAGGATTGTGCTAGGATTAAGGTTAGGATTAGGATTGTGTTGGGGTTACGTTTAGGATTCTGTTAGTGCTAGGGTTGGGGTTAGGGTTGTGTTGGGTTAAGATTAGGGTTGTGTTAGGGTTAGGGTTGTAATAGGGTTGTGTTAGGGTTAGGGCTGTGCTAGGATTAGTTAGGGCTGTGCTAGGGTTAGGGTTATACTAGGGTTAGGGTTGTACTAGGGTTAGGGTTGTGCTAGGGTTTGAGTTGTGGTTATGATTTTTTCAAAAGTAAAGAAAAAAAAATGACGATAATATGACAACTAGTGTTGAGCGCAAGTGCTCGCTACTTGAGTTTGCATTGGGTGCTTGGGTATTAACTGAGTATCACGGGTGCTTGAGTGACATGCTTGAGTCCCCGCCCCACATGTTTCGTGGCTGTTATACATTAAAAAAAACAGGTAGGGATTGCCTGCCATACACGGGCAATCCCCGCATTTTTTTTTTGGATGTCCAACATCCGCGAAATATGTGGGGCGGGGACTCGAGCATCCGAGCACCTGCAATAATCAGTGCATACCCAAGCAACCAATGCAAACTCAAGTAGCGAGCACTTGCACAGTGGGATCCGTTGAAGCTTTCCAGAGTTATTACCTCATAAAGTGACACTGGCCAGAATTGTAAAATTTGGCTTGGTCATTATAGACATAATTGGCTCCATCACTAAGGGATAAATACAGTAAAAAGTAAAAAAAATGTTTTTACATATATGAAGATAAACCCCCACAAAAGTTTAAATCATCCCGCTTTTGCCCCATTAAAAGTAAAATAATTTAAAAAACATATACTTGGTATCGCTGCGTTCATAAAAGCCTGATCTATCAAAATATAAAATAAATTAATCCGATCGATAAACGGTGGAATGAGAAAAAAATTGCCAGAATTATGATTTTTGGCCGGCGTAACATTGCAATAAAATGCAATAAGAGACAATCAAAATATCGCATCTGCCTCAAAATGGTATTAATAAATACAGCAGCTCAGGGTGCAAAAAATAAGCCATTACATAGCACCATATCCCGAAAAAAAAAAAAATTGTGGGTCTCGGGGGGGAAAAAGGCATCTCAAGAAAAGGTTGTTGTTTTTTTTTACGAATTTCCCCCCCAAAATTTCGCCACTTAAATAATAAAAAAAAACTATGCATGTTTGGTTTCTGCATACTTGTACTGACCTAGAGAATCATACTGGCAGGTCAGTTTTACTGTATAGTGAATATAGTAAATAGAAAACCCAAAACACAATTGTGAAATTGCACTTTTTTTGCAATTTAAATGCACTTTTTTTTTCCACTTTCCAGTGCATCACATGATAAAATGAATAGTGTCAAGGTGTTACTCAAAAGTACAACTTGTCTCACAAAAAAAGCTATATTGACAGAAAAGTAAAAAAGTTATGGCTCTTGGAAGAGGGGTAGGAAAAAACGGAAAATGACCATGGTTCGAAGGGGTTAATAAAGCAATGAGTTATAAATGTTATCAGCAAATTCTAAAGGAAAATGTCAGGACATATAGTATGTCCAAGAGCTGAATTCCAAAGGAATGTGGGTCTTGCAGCAAAACAACAACCAAAAGCACACAAGTAGTTTTACAAATGAGTGGTTAAAAAAGAATTAGGTTAAAGTTTTGGAAAGCCCAAGTAAAAGTCCTGACCTTAAGCCAATAGAAGTGTTGTAGTAGGACATGAACAGTGCCAAGCCCAGCCTTCTTGCTGCCAGAGGTGAAAATTGAAGTTGTGACCCTCCCTGCAGTGCAATATAAACCTGCAGTGAATAAACTCAATTCCGTCATTGTTTTTTGGGTTTGCTTTTATGGTGTTCATTACATGGTAAAAATGAACCATAAACATGATTCTCCAGGTCAATGTGATTAAGGTTAGAACCAAACTTTCATAGATTTTTTTTAAAGTTTTTGCTTGGGTCATCCTTTTTTGAGATCCGTAATATTTTTATTTTTCCATCCATGGAGCTGTGAGATGGCTTGTTTTTTTTGCATTGTGAACTGGTATTTTTATTCACACCAATTTTGGGTATATACAATATTTTGTTTGCTTTCTATTGTTTTTTTAGGGAGGTAAGGTGACTAGTGATGCGCGAATGTGCTCAGATAAGGGGTTGTCCGAGCACGCTTGGGTGCTAACCGAGTATCTTCGGCGTGCTTGAAAAATAGTTTTGCGCCGCCATGGCTGCATGTCTCGAAGCTGCTCGACAACTGCAATACATGCAGGGATTGCCTAACAAACAAGCAATCCCTGAATGTGTTGCAGCTGTCAAATAGCCATGAAACATGCAGCTGTTGCAACTCGATCCTATTTTTCGAGCACACCGAAGATACCGAGCATGCTCAGATAACCTCTTATCCAAGCATGTTCGTGCATCACTAAAGCTGACAAAGAAACGCAATTCTGGCAATTTGATTATTTTTTTTTTTACAGGCTAATTATTTTATATTTTGATCATCTTGATATGCCAGACTTTCATGGATGTGACTATACCAAATATGTTTGTTTTTAAAATTATTTATTTTTAACTAGTTAAATTTTGTTTTTTGTTTTTTTATTTATTTAAAACAATTTTTAGTTCCTGAATTGTCTGATCACTTATATTATATACTGCAATACTAATATTGCAGTGAATAGAACAAATCAAGGTATCCTATGAAGCACAGCCTGTGGTACAGGAATAGCAGTGATGCTGAACTTCATATACAAAAGTTCTATGATCTTAAAATAAAACAGATGCAGAAATCATTAACTTATCATATGGCACAATATTTGATTAACGTAGCCATGTAGCGTGTCATCTGACAAGTTATGATTATTACGTATGTACAGGATCAGAAACGATAACAGTACTGGAATATATCACCAGAGCCACCATCAGTACACAAATATATCACCAGAACCATCATCAGCACATAAATACAGCTCCATAGCCATCATAAGTACATAACTACAGCACCAGAAACACCATCAGAACATGAATACATCACCATAACCATCATTATTACATGAATACATCATCAGCACCAGAACTATTATAAGTAAATGAACACAGCACCAGAACCATCATCAGTATACAAATACATCACCAGAATCATCATCAGCACAGGAATACATCAGCAGAGCCATCATCAGTACAGGTATACATCACAAGAATCACAATCAGTACATGAATACAGCACCAGAACCACCATCAGTATATGAATACCCCAACAGAGCTATTATTAGTACATGTATACAGCACTAAATGTAGTCCAGTGATCAATTGCAATGCCAGGTCAGCCCCCTCCATATAAACTTGTAGCGCATGAGCACTTACAACTCCCAAAATGTTCTTAACAATTGCAATTAGATCCTGGGAATTGTTGTTACCAGCCATCATCAGACTGCGAACCATACAGGAACCACAATACTGATCAGATGAAGTCAGTATCACAAATAAATATTTACATCTAAGTATCTTACAGGTGATGTCTTCTCTGACTGGAGTTCTCGTCTCTTTCATCTCCATCTGATCCAGGTGGCAGTATGACTTTTCACATCCACAGCTCACCTCTGCAGATTTTCCTGTTCTCTGGCCTTCTACAGTACATCCCAACACAGTGCCTTTAAAAATAAAAGTATCATTATAATGTCCCCATCTTCAGTTTCTACATCACACTGCCCCCCAATGCTGCCCCATTTTTACACTGTTCCCACTCACTGCCCAACCATGCTGCCACCTCTTCACACTGCCCTCCATGCTGTCTCCTCTTCACACTGTGCCCTCACAATGTCTCTTCCACATACTGCCATATTCCATATTATCTCACCACACTGTGATCATCACTATGTCATCTTTGCCCCCTGTCCATACTGTGCCCATTTTTCATGCTGTCCTGTCACACTTTGCTCCCTTTGGCTGGTCCTATTTCCACATTGTCTCCCTCATGCTACCAACCATACTAACCACATTGTGCCCTCACACAGCTTGTCTCCCCCACCTGCAATAAAAGCTCCTTGTTTCTTTTGCTCCACTATAGCGTACTTACCTTCCCTGTGTCTCACTGCCTCTGTGGTGCAGCAGTGACATCAGCAGCATGATTAGGTGACCTAATCATGCTTCTGCACATCATCTCCATACCGGAAGTGTTGGCATGCTGCTCATATCTTTAATTGTATTTCCATCTGAAAGACGGTTATATACCTGTTCTCCGAACTGGCTATTGGCTTAACAACTGGTTTCAAAAAAACAAACAATTCCTACTCCTTGCTTGATGGCAAAATGCCACTCGTTGAGAGACACCTTGGACCGCGTCCTAAAGCAAGATGGTCATCTTGCCTCATGGCAGAAACAGCCCTAGACCTGAAATGAATAGTTTATGGGAGAAACCCACCAACATAACAGAGTTGAAAGTGTTTTGTAGAAAGGATTGGGCTAAAATTCCTCCAAGCAGATTTGCAAGGCTAATTAATTGCTGAAAACATTTAGATGCAGCTATTGCAGCACAAGGTGATCACACCAGATACTGAAAGCAAAGTTTCATACAGTTTTACCGCTCGCCTACATGTGATATTGGATCATTTTCCTCAATAAAAAAATGACAAATATAATATTTTAGACTCATTTGTTTTATTTGCGTCTCCTTATCTACTTTTAGGACTTGTATGAAAATCTGATGTAGTTTCCGGTCAAATTTATGCAGAAATATGGAAAATTCTGAAGGGTTCACAAACTTTCAAGATCACCGTATATACATATTTAAAAATGGTTTGACATAACTATGAACTGCTTTTTAGCAAGGTGTTCTTACAAGTACTTGTTGGGCTGTGTTTCTTGCACGCTGGGTATTTTATTCTGTATTATTACAAGAAAGAAATGTCTACAGGAGAACATTATAAAGTAAATTCTCTCAGCATTTATTGCCATAAATGGAGGTACACATTAAAAGAACAGTAAACCTACAAAGTAAAAAAGTTGAAAAGCTACTAACTATATTGCCAAATTTGTAAATGTTTTTGAAGTTCTCGGGACTAGATTTATATAAGATAGAGTGGTGAGATGTTATCCAGATCTAGACTATCAGATATTTATATGGACTTCCTGTAAGTATTCTCATTAAAAAAAATTGTATAATGGGCTTTTCTCAACTCTGCATTTGAAGACTAAAACTGGGTTTACACCAGTCGACTAGCGTCAGTGAACAACCGCCGATCAGCTACATGTTTGCTAATCAGTGGACGTTGTTTAATTGCCTGTCTACAGTATGTGGACAGAACGTTCAGTAATAGATTGTTGGTTACACAGAACGATGTGTTGCCGAGAACAATGATCTAAAAATCTGACGAACAAGTATTTAGTTCATATATTGGGGGATCGGCAGCCTGTTTGCATTACATGAATATCAAGAACGAGAGCTCGTTCATGATAATTGTGCTGTGTAAATGCACCTTAATGTCCGCCATATAAATTAGATGACTGTCAGCTAAACTTCCAGATGATTCTGACTATTATCTCCCCACTGAACAAAAAGAACGAGCTATTGAATTCCAACCACCCAATCCTTATGGCCCCCAACAGTTGGAAGGTCGCCCATATACAGTTGGAAGGCCGCCCATATACAGTTGGAAGGTCGCCCATATACAGTTAGAAGGCCGCCCATATACAGTTGGAAGGCCGCCCATATACAGTTGGAAGGCCGCCCATATACAGTTGGAAGGCCGCCCATATACAGTTGGAAGGCCGCCCATATACAGTTGGAAGGCCGCCCATATACAGTTAGAAGGCCGCCCATATACAGTTGGAAGGCCGCCCATATACAGTTGGAAGGCCGCCCATATACAGTTGGAAGGCCGCCCATATACAGTTGGAAGGCCGCCCATATACAGTTGGAAGGCCACCTATATGCATTAGATTGCTACCCAATTCTGACCAAATTGGGGGGTTTGGCTGACTTTTCTTAGATGTGTATGGAGGCCTTAAGGATTCCTTTACAAATACTATTACCGTCTTTTTGGTGCCATTTTTATTTAATTCAACTATTTTTAACTTACATTCTTAAAGGTGTGGTCCAGGACTATTTTTTTTACTATGGACCTAAAAACTAACAGCCAGGTAGTTGCTAACAGAGGGGCCAGCGCAGAGCGGTCACCCACCGCTCCTCCTGGTGATTCAGCTGCTCCACATCAACAGGGCAGCTCTTCTTCTTCTTGACTGCTCTGTTGACAGGGCATAACTGCCAATGTCATGCTGATTAGGCAGCTCTGTCGACGAGACATCAGCAGAAGTCGCTGAATCGCCAGCAGAGATCGGCATCGGGCACAACAGGCAGGTATTTAGCAACTACTTGCCTATTAGTTATTAGGCCCGTAGTAAAAAATGTAAATAGTCCTGAAGAACTCCTTAAAGTGGATTTATTTATCTATAGAAAAACCTATGGGAAAATGCCTGAAAAAAACTCTATACCAATTGTATTCTGTATTTTTAAGAAAAACTGCATCAAAAACTGTCAAAAATACAAAAAAATGTCTGATTCAAGCGCTAGTTCATACATGGTACATTTCCTGAAGATTTTGGTGCCAAATTCCACATTAAAGATCTGCATTACTGTAAATTACACAAAAGTACACAGGGTTTGAAAAAAAATCCATCAAACACACTAAATGTGCATATTTTACGGCATACTGTGAGTTTTCATCTTAGACTAACTACATGTTCTCAAGCAGAAAAGTGGCCCTAATATTTATGTTATATATATAACTTAAATATATATATATACATATATATAAAATATATAAATATAATATAAATATATATAAATATATATATATATATATATATATATATATATATATACTTTTTTTTTGCTGCAGCTAAACCTGAAATTTTGTTAAAGGTAAGTTTAAAAAGAATAGAAATCTAAAAATGTTCCTTAGTTTGCAGACATTATTTCCTTCATTTGTGGTCCACTGTAAAAGTCTGGTCTTTAGGCCACGGCCCCACTAACACTATCAGTATTTGGTCAGTATTCGGTCAGTATTTTTTCTCAGAAGTTGGAGCCAAAACCAGGTGAGGAACAATCAGAGAAAAGGTATAATAGAAACAAGTCACCAATTCTGCATTTATCACCCACTCCTGGTTTTGGCTCCCACTCCTGAGAAAATATACTGACCGAATACTGACCAAATACTGATAGTGGGGCCATGGCCTTCTGCTGATTTATTTCACCTACATTTATACAATGCTGAAAACTAGCAGGCCAGGAGATGTTTGTGTTTATATTGTAGTAACATAGGCTTTTGCCTAGACTAGATATAATTGTAGCATTAATCTGGACATAAACAATAAACCAATATTGTTTCCATTCACTGATAGCAAACAAATAGCTTGAAATTGTGGATGAATTTGTTTTCAAAGCATATAGCTCAATCTTCATCTTAGATGTATTTGCATTAAACCTAAAAACCCTTTAGGCTAAGTTCCCACAAAGAGTGTTTTGATGCAATTTTCTGCAGCATTTCTGCCCAAATAGATAATTCTCGCTACTTGCATTTTTTTAATTTTCTTTTTTTTTGTAATATGCTTACGGCATTTTTTTCAGCTGCAGTTTTTGTCTTTTTCTTGATGTCAGGTCTTGAAAAGAAAAAAAAAATACTTTGTTTTAGAAGCTTCCTGTTTTTTAGTTACCTAGCTTTGATAAAAATGTTGTTGAAATTCATGTGTGGACTGCATGCATTTTTACTGTGGAAACACATTAGAAATGCATGCAGTTTTTATCTGATGATTCTCCACATATCATTCAAGTCTATGGGGGGAAAAAATGCTAATTATACGCATATTTACAGCAAGAGAAATTGACATGCTGCGGATTTCAAAAACGCACAACGGATCAGTATGCACAGCGTAAAAAAACAGCACAGTGGGGATGAGATTTACAGAAATCTCACCCACTTTGCTGGAACTGTATTATGCTTTTTGCACCCTAAAATATATAGCAGAAAGAAAAATGCACCATATTCTTATTGTGGGAACTTAGCCTTAATGAAAGGTTACCTGAGAATTCTGCTATAAATATACAATGAACTGCTTCTACTCTCCACAATTAATTTCCAGGTGCAATAACCTAAGTTAAACATATCCTGATATGAACCTACAGGAAATGCCTTAAAATTATAATTAATACAAGGTTTTTTGATAACTGAGTCCTTCACTTTGCTTTACACATATCCTGAACACTTTGCATGCTCATGTCAAGGTCAACAGACTGCAATCTAATTATATATAGTGCAACCTTATGCAAAATGATTATAGATTGCTGGTTTCCAAAGGTCTCTAAACTTGGTATAGAATTGTATTCTAGTTATATATTTGTTTGAATCCTTGGCTATGTTTGTTTACACTGGAGTAATTGTTTTACTGTTTGATGGTTTGGGATTCCTATATACTGGTAGCTGTATTGTAGTTGGCTTTGCCCTGTGGTTAGCAGGGAGACAATCAGGCGCTGACTTTAAGATACCGACAGTTTAATGGAAAGTTTTTAAGATTTTATGGGGCTATTTACGTTCTGTAGTTCTGCTGTTTTCTAATTTGCTTGTACCAGATCGTTTACACTCGAAATAAAAGGTAGGAGAGCATGAATTTGTCACATAGAGAATATGTTGATGGATACATAGATAAAGATAATATCCATCGTTTCCTTTGGTAATTTGTAAGTTATATTTAGGAAATAGCAAACATTGTACATTTTTCTGTATCGTTCTCTTAAAATTTAAGTTATGCATATTTTTGTATATCCTGAATATTTTTCAACTTGGAATTAGTGAAAATATTAACAAAAATTAAAGGGTAATTCCACCTAAAGTAATGTCTTTGTAGAAGTCTCTTCTTTTCATGTCAATTTGAAAGTCAGACAATATATGAACAAACAATTGCATTCAACTAACATAAGAATATATTGAAATATAATGTTTACAACATGTTAGTAACCTCAGAAGTCTTCCAATAGTTGGGCATCATATAAGAAAATATAAAGGAAAAAGGTAAACGTTCACGAAGATTGATTCCAATATATAGAAAGTAACATACCAGCTATAAAAATCAATATTTCCCGGTCCACCCTTTAATAGTCCTGTTTAATTCTACTATGTAATCTACCTTGCGTATATGTATATATCTATAAATAGATATATAGATACATTTAGGTGTATATATATGTATATAGATATCTATCTATCTATATATTTATGTGTATATGTGTGTATATATGTACATGTATACATATATATGTAGTGTGTATATATAATTATAAATAAATATATAATAATATATAATATAAATATTCAGATGAAAATAAAAAGTACATATCTACTTTTCAATTATTCTTACAATTAAACCAATTTTAAAAGAGTGAAAAATAAATAATTTCTTCACTGTACTTTCCCTGTGAGGTCAGGACCCGTCACCTGTCACCATTGTCTCATGGTAATTAGTGGTAGCTCTGTCTCTCATATGGTTATTATCTCCCTCACCCCACCCCCGTCCTTGCTTCCAAAAAAAAAATCGATTGTGCCGCTAAACCTTGATGGTCTAAAAGGGGAAATGGCTTTTTTTAAAAAAACAACATAAAATGAGCACAGGTTGAACAGATGATCTTACATTTTCTATAGCAAGCATATCACATGTAAAGTGCTGTATGATGCCAATTAAATGACTTAATTATTGCCAAGGGACTAACAAAATAATTAAAACGAGGGAGTAAAGCACTGGCCTTAAAATTAAGACCTGTAAAACAGAATTCATTATTAGCCTTTTATACTGTTTATATATCGTATACGACTGATAAGCCATGTGCTTAACCCCCTGATTGCCAGCTGAGTCAGCAACATATTGTACTAGCACCCAGGAGGTTAAAAGCAACCATGCATTACATTCATAGAGCCAGCAGCTGCTATGTGACAGAGCATCATTTACAATATCTGTGTCTATATAACATATGTCTATGATCCACTGAGCACTGGATACAATGAATATGGCTTTAATTCATACAATGAAAGCATAGCTATAAGGCATTACCTGTCCCTGAAAGGATGCAGAGAAAAGAGCCAAGAGTCTGCTGAAAATGACCAGACACCCAGCCCTCTTTCAATAAGGTGCTACAATGACTATAATACTGGGAATGTATAGAAAAGCATGATTTTGCAACTATATTCTTGACATGAGTCCCAGTAAAGTTTTGTCTGTCTTTCCATATATTGACTTTGTGGAACCACAGATCCCGTGCAACTTCTGTTTAATGGTTGTTTTATTTAAATTTCCCTTTCTTCCCCTGTATTAGAGACTGTCATTGGCTACTAACTGTCAACACTATTATTATTAATTTGCATGATGGAAGCCCTCGGTAATACGATAATATACAAGACTTTCCCATTCCATTCCCCATATGGCAGAGCTGGAGGTGGTTAAAATACATAACTTGGTCCCCTGGGAAAAGCAGCATTCATATTTCTGTTCTTATGTTGCTAGTGATTTGTGAGAACCACTTGCCTCCTCTTTATGATGGAAATCTAAATACACTTGAAAAGTCCATAAAAAAGCTACAAAAAGGGCACTGACAATAAACCCAAAGCTACCAACTGTGTTTTTCAAAATTGTAAAATATACTACATAAAGAAACGAATCAATGAGTCTATGTGGCATGTTTAATAATAGTGCAATGTGCAATCTCAGTATTATAAAAGATGTTTACAAGCGTGATCTTTCGATTTTACTATATATATATATATATATATATAAAATAAATAACAATGTATATATATTATGTATTTATCGATCTGTTAAACTTTCTGTTTTCTTCAAGCCTGTTATCTATTCTATTGTCTATCTATATACGAATCAATTTATCTATCTATCTATTATCTATCAATCTATCAATCCACGCATCTATCTATCTATCTGTCTATCTATCTATATACTGTATATCAATCTATCCATCTATCCATGCATCTATCAATGTATCCATTATTCTACCTATCTATATCAATCTATCTATCTATCTATCTATCTATCTATTTATCTATCCATCTGCTAAAACAACAGATTTATATGTATATTGTCTCCATCAGTGCTATAGGGGTACAATCAGTATAAAACCCAACATAACTGTGATCTTTACCTGATGTGTGCTGCAGAGCCAGTGGCAGAGGCGACAGAAGATAGTTATGTAAAAATAAAAGTTCCATGTTGATCCATGCCTGGTATCTGTAACAAAAAAGCAACAATATCATGTCATGTGGATTGTGGAACCTTGAAAATGAAAAGATGGACCAATTTCAATGAAGAACAAGAAAAAGTCCCTAAAAATCTTCCCACCATATAAAAAAAGTTGTGATGACGCTGAAACTGGCGCTAGCGTAGCTGCACTGAATTATGAATGATAAGTGAATGGACTTCGCAACGGTTCTTAAGAAATACAAAAAAAAAGGAAAAAGTTATGAATCCTCTGATGAATTATGCAACAAAGAGAAAATAAAGTAAAAGCTTAATTAGCGAGTGAGAGCTTGTGAGGGCTATTACTGATCCCACCATGCTCCCTGCGGAACACTAGGCAGGGCAGAGTGCTGCTGTTTACTCCAGATGCAGATGTGTGTTCACACTTTGTGCATCCTCCGTGTTCATCAGTCAGTCCATAAAGCATTAGCTCGGGCTTCTCTTTCATCTTGTAGGTGGCGGACGTTGCTATTTATCCGGCAGCAGCAGCAATCAATGAGTGGCGTCAGCAGAGGTTCTGTAATGACGATTGCACCATTAAGGATGACAGCTTAGAAGAAGAGGGCAATGGTGATCCCTCCCAGAGCCAGTCCAGCACAGGAGAGTGCAGGCAGCACAGGGTCATCTTCTGTATCTCTCTCTATCTAGTCCTATCTGGCTCACACTCTCACACACCATGGAAGCCAGAAAGGACATGGTCATGTTCCTGGAGGGAGGACAACTTGGCACTCTAGTTGGCAAGAGAATGTCTAATTTGTCGGACACAGTGGGAAGCCCCATTCAGGAGCCACAGGAGAAAATGATTCCTAGAAGCTGCTTGAGCCCTAGATCTGGCCCCTTGGCATCCAGGGAGAGAGCAGAGGAGGAGGTGGAGGTTGTATCAGGAACCGATCTGGGCAGCAGGTCGTCAGCAGCGCTGCTCCATCCCTCACCCCATCCGGATCCATTATCTGCCAAGGGGCAACACAGCAGCTCGGACACCGAGTCGGATTTTTATGAGGAGATTGAAGTGAGCTGCACCCCGGACTGCACCACAGCCAGCAACGACTACCAACACAGCAAAGGTACCAGTATAAATGCCCGGCACCAGCCGGCAGCATCAAAATCAGGTTACACACCATATGATTGCCATAAGATATATATATATATATATATATATATATACCGATGTACATTGTTGTTATAGTAAATACATTAAAGTATATATTTTATTACATTAAGGGCTTACTTTACTTAGGTTTATATTTATCTCCTTATATGTGTTTTTGATAGATCGGTATATATCATCCTCATCTTGAGCAGTGAGTAGTGACTGCAATGACAGTTTATCGTACAGTCATCCATTGCTATTACTCCATGTTATCGTGCTGCTCATTATTGTGTAGTTTATGATAATATATGTAGCACTGAGCAGCTTTATTTTTGGGATCTGGCTCATTTAGTGCTTTCTCTAGGGAGCTTAACACCTATCTCTGCACTCAAGATCAAAGACTGAGCTGAGGAAGCCTGTCTGGGACATTGTGTGTAGGTGACCATAAAGACAATGAGATGAGAGCTGGAGGCTCCTGGCTGCTCTCCTACTTTACATGTCCCTCTCAGACTTCACTCATCTTCTCACTTTCACTAGTAGCCGGCGCCAGATCGGAAATCGTTTCTTGGATGTTAAATGAAAACTTGGGTGTCATTTGAAAGGTGAAAAATTCAGAGATCTTCCTATTCACGTCCATTCAGAAGACCAGGTAGACGTGATGCTCAGCAGGAGAGATATATATCTATATAAATGAAAATAATATTCCTCCTACTTCTTCTATTACTACAAATGATAATAACAACAATAATAATATTAGAATTAATAATAATAATAATAATAATAGGCTTCTCTCAATTCATGTCAATGAAATTAACATTATTTGGCCATTATCGGCACAATGGTATTTTTTTATGCTAACATACAGCTCGTGTCTAACAATAGCGATAAAGAAAATCGTCCAATATAAAGGACATCACTTCTCATTACAAGACATCCATGTTATTTTTCATTATCTCTAATTTATTGTCGAGTACATAGATTACTAAGCAGACAGACTGGTTGTACTGTGAAATTGGAACATGCACGCTAATTTAGGGGTTATGACCAATAATGGTCAGTGGTTGCACCAGAGATCGGTGTGACTGATAGACCTGTCATTGTCTAGCAAAATGCAAAGACAAGCTACATGTCCATGGCCAGTTTGGCTACCAGATAATAGTGTCATCTGTAAAATGACTTTTTTTTAGTTTATTTTAATCTTATTTAGCAAGTAATTGCGTTGCTTTAGGTATGTTATGAGTGCAGCTCTTCATTTGGTGCTTTAAACCCACAATTCTATATGCCATATGTTTATATTTCCTATATGACTTGTAGTTGAATGATTCCACTTGACTCATCATGTTGTGTTTCCATTAAAGTCCTAGATAAACAGGCTGAGGGGTGGCCATGACTGTAACATAATGTCCTGTGTTTGACTTGTGTGTGCAGGTCAGTGCACTGAGACCATGGGTGGCAGTCCTGTGAATGGAAGCGATTCATCAAAGGCAAGTGGTGGATCTCAAAGCTCCTTGTCCTGTTCAGGGGACCAGATGCGCAGATACAGAACAGCATTTACCAGGGAGCAGATAGCACGTCTGGAGAAGGAGTTTTACAGGGAGAACTATGTGTCCAGGCCCAGGAGATGTGAACTGGCTGCAGCCCTGAACCTGCCAGAAACTACTATCAAGGTATGGACTGATATAGTAATAACATCACTGGTATATACATAAAGGGCTTGAGCATACTCCAGAGCACAATTCCTAAGGTCTATATTATCTACAGTTCTGCGATCTATTGTTATCTGTGAGCAGCCATTTCAGGCTGCGTATATGCTGAATAGTGTCTTTTTTTTTTAAATTGGATTACTATACAACAAATATGTGTCGTCAACAGTAGTTTCTGACACTTTTCTCTAATTTTATGAATGAACAGGTATGGTGTTTGCAATTTTGGTGTTATGTGTTCTTTAATGGGTTTAATGCTCCATTTATTCTCACCCAGGTCCACACACAGTTATATCAGCAGGACCTTTATTTCGTTTTGAGGAGATACATGAAGTCTGTGTAATACTTGATATTTTATGTTGATTATCTAATGCCTCTTTTATATTAAATGCGTCATTTCCTTTTTTTCAGGTATGGTTTCAGAACAGAAGGATGAAGGATAAACGTCAGCGCCTGGCAATGACCTGGCCACATCCTGCAGATCCAGCATTTTATACCTACATGATGAGCCATGCAGCAGCTACTGGCAATCTACCTTATCCTTTTCCATCTCACCTACCTCTTCCTTACTACTCTCACATGGGTATTGGCACCACTACAGCGTCAGCTGCAACCCCCTTTAGCTCCCCACTGAGACCACTTGACACCTTCAGAGTCCTCTCTCATCCTTACCCAAGGCCAGAACTCTTATGTGCATTTCGGCATCCTTCCATTTATGCCTCCCCTGCACATGGACTTACTGCTGGTGGCACCCCTTGCTCCTGCTTGGCATGCCACTCTACTTCTCCTAATGGACTGGCACAAAGGTCTGCAGCATCTGACTTTAACTGCTCATCATCCTCAAGATCAGACTCCTTCCTCACTTTCACTCCATCAGTCCTGAGTAAATCCACTATTCCTTTAGACCAGAGAGAAGAAGTACCACTGACCAGATAAAACTGATGCTTCTCCTGTACCTACTTCTTCCTCAGTGACTTGGCGATGGGCCATGTCCGTGTCTTAAAATGCCCCTATTCAGTAGGTGGCATTACCGAACTTATCAGGGCATCACATTTTGTCTCCTGATTGAGTTAAAAAAAAAAAAACTAACAAAAAACAATTATTTAGAAAAGAAAGGACTCTACTTTTTCAGGATGATCATTTTCTAGGCTTTGTCACCACCTTGTTTATTCTATGAAAGTGTATGTGACAACATGAAGGAAGTATGTAGATTAGAATTACCAGTCTGGAATACTTGAATGCTATGTTAACACAGAACAAAAGGTCATTTAGAAATCATTTTCATTCCAAACGTTTGATGTGAATTTTTTTTTTTTGCAGCTAACAGTATTACACAAACCACCTTCTACAGTGTACACAATGCCACACTTTGTGGAGGAGACTTACCATTGAAATGTCACAGTCTTTATAATTTCTTATAATTATTAACTATATATATATATATATAGGTTTTTTTTATTAGGACCAGACACTGGGCTTTGGATAAGTCCGGGTGGGAATGCCAATGGTTTATCCTCAGCTGCTGAAAAGTGCACACACTGATTAAATTATCAAGTGATGTATATGTAAGGAGGGTTTTTCTGAATGTATAATAATTTCCTCAATGTGCAAACCTTCTGCCAGAACTTAACAAGCCGCAAAGGGAAAGGATTAGGTAGCCAGATCTCTACAGACTGCAGCCACTTCTGCAAATGAGTGCAAATGCAGAACAGTACAAGGACTTTCTATCTAATAAGCCTGTGGACAAAGCTTCATTTTCATGGCTTGTGGGTTTTATGTTATTTTTTATTTTTTTCATACTTGATTTTCAGGGATTTTTAGTTTACATTTCCTTTATTTATATTTGCTTTGGTTGCACATGTAGGCTGCATTGAAAATGTCTACCTGGATATCAGTCTACTTTTAGACTTTATTGGAAATATTTTTCAGAACTGGGTTGGATAATTCATTGCAGTTGATGTCTTTTGTGAAGATGATTTTGATGAGCTAAAAATAATAATAAAAAATTATAATAATAATAACAATCTAATGAAAACATTGTTACAATAATCTGTTACAAATTGCAATAAAAGAAAGGCAAGGATAAATTATAATTTCAAGGATTGATTGGTGTAACTTTGTATTTGATTTAATTTTTGAGAGGGGACTAATGGAGGGGACGACGCAAACCCACACTACTGTTGTGCTACAGAATTTAATTTTCCCCTTTTGTTTCAGATGGGAATAAAAAAAAAAAATAGAAAACAAAAAAAGAAGCAATAAAACAGTGAAAGCGATGAAACCATCTATCTATCTATCTATCTATCTATCTATTTATCTACCTATCTATCTATGTATCTATCTATGTATTTATATATACATCTATGCATCCATCCTATATCCAACTAATTCCCTATCGAGTTAAATTTTCTTTTTCTTTCTTTCCTACCTTTTTTCTTTCTTTTTTCCCCTCCAAACATAAAAAGCAATCAGCAATCACGACAGTGAAATTAAAGACAAGTCATGCTGTAGAAATAACAAAGGATAGGTGTCTTTTCAGCCATTAAAGCGCATTTCAATACATACCATACTTACACTATATAGAGCACATGTGTGTGTTTTCTAAAAATAAGTATCTATCTATCTATCTATCTATCTATTTTATGTCTTCCTTTCTTTCAATAATACCACTACTTGTGAACTGCAATATGATTTATTTTCCTGTAGCTAAATGGCTTATGGCAGGTAACTTGGTTTCCTTGAGGAGACAGAGCAGTTGGCAATTCTTCATTTTAGCAAGGAGGTAAATGAGATGTCTCATGCAATATTAGAAGATATGAGGTCAATGATATACGCTACAGTGTCCAATCAACACTCATTAATTGACTGCATTTCCTGAGAAAAATCCCCAAAATATTACAAAGAAACCATGTAGAATCGTCAACATTTCACAATATATTGCATGGAAGAAAGCAGTGACATTGCCGCTACCTCTAGTAGTAACATAAGAACACTTCTAATATAAAGCAGAAACAGTCAATCATTTTCCAAGAGGATTTGTAATGGTTTTTCTAGGTATCACTAAAGCCCAGAGACAATGAAACACCTATTTATATTTACTTTATGCAAGGCGAATACAACACATTTGCTTGGTTTTAGTTGCCCCATAATACAATCTTGGTAAATAACCCTCAGTGCATGATTATGGGCTTTGCAAGGTTGAGGACAATCTGGTTAAGTCCTTGTGGTTCCCCAAGGATCCCCATGTACTCATATCAAGCACAGAGAGCCTAGTCCCAGGCAGCCCCCCTGGTTGTTAGCATGTGATTGATTGCCTTATTAAAGCGTGTTCTTGTAAGTGTGACCAAACCAATTGCAAACTACATGTTTAGAATAAAGCTGCATTGCTAACAGGCGAGTAAACAGGAGGGGAGATATGAATAGCTTGGTGAATAATTTATCATCCCCATGGAGATCTGGTTAAGTAAATTTACACGGTGTAGAGGAAAGTTTCTTGGTATGATCAGTCAAGCCTTTATCTATTATTCGACTTCTTGTCACATTACTGGAGAAATCCACTAGTTACCATCATTGCATTGTAGCAAGTAGTCTGTGCAATTACAGAGCTGGTGTCCTTCAGAGATGTGCAGTAGAAGACTTCTCCTCGGTCCCTGTTCCTCTTCATCATATGGTCTTTCCAGATTCTCATCCTTTCTTATCCTGGTCTCTTCACATACCTGACAGGTTCTTTGTGCTCAGTTATTAGTGTGCTCGATTTGTTACATTATTTAACTCAAGTTGAGCTTTCATTCTGAGAAGCCACCACCATATGTTGTCCTGCACAGCAGCTTGCCAACTACAATGGTTTAATGAACAGTTCTTGGACCTTTGTTCCAAAACCATGTCTCAGTCTATTCAGTCTCAAAATAAACGTGTTAATTGTTCCATAATTCGACCTAGGACTTGAGGTCAACAAGAGGGTGGTGTCATATATACTGTTATATCAGGTGCTCTCAATAGTCCACAGGCAAAATAGGGTCTATAGAAATGCAAGTCTGACATCAACTCACTGATTATTACAGAGATAACAGTATAGTATGTACTTATATGGTATTGCTTATATCAAGGATACACCTCTAGGTAACCCAATTTAAAGGAAATAAATAATCCTGTGTTTATAATAATACATTGAAAAGCTTAATAACCTGCTGGGGATGCCTTGGGTGACGGATGACATTAAGCCCACCCTCATTTTAAATGTAGTATATAGAGGATATTTCTTCCCATTACATCTATTACAATGCTCATATATGTAGGAACAAATATTTGTTCCATTCTTACATTATTGTTGTCTATTATTTGCATAGAAGATAATTCTTCAATTTCATCCAGTATTGTATAGAATGATTGGTCTGCTCGCTGCTAAATGGAGCAGAGGGATGATTCTGGAAGCGGTGCTAGATCAATGTGTAATAAAGGCGTTACATAAATATTTAAGCCAAAGCTGTGAACCAAAACCCCCTAGAAATAAAATGTTCTGCCTCTCAGTGTAAAGTGCTGGGAGCTGGAATAAACAGATGATATTGGAGTCTTCTATAGACTTATTTGAATCCACCACTGTTCCTGCAGAATAAGGAGCATGAATAGACCAATCACTTGATAATGATGATGAATGAGGAATTAATTCACATACAAGCCAGGCAATTTAGGCCTTCATCTGTTTAAATAGCATGCCCAAATTATTCGCAATTGCAGGTCACAGATTTAATCAATTGTCCAATCTTGTGAAAGTCATATCCTTACATCTCAATCCGGATTATTTATAGAGCAGCAGAGAGCAGTGAAAGGTATTGTGTTAACAGGGACAATTACTTACACAACAGAGAGATCTGCAAATGGAAAACAAATGTCTCTTGTAGCCGTAAATTATAAAACCACTCAATGTTCATCTTGCTAAAACCTTGTTCTATAATCCTCTGAGTTTACAGTAATTACATAAAGAGGTGCAACACATTACATATGTGATTGCAACATGGAATCATAGAAAATATGCAGCATGTTGGCATGCTATAAGCCTTGTGAATTAGTTCAGAAATCTTCCTTGCCCTAAACAATTCAACATGGCAAAAGTGTATATATATATTATATACTTACACATCCCTTTATCATATATATTGTACACAGATATAAACATATGCCAGTAATTATTTTGAATATCTTTCTTTCTTTTCCTCTTGTTCTTCTTTCTTCTTTCTTTCATTCATTCTTTCATCCCTCCCTCCCTTCCTTCCTCCTTCCTTTCTTGTTTTCAATATACAAAATATAAACATATATATATATATATGTTTTATAATACACACACACTATATCCACGTCCAGTTGCATTGATCTGGTCTTCCCACCCACTGTGATTGCTTGGAATTGTAACATGTCCAGCTATTAAACAAAGCCTTTCTCATTTAGATCCTACAAGGCTGCATCCTGATGCTCCAGAATTATTTCACAAGGTGTCTATCTAGACATGAGATTCATGATCTATTTATGCGTTAAGTTCAGTTCTGATTCTCTAGTTAATCCGTTTATACAGATGTTTCATAAAGGAAAATCGAAGCTGTGATGAAGGAGACTTGCAGATTTGCAGGATAATCATTTAGAATGATCACTGTACATTGTGTAGGCAGCAGAAATGTCACAAATTAACTTTCCTCATCAAGCAGATTCTCCGCAAAATGATTGTTGTGTTGTTCTCTACCTATCAAAATGTTTCCTGCGTTTGGAGTGAAAGGTGAGGAAAAGATTTCTGAAGCTCAGAGGAGCCAATCTCACCAGTGACTTTGATGTATTGCTGTCCAATTAGTGCTTGTAATTGGTGTCCCTGGGGATCGTCAGACCTAGGCTCAGAGCATGGAACATCCACTGGAAAATCTGCAAGGTAAAAGATTAGCTCATGAATGATATACAGACTAAAATAAGCAAAGCACATTCCCAATATTGTCTTATTATACAGTACACCAATGGTGATTTCCTCTATCTGAATAGAATCTGGATTATTCATTCTCCATAAATTATTTACATGCATTCAATTCACAAAACCAACATGAATGAGACAAAATGTTCTTCCTATAGTAATTCTCTGCCAGTCTAGTACACACTGCATTGTGAGGGCTAGACTCATTAGACTCATTATTAGACTTGTCATACAAGTACCAGAGCCCAAAGTATATAGTTTAACATATATGCTATTTAACCAACTAGTCTCCCCTTCCCACTGTCAAGCTTTTTCCTTCCTTCTGCAGTCAGAAATGGGCATTCAAAACAGGGTTTAGTTCTGCATATATTAGCACTAAGCCAAAAATAGTGTTCATAGCAGTCATAGACTTCTATGGAGTTTTCATAGGACATTGAAGCATTGACATTTTTAATGTTTAACTTTACTTACAAATGTTACCATTGAAGGAATGAAATACAGAGGTCATTAAATATACTTTTTTGTATCTTAATTTCATTGAGATTTCCCAAATAAGTTGTACTCACTGCCGCTGACCATGCTGAGTAATGTGTTGCATGATTAGGTAATGGGAGAAAAGGAGTGACAAATGTCTGGTCCAAGGACAACATCTGCAAGGAGTTTGTATGTTCTCCCTGTGTTTGCGTGGGTTTCCTCCGGGTTCTCCCATTTCCACCCCCACTCCAAAGACATAGTGATAGGGAATCTAGATTGTTAGCCCCAATGGGGACAGCAATGATGAAGTCTGTAAAGGGCTGTGGAATTAATGGCACTATATAAATGAGTAAAATAAGTAAATAATAAATAGAGCTACCTAGTTTAACAAAGTGGTTATCACTTTTCAGGGCTGTTTAGCTTATTCACTGTCTCACCCTCTTATCTTCAATATCCCCCAATACCCGACCTCTTAAAAAATATGAACACACTAAAGGGGTACTCAATTGATACCAGATTCTATGTTTTGGTTTACTACCTAATTTGTTGCATGATAACCTAATCCCCATTTAGAAGAGTTGATAATCTGGAATTATCAGTTTTTGGAAATACTGTACAATCACCCTACCAATGAGTAAAACGCACAATTGTTGTGTAATGGGATCATTCAATGCTGCATTAAAATCATCGTTATTGGTAGCACATTGTCAATTTAAACAGGAAATTTGCTACAATAATGATGATATCTTAGGCACAAAGAACACTCGGATTAATGATGGCTCTGTGCGCATAGAATTTGGTCTGCATATGGCTATCCATAGGTTGTTTAATGGTCATGGTCAGCAAATGTAAATGTACATGACCCCACACAAAACCAGTTGACTGAAATAAACTGAATGTGGAAAACCTCAAAGTGACCTTCAAAATGGTGACTTCTCAAATAGATAAATGATTAAATAGCTAATGAATTGTGAATTTAGTAAAAATGTAGATAATAAGATAACATTGATTTCTATATTAAAAAGTTCTGTCCATTTTAGACATCCATGGCATATCTACAGAATATGGCATAATTGTCTCACAGATGAGCACTCCATCTCTGGGACCTACACCAATGGGAGCCCATGCATATTGGATAAAACGCCAATGAGAAGACAATAATGAACAATCATTGTATGGTTCAGTGAAACCCACGACTGACCAATAAATGTTCAGAATTGTTCTCAACATCCATCGACTGTGTTTTTTTGCATGATATGCATGGGTGCCGAAAAAATCCAATCATGGAAGTTATAGTCTATGATGTGTTTAGACCTGTTGATGAACTATCACCCTTTCAGATCATTTTGATCTAATGTGTATGGAGGTCTTAACTCTAGAAGAGAGAACAATGTGGATGTGCCATAAATTTCTGAGATGGAAATAAAACTTTAAAGAAAGCTCAAACCTTCATAGATGATGAAAAACTAATGAAAAAAATCTTACAGATTTGTGATGGCCTTATTTCCAATCTGGGAGGCAATAGAGGGAATATATCAGCCCCAAATCCCAAAATGTAATTTAAATGAGCTATACCATAATATGGGGACCAAGCCCCTTAAAAATCAGACTAGCACTGTACTAGTATAGTGCCTGAGAAAATAACATTTCAGTTGTATGTAAATTATTGGACTTCAGTGCATCATTGGAGACATTAAGAACTCAGTCCACTTCATTTTGAATGTTGGGGGCTTCTCCCACTTCTGATTGACAGTGCACAGTTTCCAGAGCAGGCACTGCCTAAGGTTTGGCTTGAGGGTCTGAGTCAGGTTGCATGTTCACGCAGTGACTGGGTGCTTGCTGCATCCAGGCTCCTCTCTGCTGTTGCCATTCACAACACTTCTGGGTGTATTAGTGTCAACAGAAATGGGCCAGGGAGGACAATATACCTGGTCATTATGCATTTATTTTTTTTACTCACTTATATAGCACCATTAATTCCACAGCACTTTGCAGACATTATTGGCACTGTCCCCATTGGGGCTCACAATCTACATTCCCTATCAGTATGTCTTTGGAGTGTGGGAGGAAACTGGAGAACCCAGAGGAAATCTACGCAAACACAGGGAGAACATTCAAATTCCTTGCAGATGTTGTCCTTGGTGGGATTTGAACCCAGGATCCCAGTGCTGCAAGGCTGATGTGCTAATCACTGAGCCTCCGTGCTACCCAACGTCAGCTATCTTTAGGCGATGCTTAATCTGGAAAGTGAGTGCTGTCAATCAGGAGCGGGGGAAGCCTCTAAATGCAAAATTATGGGGCATAACGATGCTCCAAACTCTTGGCCATAAAAGGGAAGCACCAAGGCCCCCTCATTTGCTTACAAATTAAACGTTATTTTCTCTGGCACTGTATCCATAACAGGTACAGTGCTAGTATAATTTTTATAGGAGCAAAGTCCCCTTAGACAGACTCCCTTTAACAAAGCCACAATAGATTTTGATTGATTCTTTTAACTATTAGTGAGTCTTTCAATTATTTTTTGCTTTGCATAAAGCAACAGAAACTTGATTAAAAAGAGCTTAAAAGTATAAGTATTAGAAAATTAATGTTCATTTGTTTTCAGCTTTTCAATTAGTTGAGGTCAGTGGTAGAACAAAAATTATACTGTACACTTATGGAAACTACAGGTACTCCCAGTGGCGTACTGCCAATGGCGGCAGGCCACGCGACTGCTATGGGGCCCGTGAGCCGGGGGACCCAGATGCAGCGGGGGAATGAGGAGGATAGGTGAGTATTGTATTTACTGTCTATACTCGAGTATAAGCCGAGTTTTTCAGCACATTTTTTGTTTTATACTCGAGTATATAGAAATTCCGTTGGTGGATAGTGGTGGGGTATGCGGCTGCGGAGGAGCAGGGCACACGCTGTAGCCGCTGTTGCAGCTACCACGTGTGCCCGCTGCTAAAGAGAAATGAATATTCCCTCTTCTCCACTCCCATGGGCGTACGGAGGAGCGCTGAGCCGCAGCTCCCGTTGACAGTGCCTGCTACTAAAGAGAATGCATATTCGCTCCTCTCCACACCCATAGTCCCAGAGTGGAGAGGAGTGAATATGCCGGCAGCTCACATCAGTGTGTGAGAGCACATGGCAGTGACGCCATGCGCTGCTCAGATGCTGACATGAGCGGCTGCAGCAAAACAGAACAGAATGCAGCGCTGGAGCAGAGATGAGGAAGGAAGGTGAGTATAAGTGTTTATTTTTTTATGTGCAGTGATGGTGCCATACATACCAGGATTGGGGGATGAGGAGACCATGCATACCAGGATTGGGGGATGAGGAGGCCGTGCATACCAGGATTGGGGAATGAGGAGGCCATGCATACCAGGATTGGGGGATGAGGGGTGCCATGCATACCAGGATTGGGGATGAGGAGGCCATACATACCAGGATTGGGGGATGAAGAGGCCATACATACCAGGATGGGGATGAGGGGTGCCATGCATACCAAAATTGGGGATGTTTTGGCCATACATACCAGGATTAGGGGATTAGGAGGCCATACATACCAGGATTGGGGGATGAGGGGTGCCATACATACCAGGATTGGGGGATGAGGGGTGCCATACATACCAGGATTGGGGCATGAGGGGACCATACATACCAGGATTGGGAGATGAGCGGGCCATACATACCAGGATTGGGGGATGAGGGTACCATACATACCAGGATTGGGGGATGAGGGTGCCATACATACCAGGATTGGGGGATGAGGGGTGTCATACATACCAGGATAGGGGGATGAGGAGGCGATGCATACCAAGATTTGGGGATGAGGGGTGCCATATATACCAGGATTGGGGGATGAGGGGTGCCATACATACCAGGATTGGGTGATGAGGGGTGCCATACATACCAGGATTGGGGGATGAGGGGTGCCATATATACCAGGATTGGTGGATGAGGGGTGCCATATATACCAGGATTGGGGAATGAGGAGGCCATACATACCAGGATTGGGGGATGAGGAGGCCATGCATACCAGGATGGGGATGAGGAGGCCATGCATACCAGGATTGGGGGATGAGGGGTGCCATGCATACCAAGATTGAGGATGTTTGGGCCATACATACCAGGATTAGGAGGTCATACATACCAGGATTGGGGATGAGGGGGCCATACATACCAGGATTGGGGGATGAGGGGTGGCATACATACCAGGATTGGGGGATGAGGGTGCCATACATACCTGGATAGGCGGATGAGGGGTACCATACATACCAGGATTGGGGGATAAGGGGTGCCATACATACCAGGATTGGGGGATGAGGGGTGCCATACATACCAAGATTGGGGGATGAGGAGGCGAGGAATACCAGGATTGGAGGATGAGGGGTGCCATACATACCAGGATTGGGGGATGAGGGGTGCCATACATACCAGGATTGGGGGATGAGGTGTGCCATACATACCAGGATTGGGGGATGAGGGGTGCCATACATACCAGGATTGGGGATGAGGGGTGCCATACATACTAGGATTGGGGGATGAGGAGGCCATACATACCAGGATTGGGGGATGAGGAGGCGATGCATACCAGGATTGGGGATGAGGAGGCGATGCATACCAGGATTGGGGGATGAGGAGGCGATGCATACCAGGATTGAGTGATGAGGGGGCCATGCATACCAGCCAGGATTTGTGATGAGGGAGTAATGCGTACCAGGATGGGGAAATTTACAAGTAGCTGCTGCATTTCCCACCCTAGGCTTATACTCGAGTCAATAAGTTTTCCCAGTCTTTTGTGGTAAAATTAGGTACCTCGGCTTATACAAGATCTCATTATAAGACCACGTTCACACGCTCAGTATTTGGTCAGTATTTTACCTCAGTATTTGTAAGTCAAAACCAGGAGTGGAACAATCAGAGGTAAAGTATAATAGAAACACTTCACTACTTCTGCATTTATCACCCACTCCTGTTTTTGGCTTACAAATACTGACCAAAAACTGAACGTGTGAATGTGGCCTAAACTGATTCTTTATGCAGTCCATACTTTTTTTGAGGACTAACTTTACTTTCACAGGTTAAGTTTTCGAAAGTTCATGACCATCTGCAGACTCTTCCCCCACAAGCCTGTACAAAATAAAAAAAGGATCAAAATACTGTACTTTTCTCTGTTTATATTCTGCTTTGTGGAGGGATTAAGTATTCTGGAAATAAAATGGCTATATTTTCTGTCAGGCAGATTTTGAGGAGATACAGATTTCACACAGTTTATAGTATGCCTTGAAAGAGCGCATTAAATCTGCATTTAGAATAAAGATAACATTAAAACTCATTTTGTTAACACTTTGGGTAAAATGCAGCATAGTGGATTATAATGGAACGTTCTGGTCTGTTTTATTGTAAATCTTACATATTTGATATTATGTTTTGCACCTATTACAATGTTTCTTTAAATAAATGAGGAAAGAAAAACATTATACTCATCTTTACAATGTCATCTACTCCCAGACATTCTGGGACTAATTTGCTGTGTTCACATACAGTACTGGAAATAAGATATAAAATTTCGCTAATACAACATCTCATTTTATGGCACAGAGTCATTTTTTAAACAGGAGGTAAATGAGCGGCTGTTTCATAAGGAGGACTAGGAATTGATTTTAGTTTAAAAATAAACTAGCTGTAAGCAGCCTCCAATACACAGATAGAAATCCCAATTACAATGCACTAACACACTGACAGCGGTGTAATTAACAGATTGATGCATCCAAACTGACTGCTGCCCGACATCTCGCATCCAACATCCCACCTGGATGCAAGGGGTTAAATGGTTTGTTCTTAGTAAAGCTTTTTCCAGTGCAGCTCACACAGAGACGCATTATGCACAGCCAGCACAAAATCTGTAACAAGAAACTGAATGTATAATTAAATGTATATGACATGCATTTGTATGCAAAGCTCTTAGGCCCTTGGTACAGCACTTTGTAATAAAATATGGAATGGCATGCAGGAAAATGCATAACGCTAGGTGGGTATACTGTATAGTACGTAAAAGCTTTAATATATCAAATAGGAAACTCATGGGAGGTAATTTATCAGCAAAATATTGTCACACATAAAAGGATGTTATACTTAAATAACAATGCTGATCTTATCTACAGATTTATCTCCCAAACACTGGTAATTATCCATCTGTCCATTAATACAGGTGGCTCAGTAGATAGCACTGTCCCTTACAGCGCTGGGGTCCTGGGTTCAAATCCCACCAAGAACAACATCTGCAGGGAGTTTGTATGTTCTCCCCATGTTTGTGTGGGTTTCCTCCCACACTCCAAAGACATACTGATAGGGTATCTACACTGTGTTCCAAATTATTATGCAAATAATATTTTCTCAGATTTTCCTAAATTACCTATATGAATTGCAGTCATTGTAATTTTCCAGTCAAATAACTATTAGAGTACAATTGAAAGGTTTTTGTACAAACTGCCTATGATAACAATATAATTTTAAAAAAATAAAAAACTCAAACTGCACTCAAAATGCATGTTCCAAATTATTATGCACAGCAGAGTTTTCAACCTTTTCATTTTAATAAAGAACAAAAAAATGGTCATTTTTGAAATTATAAGCATTAGCAGGTTATTACAAACTGAAATCAAGCAGTTTTCAACGCAAAACTTTATTCTAGGTGATGTTACATTTGCACATAGGACCCCTTGTTCGAAAGGAGCTTCTGAACTCTCTCGTCCATTGAATTTGTCAGGTTTTGGATGGTTTCTGCTTGAATTGTTTTGCATGAGGACAGAATACCCTCCCAGAGCTGTTGCTTAGATGTGAGCTGCCTCCCGCCATCATAGACACTCCTTTTGATGATGCTCCAGAGGTTCTCAATGGGGTTGAGGTCAGGGGAGCATGGGTGCCACACCATAAGTTTGTCCCCTTTTAGGCCCACAGCAGCCAGAGATGCAGATGTGTTATGTGCAGCATGAGACGGGGCATTATCATGCATGAAAATGATCTTGCTGCGGAATGCACGGTTCTTCTTGAACCATGGAAGGAAGTGCTGTTTGAGAAACTCAACATACATTATGGAGTTCATCTTTACCCCTTCAGGGATCCTAAAATGGCCAACAATCTCTCTCCCCATGATTCCAGCCCAAAACATTACTCCACCTCCTCCTTGTTAGCGCCGTAGCCGTGTTTGCATGGGGTGTCCATCAACCAGCCATCCTCCACTCCATCCATCTGGACCATCGAGATAATTTCATGCATGGTAATGCCCCGTCTCATGCTGCACATAACACATCTGCATCTCTGGCTGCTATGGGCATAAAAGGGGACAAACTTATGTTGTGGCACCCATGCTCCCCTGACCTCAACCCCATTGAGAACCTCTGGAGCATCATCAAAAGCAGTGTCTATGATGGCGGGAGGCAGTTCACATCTAAGCAACAGCTCTGGGAGGGTATTCTGTCCTCATGCAAAACAATTAAAGCAGAAACCATCCAAAACCTGACAAATTCAATGGACGAGAGAGTTCAGAAGCTCCTTTCGAACAAGGGGTCCTATGTGCAAGTGTAGCATCACCTAGAATAAAGTTTTGAGTTGAAAACTGTTTGATTTAAGTTTGTAATAACCTGCTAATGCTTATAATTTCAAAAATGACCATTTTTTTGTTCTTTATTAAAATGAAAAGGTTGAAAACTCTGCTGTGCATAATAATTTGGAACATGCATTTTGAGTTTTTTATTTTTTTAAAAATATACTGTTATCATAGGCAGTTTGTACAAAAACCTTTCAATTGTACTCTAATAGTTATTTGACTGGAAAATTACAATGACTGCAATTCATATAGGTAATTTGAGAAAATCTGAGAAAATATTATTTGCATAATAATTTGGAACACAGTGTATATTGTGAGCCCCAATGGGGACAGTGCTGATATTGTCTGTGAAATTAACGGCGCTATATAAGTGAGATAAATAAATAAAATACATTATCTATCTGATCCATCCATTTATTTATCTAGCTTTTTACCTCTCTACAAACCGAGGAGTACAACATAGATGCTTTATATGTATGCATAAATATTGGTGGCTCAGTGGTTAGCATTGTCACTTTGTAACGTTGGGGTCCTGGGTTCAAATCCCATCAAGGACAACATCTGCGAGGAGTTTATATGTTCTTCCCATGTTTGTGTGGGTTTCCTCCCATACTCCAAAGACACTGGAATTTAATTTGTGAACCCCTTTGGGGACAATGATGATAATATATGTAAAGTGTTGTGCTATATAAACAAAGCATAATATATGAGCTTTAATTGGCATTATTGCCAACTGGATTTTACTTATAAAATTGAACAACTTGGCCAATTTTTGTGTGCCCATTAGCCACAACAAGGTGTACCTTTCTTTCATGAGACCCAGACCTAATATTTATCCCAGGCCGAAAGCTTACAAATATAAATGACAGCATCCAAATCTAATTACTAACATCCTTAGGTTACATTCTCATGACCATATTTTCGATCTGAGTGAAGTCCATGTAAAAAAAATCTGATCTCATGAAGGCAGCACTCCAATCTATGTTATTCAATTGGGCTGTTCACATGACAGGTGTTTCCGTTGCAAATTGTAGCTATGGGTGCGCAAAAGAAATTGGACAACATATGGATCATCCGTATAGCACTACATTTTTATCGGATATATTGCAATGCTTAACAAAGGAAAATGAATGTGTTCTTATAAATTGTATTAACAGTTGATGTTTAAAAACGGATGCAATACAGATGCCATACAGATTGTATATGAATGACAATACAGATGTAAAATATTCAATTTTTTCTGGATGAAAATCGGTCATGTAAACTTAGCCTCAGACTGATGACAGAAGTGCTCAGCCAATATGGAGGCAGACACCACCAGCAATTGTATATTACGAAGAAAACAGGTCTATCTATCTAGTGATGCACATAGTCTGAAAAGTGGTGACATCACTCAGAAGAAGTGAATATAGGTGAATATATTAATACACACACACTACACTACATACACACATGTTTAGGGAGAAAAAAGGGCTTGTTTAAGAAATATCTTCAGTATAAAGGACAAGAAGTCCTGGAAGTGATGATATTGTCTCCACAGAACCCTGATCTCAACATCATCAACTCTGTTTGGGATTACACGAAGAGACAGAAAGATTTGCGCAAGCCTACATCCACAGAAGATTTGTGGTTAGTTTTCCAAGATGTTTGGAAGGACCCCTAATGCTGAGCTCCTTCAAGAACTGTTTACAAAGTTACCTAGAAGAATTGACACTATGATGTTGTTTTGAAGGCAAAGGGCGGTCACACCAAATATTAAGTTGATTTTGTTTTGTTCATTTTCAATTTGCTAATTGATAAAAATAAACCATTAACACTATGTTTGAAAACATTCTTAGTTTGCAGCATATGTTCCACACTTGCCTAAAACATTTACACAGTGCTGCATGTATTTATATGTATCTCAAACACAAAATGTCTGAATTAATAACAATACTCTAACTGTGATGTGCAACATGGTTTATTTTACCATATCTATCTCTTCTCTATATATTGACTTCAATGAGAGGGGATCATAGAACCACATCTAAATATGAATAAAATGTGACCACAGTTTCGTACTTTCACTTTAAGACAAAAGTGTCAACAAATGTATTAAACGGTGGTTCGAAGTCAAACTACATTTGATTCTAAATCCTTATCTATTTAGTGCCGTAATCTAAGCTATTTTTTATTATACTCGTACTAAAAATTCCCTACCGTTCCCAAACTATGCTATTTCACTGTTTTCTATTTTTTCCTATTTCCTGGGTGACTGATTACGCTTTGTTTGAGAAATCTAGTGCATGCTGGGATACTCAAATGAAGCGTCATCAGGGGCAGAGGCTGCGGTCACTGTCACAGCTTCTGCCCCCTCAGTGACACTCGTTTCAGGCGCTGTGCTCTTCCCTGCTGTGTCCCTCCCTGTGAGCTGTGTACTGTGTGATCTGCACAGTGACAGCGCTCACTCTGTTGTTGGCTCAGATCAGTAATAATCAGCCGGCAACAGAGCGGTGTCAGAACCTGGCATGCAGGAGACCAGTGACGTCACTAGCGCTAGTCTCGTGCACGCCAGATATTCTGACACCGCTCTCTTGCTGTGCCGTCTGATTATTAGTGATCTGAGCCGACAACAGAGTGGACGCTGTCACTGTGCAGATCACAAAGTACACAGCTCACAGGGAGGGACACAGCAGGGATGAACACAGTGGCTGTGACATAGACCGTAGCCTCTGCCCCTGCTCTGATGACGCTTCATTTGATTATCCCAGCATGCACTGGGACTCTTAAACAAAGTGTCTTTGCACAAGAAATAGGGAAAAAAATAGAATAGCAGTTAGATGGTTTAGTTAGTGAACGGTAGGGAACTTTTAATACAAGCATATTAGAAAATAGCTTAGATTACGATATTAACTAGATAAGGATTTAGAATGAAATTTAGTTTGACTTCGGACTACCCCTTTAACATGCAGTTATTATAATTTTCGTTATGCGATATTAGTACATCTCTGTGATGTATTGCTAAAGTCAAGAGCTGGAAAAACACCTATGAGTGTTGACAGGTACAAAGGAGAACTAAATAGACTATTCAAATGAGTATTGAATAGTGTATAACTTTTTGGGATGTGTATAATACTATTTATCTGGGTAACTTTCTGGTAGTATCTGGACAAAGTGGCACTTATTCATCATTGCCTTTGCACCTGTTTTTTTGTCTAGCTTTGTGTGTTTTGCCCCTACCATTTTTTCGTTTCAACCCAATTCATAATTCTATTTGCTCCTTTCTTGAAGTCTATTTTATATGAGCTCTCCTAATTTTTTTCCACTTTGTGGAGTTTAGCGATTCCAGATGTTTTTGCTTGATTTATCAATTGCGACTTTTTTAAAAGAAACAAAATTTGGTGCAGCTCCACTCCAGTACCTCCCTAGTGTATTTTTGGAGCAATGTTTGCGCCATTTTGAGAAATGTGCGACTTTTTGTGCTCAAAAGTTGCAAAAACAGTTCAAGACAAAAAAAAAGACAATTTTTGACTTTACGCTAAATTCATAAACTGTGTGCGCCATTTTGAAGAATTTGGCACAAAAAATAGCAACTAATACCAAAAGACAAAAAAGGGAAGTGTTTAAAAAACGCAAATGATGAATCAGTGCCAGTATGTTGTATTTATGGGGATATTGGTGTTGTGTGGGGCTGTTAGGGCACAGTATGACTGTATTTATGGCTTTGCATATGGCACTGTGTGGTATTATCATATCGCCATATGGTACCTTTACAATTGCTCTATGAAATCCAAATGCCAGCTGCAGCTGAGTCAAACAACCACAACTATATAATACAACTTTTCTATAGATTTGTTAGGTGTTTCTAGTTTTACGTTCTGAACAAATCATCTGACAAGTGAATATATGTTGAAACTAAACATGCAAAATGTGTAGGATGACATGACATTTAAAGCAGAGCCAAAAATGACAGTATCTCATTTGTATAATAAACCTAACCAAGAATAATAAAAAAACATGATAGTGTAATAAAATATACCATCATTACACACACACTGAGGCCTTTCAAAACCCAAAGACGAAATCTTGGCTTCCTCATCCAGACTCTTTCACGAGTCTCCTGGACTTAGCACCTGATGTGGTTTGGATTTTTTTAACCAGCTATGAAGGTAGAGACAAATGTCCAAAGTAATCTAGTTGAAGTCTGACCCTACATGTCCCACTTTGTAATTCCATCATTTTCACACCTACCTTTGATGTGGAATGGTAGGATCCAGGGTTTTTTAATTTATTTTTTACTAATTTCACCTTAGCACAAATTCAATGAGTGCAAATCACAGTGGGACCATATTGATTGTTTTTGGCAAAAACTTTTCATTGAGTTCACTAACAAGTTTAATCCAAGACACAGGGAACACATGTGTGTCACCCTGGCCTGGATGCGACAAAATATAATAAAGCTGTGTCTGAGAGCAAGGGGGAGGTTCTCTAGTCAGGGGAACATTAGCATGCAGTACCTCCTGTCTCAGGCCAGTAGGGGAGCAGGCTGCCCCTATAAAAGCTGGAACTGGGGGCAGGGTTAGAGAGAACAGGATGACCTGTCTCAGTACTGAGACTTGTCCCGGAGCAGAGCAGGGACAGAAAGTTGTATTGCACCTAAGAGGAAGTGTGGCAGGAGGAGAGACACAAGCCAGAGACAAGAGGCGAAGTGAGCCTGTCTTGGCAGATAAAGGACTTAATTTACCAGACTTTGGTGTCTGAGGCTGGGAGGATTTCACATCCCACAGCAGATAACCAGTCTGCAGGGGACTGTATGTTCCTTGGCCTAAGAAACCTGGAGTCTCTACCACAACAGAAGGGACCAGTAAAGCCGTACCAGGCCGGGAGCAGAAAGGAACCCACGTCGCAGGCCATACAGGCGAGAGTACACGGAAAGCTCGGAAACGTGGGCTGTTACCCTATAAGGAAGAGATAGCCAGAAGGAGCACAGAAAGCACGGTAGGCCTACACCCTCACCCTGTCCAGGGCCAATTTCCCCATTGCTCTCAGACATCCAGGTCCCCTCCTAGCCGGGACTGTTTATGGGTCAGTTTACCTGTTTTAGTAAAGGCCCTGGACTGCAACCGGTTGTCTGTGTGCTCCTTCGCGCCTCCAGCACTACCAGTACTGGGACTCTCACCTCCATCACTCCCACCATCCATTATACTGCCCTGGGGCCGCACTCTTCCCGTGGGGAGTCACACTACCCTAGCTGCACACCTCACCAGCCCTAGCGGTCTGCATGCAGCGGCGGTTCCTAATAACCGTAATCCACGGGTGGCGTAGTCGGACATAATCAACAGCGCATAATGGACTACCACTGGCCTGACCACCCTGAGCCACGGAACCGGGTTGCCACTACTACTCCCATCGTTCCCCTACTGCCCGGATCCGAGTGCCCCACGGCCCAGGGGGCGAGTCAGCTTTGGCGTAGTCGGCAAGATTTTGCGCCTGCAACCACCGGGTACTGCGTGCCTGAAAAAGACTGTGCACCTACCTGAAAAGAGGTTTCCCGCCATCCGGAGCCGTTTCTTGCCATTTCCAGCCGTCTCCCGCCATCTTCCATCAGTTCCCGCCATCTTCAGCCGTTTTCCCGCCATCGGACGCCATCTTCAGGACGCCGCGTGGGAAGAAGAGGGGCGTGGACGTCCAAACCGCGCGAGACCCGAAGCTCCGCCCCACGCACCGACGCTGCGCAGGGTCCTGGAAGGGAGAGAGAGCGACGCTGACGTCACCAGGACGCGACGCAAGGTCCTCGTCCAGAGCAGCAGCAGCGGAGCCGCGGCCTACAGAAGAGGATCGTCGGAAGGTAGGCCACGCTTAACTAAGGGGGAGGAAGATGTCGGATACAGAGGCGCCCACTACCACCAACGCAGCTGCAGTAGCGGTGATGCCATTTTCCCTGCCCTACATCCCTGGAGCGGCCTGGCTGCCCAAGTACTCAGGGGAGCCCCATGCCCTAACTGACTTTAAGGAAAGGCTGTACAGTTTGTTCCAAGTCTACGCCCTGACAGAGGAACAGAAGGTCAGCATATTAACAGGGCAGTTAACTGGCGCAGCCCAAAGGGAGGTAAAATCATGGCCCACTGAGGAGAAAAGGACCGTGAAGGGTATTCTGGCCCGGCTGCGGGGTACCTTTGACACACGTACCTCCGCTGAAATTAAAATGAGGTTCTTTGGATGTAAGCAGCGGGCAAAGGACAGCATCAGAGACTATGCCCTAAATTTGCAGGAAGCCTTGAGGGCCATCCAACAAGCTGACCCTGGCAGCGTGCAGGAAACGGATAAGCTACTAACAGAACAGTTTATAGAAGGTCTGCTGTCTAGCGCCCACAGGACCCAGCTGCGCCTCATGTTCTTTCAGAACCCTGATCTGACCTTTGCCCAATTCAAGGACAGGGCCATAAGGGTGCTCCGTGAATCTGCAACAAGTGGCGCTATAAACCCCCGGCGCCCTGCTCTCACCTACCCCCAGGGGGCGGCGCCCTCCTCTATGGACTCCGTGGGGGCTGATGCACAGGCCCTGAACCAAGCCCCATCGAAAGATCTGCACCACCAAGTCCAGGAGCTGACGAGGAGTGTCGCGGCATTGACCAGGACCGTCCAGGCGTTACAAGTGGACCCGTCAAGACCCATCGAGCTGGCTTCAAGTCCGGAGGATGTCCCGTGGTGTCGACAGAGGAGGATCCCGTCGTTCCGAGGGAGGCCCACAGACCGCTACGCAGAGGATGGACAGCCCATTTGCCGCCGATGCAACCAGCCCGGACACATTTCCAGGTACTGTAATTTAAACGGGTCCAACCTGGGGCAGAGGGCCAACCCCCAGACATAAGATCACCAGGCCCTTACAATTGGCGTAATAAGTACGTTGGGGGGCGCCCGGTTTTACCTGTGGTGCTGGACGGTATCCCCATGAGCGCCTTGCTGGATACTGGGTCGCAAGTAACCACTATCCATTATGTACTTTTTAAGCAGTATTGGACTGATGCTGATATCACACGGTATCCAGACAGTAACTTGAGCATCATCGCCAGTAATGGCTTACCCGTGCCGCAGATGGGGTTCAAGGAGATGACCATTAAGATTGGTAAAGTTGAACTGACGGCACAGGGAGTAATTATTGTGGACATTGACCATCGTGAAAGTCACCCTAAAATCACTGTGGGTACTATCGTGATTGAAAATTGTCTTTCAGAGGTAATTGTAATTCTACAACAGGTGGCGGTGAATGCTAGTTCCAGCCAACAGAGAGTCCTCAACAAGGAGATAAAAGCCCTGATGAGACAGCAGCAGGTAGCAGGGCCGGCTCCAGGTTTTTCTGGGCCCCGGGCGAAAGAAGTCTCAGTGGGCCCTTTTAACACATACACGATTCATGATGCACAGATACCACAGAGAAATATATGTATATATAGTACACAGGGCCCAGCCTGCCACCTCATCCTTCACATATGCAGACATGCGCACGCACGCACACACACGGTACGCAGACATGCGCACGCACGCGCACGCGGTACGCAGACATGCGCACGTGGTACGCAGACATGCGCACGTGGTACGCAGACATGCGCACGGACATGCGGTACGCAGACATGCGCACCCACACGCGGTACGCAGACATGCGCACGCACACGCGGTACGCAGACATGCGCACCCACACGCGGTACGCAGACATGCACACGCAGTACGCAAACATGCACACGCGGTACGCAGACATGCACACGCACACGCGGTACGCAGACATGCACACGCGGTACGCAGACATGCTCACGCACACGCAGTACGCAGATGTAGCACCCTGAGGATTCGGCTGCTACAGGGGTATTGCACCTCAACCCAGAGGTGTGATATTCCACTCCCGGGTAAGGATGGAGTGTGGAACTGAGCTCAGAAGGCTGCATGCACTGCACACATCCCATTTCCGGAGGGCAGACCAACGGTACTCCCACTTAATAATGTGCAGGTACGATCGAGTCTGTCCTTGGCTGGAGTGGGAGGGGGGTGGACCATCCCAGTAGTGTAGGGGCAGATAGGGGGAGCAGTCTGGGTAGTGCTAGGAGCTCATTGGGTGCTGGTCACCTGAGCTCACACATAGAGGGAGTATAAAAGGTGGGAACCATCTAAGATCAGGGTCAGTCAGCCACAGTCAGTCAGTCAGTCTGTGAGAAGTAAGTCTTTGCAGAGCAGTGGAAGAAAGCAGAGGAGCAGAGCAGCCCCAGGCCCAGAGAGAGAGAGGAGAGAGAAAGACCCAGAGGGGGAGAAAGAAGGAACTCTGAGAGCCCAAATATAATCACAGGGTGAAGAGTTGGCAACAGGGTACCGGATCCCAAACTGGTGGGGGCTACAGCATACCTCAGCCAGAGACCGGAGGCCGTGGGCAGCATCTGCCACGGCCACCCACCATATCCACCCGGAAGGCAGACCACGCGTAGGGTCAGGGAACCCAGAGTCAAGGGTTACCAACAGAAGGCCCGAGGGAGCCGGACATAGGTGGATCCCTGGTGGGGAAGGCCAGAGACGAGGACAGGACAGAACGGGAGCTCAGAACCACGCTCCAGAACTACTTGGGGGTTGGCCGAGTCCAGGACCTGGTGGACGCAGCACGGCTCGGGTGGTCACTCAAGGCCGGAGTGACCGGAACATCTGCAGTAAGTAAAGAACCCTGAACTGCACAACCCGACTCTGACTCTCATTACCATCATCCCTGCACTTCCACAACCACCATCCTCTGCACCTGACCCCCTGAGGCTATACCCCTCCCGTTGGGGGTTATACTACCTAAGCTGCACAAACACCATCAGCCTCAGCGGACCCTGCTGCAGCGGCGGCCGAAGTGACCGCAATTCAACGGGTGGCGTAGTCGACATAAAGAACTTTAGTAACATCAGTAAGGACTGCCACACACTGAGCTTGACACCCTGGGCACGGACCGGGTCACAGCCACTCGGAGACTACAACCCCCATCTGATCCGGCTCCGGGTATCCCTAACAACACTGGCCCAGGGGGCGCGTCACAGACATGCACACGCGGTACGCAGACATGCACACACGGTACGCAGACATGCGCACGCACACGCGGTACGCAGACATGTGCACGCACACACACATGATATGCAGACACACGCACACATGGTACCCAGATATGTACACATACAGACATTTTTACACAAATTCTTAAAAACATATATAAAACAGACAAATATATATACACAGTCATACACACTGACATTCACATACATGCACACACACAGACCCATTACAAATATTTTTAATATGGGGATTGGGGAAGCCTCACTCACCTGTCCCCGGTCCAGTGTCCTGTCCAGCAGCTCCTCAGGTATGGGGCAGTGCAGGGCCCCCGGCGTGTCACAGACATCATGGCCCTGGACCATCAGAGGGGCCCACTTGCGGTCGGGTCCGGGCCGCTCCCCCCCCCATCTGTGCAGGACCTCCGGCGGTGTTTGATTGCCGTCACTTCACCAGTCATGGCCGCGCGCTGTGTGTGGCTGTGTCTGCTAGTAATGACGCGGCAGGGGCGACACACAAGCACAATTAAAGGTGCAGTGCCGTCGACCCTGCCGCGTCATTACTAGCAGACACAGCCGGACAGCGCGCGGCCATGTCTGGGGGGAGTGCCGGCAATCAAGCAGCGCCTGCGTCACTGAACAGGTGCCGAGGAAGCGGCCAGGGCCCCGACAGTGAGTGGGCGGTGGGCCCCTCTGATTTTCCAGGGCCCCGGCACTTGCCCGGGTACGCCGGGTGCTGACGCCGGCCCTGGCAGGTAGAACTGTCTGGTGGTGAGATCGGTAGCGTAGACTGAGTGACCCATTCCCCATTTCCATGCCTCCCAAAAGTGAAATGATGATCTGGTGTCGGACTGCAATCGGGTTGAGAGGTAGAGACTACCAAGTCATGGTAGAACCCGTGTACTCAGACAGCAGGCCAACCATTTTGACAGCCCCGGGGGTGGTTGATGTCCGTCATGGGAGGGTGCCCGTCCGCATCCTCAACATTGGGGAGAGGGAAGTACACTTACCCAGGTACGCTACACTCGCCAAACTGTTTGTTGTCGAACACAAAGCTATCAGGGCCGTGGAACCCTTGCCTCCATCTCCACAAGCGGAGGGTAATGGCTCCCAGAAACAAAAGGAGGACTGGTGCCAGAAACTCCATGTGGGTGCTGACTCCACTCCCCTGCACCAAAAACAAGGAGTCTACCGGGTGGTACAGGAGTACGAGAGAGTCTTTAGTAAGCACCCGCTAGACTTCGGCAGAGTAAAGGGGATAGAACACCACATCCCCACAGGGAGCCATCCACCGATAAAAGAAAGACACAGTGCTGTACCCCCTGCACATTATCAGAATGCAAAGGGCATGCTAAAAGAAATGAAAGAAGCTGGGGTAATTAGAGATAGCTGTAGCCCCCTTGGTTCTGGTGAAAAAGAAGGATGGCACCATGAGAATGTGCGTAGACTATAGACAAATCAACCGTATCACCCATAAAGACGCATACCCGCTGCCTAGAATAGAGGAGTCTTTAGCCGCACTAAAATCAGCTAACTTTTTTTCTACTTTGGACCTTACTAGCGGGTACTGGCAGGTTCCTGTGGCTGAGGCTGACAAGGAGAAGACCGCCTTCACCACCCCGATGGGACTGAGCGAGTTCAACTGTATGCCTTTCGGGCTCTGCAACGCACCAGGGACCTTCCAGCGGCTGATGGAATGCTGTCTAGGGCACCGAAACTTCGAGACGGTCCTCCTTTACCTGGACGACGTGGTCGTCTATTCGAAAACCTACGAGGACCATCTAAAGCACCTGGCCGAGGTGTTCGAAGCCCTGGCAGGCTATGGCCTGAAGGTGAAACCATCGAAGTGTCACCTGCTGAAACCAAAGGTCCAGTACCTAGGGCACGTGGTAGGCGCGGAAGGAGTGGCCCCCGACCCTGACAAGGTCATGGCAATCAAGAGCTGGCCAAGCCCCTCGAACATCAAAGAGGTGAGACAGTTTCTCGGATTAGTAGGCTACTACCGAAGGTTCATCCCCGGGTTCACTAGGATGGCAGCTCCTATGCAGGACCTCCTAATTGGACAGTCTAAGTCCAGGAGCCAAAAGCCGCCCTTCAAGTGGGATAAACCGGAAGAGGATTCCTTCCGCCAGTTGAAGATGGCCCTCACGGGGGATGAGATCCTGGCCTACCCTGATTATGGTCAGCCTTTTATTCTCCACACGGACGCCAGTAATGTGGGACTGGGAGCAGTACTGTCCCAAAACCAACAGGGCAGAGAAAGGGTGATCGCGTACGCCAGCCGGAAGCTGAGGCCCACCGAGAGGAACCCAGAGAATTACAGCTCCTTCAAGCTAGAATTCTTGGCGGTGGTATGGGCCGTGACCGAACGCTTCAAGCATTACCTGGCCTCCGCAAAGTTCACCGTGTACACGGACAACAACCCGTTTACACACCTGGACAATGCAAGACTGGGTGCCCTAGAACAGCAGTGGATGGCCCGTCTCTCCAACTATGACTTCGTGATCAAGTACCGGACCGGCAAAACCAATGCCAACGCTGACGCCCTATCGAGGATGCCTTACTTACCTGAAGGTGACGAAGACCCAGAAGAGCTGGAGGAGGTAGAACTCCCCGCGTTTCACCGGTATGGAGCCGCTCAATACTCCCACCGCGTGAAGGAGGAGGATCTAAGAACCGTGATGATCAATCCCCTACCTCACCACAGCTGGGCCGAGACCCAAGATAGTGACCCTGCCATCCGCCTGGTGAAAGATCTGCTGACCCAGGAGGACGCCGGCATGGATCCGGATGCTCCAGAGGAAGCCAAGCAGCTGTGGAAGGAGAAGAGCAAGCTGTTCCTCTACGAAGGCAAGCTGTGCAGAAGGATTGTCAACCACCGGACGCACAAGCTGACCTGGCAAGTCGTGGTCCCAAGGCGGGATGCAGCTATGGTCCTGGGGGCTTACCATGACAGAGCGGGGCACTTCGGTTGGAAGAAACTGGAGTTCCTGCTAAGAGGATGGTTCTTTTGGGTCGGCATGAGTGGGGCTGTAGAGAAGTGGTGCAGAGACTGTGGCCCTTGTCACCTAAGGAGGAAGGACCGTGCCAGCCAGAAGACACCCTTGAGGCCCATCGTCACCACGCAGCCTCTTGAGCTGGTAGCTCTAGACCACGTCAAGTTGGCTCCAAGCCGGTCAGGGTACATCTACGCCCTGACAATCGTTGACCACTATTCCCGTTTTCTCGTGGTGGTCCCGGTTAAAGACTTGACAGCCCAAACAGCGTCCAGAGCCTTCCAACAATACTTCTGCCGTCCACACGGGTATCCGGAACAGGTCCTGACAGACCAGGGTCCAGCGTTCGAGGCTGAAATCTTCCAAGAGTTCTGCAACCTCTATGGCTGTAAGAAGATTCGGACAACGCCTTACCACCCACAAACCAACGGGATGTGTGAGAAAATGAACAATATATTCATTGACCTCCTGAAGACATTGACCCTGGAGGAACGCAGCCTGTGGCCAGAAAAACTGCCGGACCTGATAGACCTATACAACCATATCCCGGTGAATGCTACAAACTGCACCCCGGCTTACCTGATGTGAGCCAGACCAGGTAAGCTGCCCGTAGACCTGGAGATGGGAGTCCTAACGCCTGAAGACACCTCCCCGGATGCGGACTGGGATACGGAAAGGCAACTGCAGTACAAGAAGGTACAGGAGAGTGTGGAGAAGAGCCTGGCCCAGGTGAGAGAGAGGCAAGAAAAACTCTTCAACCAACATGCCCCTGCTGGTCCCCTGGAACCTGGCGAGCAGGTGCTGAAGCGGAAGAGAAGGCTACATAAGTTGGACGACCAGTGGGAAAGGGAACCCTACACCGCACTGCAGTCTGACCACGACAACCCAAAGGTGTGCGTGATCACCAAGGATGGAGGAGAAACCACTAGTACCGTCTCCTGAGACCACCTCAAAAGGTGCCCCGAGCAACTCCATAGTGCAGAAGAGGATCAGAGTGACCTTGAACACGCAGAGGACAAGGAAGAAATGATCAGCACCATTCTCGGAGAGTTCCCTCAGTCCTGGACTCGAATAAATGATGCCATAGTGGTACCTGTCCTGCATTTCCTGCAACCGGCACAGCAATAACCAACACCAGAGCCGGAAGGTGAAGAGGAGCAAGCGGTTCCAGAGGCAGAAGAGCCTGTATCAGCAGCCCAGGAGAGTCAACCCTCTGCTGACAGTGAGCCTGCCATGCCTGCGGTAAGCCAAAGAACCTGCAGACAGCTGCCTGCCCTACCTGTACACCCAGCTGGTAGCTGTACCCATAACGCTAGTGGGGAAAGCCAAGTCGGTCCACCACCAGACAGTGGGTTAAGGAGATCAACCAGGAGCACAAAGGGGCAGATACCCGCTCGCTGGAAAATATAGAGTGTGCTAAAATTGTAAATACCCCTGTTGCCAAATGTTGAATTGTTTGCCAAGTTACCTGCGTGATTAGTAATTGTGTGTTTCAGTTGCCGTACAGACTCGAAGGTTATGGACTTTTTATAACCGGAATCTTGTATGGACTGCGTTCGGAGCCTAACCAAGGAATGAACTAAGACTGTGAAGGACTTGGGGTAGGACAGACCCCCACCTGGTTAAGGCTCCCCGTTGTATTGGTGATATGGACACCCGGTCACAGACCACACTGTGACCTTAAGAACTCAATCTGTGCGTTACTTTCCTGATAATGTTTTATGGTCATGCATATTGTCTTTGTTTATTGTTTAGTCCCGGAGTACTAAATTTTACTAGGGGGGAATGTGTCACCCTGGCCTGGATGCCACAAAATATAATAAAGCTGTGTCTGAGAGCAAGGGGGAGGTTCTCTAGTCAGGGGAACATTAGCATGCAGTACCTCCTGTCTCAGGCCAGTAGGGGGAGCAGGCTGCCCCTACAAAAGCTGGAACTGGGGGCAGGGTTAGAGAGAACTGGATGACCTGTCTCAGTACTGAGACTTCTCCCGGAGCAGAGCAGGGACAGAAAGTTGTATTGCACCTAAGAGGAAGTGTGGCAGGAGGAGAGCCACAAGCCAGAGACAAGAGGCGAAGTGAGCCTGTCTTGGCAGATAAAGGACTTAATTTACCAGACTTTGGTGTCTGAGGCTGGGAGGATTTCACATCCCACAGCAGATAACCAGTCCGCAGGGGACTGTATGTTCCTTGGCCTAAGAAACCTGGAGGCTCTGCCACAACAGAAGGGACCAGTAAAGCCGTACCAGGCCGGGAGCAGAAAGGAACCCACGTCGCAGGCCATACAGGCGAGAGTACATGGAAAGCTCGGAAACGTGGGCTGTTACCCTATAAGGAGGAGATAGCCAGAAGGAGCACAGAAAGCACGGTAGGCCTACACCCTCACCCTGACCAGGGCCAATTTCCCCATTGCTCTCAGACATCCAGGTCCCCTCCTAGCCGGGACTGTTTATGGGTCAGTTTACCTGTTTTAGTAAAGGCCCTGGACTGCAACCTGTTGTCTGTGTGCTCCTTCGCGCCTCCAGCACTACCGGTACTGGGACTCTCACAACCATCACTCCCACCATCCATTATACTGCCCTGGGGCCGCACTCTTCCCGTGGGGAGTCACACTACCCTAGCTGCACACCTCACCAGCCCCAGCAGTCTGCATGCAGCGGCGGTTCCTAATAACCGCAATCCACGGGTGGCGTAGTCGGACATAATCAACAGCGCATAACGGACTACCACTGGCCTGACCACCCTGAGCCACGGAACCGGGTTGCCACTACTACTCCCATCGTTCCCCTACCGCCCAAATCCGAGTGCCCCACGGCCCAGGGGGCGAGTCACATGCTTCATAGTTTATTAAAGTTTCTCTATAAGTCACCGTGTTTAGAAGACTTTGACAATTTGAATTACATTATTAGTGACAAATATATACCTTTTAAATTTTGATTATTCAGTTATGTGTAGTATGAAGACATAATGGTTAAAAGGTGAAGCTATGGTGACATTTAGGTTCAAATGGGGAACAAAATGAATTATTAAAAAGTTATATAAACAATAAAAAGCAGATTTGAAAAAGGGAATTTGAGCTAACAGATATCATGTATAGGTTTACCCTTTCATCCTCAACAGCACCCATTGAGAGGACTCCCTTCTTTGAATAGGAAATCTGAAAAGGTTAAAAGCAGGGCACACAAGATTTCCTGATCAGTTAGATAGATCATCCTCCAAGTGGCTATGGTAATCCCTTAAAGGGAACCTGTCATTAAGATCAAGCCCCTCCTCTTTTCCCCAAAAACTGTATATATGGGTATGCAGCAGAAGTGTAGCTACCAAGGGGTCAGAGGATGTGATCGCCCTGTGCTCAGAAGGGTTCCCCGAAGCTACTGCCACTGTTAACTATATCGTCATGCGCAGCTGTGCAGTAGAGATGTTCTCCTTGCACTATCACTCTCTGTTCTGTAGATCACAGGTTGCTTTAAGCCTTTCATCTTCAGAACAGCAGATAATGCGCTGGTGTACCGGTGGAAGCACACAGGACTTCCGATTCAAGACGTGGTGACGTTATTGAGCTGTGCTGTGACTCTGATGTGCCATTATACAGCATGGGAGCTAAAGCGAGGGTCATTATACAGCATGGGAGTGGGAGCTAATGATGGTGCCATTATACAGTTTGGTGCCTGCCTTGTGGACCATTATACAATGTGGGGACTACTGTGGTGATCATTATACTGCATGGGAGCGAATGTTGGGCCCATTATACAGTGTGGGAGCTAATTCAGGGGCCATTATACAGCATGGGAGCTAATGCATGGGCCATTATTCAGCATGGCTGCTAATGCGAGGGCCATTATACTAATGCGGGTGCCATTATACAGCGTGGAAGCTACTGCGGGGGACATTATACAGCGTGGGAGCTATTGCGGGAGCCATTATACAGTGTGGAAGCTAAGGTGGGGGCCAGTATACAATGTGGAAGCTAATGTGGGGGCATTATACAGCGTGAGAACTAATGTGGGGGCCATTATGCAGCATGGGAGCTAATGCGGGGCTAATATACAATGTGAAAGCTAATGTGGGGGCCATTATACAGTTTGAAGGCTACTGTGGGGGCCATAATTCAGCTTGGGGGCCTATATACAGTGTGTGAGCTACTGTGAAGGCCATCATACACTGTGGGGAACTTTATCTAGTGTGGGAGCTACTGTGGGGGGCCGTCATAAACTGTGGAGACTACTATACAGTGTGGGAGCTAATGTGAGGGCCAGTATATAGTTTTAAGGCTACTGCAGGGGCCCTCATAAAGTGTGGGGGTTACTGTGGAGACTGTTATACAATGTGGAGGCTACTGTGGAAGCCTTTATACATTGTAGTGTCCATGATACAAAGTGTGGACCATTATGCTGTGTTTTTGGTGAGCTGTGGGACTATCATACTGTGTATAGGGGAGCTGTATGCTCATCTTACTGTGTATAGGGGAGTTGTGGGACCATCATACTAATTATAGAGGAGCTGTGGGCTCATCTTACTGTTTACAGGGGAGGTGTAGGAGCATCACACTGTGTATTGGGGAGATAAGGGACAATCATACTGTGTATAGGGGAGCTGTGGGTCCATCATACTGTGCATGGGGGGACTCATGGGATATTATTAAATGTTAAGTGGACACTTAAGAACCATTATTTTTTATATGGGCATTATTAATTTCTAGGAGCAAAATGTGGGCACTGTTTTTTAGGGCACTTTCAGAGGGCATTAATATTTTCTAAGGAGCAATTTAATCATCTAGAGGGCATAAAGGAGACATTTTACTATGTAAGGGGCACAGTGGTGGGCATTATTATGTGGGGCGGTAAGAGGAGCACTGTTTATGTACCTCGCAGCAGGTGCAGTAATAGGGACATATGGCAGCAGCGGCTCAGTATTGGGGTATCAGCAGGATGAGTAGTTTGTGCAGGTTGGGAAGCGATGGGGACGGTGCTGGAAATGTGAGAAATCAAATGTGTCTTTGTAGTAATCTGCGCAGACGAGTCCTCGCTGGAAGAACTTGTCGTGTCGGTCTAAGCAACATGGAAAAGACAGGAATAGTGAACGACTCCATCAGAAAGAACATCAGCTGTAAGTCAATATCTATATATAATTGTAATGTAATCTCTTATATATTTTGCAGGACTGATATCTACCACTATATGGTCATCATATAGCAGTAATATCAGTGTTGGTCTTGGAATAGAGATTTTATTTTCAGTAACTGCACGATCATCTGCTGAGGTTCTCCTATACCCACGATTAGGGTGTGCCACCATAGTTGTAATCGGGGTTACCTGGTTAGGGGACCACTTTGATGTCTCCCTTCCTTCTCCCCGAGCTGTACCCCTAGCTAAACCTCTGGTATGCAGCTCTATGAAAGCTGAATCCATCAACAACTTTACATCTTCTATCTGTTGTGGCATACCTGAGAAATGTTTAGCTGGCCTCATAGCTCTCTGTCTAATATCCTTGCCTGGTGCCTGACAACACAGACAGTGAGCTATGAATGAAGTGAAAGAGGTTGGTGCTAGGTGGGGAAATAACTTTGGAAAGCAGAGGCTCTGTCACACCCGGAGCAGTTAACACTTAATTTGCATATGAATTAAAACACTGATTTCTCTGGAAGGCAGCAACAGATAGATGATATAAAGCTATTGATAGATTTAGATTTCAAAGACCTGCATGCCCACATATGTAGTTTGGGTGTTGATTGCATTGACAGATTCCATTCAAGAAGATAATGAATTCATCTTTCTCAGCTGAGGGTCACCCAGCACTTGCTTACCTAGATAGAGGTCTTTCTGGAGGACAAGGAATTAATTGAGAGCAGCCTCATGTCACGGTGACTGCATTGCTATAGCATACAAACAAATACAATGGCACTCTGAGTGTGCTAAGATATACAGTGGGGAAAATAAGTATTTGATACACTGCCGATTTTGCAAGTTTTCCCACCTACAAAGAATGGAGAGGTCTGTAATTTTTATCGTAGGTACACTTCAACTGTGAGATACAGAATCTAAAAAGAAAAAACAGAAAATCACATTGTATGATTTTTAAATAATTAAATTGCATTTTATTGCATGAAATAAGTATTTGATCACCTACCAACCAGCAAGAATTCTGTCTCTCACAGACCTGTTAGTTTTTCTTTAAGAAGCCCTCCTACTCTGCACTCATTACTTGTATTAACTGCACCTGTTTGAACTTGTTACATGCATAAAAGACACCTGTCCGCACACTCAATCAATCACACTCCAACTTCTCCACCATGGCCAAGACCAAAGAGCTGTCTAAGGACACCAGGGACAAATTTGTAGACCAGGCTGGGATGGGCTACTGGACAATAGGCAAGAAGCTTGGTGAGAAGGCAACAACTGTTGGCACAATTATTAGAAAATGGAAGAAACACAAGATGACTGTCAATCTTCCTCGTTCTGGGGCTCCATGCGAGATCTCGCCTCATGGGGTAAGGATGATTCTGAGAAAGGTCAGGAATCAGCCCAGAACTACACGGGAGGACCTGGTTAATGACCTGAAGAGAGCTGGGACCACAGTCTCAAACATTACCTTTAGTAGTACACTACGCCGCCATGAATTAAAATCCTGCAGGGCATGCAAGGTCCCCCTGCTCACGTCAGCATATGTCCAGGCCTGCTTGAAGTTCACCAATGACCATCTGGACGATCCAGAGGAGGCATGGGAGAAGGTCATATGGTCAGATGAGACCAAAATAGAACTTTTTGGTATCAACTCCACTCGCCGTGTTTGGAGGAAGAAGAAGGATGAGTACATCCCCAAGAACACTGTCCCAACCGTGAAGCAAGATGGGGAAAACATCATACTTTGGGGGTGCTTTTCTGCAAAGGGGGCAGGACGACTGCATCATATGGAAGGGAGGATGGATGGGGTCATGTATTCTCAGAAAGAGCATTGATGATGAGTCGTGGCTGGGTCTTCCAGCATGCCAATGACCCGAAACACACAGCCAGGGCAACTAAGGAGTGGCTTCGTAAAAAGCATTTCCAGGTCCTGGAGTGGTCTAGCCAGTCTCCAGACCTGAACCCAATTGAAAATATTTGGAGGGAGCTGAAACTCAATGTTGCCCAGCAACAGCCCCGAAACCTGGAAGATCTGGAGAAGATCTGTATGGCAGAGTGGGCCAAAATCCCTGCTGCAGTGTGTGCGTGTGTGCAAACTTGGTCAAGAACTACAGGAAACATCTGACCTCTGTAATGGCAAGCAAAGGTTTCTTTATCAAGTATTACATTCTTTTTTTTATTGTATCAAATACTTATTTCATGAAATAGAATGCAAATTAATTATGTAAAAATCATATAATGTGAATTTCTGGATTTTTTTTGAGATTCTGTCTCTCACAGTTGAAGTGTACCTACGATAAAAATTACAGACCTCTCCATTCTTTATAGGTGGGAAAACTTGCAAAATCAGCAGTGTATAAAATACTTATTTTCCCCACTGTAGAAACTTATAGAGAAGAAAAGCACTAAAACTGCATAGTTCCGCAGCGTCTTTAGATGCACCGAGGACAGAGATTTCATGAAATAACATCCACTTTGCTTGGACAATTAGACCTCGTTCACATGTAGCATAAATGCTGCGTTTTTCTGCTGATTTTTTTTGCACAGAAATTCTCCTGTGTTTAACTGTCCAAGCAAAGTGGATGTGATTTCATGAAAACAGCGCCCCCTGTGGTCTAAAGATGCTGCTGAACCGTGCGGTTTTAGTGCTTTTATATTTCTAGAGGCCTCTATGAATAACCTAAAAAAATGCATGAACATGATGCACAGATGACGTCGCACCAGCCACTCATCGATAGTCCCAACCGTCCCAGATACACCGGACGGTCCAGGATTTGGGTCTACGCCCTGCAGTGTCGGGAGTCTTTTGAATGGCCCTCACTGCCACCGCCCCTCTGACAACTCCTCCTGCCAAGATTGAAAGAAATGGTAAATGGTTGTGGATTGGGGTGTGGCTAGGGGCATTGGCAAAATTGCCTGGCAAGGTCAGAACTTATGAAACTATGCCAAACTATGTGGGTCCACATCACTATGATGTAGGGAATAATAGAACCCTGTTGTTAATAAGTCCTCACACTTCCTTCAAGAAAAAAAGAGAAACAGGACAATGTAATTATAATTATAAGAGTTCTTTATTTAATGGGAAATATAAAAATAATGGGGGAGAAGGGTGCAATTCTAATTTTTATATTTTGAAAAACGTTTTTTTTATTTTTTCACTTTATTTTTTAGTCCCCTTAGGGCACTTTAACCTGTGATCATCCAATCACTTATACTATATACTGCAAAAAAACAGTATTGCAATATACAGTGAAATCACGGTCTCCTGAGCCTCATAGGAGTACCGAGGTGGCAGAAAAGGAGGTTTTCAGCAGGTCGCTTCCTTATCATCATTGCAGGTCTAGGTGCAGACATCATTAGAAAGATTTCTGTACTGTTCCTTCATATGCACTCCCCAAAGTCTGGTCAGAGTGTAATTTGCATAATCGACCCGATTCTTTCGGATGGGAAAATCAATGGTCGTCTACACCTGTCCTTAACCCCTTTTAACCCCCAAAAGCTGTTTGCACGTTAATGACCAGGCCAATTTTTACAATTCTGATCAGTGTCACTTTATGAGGTAATAACTCTGGAATGCTTCAACGGATCTCACTGATTCTCAGAATGTTTTTTCATGACATATTGTACTTCATGATTGTGGTAAAATTTCTTCGATATCACTTGCGTTTATTTGTGAAAAAAATCTGAAATTTGGTGAAAATTTTGAAAATGTCAAAATTTTCAAAGTTTAAATTTTCATGCCGTTAAATCATAGAGATATATCACATAAAATAGTTAATAAATAACATTTCCCACATGTCTACGTTACATCAGCACAATTTTGGAACCAATTGTTTTTTTTGTTAGGAAGTTATAAGGTTAAAAGTTGACCAGCGATTTCTCATTTTTCCAGCAAAATTTACAAAACCATTTTTTTAGGGACCACATCACATTTGAAGTGACTTTGAGGGCTCTATATGACAGAAAATACCCAAAAGTGACACCATTATAAAAACTGGACCCCTCAAGGTGCTCAAAACCACATTCCAGAAGTTTATTAACCCTTCATGTGCTTCACAGCAATTAATTGAATGTGAAAGGAAAAAATGAACATTAAACTTTTTTTCACTAGAATTTTACTTTATACCCATTTTTTTTATTTTCACAAATGTAACAGAAGCAATTGGACCCGAAAACTTGTGCAAATTCTTCTAGTATGCTGATACCCCATATATGTGGGAAAACCATATTGTGGGTGCACGGCAGGGCTCGGAAAGGAAGGAGCACTGTTTGACTTTTTCAACGCTGGAATTGAGAGTGGATGAGGAGACAGAGCAGACCTGTGTGCAGCCCTACAGGTCTGCTCTGTCTCCTCATCCAGGCTGTGGGACAGGTGCTGCCAGTCCTTGGAGAACACAAGAACATGGCCTTCAAGGACTTAACTTCAAGAGCCGTAGTGTTTTATAATGAGTGGATTAAAGATGCTGATCCACGAGTGGAGGACTGGCCCCTTATGTCCTCTCCAATTACCCAAACGCTCATCATTGGGGCATACGTTTATTTTGTCACATCATTTGGTCCCAGGCTGATGGAGAACAGAAAACCATGGACCTAAAGGGCATAATGGCAGCGTATAACTTCTTTATGGTCTTGTTCTCTGTATACATGAGCTATGAATTCCTCATGTCAGTCTGGGCTACAGGTTACTCCTTTCGTTGTGACCTTGTGGATTACTCTAGGTCACCGCAGGCAGTAAGGATGGCATGGACATGCTGGCTGTTCTATTTCTCTAAGTTTGTAGAGTTGCTAGACACCATCTTTTTTGTGTTACATAAGAAGAACAGTCAAATCACTTTCCTCCATGTGCTTCACCATTCCATCATGCCATGGACTTGGTGGTTTGGTGTGAAGTTCGCTGCCGGTGGTTTGGGCACATTCCATGCGCTGGTGAACTGTGTAGTACATGTGATCATGTACAGCTACTATTGCCTCTCTGCATCGGGATCTATCTTACACGCACTAGTTTAGCACAAATACCCTCTGGTATCTAATTGATATTAATTAATTTTTATTGGATTGAGCTATACTACTGCATATTAATTATAAGCTTTTCATACTTCTAGCTATCATGTGATTTTTTGTCTATCCTGGATATCTTACTTATACTACCATATTATCCAGAGCTGCTGGATTTGCACTGTATCAACTATATCGGATATACTGTACTTATATTATAGCCTATGGAGTGTTTATAGCGACCTGGGATTGTTTGTGCAGTCTTGTTCCTGTCACTTATTGGGATTATAAATCCTGTATCCCCTATTGTTTTAGCTGTTCTTTTCTCAACACCTATCATGTGATGTTTCATATAAAGAAATATTTTTGTATTTAATAAAATTATAATATATTCTATATATCTCCTGATGTGTCTTAGGTATTTATTTATCTTTTCTTGTTATGTTATTATTCAAATGATTACTAGAGATGAGCGTTGTTCTACTCGAACTGTTCGCCAATCTCAAATTCGAGCTGTTTTGGGCGGTGTTCAAGCCGTTCGGCGAACACGAACGATTTGAGAAAAATTCGGCTGTTCGAGGTTATGTTCGATAACTGTTCGTGCACCAAAATCATAACTGGATTTTTTCTCAGTAATGATGAAAATTAATGTTAATACGCAGTTTGAGTGTACAGCGGGGTGGGGGGAGGGGCAGGGGATGGATCTCTGCAGGAATAATGAAGAACTCCATTTTTTTTTCTCTTTCCCGCATTTACAGTGGGGAGGTGCAATCTGTCAGCCTATCAGCAGCGCACACACGGAGCGAAGTGCTTTTTTTCACACAAGCAAGGGCATGTGTCATTGGCAGTGTATGTCACATGTCCTTGCCCTATAAGACCCAGCCATTTTCCCTGTCGCAACCATTTTCTCACTGCTGCAGCTGCGTGTTAGACGGCACCGCTGTTGCTGTGTGCGCTATACCTTGTTAATTTCAAGCCAATTTTCGCACAAATCTACGGATAGCTTGGGAGTAGGGAATAGTTGTGATTGCAGTCCTTTTAAGGACTAGGTTACAGCATTTCCTACGACTTTTATCAGGCAGGTCTGTGCTCTTAAATAGATAGGTTGTGGGAGTAAAGACTAATTGTAATTGCAGTCCTTTTCAGGACTAGGTTACATCAGTTCCTATCAGTTTTTGCCAGGCAGGTCTGTGCCAGTGCTGTGCAAGTTTTTTTCACAGCATTTGGCTGAATCTAGCAAAGCTAATCCTTTTTGGCCTATTGCAGAGTGTGTTAGTCAGTGGAGTAGCCTATCTGTGTTGCAAGACATACCACCTGTGTATAGAATACCAATTTTTTTACTGCACCTAGTGAAGTAAAATCTTTTGGGCATAGCATCATTCTATTAGTCCATCTATACTGACCTCCATAAGGTTGCAAATTGAATATAATTTTTTTCTGCATCTAGCTCTGAAAAAATATTTGGGCTTCTAGCAGTGTGTGGGACTTGTTCTATTAGTCCATCTATACTGACCTCCATCAGGTTGCAAACTGAATATAATTTTTTTCTGCATCTAGCTCTAAAAAAATATTTGGCCTTCTAGCAGTGTGTGGGACTTGTTCTATTAGTCCATATATACTGACCTCGATCACGTTGCAAATTCAAAATAATTTTTTGTCTGCATCTAGCTCTGAAAAAATATTTGGCCTTCTAGCAGTGTGTGGGACTTTCTCTATTAGTCCATCTATACTGACCTCCATCAGGCTGCAAATTAAAAATAATTTTTATCTGCATCTACCTCTGAAAAAATATTTGGCCTTCTAGCTGTGTGTGGGACTTGTTCTATTAGTCCATCTATACTGACCTCCATCAGGTTGCAAACTGAATATAATTTTTTTCTGCATCTAGCTCTGAAAAAATATTTGGCCTTCTAGCAGTGTGTGGGACTTTCTATATTAGTCCATCTATACTGACCTCCATCAGGTTGCAAATGAAAAATAATTTATATCTGCATCTAGCTCTGAAAAAATATTTGGCCTTCTAGCAGTGTGTGGGACTTTCTCTATTAGTCCATCTATACTGACCTCCATCAGGTTGCAAATTAAAAATAATTTTTATCTGCATCTACCTCTGAAAAAATATCTGGCCTTCTAGCAGTGTGTGGGACTTGTTCTATTAGTCCATCTATACTGACCTCCATCAGGTTGCAAATTGAATATCATTTTTTTCTGCATCTACTTCTGAAAAAATGTTTGGGCTTCTAGCAGTGTGTGGGACTTGTTCTATTAGTCCATCTATACTGACCTCCATCAGGTTGCAAACTGAATATAATTTTTTTCTGCATCTAGCTCTGAAAAAATATTTGGCCTTCTAGCAGTGTGTGGGACTTTCTCTATTAGTCCATCTATACTGACCACCATCAGGTAGCAAATTAAAAATAATTTATATCTGCATCTAGCTCTGAAAAAATATTTGGCCTTCTAGCAGTGTGTGGGACTTTCTCTATTAGTCCATCTATACTGACCTCCATCAGGTTGCAAATTAAAAATAATTTTTTGTCTGCATCTAGCTCTGAAAAAATATTTGGCCTTCTAGCAGTGTGTGGGACTTTCTCTATTAGTCCATCTATACTGACCTCCATCAGGCTGCAAATTAAAAATAATTTTTATCTGCATCTACCTCTGAAAAAATATTTGGCCTTCTAGCAGTGTGTGGGACTTGTTCTATTAGTCCATCTATACTGACCTCCATCAGGTTGCAAATTGAATATCATTTTTTTCTGCATCTACTTCTGAAAAAATGTTTGGGCTTCTAGCAGTGTGTGGGACTTGGTCTATTAGCCCATCTATACTGATCTCCATCAGGTTGCAAATTAAAAATAATTTTTATCTGCATCTAGCTCTGAAAAAATATTTGGGCTTCTAGCAGTGTGTGGGACTTGGTCTATTAGTCCATCTATACTGATCTCCATCAGGTTGCAAATTAAAAATAATTTTTATCTGCATCTAGCTCTGAAAAAGTATTTGGGCTTCTAGCAGTGTGTGGGACTTGGTCTATTAGTCCATCTATACTGACCTCCATCAGGTTGCAAATTGAATATAATTTTTTTCTGCATCTAGCTCTGAAAAAAACATTTGGGCTTCTAGCAGTGTGTGGGACTTGTTCTATTAGTCCATCTATACTAACCTACACCAGGTTGCAAATTCAATATCATTTTTTTCTGCATCTACCTCAGAAAAAAAATTTGGGCTTCTAGCAGTGTGTGGGACTTGTTCTATTAGTCCATCTATTCTGACCTCCATCAGGTTGCAAATTGAATATAATTTTTTTATGCATCTACTTCTGAAAAAATATTTGGGCTTCTAGCAGTGTGTGGGACTTGGTCTATTAGTCCATCTACACTGACCTCCATCAGGTTGCAAATTAAAAATAATTTTTATCTGCATCTAGCTCTGAAAAAATATTTGGGCTTCTAGCAGTGTGTGGGACTTGGTCTATTAGTCCATCTATACTGATCTCTATCAGGTTGCAAATTAAAAATAATTTTTATCTGCATCTAGCTCTGAAAAAGTATTTGGGCTTCTAGCAGTGTGTGGGACTTGGTCTATTAGTCCATCTATACTGACCTCCATCAGGTTGCAAATTGAATATAATTTTTTTTTGCATCTAGCTCTGAAAAAATATTTGGGCTTCTAGCAGTGAGTGGGACTGGGTCTATTAGTTCATCTATACTGACCTCCATCAGGTTGCAAATTAAAAATAATTTTTATCTGCATCTAGCTCTGAAAAAATATTTGGGCTTCTAGCAGTGTGTGGGACTCATTGTATAAAGCCATCTATACCAAGCTCCACCAGCTTTGAAATTAATAATAATTTTTAGCTGCATCTAGCCCTGAAAATAATTTTTACCAATAGTGGTAGCAATAGAAATATGGGGCGCGCGCCTGGCTAACAAAAATATACGCTTCATAACACAAAACACCAGCCTAGCGCACTGCATTAATAAGATGGCATCATCGTCTCTCCCAGTGCTAGGCCTACTATGCAGGCTAGCATTCCTGTGCCTAAAACACAATGTATGGGTCCGCGCTAGCCACTATGCTGAGGGGTATAAAGCTGCTGCTAACGCTTTATAACAATTCAATTGGCAGATTTTCACAGAGCTCTTCCACAACGCCCACCCATCGGGCAACAGTTGCCCACCCTCCCTATGGGATCTAGTGGCGAATAGTTGATGCCATTAATCAGAGCGTCAGTTGCCCCGTCAACGTGGCAAGCATACGGTAAGGCATGGGAAGAGTGGACACGACTAGTAGCAGGCAGACGGGTTGACCAATGTGAACAAGCCAGATCACAAGTCACCATAGAATTTCTCCACCAGCTAATGATGAGGGGCATATCAGGAGCGTCAGCGCAGCGGTGTCTGACCGGAGTAGCATTTCACTTCCAACTACTGAATTGGGGAGATGTGACAAAGATTCATCATCAGACAATCCATAAAAGGGTGGAAAAGGGGTCAGCCAAGTCAGGAATGTAGACGTCCCGTCCCGTGTCACTAAAACTGATTTCTCACATCATATCCCTAACACCATTAACATGACACTCACAATTTGAAGCAACACTAATGTCTACTGCATTTGTGACCGCCTTCTTCGGGGCGCTATGTATAAGCGAATTAGTCCCTCAATCCAAAATTACCACCAGTGGAGGCTTATTACACCAGGATGTAGTCATAGCCAATAATGCAATACGTCTACGCATACACCAATCGAAAACGGTTCCAGCGGGCAGGGGTACTTGGGTACTTCTACAACCCACAAACGGTACACTGAGCCGGGTAACAATAGTAAAAACATATCTAACCATCAGATCACAAAGATGGACAAGGCGGGTAATAAATATTCGGATGGCAAAATTTAGAAGAGACAGAGGCGGTGTAGTGATACGACACCGACAACTGGAAGGAGATAAAGCAGGCCTCATACGGCCCGACGGTGTTCACTTAATAGATATTGGACTGGACATATTCCTGTCAGGACTCCAGGACGGAGTGGAACAAGCGTTAAGAGTGATGGGTGGGGGTCAGAGTCCTGCATACGAGTACGCTGGATCCTCCGTGGCCTGGAAATAGAAAGGACATGTTGGAGAGTTACACTTGTTGGCCAACTTGCCGGAGTGGGGACCCAGGGCATGCTGCAACAAGCTGAATTATTTTAGAAATAAAATGCCTTTCTAATGGAATGAGTATAAAGAGTTAATAAAGCTGTGACCGATCCTCACCCATCCAGTTGTAAGAGTTACATTATTGTATTGTCCATGAAAGGTGGGCGGTAGGGGGGCTGAGCGTCTGGGTTTGGTTGGGGGTCCCCACAGTCTGCCTAGGCTAGATTCATTTAAAAATTCTTATTAGATACACAGGCGGTGCAGCTTGCTTCGCAGCTGGGCTACTACGCCCAAAGTATTGCCTAGGCTAGATGCAGTTAAAAATTCTACGCTGACTAGCAGACACTGAAGATTTGGAGCAGACCTCTGAGTAAACAGCTCTTCAGACTCAACCATCTGTGTTACCCCAAGCCATAGTGTATGTAGTTTCTTACAGTTAAAAGGGGGGGGGTGCGACCCAACCCACCTGGAATTGACGATGCCAACGTCACGTAAGACACAGCAAGGGGACTCCCAAAATTGTGGCACAGACACCACTTAACCCTAGAACGCATACCTGTGGCCTTGCAGGCCCGCCCAGTTAATTGTTTTCTATTTTCTGCAAGATTACTTTAGTTAGAATTTTGAAACTCTAGGTATTCTTCATGTATATAGTTGTTTGTCATTTGAGTTTGAGTTATTCCATGTTATTTGCACACGGGCCTAAAGGGCCCCAGGTATGTGAAAGTGTAGATTTTTATGGTCATGCGTTCTAGGGTTAAGTGGCATCAATTGCCCCACTGTTGCTTAAAACGGTTGGTGAGGTGATTTTACCAAATCCCCAAGCTTTTAGTCTCCCAAGGATGACACAGGGGTAGAAATGTCCTTGCGAATCCATGATTTGTTCATCTTTATGAACGTGAGTCTGTCTACATTCTCAGTGGACAGCCGCGTGCGCTTATCTGTCAGCACACCACCAGCAGCGCTGAACACACGTTCAGAGAGAACGCTGGCTGCATGGCATGACAAGATCTCCAAGGCGTGAGTGGCGAGCTCCGGCGATTATTCCAGATTGGAATACCAAAATGAGCAAGGGTCCAGTGACACAGTCATGGCTTCGATGTTCACTTGGAGATTCTCCTGTACCATCCTCTCTAGGCATTGACTATGTGTCAGACTTCTTGTCTCCTGTGGCCTTGCAAAGGATGGTCTAAAAAAGTGGTGAAACGATTCCACAAAATTGCTGTTACCAGCAGATACTGTGTTACTGTTTGAGTGATGAAGACTCGACAGTCCCACCGTTGGCAAGTTAGAACTGTGAGATTCACTACGTGCACCACTGGTGTTTTGTGGAAAAGCACATGTAAGATTCTGCAACTGCGTCTGCAGATACTCCTGCATTCGTCAATACCTTTTTATGGCAGGAATTATTTTGGCAAATATACTTTTGTACCGGGGATCTAAGAGTGTGGCAATCCAGTAGTCGGGATTACTTCGAATTCTGACAATCCGGGGGTCATGTTGCAGGTAGTGCAGCAAGAAGGCACTCATGTGTCTTGCGCATCCAGAAGTACCAAGTCCTTGTTGTGTTGGTAGCGAGGTAAGAATCATGCTTCCTTCCTCTGCCCTCTCCCTCCAACCTCGCACAACAGAAATGTGATCAAGGTCTCCCTCATCTGATGAGTCTTCCATGCCCATCGCCAGTTCGTCCTCCACTTCTTCCTCGGCTCCTGCACCTTCCTCAACAGTTTGGCTGCTACCATGCGCCCTGGTTAATCCCTCTCCCCCACCCTCCCATGCCTGCCGCCTTGGTGCTGCCAACCATCTGGACCTTGGAGATGTTATACCTTCCGCATACGACTCCTCCTCTACTTCCTCCACCTCCTCTTGTCCCACCACCTGACTCTGAATTCTGTTTAATGTGTGCTCCAGCATGTAAATCACCGGAATAGTTATGCTGATAATGGCATCGTCGTCAGCACTAAACATCTTCGTCGCCATTTCAAAACTGTGCAGAAGGGTGTGTGGCGCCCCTGAGGGTTCAATCGCCACAGAGTTACTGCATCTCACCCAGAGGTGTGGTATCTCACCCTCAGGTAAGGAAGGCGTATGGCTCGGGACCCTGACTCCTGCATCCAACACATACCCGCAGTGGGGGTAGGGCGAGATTGCTCCTAAGGGAGAGCACAGTCCCAGGTCCCTAGCTGGTTTGAGGGTCCTATGTAGTGGGTGCTTAGGGGAGCAGCTTAGGGGAGCACATGACAAGGAGAGTATAAATAGGAAGCCATCTTAGAAAGAGCAAGCCAGACAGAGGAGGAAAAGTGACAGGAGCAGAGACTAGGCATGAGCTCTGCTCCGGAGGCGGGCCTAGCCTGGGAGGCCCAGGACTGAAGGAGAGAAGAGAGGAGTGGGAGCTGGAAGGCTCCAGGAACCGAAGGGACCCTACGGCTACGGGCCGTGCAGAAGGCCACCCGTACTCCCGCTGCTACCAGGAGGTAGAGGGGTCAGGCCAGATAAGGGGAACCGGTCCCTCAACTAGCGGAGAAACAGCAAGGCTCAACTAGAAACCGGAGGCTGCTGCATTTCATGTACTGCAGGCCAAAGTCCACACCAGTCTCACTAAGAAGGTAGCCACATAGGACCCAGGGGAAGGAACACACGTCACCCGCCAAGGCCCGAGGATACCGGATAGAAGTGTCACTGGGTGTGAGGTGCAGGGAGAAGGCCAGAGAAAGGACACACAGAAGGGGGTCCTGCTAAGTACTCCGGAGCTATCTGGGGGTGGACTGAGCCCCTCACTGAGTATGCACAGCACGACGGGGGAGATTGCTCTGGTACCTGTAATCTGGACTACAACAACTGTGAGTAATATCTTGAGACAGCATCACACGGACTCTGTGTTCATTACTGACTCCCTGCACTACAACCACCATCATCCACCCACACTGCCCTGAAGCTACACTCTTCCTGTAGTGAGTAATAATACCGTTGCTGCAAAACCACCAGCTTCAGAGGACTGTTCCGCAGCGACGGCCCCTTTGGCCGCACTCCACAGGTGGCGTAGTCAGACATTATAAAATCCATATATACAAATTACCCTTGGATTGACCGCCCTGGGTCACGGACTGGGTCACCGCCACAGTGACTACAACCCCCAGCGTCTACCGGCCCGGCTCAGGGTACCCCATGGCCCAGGGGGCGCGTCAACTTCATAGGTCCCTGATCTGAGACCACTCCTGCAGCGTGATTTGCCCCACCTCTGCATCTCGTTGGCCCAGGCTATACGTCAGAACGTATTGCACCAGGGCTTGTCGGTGCTGCCACAGTCGCTGCAACATGTGCAGAGTTGAATTCCACCGTGTCGGCACATCGCATTTCAGCCGGTGAACTGGCAGGCCCAACGACTTCTGTAGAGATGTAAGTCGTTGAACTGCGGGATGCGAACGGCGAAAGTGAGCACACAGCGACCGTGCCCTCTGCAGAAGGCCATCTAGTCCGGGATAGTGGGCTAAAAATTGCTGGACAACCAGGTTCAACACGTGAGCCATACAAGGCACGTGTGTGACATTGCCCCGGCGAAGTGCCGCACCCAGGTTTGCAGCATTGTCGCACATGGCCTTCCCTGGTTGCAGGTCCAGTGGAGACAACCTTTCATGAAACTGGGTCTCCAGAGCTGACCACAACTCCTCAGCTGTGTGACTCACATTTCCCAGACATTTCAAAGTAAACACTGATGCCGTTGAGCCCTGCTGCCAGCATAGTAAGGAGGTGTGCAGGATTCCTTCTGCGCAGTTAGAAAGCAGGTGGCATTACCAGACAGGCTTTGGGTGCAGGTGGAGGAACGAGAGGAGGTTGAGGAGGCAGAAGCAGTGGAGGAACTTCGAGATAAAGAGGATTGACGCACAACTCGTGGGGAAGGTAAGACTTGGACAGCAGCCCCTTGTCCTGCTGTCACCATAGTTACCCAGTGCCCAGTCAGCGACATGTAACGCCCCTGTCCATGCCTTCTCGTCCAAGTGTCTGTGGTGAAGTGCACCCTGTCACACACAGAGTTTCTCAAAGAAGCGGTGATGTTGTGTGCGACATGCTAGTGGAGCGCAGGCACACCTTTCTTTGAGAAGTAGTGCCGACTGGGCATCTGGTACTGGGGCACTGTGACGGACATAAGGTCTTGAAAATCCTCTGTGTCCTCCAGGTGGAAAGGCAGCATTTCTGTAGCCAACAGCTTGCAGATGGTGAAATTCAACCTCTTAGCTTTCTCATGGCTAGGAGGAAATGGTCTTTTACTTTTCCACATCTGAGGGACCAAGGGCTGGCTGTTGTGCTTAGATGGTGTTGAGTAGGGTGTCCCCGGCAAACTGCCGGTCTGTGAGGAAGATGCAGGCGGACATGTTAGGTTGCCTTGATCCAAAGGTGGTGCTCTCGATGTCGGAGAGCGCTCAACACTAGCAGGTGTTTCCACTTCCCAATGAACTGACGACCTGCCAATCACACTGGCTGTTGCGGGTAAAGAGGTGGCAGATCTGCGTCCAAAAACATGTGTGACTGCTGTCCCCCCAGTCACAGAGGATGAAGAGGCTGCGGATGCACAAGATGGGGCAGACGGTGGTTGGCCCGGCCGGCTAGGCCGCATTGTAGCACAGTGAGCTTCCCACTGCAACTTATGCTTCATATCCATGTGACGGTACATGCATGAAGTACTCAAACTATGGATTTTTTGGCCTCTACTTAGCTTTTGCTGACAAATATTACAGATAACACGAGTTGGGTCATCCTTATCGATCTGAATAAATGCCCAGGCTATGCAAGGCTTAGAGCCCATGTGACCTGAAGAGCCACTACGACTTGTGGTCAGAGGCAGAGTTGTGGTTGAGGATGCAGTTGTTGACGTGCTTCCAGTACTCCGTCTCTGTTCAGGAAGGCGCAACCTAACCTCGTCGTCAATAGCATCTGTGATGCCCCGCTGCGCTTGGTATCACAGATCCTAGAAGAGTGCATTGATGGAATCCTCCACAAGAGGCCCCCATAAACATTCACACATCTCCACCTTCCACCTCAGACCAGCAGAGGGAGCCCGTTAGGGATATAAATAGGGAAGGTGGAGCTAGGCAGTTCAGTTCCTCTGAAGAGTTCCTGCAGTAGAGAAGCCTAAGAGAGGTCAGTCTGCAGTGGAGCTCAGTCTAGTCTAGAGAACGCAGTTAATAGTTCAGCAGTGGAGCACGAGGCTCCTGCTTGCTAGATTCAGGGAGCCCAGATAGAGCTTAAGGTGTGCCGGTGCCGTAAGATCAGTGAAGCGCGGCAAGCTGCTGTTAGTGTGTATAGCCTAGTGAGGGCCCGAGTAGGCCGAAGGCGAGTGGCGAGTTAGTACATAAGGGGCAGAGGAGCTTAACCAGCTCACCCCGAAGCATTTACCGGACACAGGATCCGAGCTTACCGGTATCTCTATGACCCAGTAAGGCATAACCGGAATCCCTGGAGAACTACAAGTCCCAGGATCGCTAAGGTGCTGATATGTAACAGAGCCAGGAGACGCTTAGGCCCCGCATACTGGGAGCGTGAACTCCAAGAGAAGGCCCTACCACAAGGTCAGCCAGCGCAGGTCAGAGACAAAGTTAGGCCTAGCTCCAGGCAGGTCAGAAACTTACTACGCAGAGGCAAGAAACAGGAGGCCCTACACCCGCTCATTGGGGAGGATCCTGATATGCACCCTTCACCCTACAGTGCTCCGGGATGTGCCTGAATTTCCACCAGTAAAAGGTACTGAAGTGACTACCGTGTCCGTTCCCGTTCTTGCTCTGACCCAGCTGGGTCTCGCCTGTCCTGCATTCCCCCTGCATACGCTGCCCTGAGACCTAGGTCCACCTGTGGGGAGCTATACCATCGAGCTGCCTTATCACCGGCCTCAGTGGACTGCTGCAGCGCTGGTGCTTGTCACCAGATACCACAGGTGGCGTCATGAACTCTTATAAAATTAACAATTATCCACCCTTTTAAAGAGAGACCCCAGGGTACGGGCCAGGGAGCCGACCACCGCGACATCCCCAAGGCCAGGCAAATGCCCGGGTACCGAGTCATCCCCATCCCCAGGGCTAGTCACATCCTCCTCCACCTCCTCTGCTGACCTCATCGACTGGCTGACTGTGGGTTGACAGTAAGTGGGATCTCCAACCTCGTCATCATCACCCTGTGTGTTATCACACCCGTCGTCCTCAGAGCCAACCTCTTCCTGCCCTGACCGAAAAGTCAAGTTGTCGCTCCAATCAGGTATTTGAGTCTCATCATCGTCTTCATCATTGTCTCCACCAACAGGAGTTACAGTTTGGGAACAAGGGTCTACATTATGCTCAGAACCTTCTTCATCTGGTCCTGGATCCGACTTATAAAGATTCTGGGCATCAGATCAGATCATTTCCTCATCTGGATTAACAGAAGCTTTGGAGCAGACCTCCGTTTCCCAGGCTATAGTATGAGTAAACAGCTGTGCAGACTCAACCATCTGTGCTACCCCATACTCAGACAGGCAGCTGGAGACTTGGGAGCTGTGAGGAAGCAAGTGCGATTGGGGTGACACCTCTGAGGACTGGAGTATTTGTGATGTTGAAATTGAGGTGATGGAGAGCCCACTTGAAGGAGCACTTGATATCCGTTGAAGCACCTGCTGTTTTTGTGCCTCATTTAGAATTTGTAGCGATGGGCGTGTCCGTAAGAATGGGATCGTATCACATGGTCCACGAAAAGAAGTCGACATCTTAGTTTGGCTGGAAGATGGTCTTTCTTCTGCAGATGTTACTCCCCCCCCACCGTGGGGGGCCTCGACCCACCGGCGGACAGGCACCAGTTTTGGGATAGGGGGGCTGGCCGTCAGGGTCCACCACGGCTCTGGCACAAACCCGGCGACACAGAGGTGGCACGGGCAGGAACGGACTGGCCGTGTCGGCTTCTCACTTTTTGGATTTTAGAAGGGCATGACATGCCTATATCTGTGTCTCCCCCTCCTTTTACTCCTCCACCTCTTTTCTTTTCGCATGACTATATGTACTTGTCACTTTTCCATGTGTTAGTTGTGTCTTCTGAGCAGTTTGTCAGCTTTTGGACACCTTTGAAGGTGTTTTCTATGTGTTTCTATGTGTTTTTGTTTGCCTGCCATTGGTTTTAACGGTGTTCGAAGGTGTTCGACGAACAGTTCGACGAACACACGGGTGTTCGACGAACCGAACCGAACTCGAACACTACGGGGGTGGCTCAACACTAATGATTACCTTAATGATACCTATTAGACTCTAAGTTAGGTTTTTGTTTCGTTATCTGGAGATTGCATTTCACCTTTTGGTGATTTGCTTTTTTATGTTATTACTGCCAGATTTTAAGCCTCCCCTTAAAATGGATTAGGGACTCATCCACGCAGATGTCCCTTTGGGGCACGTACACTTCAGCAAACTTGTTGTTGAAGTGCTCGATGACTGGCCGAACTTTGAAAAGATGATCAATGTTGGGGTCATCTCGGTGTAGACATCGTGCATTATCATTATAATGCAAGAATTTGTAGATCGCCTCAAAACGTGTCCAGGTCATGACCATTCGGAACATTGGAGTGTTATACAAAACGTCAACACTCCAATATTGACGAACTTCTGGCTTCTTCAGTATCTCTATGTGAAGGACCACTCCCCAAAACTTCATAATTTCTACTGTGTCTACAGGAAATTATGAGCGGTTTTGTGCCAAAAATTTGCTGAGCGTACAAATTAGTTTGACCCACCATGAAGTTTAAAAAATCCTCAGAGAAAAAGACTTTGAAAAAGTCTATTTCTGTGAGGCCGGTGGTGTCAAACTTAATTCCTGATTGCGCCACAAAATCAGGAATCAGTGGCTCATAATTTTCAGGTAGCGAGGTCCAAACAGGGTCAGTAATGAGGGGTTCTGGTTCAGCTTCTGTCCTGGGGCGTCTTCGAGGCGGTTAAGCATCACCTGAGAAGGAAGAGGAGGAGGCTTGGTGTAAACAACCGGAGGTGGTGAAAACAGTGCGCACGAGTGAGAATCAGTGATCTGCGTCATTGATCAACGCTCGGCGGCTGCTGGATGTGCACAAGGATGTGGTGTGAAGGGGGGGAGAAAAAAAAGTGTAAAACAGCAAGGACGAGTGCAAATCAGTGATCTGCGTCATTGATCTGCGCTTGGCCGCTGCAGGACGCATGAAAAAAAAACTGACAAAAATAGGGCGATCAAGTACTGATCAGCACTCGGTGGCAGGTGGGGTGAGGAGGGGGGTAAAAAGAGGGGGGGAACGGAGCAGAGTTGTCTTCTGTCTTCTGTCTTCATCAGCAGCAGGAGCTGCGATTGTGGTGTCACAGGCTTCTGTAGCAACACAAAGGTCCAGCACGGAACATGATCGGAGATCGTGTCCACCCTGTACAAAAAAAGTCAGTGAAAAAAAGTGTAAAACAGCGAGCACGAGTGCTGATCAGTGATTTCTGTCACTAATCAACGCTCGGCGGCTGCTGGATGTGCGCACAAAGGTGGTACAAAAGGAGGGAGAAAAAAAAAAGTGTAATACAACGAGCATGAGTGCGGATCAGTTTTCTTCGTCACTGATCAGTGCTCTGCGTCACTGATCAGTGCTCGGCCACTGCAGGACGCACGAAAAAAAAAAAAACTGCCAAAAATCGAGTGATCAAGTTCTGTTCAGCACTCGGTGGCAGAAAGGGAGGGTTCGGAGGGGGGTAAAAAAAGGGGTGAAGGGAGGAAAGGGGAATTGGGCTGGATGAGGAGAGAACAGGCAGGGATCTTCTTATAGTTGTCTTCTTTCTTCTGTCTTCTTCAGCAGCAGGAGCAGCGATTGTGATGTCACAGGCTTCTGGGCACCACAAGGCCCAGCATGGCGCACGATCGGACAGCGTGACTGCCCTGTACAAAAAAAAAGACAGTGAAAAAAAGTGTAAAACAGCGAGCACGAGTGCTGATCAGTGATTTGTGTCACTGATTAACGCTTGGCGGCTGCTGGATGTGAGCACGGAGGTGGTGCAAAGGGGGGGGAAATTCAGTGAGAAAAAAAGTGTAAAACAGTGAGCACGAGTGCGGATCAATGATTTAATTCACTGATCAATGCTCGGTGGCTGCAGGATGTGAGTACAGAGGTGGTGCAAAGGGGGGGGGAATGGACAGGGACAAAAGAAAAGTCCTGGAAAATAGCCGATCCTAGGCTGGACATCAGTGTTTCAGGCAATCTGATTGCCTGAAACACTGAGAAATGCTGCGATTGGCTGTTCAGAATTGAACAGCCAATCACAGCGATTGTAGTTCTGGGTTGGTGGCGACATCCCCAGGACGCAGCCATCTACCCTGAGGTAAGAAGGCACCGGAACTTTAATGCGATCACCGTGACTTCGGTCATGGTGCTGCATTAAAGAGAAGTAATAATACGTACCTGGTCCATAAAGGCCCAGGGCACAGGGACATATTATTATGCAGAATGTCAGAAAGGGGTTAAAGAGCAGTTAGTGATAACCATGGACGATGAAACGGGGAATGTAAAATTCAATAGATGGGTATTTTAAATATAACTGTGAAGCCCCATGATTGTTTATTGTGCATCTGCTTTTTGCATTATCCCTTTACCATGACATACAGTAATTGTGTACATTCGACCTGCACTGTGAACACAATCGTGCTTTCCTTCTCTGCTGTAATGTTATGGTATACATGGTTACATTCCGGGTTTGGTCTTCACGCAGTTATTGGAGGTTATATAGAACATAAGAACTATTTTTGCGCAAAATTAGCACAGCAAATAGTTGTATTGACAATTTCCATATCTCATCCACAGACAATTGTTAGAAAGTGACACATTTCCTGTAGGAATTGTTCATTGTAAGAAAAAGTGAATGAATTTATTCTGCAAGGACACACCATAATTTGCTGACCAAGGTTATTACACTACAGTATAGCTAGAAACAGGAAGGAGGGTCAAAAATATGTTAAAAAAAAGAATGCATAAATGCTCAGACATTAGTAAGACCCGATAAAGCTCACTAATGTGCCATCGATTTTCTAAACATGGGTGATAAATTAAAATTGCATTCAGCAGTTGTGTCTTATGTTGTGTTTTTTATGTTTTCGAGGTTCACAGATCCCATCTCTTACAATAAACAAGCTTTAGGATGTGTTCCCATGACACTGCATTTTTTTGCTGCAGTTTTCTGAAAATGCATTAATAATATGGCAATTTTAGCACAGTTTTGGAAAATTGCAGAAAAAAAGCACCATAAATGCATTGTGTGAACACAGCCTTAGGGTCCAGAACTCCAGATGTAGTGTATTTGCTGAGGATTTGCAGGTAACATTAATGTTAAGCTGAAAAAGATAATACTTGGCTAGGGAGATCCTTACATTATCAGATACACTGGTGGCACATTGCCATGACCCCTGCAGATTGCTACAATGAATTCACAGCAGCACTAGGAAAGCGCCATACCATTTGTTTTCAGTCGGTATCTCTCTGCTTTTACAATTTAGCCCCATGGTCCAGGGAGCAGCTGGAAAAGTTAATGCACTTTAGAAAATGAAAGTTGTAAAACTGTATTGGTGTAAAACTGTATTCAGTTGCAATAGATATGTGGTTGAAATGTGCCACAAGTCAGGTCACATAGGCAGGCAATGATGCTTGTTTTATGATGCTTGTAGAGGAGAGTTGTGTTAGGGACCAATCAGTGTGAGGTCACCTTGTTGTGACAAGTGGGCTCATACAATTCAATTACAATGGGTGCTAAAAAACTTAAATCTATAAGAATAATAGATATAGCAGTAATACAATTTAAAAGTACAACAATTTGCAAATATCTTTTTTGGTTACTGCTGCATCTTTGGGTTTGTTTGCTTTCGCATTGCAATTACTGCAGATTTCCATTTCCCAATTTATTTCACGTTAACTAGGTTTTAGCCTTGTGGCAGAACATGGATATGATGTAGTTGTAGTTGTTCCTGTAAAATCTAATCACTTCCACATTATAATTATTTAAAGGGAACCTGTCACCAGAAATAATGCTGTTAACCTGCAGATATGGGGTTAATCTGCAGATTAACAGCGTTATTATGCTGCCCGGTGCCTACACGCAGCTGAATGCAGCGGGGAGAAAATGAACTTTATTCTCCCTGCCAGCATTCAGTGTTCAGTCATGCAGGTGGGGGGCAGTGATAGTTCAGTGACTGCTCTAGATATAAAGAGTGGTGGTTATAACCGTGCCCACAGCCCTGACTGACAGCCGGCCTCAATGCAGAGGGAGTGTCGGTTACAGCTGTGGTGACTGAACACAGCGTCACAGGTCGCAGAGCAGTGACCGAACAGGCACAACCCCTATGACTGAACGACGAATGCTAGTGTGGAGAATAAAGTTAATTTTCACCCCGCTGCATTCAGCTGCGTGCAGGCGCCGGGCAGCATAATAACGCTGTTAACCTGCAGATATGGGGTTAATCTGCAGATTAACAGCGTTATTATGCTGCTCGGTGCCTGCATGCAGCTGAATGCAGCGGGGAGAAAATGAACTTTATTCTCCCTGCCAGGATTCAGTGTTCAGTCATGGAGGTGGGGGGCAGTGCTAGTTCAGTCACTGCTCTAGGTATAAAGAGTGGTGGTTATAACCGTGCTCACAGCCCTGACTGACAGCCGGCCTCAATGCAGAGGGAGTGTCGGTTACAGCTGTGGTGACTGAACACAGCGTCACAGGTCACAGGTCACATAGCAGTGACTGAACCAGCGCAACCCCTATGACTGAACGCCGAATGCTAGTGCGGAGAATAAAGTTCATTTTCTCCCCGCTGCATTCAGCTGCGTGCAGGCGCCGGGCAGCATAATAACGCTGTTAACCTGCAGATTAACCGCATATCTGCAGATTAACAGCGTTATTTCTGGTAACAGGTTCCCTTTAACTGGGATTCAGTGCTATCTGTATGGAGTGTCTATGTTTCATGTTCAGTATATAGTTTTTACCTTTCCATGATCCAGCATCAAGTATTTTTCCATCTGAATATAAAAAGGAAAAAGAAATTCAGCCTACCATATATGTGCCATGAGGGTCCACTGGTGTACGGAAATCCTTGGTAGCAAATCCAGGGATGAGAAGCAGGTAAATGATTAGAAAAATCTCCATATCCATCACAAGAAATATTAAATTAAAACATCAATTTTATTAGTTCCATTAACAAAACACATGAAAACATGTGTAAGGCAAACCTTACACGTTTCGAACCAGGCAAGGTTTTTTTTCTTTTTTTTCAAACTTTTTGTTGTTGATTTTAAGCAGTACATATCAAATCAATAACATTTATGAGTTCTGTGTCCCTTTTTTTGTCCTTTGCATTCCATTTTGATATGCATATGAAATAGTACAGCAAAAATCTTATTCAAACTTTACCAATTCTATATTCCCCTCCCCCTTGCCCCTCACCTTCCCTCCCCTTTGCGTGCTACCCCAAAAAAGAAAAAACTGTATTTATGGAATCGGAACACAGCCTTCAAGCAAGGGTTTTTTCTAATCATTTACCTATTATATTTTTCCATCTGTCTTCTGCTGCATCCCTCAGCTCTTCGGTGCCCCCTCTCAAGCCATTTATTTCAGCTCATGCGCCAAGATAGAATTCAAGTAGTTGTGATTCAGAGCTGTGCCCTGCTGCAAATCCAGCTCTACAATCTAGCTGGGTCAGATCTGCTAAACTGTGGTACAATGCTGCAAACCTAGCTCCACAATATTATTGTGCTAGCGCTGCTATAGTAACTGCCAGCTCAGCAATCGTGGACCCTGCTGCAAATCAAACTTTGTTACATAGCTAAGTCAACAATCCTATACCATTTTACCTGCACTGCAATTGTGGATTATGCTGCAAACCCAGCTCTGCTGTATTGCTAGGTTTACTTTGCAACATTGGACTCTGCTGCAAACTTAGCTCTTCTACATTTGAATTTTAAATAGCTGCAGTATATGTTGGTGCTATAGAAATGAAATGTTTTATTATTATTATTATTATTATTATTATCGCAGACCCAACTCTGCCATAATGCTAGATCAACTTTGCTGTTGGACCTCCTGTGCTATTCAGCTCAACTACACTGATTCCTAATTGCTGAGTTTATCCAACTCTCATGTGACTTATATCTCTGCTACACTTTTTGATTTTGCTTTGCATCTACTTTATCAGTTCCCATGGTTCCAGTTCTGCTCCTCCTGTTCCATCCTACCACAACATCTCCCTTGTTCCAACTGTTCATCCAGACCAACGGCTTTGAGGATTTACCTCTCCAGGGGTGGTGTCTAGTGATGAGCGAGTATGTTCTGTTAACCCTTTCTGCGAGCATGCTCGGGTGTTTCCTGAGTATGTTCAGTGTGCTCGGGTGTTATGTTTTAGTCGGCTGTGTGCATGATTTGCGACTGACAGCTTTAATACATGTGAGGAATGCCTAAGAAACAGGTTGCAAATCATGCATACAGCGCGACTCAAACATAACACCCAAGCATGCTGAAGATACTCGGGAAACACCCGAGCATGCTCGTAAATCTCGAGTAACGAGCGTGCTCGTGACTCGCCCTCTGGGCCGTGGGGCACGCGGAACCGGGCAATAGGGAGACGCTGGGAGTAATAGTGGCGGCCCGGTCCCGCGGCTCAGGGTGGTCAGACCAATGGTAGTCTGCTACTGTACTTTAGATAATGTCCGACTACGCCACCCGTGGATTGCGGTTGTTAGGAACCGCCGCTGTAGGGCAGACCGCTGGGGCTGATGATGTATGCAGCTGGGATGATGTGACTCCCCACGGGAAGAGTGCGGCCCCAGGGCAGTGTAGTGGATGGTGGGAGTGATGGTGGTGAGAGTCCCAGTATCGGTAGTGCCGGAGGAGCGAAAAAGCACACAGACAACGTACTGCAGTCCAGGGTCTTTACTCACGGTTAATATCCAAGTCACTTCTGCAGGGAATGACTGCCCGAGCCGTGCTGCGTCCACCAGGTGAGGGGCTCGGTCAACTCCCAGGCAGTTCAGGAGCATGGCACAGGACCCCCTTTAATCCTTTCTCTGGCCTGCCTCACCAGTGACCCACTTTTGTCCAGCTGCCGCGGACTTGTGCGGGTAAACGTGGGCCCCGTCCTCCGCTGTCCTATATGGTGCCTTCCTAGCAGGTTTGATGAGGTGTCGCACCAATAAATGATCACGACGACCGGTCTTTGGCTGAGGGTAGTTTCTCCTCCACCAACTTGGGATCCGGTACCCTTAATCTGCCTGACCCTTCACCCTGGATTCTCTTGGGTTCTTAGGGTCCCTTCCACCTTCTTGTTCCTGAGCCCTTCTGTTTCTCTCTCTCTTCTCCTTCTTTCCTGTTCTGTCTTCTCCTCCTTCCCTTGGCCTCTTCTCCAGGCCCACTTTTCCTTCTCCTCTCAGGCTCCAGCCTCTTCTCTAGGCCTGCCTCTGGAGCAGCACTCAGCCTGAGCTGCTGCTCCCTGTCAGCTCTCCTCTCCTCACAGACTGAACACTGTTCTAAGATGGTGCCCACCTTTTATACCTCCCTCTGACCATGAGCCCAGGTGACCAGCAACCAATGGGCTCCTTCCTACGCTCAGGAACCAACCCCTATCTGCCCCTACAGCACTGGGTGTTCCACCCCCCTCCCCACTCCAGACAGGGACATAGTCGGTCGTGCCTGCACTTCTGTCTAGTGGGAGCACCGTTGAGCTGTCCCTCGGAAATGGGGTGAGTGTGCTGTATGCAGCTAACTGAGCCCTGGTCCATACTCCATCCTTACCTGGGAGTGGAATATCACACCTCTGGTCTGAGGTGCAATACCCCTGTAGCGGCCGAACCCTCGGGGCGCTACATTCCCCCCTGGTAAAGCACAGCACGTCCTCGGGCTGGAAAAGAGCAAAAACAGATAATTACAGGACATGCAAAACTTTTTTTTAAAACTTTTCACATCAGAAAACAGGCAACATGGTTTAATTCCCTTTATGGGAAACGCTTTTCTTTTCTTGTCACACTATTATAAAACACTTTGCTAATGCCTCTGGAACTCTTTTGTCATATAAAACATCTTGTAAAACATTTGCATTATCACCTAGCAGCATATAAAACTTTCTCAGGTAACACATTTTTAAGCAAGACACATTCTTGTATTCTTGGATCATGGCCGCGGTGCAACTTGCGACCAGGTGTTCTTCCCTCTTAAAGGTGCAACAATTTATCTTGAGGTAGACGTTGCAGCCTTTTTATAAAACCAGTAGGGGGCACTTTAGGAAGCGCAACTATGTACAAGGGATTGGCCGTTCCCAGTCCTCGGCCGGTTTTAGGGAGAGGAATGGCTGCTCACAGTCCTCAGCCTGATAGGGGAAGAGGGATGGCTGCTCTCAGTCCTCAGCCAGGTTACTTAGGAGATAGGGCAACAATCAAACAGTCCTATATCAGTCCCAACGGGGACCACACTCAATTTGAAACAGTTCCACACAGTTCTCTGTACCCTGACGGGTAACTATGTACAATTCCACTTTACCGTTCACTGGTAACGGTGTCCTCCTGATGCTCCTTCTTCCTCATGATCTTCAGGCCCGTCCGGGCCCTCCTGGTACTCAGAGTCCGAGTAGTGCTGCTCCTCCTCCTCTACTACTCTGTGGACATGGAGGGCGTACCATCCCTTCACGCCTTGGTTTCGGGTGTAAGACACCACATCCCCTGGAAACAGATCTCGCCCTCGATGACCCTCCGGCAGGTGGCTCTCCACATCTCTCCTCGTCACGAACACATCGCTGATGGTCTCAGGGTCTCGGATGAAACCGCAGCCATGTTCCATGTGAAATTTCATGACAGTCCCGGTGACTCGGGGACCGCGGGTAGCTCGGGGATCTCGTCGGGCCTTCATCTTCTGCTCCGCACTTTGGGCCTGCAGCTTCTCCTGTTTCATGCGCCGCTCCCGCTGCTCCCTCTCGAACACCTCCAGCTGTTGGCGGCAGTACTCCCGTCGACGGGCGGCGTACGGAGGCGCTAGGCCTTGCGACCGGGCCTGCGATTGTGGTCTGCTGATCACGCCCGGGGTCAGAGGGCACGGCGTGGGGCGGGGCTCGCTGGTGGTGTCGATGGCCTGGGAACCGGTTGGTAGCGGTGGAGGCACGGTGTCGATGGCGGGTTCAGGTACGTTGGGCTCCGCAACAGGGTGCAGGGGCAGGTAGGCGGCCCCAGGGTTCGGGGTAGGGGCGTCTCCGTTACCTGCCTCTGCTGTCGCGGCCTCCTTCGCGGCGTCGTCCTCGGCCTCCGCTCTGCTTTCACTGCCCTCGGTGGCTGGTGTGCCGCTGGATGTCGACGGCGCCTCCTGCTGCAGGATCACGGCCCGCCGGGCCATTTCTTCTTTCCACCCGGCAATCACGTCCCGCTGCGCCCGGACCATCCTCCGGTCCAGCTCCTCCAGCGCAGCCCGCACATACTCAGGGTCTTCCTTGGGGAGGTGTGCTAGCAGCTCCGTGAAGCTGCATGGGGATTCGGCCTGCAGCAGGCCACGCGCCAGGGCGCTGGAGCTGGTTCCTGTCTCTATCTTTGGGTGTGGCCTGGCCAGACTGATCCAGACCGCGCCCTGCCCCACAGTTTTCTTCTCTTCCCACCCCCATTGGGGGTGGTCCCGGGGCAACTTAGTGACAATCACTTTCAGGGGCAGCGCCCCCACCTTGATGGACATCTCCACAGCCGTGCTCAGGGCTGTTGGGGGCGTGCTCTTTCTTTGGCACCATTCTGGGACCTGGCCCACGATGGGAGGTGGCTTCCTGTTGTCTTTTGGCGTGCACATTATGGCGCTCGTTCTTCTGGGGCGGGCGCCATCTTTCGTACAATAAAACAGTTTTTTTTTTTTTCAGGCGCTCAATACCCGCTTGTGGCGGGTGGGTAACGATCCTGCCGACTACGCCAAAGCTGACTCGCCCCCTGGGCCGTGGGGAACGCGGAACCGGGCAATAGGGAGACGCTGGGAGTAGTAGTGGCGGCCCGGTCCCGCGGCTCAGGGTGGTCAGACCAATGGTAGTCTGCTACTGTACTTTAGATAATGTTCGACTACGCCACCCGTGGATTGCGGTTGTTAGGAACCGCCGCTGCAGGGCAGACCGCTGGGGCTGATGATGTATGCAGCTGGGATGATGTGACTCTCCACGGGAAGAGTGCGGCCCCAGGGCAGTGTAGTGGATGGTGGGAGTGATGGTGGTGAGAGTCCCAGTACCGGTAGTGCCGGAGGAGCGAAAAAGCACAGACAATGTACTGCAGTCCATGATGTTTACTCACGGTTAATATCCAAGTCACTTCTGCAGGGAATGCAGCGTCCACCAGGTGAGGGGCTCGGTCAACTCCCAGGCAGTTCAGGAGCATGGCACAGGACCCCCTTTAATCCTTTCTCTGGCCTGCCTCACCAGTGACCCACTTTTGTCCAGCTGCCGCGGACTTGTGCGGGTAAACGTGGGCCCCGTCCTCCGCTGTCCTATATGGTGCCTTCCTAGCAGGTTTGATGAGGTGTCGCACCAATAAATGATCACGACGACCGGTCTTTGGCTGAGGGTAGTTTCTCCTCCACCAACTTGCGATCCGGTACCCTTAATCTGCCTGACCCTTCACCCTGGATTCTCGTGGGTTCTTAGGGTCCCTTCCACCTTCTTGTTCCTGAGCCCTTCTGTTTCTCTCTCTATTCTCCTTCTTTCCTGTTCTGTCTTCTCCTCCTTCCCTTGGCCTCTTCTCCAGGCCCACTTCTCCTTCTCCTCTCAGGCTCCGGCCTCTTCTCTAGGCCTGCCTCTGGAGCAGCACTCAGCCTGAGCTGCTGCTCCCTGTCAGCTCTCCTCTCCTCACAGACTGAACACTGTTCTAAGATGGTGCCCACCTTTTATACCTCCCTCTGACCATGAGCCCAGGTAACCAGCAACCAATGGGCTCCTTCCTACGCTCAGGAACCAACCCCTATCTGCCCCTACAGCACTGGGTGTTCCACCCCCCTCCCCACTCCAGACAGGGACATAGTCGGTCGTGCCTGCACTTCTGTCTAGTGGGAGCACCGTTGAGCTGTCCCTCGGAAATGGGGTGAGTGTGCTGTATGCAGCTAACTGAGCCCTGGTCCATACTCCATCCTTACCTGGGAGTGGAATATCACACCTCTGGTCTGAGGTGCAATACCCCTGTAGCGGCCGAACCCTCGGGGCGCTACACTCGCTCATCACTAGTGGTGTATCAGGCCATAGATCACAAAGGTGCAAAGGCTTCTATAGTATTACCAGTTGATCTTGAGGAACTGTCTGAATAGATTTCTCATCTTGGCATAAATAGATTATAAGGAAATGTCTCAAGCTGTTGAAGGTCCAGCTCGACAACATTTGCCACGGCTGGTTTCCTAAATTGATATCTACTTGAGGATTTTCACCACATCTTCCAACTCCAATCCAGTTTGACATGAACTCCAAAACATGTCTGGGTTTCATCAACCAGTGCACTGAACCCTTGGAACTTTGCCCAAAACAGTTTCAATCTGAATGAGCAACAGTAGCATATATATTTTCACTGCTCTCAGGTGAGGCTCTGACTTGGGCAGCTCCATTGTGGTAACAGGATTAGCCAATCATGTACTCTCTCTTCTGAATACTGCAATGTTTTGTAAGAACCAGATCAGATGAATTCCTTTCATAATGTCCTTTTAGGTCCAAAATAAAGACACCAACTTGGTAGGGTAGTATACAATTCAGTTTTGTACTCTGGCATCTAAGTTGGCATAGAACAATGAGGTCCTATTGGTAAAAATTTATGTGGAAATTTGTAGCCAGATAAAGTATCAATTAGCTGGAAGTGACTTGCCTTCTTCCTTTGATGACCTGGTTACTCCTGCCACTAAAGTGAACTTATGATTTCTGGAGCATAACAGAGAAGTGGATCTCAGCACTCCTTCCAAGTCTCCATGTGGAGAGGGGTTGTCAGAGCCCATGCAGCTCAATCATGGTTCCTTGTCTCCCTCCGATAGAGTTTAATGACTGACAAAGGGCTTATGTCACAACTGCAGAGTTAGTGCTTCACTGTGAAGGTTGTCTTAAATGGAAGGACAAGCTGGAAACATCCAGACTATGGGTGAAAATGAAGGGATCAACTTGGGGGTTATGCCATCCTCTATCATAGAAAAATATCTAATTAGTCTTTCTTTTTTTTAGGTCTTTAGGCCCTATAATATCACTACTCAGGCTTATCCAGATTCAAGAGCTGGACAAAAATTTTATTGACTTATCATTGGCCAGACAAATGAATATTCCTTTGCATTCTGTGCAATCTTCTTTGAAGCTCATAGCTGGAAATGGCTCCAATGTTCCACGAAGCCTTATTCATTTTCACATCGTGATAGTGAAACTTTAAGTATGAATTTTTTATTTTTAGGATATTACTTTTTTGGCTCATGAACAGTCCTGCAATTTTGGGACTGTCATGATTAAACCAGAATTTTCCTATTTTTAGCTGGTCTTCTAATTACATATCCTAATGGGGTTCTTCTTGTTTTTAGTGCTGCATTAAAGATATTCCTTATCCTCTTTGTGTGTCACTCTTCTCGGTTCATTCATTTCCATATCTGGACTTTGCAGATGTTTGTTTTCTAAATTAACAGTACAGTATTTGCAACCTTATGCTTGTAAGACTGCTATTTCTCTCCTTCCTGGGACTAAACGGATTAAACCACCAAGAGGCAGAATGTCCGCTGCCTGAACTAAAGACTGGGGCAATGTCCACTTATATATGAAACAAGAATAAGAAAGAATCCTGAGCAGACACTCTCTCCAGATCCTTTCATTCACTTGACATCTCAGAGGGGATACATGCTCATGTCACTAAATCTAAACATATTCTGGCATCTATCTCTTCAATTCTTGATGTTTCTTGCAATGATCAATATTTTGTCTCCAAAAACCTTCATTGGACAGTTTTGTCCTGTGCACACTCTTCAATCCTTTCCAGTCATCCAGGAGTCAAACAAACCGCCAAATTCTGGCTGTATTTTTATTGGTGACCTCAGGTGTTTAAGAGTTTGTCGCATCATGTTATGTTCACTATGCACTCAATTTAAGCCATATTGTCAAGCCCCACTCAGTGACTTAAAAACACTACCATTCCATAAGAACCCTGGTCAAAAATATCCATGGTCTTTGTTACAGATGTTCTTGTTGCTCAATGATTTTCTTCTATGTGGGCTGTGATAGACCTTTTCTCATAGACAATGCATTTCTAATCATTGTCCAGTTTGCCTTTTATTCATAATTGTCCCAAGTCTTCTTCAAAGAGACTTTCTGTTTCCTGTCCATATTGTCTCTGACAGCTGTAAAGTTCAATTTGCAGGACTTTATAAACACTTCTTAAAGATTTCATTTAATTTCTACTTTGCTTAACATTCTCAAAATAATGGTTAAACTGGAAGAATTAATCAATTCATGTGGGGCCCATTAGACTGTATGGAGGACTATGTGGGGTCCATTATATTGCATGGTGGACTATGTGGGGCCTTTTATACTACAGTATATGGAGGACTATGTGGGACCTATTATATTGCCTGAAAGACTGTTTGGGGAGTTATGGGGGGGGATCAAAGTTGGGGCATCTTACTGTGTTGGGATCACCATACTTTGCCAGGAGGATTGAGGTGGGGTACAGTAGGGTCATCAAACCGTGCGTGTAGGGGATAATGTGGACGAATTCACTGTGGGGGTATCATACTGTATTTGGGGGTGGGGCACTTTTGTTGGCATCATACTTTATTACTTGTATTATTTATTAATTCAAAGTTTTTTATCCTTTGCTATTACATATTTAAATTTGGCTGTTGGGCCATATGCTTTTTTAATGGTCTCAGATAGCATATTATATTATTCCAGTTTGCCCCATTTGTGATTATGTGTTCATTTTATTCTAAGGTCTATTAATTAAAATGTACCTTGTTCATGAGACAAACCTTTTAAATTTGTTTCCATAAGAAAAGGTTCATTGTTATATTTGACGATAAGGAAAAACTTCCTCAATTCTAGACTTTTTTTTAATAAATATCAAGGCCCGTGACTTTGTTAAAGGTTTTAATTTTGGCCGTCTGTGCATTTGAGATTGACATCCCTAATCTAGTCCAAGGGCATGAGACGACACCAAGGAAACCACTTGACACTCAACTCTACATGAATCTGTATAAATATACACAAGTGTTTTATATGTAACTGATTGTTTATATCAAATAAATAGTGCTGAAGATTTTGCAAAAACATAAGACTGTGAAATCTATTGTTTTCATACTGATGTAAATGGAGGTGCAGATGGAATTGACTACACACAAGCTGATTTCCAAACAGGGTGAATGCTATTATTTTTTTTATTTTTGCTGCTGTTTAATCTGCAAACGTGTAAACATAAATAAACATTGTAACTTCTTGCCAATTTGCAGTAAAGCACAAGCTGCTGAGATTTTTGTGATGCGGATCACTCATCGACTTTTTCAGACATCCGTTTTTTTATTTACATGTTTTGTTCATGTTAGAACAAACTCGCTCATTAAAATCAATAAGTGTGAAAAATAACGGACAGCAGAGGATGTCATCTGTGTATGATCCCAGTGCTGACTGCTTTACTGTTTAATGGGCAGTGGCTCAGTGGTTAGCACTGCAGCCTTGTAGTTCTGGGGTCCTGGGTTCAAATCCCACCAAGGACAACATCTACAAGGAGTTTGTATGTTCTCCCTGTGTTTGTGTGGTTTTCCTCCGGGTTCTCCAGTTTCCTCCCACACTCCAAAGACATACTGATAGGGAATGTAGATTGTGAGCCCCAATGGTGACAGCGATGATAATGTATGTAAAGCACTGCAGAATATGTTGGTGCCATATAAAAATAAAGATATTAATTAGTAAAAGCTTACAATTAATTTTTTTTTGCATGCAAGAAAAACAAATGGCACAATAAAACTCAAGATACACAAAATACATTTGTTTTTTTTACGCAAGCAAAAACTGTCATCTGAATTATTTTGCCCTAACTGTGGCTATTGCATAAAACCCTATCCTAATTGGTGAAAGACATCAATATATAGCATTAGGCCACAGCCCCACTATCAGTATTTGGTCAGTATTCGGTCAGTATTTTTTCTCAGGAGTGGGAGCCAAAACCAGGTGAGGAGCAATCAGAGAAAAGGTATAATAGAAACAAGTCACCAATTCTGCATTTATCACCCACTCCTGGTTTTAGCTCCCACTCCTGAGAAAAAATACTGACCGAATACTGATAGTTGGGCCGTGACCTAATACTAACAGAAAGCAAATATGACAGGTGTAACTCATGACAAATTAAAGAGGGATTATTGGTCGCTTCGAATGTAACTATCAATTCCTACCCTTACACTTAACAACCTTAAAATAAACACATGACTGCTTGTTTACACACAAACTTGGGGCGCCCACAATCCTAGCGCCCCAAACATTCTAAACAATGTAAACATTATAAAAGCATTACATAACATTAAATAACATTAACCAGCTGATGTCCAGAGGTCTGGTCCAGAGGCATAACCCCCAACCTTCCAAATTTTTCCCTGGCCACACTGCACCAGCCCAGAGAATGAGGTATTAATAACACCTAATTAATACCCCTAACTTTGCAGGACCTACGCCTGCAACTTTGCAGGACCTACGCCCGCAAGTTACCTTGGCCTATCACACCTAAGGCCACGGCCCCACTACCAGTATTTGGTCAGTATTTGGTCAGTATTTTTTCTCAGGAATGAGAGCCAAAACCAGGTGAGGAATAATCAGAGAAAATGTATAATAGAAACAAGTCACAAATTCTGCATTTACCACCCACTCCTGGTTTTGTCTCCCACTCCTGAGAAAAAATACTGACTGAATACTGACCAAATACTGATAGTGAAGCCATGGCCTAATAGTGTCTTCCAACCAAAGACCATCACCTGAGACCTACCACCCCACCGCTGAGACATAAAAAAAACTTCTTATTAACTTTTTTTTTATAAACAAAAACTGGAAAAAGAAAGGGGTGGGTGGGTGGGTGGGGAGCTGGATCCAGGAAGCAAGAGAGGGTAAGAAACCCTTCCTACCCCTTAAATAGCCCCCCTTTTACCCTGCCCCTAAAACTCCCCTCACCAATCAGGCTCCCTGCACATACACCAGCAAAAATTGCATCCCATCTTTATTTTTCAAACAAGTTAACCCTTTCACTACCGCCCTCTAAAATTGTCATGAGGCCCGTCCTCCCTATGGGCTCCCTGGCCTTTCTTTACACATACTCATATTTTACACTATTATGATTTCTGACCTACAACACAAAAAGAAGAAAACTGCAATTCTGTTAGCATTTGGGGGAAAATGGTACAATATTAATTTGACAGTGCTGCAAGTACAAGTGTGAAACCTGAAAAATACATTGACTGCATTGTTCTTTTGATAGGATAAATAACTTAAGTAGGAGAATATTAATTGTAGAAGTGATAGATTTAGGATGTGATAGGGCTGATTATCTGACTGCATTACTGTTTTATGAGAAACAAATTAGCAATATAAATAGTGCATGCATTAATCATGCTCACTAATGTATGCAACCTTGAGGGTTAATTAAAAGCCAATTTAATATTCATATCAACAAGTCAATTAGTTGATTTTACATCTGATGATTGCCAAGATAAATATTAGAAGCTCAATTAATCAGTGATAGGGAGAACCCACAGTCTTCGCAGTGGCAGAAACAATTAGCTTATGGCAGATATCCACTACATACAATATGGGTAAAATGCAAATGTATAGTTTCCCAGTCTTATGGATCATACTGTACATCATTGGTAATTACAAATAATGCATGTATGGCACATTATTGCTATTCATCCTGTGACGAGTTATAGGTACTTACACAGGATTATAAAACCATCATAAGGACCACCAATGAAAAAAATGAAAATCTCAAGGCAGCAGAATTAGGCTGCCATTTCTGGCATGTAAGTTTTCATATTTACTGGATGGTTGTTTGATGCACATTCATGGAGTGGGCTCAGAAGTTGAGGATAGTGGGAATGGGACTCCGATATGGCTTGATATTCTTATCACAGTTTTCAGGGGTAATTGGGCAGGCATTGCTTTTGATGTCATAATTTTCCTACTAAGGGTAGTTGGGTAGCCAAAAGTGGGTGGTTTTGCCAAGGCTGCTAGGAGAGATCTGGTAGGCAAAGGAGCATTGAGGAAAAAGCAGAAAGTAAGAAAGCGGAGCTGGCACCAATTATATGGGTATCTGTATCACAACTTATTCCAAAAAGTAATGCTGAAAGAGTTTTAATTGTAATAATCATAAATAAGATATATGTGATATTTTAGTTTTATAAAGCAGCCCTTCATCAGACATATAGAATGCATGTGAGTGAAAAGAAACCAAGCAGAGTACTCACTGATGGAGAAATGGCACTCTATACAAAGCGAATGCTAGGTGTACTCTCTACTTGGTTTCTTTTCATTCACATGCAATCAATATGTCTGACAAAGATCTATGTTACACATGTGTCTTGTCTTCAGGGCTGAGCTCCGCTCCCTTCTCCTATGGCCACTGCCCTTTGTTGTGCCCAAAGTCAGGTCTTACAAGTGACCCAGTGTTCCTTAGTGACAGCATCTCCCAAGGACTTTTAACCCTAGAACGCATACCTGGGGCCTCGCAGGCCCGCCCTGTTAATTGTTTTCTATTTTCTGCAAGATTACTTTAGTTAGAATTTTGAAACTCTAGGTATTCCTCAGGTATATAGTTGTTTGTCATTTTTGTTTGAGTTATTCCATGTTATTTGCACACGGGCCTAAAATGCCCCAGGTATGTGAAAGTGTAGATTTTTATGGTCATGCGTTCTTTAAGGCCCACTTGTATACATCCTGTGACTAAGTATTGAGAATATAATGTCTTCACTTGCCATGTTTGGAAACTGCACCACTCAGTTTCCTCTGTTGCCTTCCTCTCCCAAAACGCCTGTGATTTCTACTATATGCATGTGCTGCTTCTGTGGCGTGCTACTTAACCTATTGTTTGCTTTAAGCATCACAAACTGTGATTAGAGTTTGCTCACATTATGTTGTAATCTGCTGTGGATTCTATAATTGGCATCTACTGTTTCTGTGACCTGTTTGAGAACCCATCATTCAGCTGTATATAACAAGTCCTTATTGGAGACTGTTCACGTTACACTACAATCTGCTGTGGATTCAGCTACCTACATCAGAGTTCTGTTTCAGACCTTCCTTTTTTCTTTTCAACTGATCCCGTGATTCTGTGGCTTCAAGTGTGTCCTGCCTTGCTTGTTTGTCAGCTGTCCAGCTTAAGCTTTTGTCTGGGTCTTTGATGATCCACTTGTCTTCCAGCCTGCTATGCCAATGCCCCGGGTTATGTGTTCACCCTGACCTATGGCATCATGAGTCCACCTCACCAGGTGAGTCTAACAGTCTGCTATATGAGACCAAAACGTCATATATGTATTATTTTGGTTTAAAACCCTTTCGATATTACTTTTTGGAGTGCCTAGTTCTTTTTACATTGGACTACAGTTTGGTACCCTACTTGAGCACCCTGATTCTTTGTGAGTGCCATGAATCTGTAGCGCCCCGAGGGTTCGGCCGCTACAGGGGTATTGCACCTCTGCCAGAGGTGTGGTATTCCACTCCCGGGTAAGGATGGAGTATGGACCAGGGCTCAGTTAGCTGCATACAGCCCCATTTCCGAGGGACAGCTCAACGGTGCTCCCACTAGACAGAAGTGCAGGCACGACCGACTATGTCCCTGTCTGGAGTGGGGAGGGGGGTGGAACACCCAGTGCTGTAGGGGCAGATAGGGGTTGGTTTCTGAGCGTAGGAAGGAGCCCATTGGTTGCTGGTCACCTGGGCTCATGGCTAGAGGGAGGTATAAAAAGTGGGCACCATCTTAGCTCTGGGTGAAGTTCAGTTCAGTCTGTGGAGAGAGTGGAGAAGACAGGGAGTAGAGGCTCTGTAGGAGCTCTACTCCAGGAGGGCCTAGTGAGAGGCCGAGGAGGAGGTGAAGGGGAGCTGTGGTGTCACCTCAGCCCAGCTCCACGAGAAGGGAGGAGAAGAAGGAACAGGAAAGACGGAGGAGAGACAGAGAAACAGAAGGGCTCAGGAACAAGAAGGCAGAAGGGACCCTAAGAACCCACGAGAATATAGGGTGAAGGGTCAGGCAGATTAAGTATGCCGGATCCCAAGTTGGTGGAGGAGAAACTACCCTCAGCCAAAGACCGGACGTCGTGATCATTTATTGGTGCGACACCTCATCAAACCTGCTAGGAAGGCACCATATAGGACAGCGGAGGATGGGGCCCACGTTTAACCGCACAAGTCCGCGGCAGCTGGACAAAAGTGGGTCACTGGTGAGGCAGGCCAGAGAAAGGACAAAAGGGGGTCTTGAGCCATACTCCTGAGCTGCCTGGGAGTTGACCGAGCCCCTCACCTGGTGGACGCCGCACGGCTCGGGCAGTCATTCCCTGCAGAAGTGACTTGGATATTAACCGTGAGTAAAGACCCTGGACTGCAGTACGCTGTCTGTGTGCTTTTTCGCTCCTCCGGCACTACCGGTACTGGGACTCTCACCACCATCGCTCCCACCATCCACTACACTGCCCTGGGGCCACACTCTTCCCGTGGGGAGTCACACCATCCCAGCTGCATACATCATCGGCCCCAGCGGTCTGCCCTGCAGCGGCGGTTCCTAATAACCGCAATCCACGGGTGGCGTAGTCGGACATCTCTTAAAACATCTAAAAGACTGCCACTGGTCTGACCACCCTGAGCCACGGGACCGGGTCGCCACTACTACCCCCATCGTCTCCCTATTGCCCGGTTCCGAATACCCCACGGCCCAGGGGGCGAGTCATATCCACATGATCATTATCTGAATACATGTATATAAACTAGTTCTCATCAGAGAGAAAGAGGACTTGAACTTTATAGCGCCACCTATTGGAAGCAGCAATCATACAAGTCACAATCGATCCTTTAATGAGTCTTGCAAAATGACTTAGGATAAAAGCCAAATCAGAATCTCAATTTACAGACAAGGTGTTTTGGGCTAATGACCCTCGTCAGTGCACAGTATGAGAACAGAGGAGTATTGCACGGCGAATAAGCCTCCTTACCTTGGCATGTGTGGCGCCCCTGAGGGTTCGGTCGCCACAGAGGTACTGCATCTCACCCAGAGGTGTGGTGTCTCACTCTCAGGTAAGGAAGGAGTATGGCTCAGGACCCTAACACCTGCATCCAACACATACCCGCAGTGGGGGTAGGGCGAGATTGCTCCTAAGGGAGAGCACAGTCCCGGGTCCCTAGCTGGGGGGCAGGAACTATGTAGTGGGTGTGGGTGGAGGAAGTAGATGAGGGGAGCACTTCAGTAGCTGTATAAATAGAGAAGCCATCTTGTTTAGTCAGTCCAGTTCAGTCTGAGGAGAGAGTGAGAATGGACAGTCTACAGTGAGAGGAGTGAAGCAGGGCTCTGCAGGAGCTCTGCTCAGGCAGAGGGCCTGAGGAGAGGCCCAGGACTGAAGGAAGAGGAGAGGGAGCAGGAAGGGCTCCAGGAACGGAAGAGGGGACCCCAGGGGTACGGCCCGAATCTACCAGGAGGTGGAGGGGTCAGGCCACACAAAGGGGACCGGTCCCTCAACTAGCAGAGAACTCTATGTCTCAACTAGAAACCGGAAGCTGCAGTATTTCAAGTCCTGCAGCTAACAGTTCATATCAGTCTCATCAAGAAGGTAGCTATAGAGGACCCAGGGGACGGATCAGACGTCGCCCGACAAGGCCCGCAGGTACCGGATTGGGACACTTGGTATGAGGTACAGGGAGATGGCCAGAGAGAGAACACAGAAGGGGGTCCTGCTAAGTACTCCAGAGAAACCTGAGGGTGGACTGGACCCCTCCCTGAGTAAGCACAGCACGACGAGGGAAGTTACTTGGGCGCCTGTAACTTGGACTGCAATAACCGTGAGTAAAGACCCTGAGGACTGCACTTCCTTGTCTCTGTGATTCTTGCTGCGCCATCACTCCCTGCACTACAATGCCCAGCACAACCCAATACATCTACACTGCTCTGGAGCTAAGCTCTACCTGTGGAGAGCCACACCATCCCTGCTGCAGTAACATCAGCTCCAGAGTACCTGCTCCGCAGTGGCGGCTCCCTTAGCCGCATACCACAGGTGGCTTCACGAACTTTGTACATAATTCCCCTGTAAATAATTCCCCTTTGAATGACCGCCCTGGGTCACGGACCGGGTCACAGCCACTGTGACATTTCTCTAACCGACGACCGGCCCGACACCGAGTACCCCACGGCCCAGGGGGCACGTCACATGCAAGAGCCGGTATTTCACTCTCCACAAGGAGAAACGTTACCCCTTAGACCTCAGTCCAGAGCCTCTCACCTAGCCAAATCAGTTCTCATACTTTGCACTGACGAGGACCAATAGCTCGAAACACCGTGTCTGCAAATTGAGATTCTGATTTGGCTTTTATTCTAAGTCATATTGCACGACTCGTTAAAGGGTCGATTGTGACTTGTAGGATTGCTACTTCCAATAGGTGGCGCTATAGAGTTCAAGTCCTCTTTCTCTCTGAAGAGGCAATTTGCATATAAACTAGTTTTAATTTTATGGACTTTTAATTTCATGCACTATTTTTTTGGAGAATGCTAGAAAGCAAATGTACAAACTCCATGCAGATGTATTTGCTTAGTGTTAAGAATAGTAATGCAAGGCTACAGTGCTAACCACTTACCAACCCGGCTACGTACACATATGATATCTAGCCTGGATGAAAGCAGAAGGGTGTTCACAGTGAATTATACTTGTCCACGAAATTGTACAAATGTATGATGAATGAATCACCCACAACTATTTTGGAGTAACATCAAGACTAAAAGAAAAAGGAATTGAACATCTACAAGTCTCTAAAAAGAGTCCTGAACTTTGACATATGGACAACCTGTGGGATGAATGAGTCATTTAATAAAGAGTGTCACTGGATCATACAGCCCTCTACAAGTTCAGGCAGACCTCCTCAAAGAGGTCAAAGCTTTCAGCAAAAGCTTTTATCTAGCAGTGCCTGTCTGTTTGCCTAATAAAAGTGTGTGTTTTTCTGAAATGTGTTTTCTCAAGGGGTGTAATGCAGATTTACTTTTTGTTAGGCAGGTTGAGCCAGTAATTATTTCAAGCCAATAAGAAAAGCTTTCATCAACATTGGTTTACGACTGAGACCTTTAAGCATCATCAGATACGGAGTGAACTCTGTAAAGTTTTATGAGAAACTCTCCAAATACATCTTGCAGAAAAACTCCTGTTCAGCTACAGATAAATAGTCATCATATAATGAAGGATCATGAGGGTATGTCTATGACAGCAGTGGCATGGCAAAAACCAAGTCTTAAGTGCTTACAATGACTTGTGAGTCAAGACCGTTCGCTCTAGTGCAATGATAGGCTTTTAGTACACTAGAAGATGATCTCTGAGCAGTCAAACATCTTCGTTCTTATGTGGAAATAAATACTTATATCAGAGAAGTTCATAACTCATTGTTGAGGTCTTGTGATTTGTAATAATTAGTGAACGTTGTGCAGAAAGACAAAGTCAGGGCACAGGAAACTAAAGGCAGGAAACAGCGGTTTAACATTTAAATTGACAATTATCATTAAGAGACCTTTTTGCGCTTTTACATTGATAATTGTCCTGTTTATATGAAAAAATAATTCAACAATGAACTACATCACATTGTAATACTGACCTGCATAGATCTTCAGTTCTGCAGCAGCAGGTCCACCCCGTGTCTAAGCCCGGCCCACCCCAGACTCCCACCCCTATTGCACCATTCCACAATCTCCACCTTTAATCTAATTCTGGATGGGCCCCTTTGACTACATTTTTGTCAGGGCCCCTGATTGCAGTACTGCCCAGATGGCATCCATGTGTGCAATAGGAAATCAGGTTTATATGCGATTTCTGGGATTTTTAGGATTATACATAAGCAACTTTGTAATCCATGTATTGGTCAAGTTCTTCTCTATTTTCTACTGCCAATCTCCATAGTACCTAATATTGATTGTATACAGAATAATATGAACCTGACAAAAGAGTGGATCACCTGTACCACACAGTACATATAATTAATAGTTTTCCAACCAAATAAATGTATCTACAGAATAAGTGATAAATGTCTACTTGTTGAGACCCCCAACAACCATGAGAACAGGGCCATGATCCTTCTCACTTTAGCTGAGATTGACTGGAGAGGCATAGTTTCACGGATACTTTTTCATCCAGTGTCTATGGAACTCATAGAAATAGGCAAGTACAACATGTGGCTATTTCCATGTGACCCATAAACATGAGTGCAGCAGCAGCCAGGCCTCTCCATTCAATCTCAACCCAAGTGAGGAAGACTGGAGGATTGAGATCCTGTTTTCATAATCCTGGGGGTTAAGCAGTGGGTATATTTAGGGATCAGACATTTATAACTTATCCTGTTAATACGTATTTTATGTTTTTGGTGGGAAAACCTCTTTAAGGACATATGGACTAATAGGGTAAAAGTGCCCACTTTTAGTGCCCATTTTAGAACCAGAGTAGTGAGCCACAATGATAAAAAACACTTACTTCTACAAATTCAAAACATCTACAGTACAGACCAAATGTTTGGACACACCTCATTTATAGATTTTTCTGTATTTTCATGACTTTGAAAATTGTACATTCACACTGAAGGCATAAAAACTATGAATTAACACATGTGGAATTATATACTTAACAAAAAAGTGTGAAACAACTGAAAATATGTCTTATATTCTAGGTTCTTCAAAGTAGCCACCTTTTGCTTTGATGACTGCTTTGCACACTCTTGGCATTCTCTTGATGAGCTTCAAGAGGTAGTCACCGGAAATGGTCTTCCAACAATCTTGAAGGAGTTCCCAGAGATGCTTAGCACTTGTTGGCCCTTTTGCCTTCACTCTGCGGTCCAGCTCACCCCAAACCATCTCGATTGGGTTCAGGTCTGGTGACTGTGGAGGCCAGGTCATCTGGCGTAGCACCCCATCACTCTCATTCTTGGTCAAATAGCCCTTACACAGCCTGGAGGTGTGTTTGGGGTCATTGTCCTGTTGAAAAATTAATGATGGTCCAACTAAACGCAAACCGGATGGAATAGCATGCCGCTGCAGGATGCTGTGGTAGCCATGCTGGTTCAGTATGCCTTCAATTTTGAATAAATCTCCAACAGTGTCACCATCAAAGCACCCCCACACCATCACACCTTCTCCTCCTCCATGCTTCACGGTGGGAACCAGGCATGTAGAGTCCATCCGTTCACCTTTTCTGCGTCGCACAAAGACACGGTGGTTGGAACCAAAGAGCTCAAATTTGGACTCATCAGAACAAAGCAGAGATTTCCACTGGTCTAATGTCCATTCCTTGTGTTCTTTAGCCCAAACAAGTCTCTTCTGCTTGTTGCCTGTCCTTAGCAGTGGTTTACTAGCAGCTATTTTACCATGAAGGCCTGCTGCACAAAGTCTCCTCTTAACAGTTGTTGTAGAGATGTGTCTGCTGCTAGAACTCTGTGTGGCATTGACATGGTCTCTAATCTGAGCTGCTGTTAACCTGCGATTTCTGAGGCTGGTGACTCGGATAAACTTATCCTCAGAAGCAGAGGTGACTCTTGGTCTTCCTTTCCTGGGGCGGTCCTCATGTGAGCCAGTTTCTTTGTAGCGCTTGATGTTTTTTGCAACTGCACTTGGGGACACTTTTAAAGTTTTCCCAATTTTTCGCACTGACAGACCTTCATTTCTTAAAGTAATGATGGCCACTCGTTTTTCTTTACTTAGCTGCTTTTTTCTTGCCATAATACAAATTCTAACAGTCTATTCAGTAGGACTATCAGCTGTGTATCCACCAGACTTCTGCACAACACAACTGATGGTCCCAACCCCATTTATAAGGCAAGAAATCCCACTTATTAAACCTGACAGGGCACACCTGTGAAGTGAAAACCATTTCCGGTGACTACCTCTTGAAGCTCATCAAGAGAATGCCAAAAGTGTGCAAAGCAGTCACCAAAGCAAAAGGTGGCTACTTTGAAGAACCTAGAATGTAAGACATATTTTCAGTTGTTTCACACTTTTTTGTTAAGTATATAATTCCACATGTGTTAATTCATAGTTTTGATGCCTTCAATGTGAATGTACAATTTTCATAGTCATGAAAATACAGAAAAATCTTTAAATGAGGTGTGTCCAAACTTTTGGTCTGTTCTGTATGTATTTCATAGAAATATTTCTATAAATGAGCAAAACTAAAAATTGCAGTGCATGTGTCACCAGATTTAACTAGACCAACTGCATACATTGTTAAATATATGCCTTAGACCACATGACATTGGTGTACTTATTGTGAAAATACATTTCAGAATGGCTGTAAAATCTATAATAAATTTTAAACTCATTCTGTTCTCATCTAGTCAAGTCATTGTCCCTTCTCTTGCTACTGCTGAGCTCACAACCAAGTCATTGTCCCTTCTCTTGCTGCTGCTGAGATCTCACCCAAGTCATTGTCCCTTCTCTTGTTGCTGCTGAGATCTCACTCAACTCATTGTCCCTTCTCTTGCTGCTGCTGAGATCTCACCCAAGTCATTGTCCCTTCTCTTGCTCCTGCTGAGATCTCACCCAAGTGATTGTCCCTTCTCTTGCTGCTGCTGCTGAGATCTCATCCAAGTCATTGTCCCTTCTCTTGCTGCTGAGATCTCACATAGATCAGTTCAGTCTGAAGTTATCAGTCAAGCTGGGTGAGTGGAGATTGAACGCACTTCTCTCACTCATAAAATGATTATTTTAATACCAGGATTATAGAGCCATTATGACATGGGGTTTCAAAGTAAATATACCAGCATCATCATGTCCAAAAGATCTATTTAATAATACATATGCCTTTAAATAGGCATCATGTATTGCTACATTTTACTGCAACCTCTGGAATTGTGTGGTAGACCAGACTCTCCCCAATAGCGCTACAGAGTGCTACTTTATTTGTTGGGTATATATGGAGATGGCTACTCTTAGTAAGCACCTGTACCCACCAGTTTTCTGTTTTGGAAGTGATGGTCAGTCTTTTGATATTGGTATACATATTGATTTTTGACTGAGCACTCCACCGTTAAGCCTCAGGCAGTTTTAGCTATAGCAGGATCCTTCCTATATACATGTAGACTTTACTCTAAGAGAGGATTCACACTAGGTAGGTTCCCAGCAATGAGAATCGCCTTATTGCGGCCTCCGGGTATACATGAATTGGCCAATTTATGCGCTAACAATTCTTATTTATTTCTATTTTCTAGAGCAGCAATGCAATTCCAATTTCATATATTTCATGTTTGCATACCATAGCGCTACAGAGGGCTACATTTTACTGCAACCTCTGGAATTGTGTGGTAGACCAGACTCTCCCCAATAGTGGTTTCAGAAGCCACAACAGGGACAGTGAGACCATGACTGGATGTCTTGATATTTTTTTTAATGCGAAAATTTGTTTTTACACATAATCAATATAAAGAGTTGAAAAGGTATCCTACCTATGAACGTGCTGCACTATGGGCATGTCAGTGTATGCTATTTGCTTTTACCTTTCTAGATTGTTCTAGTTTAGGATAAATTTCGAGGAGAAATAAATTAAAGCCTTTGTGTTGTGACCAGCACATCTTGTCACCTACTGGTAGTTAAACCTTGTTTTATAGAAATGAAAGCACTCAGCATAAATAAGTACGGAAAGTTTTATTGTAAATAGAACAGCAATAGAATATGGAGAAACAATGATTGGTGATAATAGGCATCATATAATGTGCATTATGACTGTACTGGTTCAGGAAATGGGCTGTAAAACACTTTGTAGTAGCAGTCTTGGCATACCAACTTTTAACATTACCCCGACACAATTAAAAAATTAAATAAAATGGAGACAATTATACAATGTGAACTTTGCTGTTTTATAGGCTTCATTTTTGCTGTGCCACGTAGTATTTTTTGTGCAAATTAAGTGACGTAAGGGATATTTGTGATATACATTTAGGGGAGCCACCACAAGAACGACAGCACAGCTGCGGGTAAAGCCGCCTTTTCTGAAGTGTATTCACCTAGGAAAACTAGCGGCTGAACCACCGTGTAAATGACGCTGTGTGTAAATACCCTAAGGAATATGCTATACCTGGAGAAAAAGATATGGAACGCCCATCCAAGAATCATACATTGATCCATTGTGGTTAAGCAAAAATTTAGATTTTTGGATTTGCGGTTCAAGTCTTTTTCTACAGTTATCAAAAAATGTATAGTGCCCTCTCCTTTTTTTCTATTTTAATTGGACTGGCACTCCTCCAATTTGACCCAAGTGTTTTTAACTAGCAGGAAACTACAAAAGGGGTTCCGCCTATTTTTGCTCTCAGCTCACCATCTGAGAACATGTGGAAGGTGCTTTTTTTTTAGCTTTTTCACTTGGTGTGTGGCAGCCCTTGCTGCTGTGATGCTGTGCCTGTTGGGTGGTGTGGTCTGGGGTCATGGAAGCTTTGCCTTGCAGCATAGATGCTGTGGGGCACCAGGTCGCTCCTCCTGCTGATGCGCTCCTGATTTGGCGGCGCTCGGTGCATGACACTGTACCGTTTAGGCTAGGGACCCACTGAGCGATTCACCGTGACGTGGTAGTGGGCTTCATACAGTCTGATTAGAATATTAAACTAAGAACCTCATGTTCAGATTTGCACATTTTTGCTTTTCCGCAATAGATCAATGTGTAATTTTTGGATGTCTTTTTCTACAGTTGTAACGTACCATAAGGAATGTAGAAGGAAAAATTTTCTTAACTACTTGCAGACTGCCCAACATCTTAAAATGTCAATCCGGTCTGTGTATTACTCTGCAGAGTAAGGAGTTGCACAGAGAGCGGAGACAGGTGGACTGCCTACAAAGGATGGAGGGATGGTTTATTACCATCTTTACCTTTCTGATTGCTACATATACAGTGCTGAATGAGAGATGTGCACATGACTCGCCCCCCTGGGCCGTGGGGCACTCGGATCCGGGCAATAGGGGAACGATGGGGGTAGTAGTGGCGACCCGGTCCGTGGCTCAGGGTGGTCAGACCAGTGGTAGTCCCTTTATAAGTTTTAAGTGATGTCCGACTACGCCACCCGTGGATTGCGGTTATTAGGAACCGCCGCTGTAAGGCAGACCGCTGGGGCTGATGATGTATGCAGCTGGGATAGTGTGACTCCCCACGGGAAGAGTGCGGCCCCAGGGCAGTATAATGGAAGATGGGGGTGATGGTGTAGGGCGTCCCAGTACCGTTAGTGCTGGAAGAGCAAGGAGCACGCAGACAACAGGTTGCAGTCCAGGGTCTTTACTAGAACAGGTGAACTGACCCACAAACAGTCCCGGCTAGGAGGGGACCTGGATGTCTGAGAGCAATTGGGAAATTGGCCCTGGTCAGGGTGAGGGTGTAGGCCTACCGTGCTCTCTGCGCTCCTTCTGGCTATCTCCTCCTGATACAGTAACAGCCCACGGTCCGAGCTCACCGTGTATTCTCGCCTGTATGGCCTGCAACGTGGGTCCCTTTCTACTCCCGGCCTGGTACGGCTTTGCTGGTCCCTTCTGTTGTGGCAGAGCCTCCAGGCTTCTTAGGCCAAGGAATAGACAGTCCCCTGCGGACTGGTTATCTGCTGTAGGATGTGGAATCCTCCCAGCCTCAGACACCAAAGTCTGGTAAATTAAGTCCTTTATCTGCCAAGACAGGCTCACTTCGCCTCTTGTCTCTGGCTTGTGGCTCTCCTCCTGCCACACTTCCTCTTAGGTACAATACAACTTTCTGTCCCTGCTCTGCTCTGGGACAAGTCTCAGTCCTGAGACAGGTCGTCCAGTTCTCCCTAACCCTGCCCCCAGTTCCAGCTTTTATGGGGGCAGCCTGCTCCCCCTGCTGGCCTGTGACAGGAGGTATTGCATGCTAATGTTCCCCTGACTAGAGAACCTCCCCCTTGCTCTCAGACACAGCTTTATTATATTTGTGCCATCCAGGCCAGGGTGACACACACACAGTTTAGAAAGCAATAACACTGCTTTCTCCTCCTGCACTAATGATCCTATGATCACCGGGTGTCAAATATATAAGAAAAAATTTAACAGAAAAAGTAACACAATTTATAATGTATTTCAGTGGCCATTTGTGGTCTTAAAATTGTAAGTTTTTTTCTTTACCCTTTCTCAAGATATTTGCAAAAAATCAAAAATACAAATATAAAAATACATAAAAATTAGGCTCCACATGTCATGATAAAGGGGCAGAACCAATTTGTATAACCAAGCGAGAGAAAATGTTTGAGCTTTTGAAACTGCATGAACGGAAAAGAAAAAAAAAAGTGCCTGGTCATGAATGGGGGAAAATAGCCCAGTTTTAAACTGGTTACATTTTTATTTTTCTAATTGTAACATTTGATATTCTTTGTAAGCGTGAATCTTGGGTTGAACTTAAAAAGAAATATTCAGGGTTAAAAAATAAAGTCTGCTCCCCCAAATAAACCCTGGTCTATGGGCTGTTGCTTGTTTTGGATTTTAGCTCTGTGGTTGTGCAAATAAATGGAGCCGGTCATCGAATGAGAGTTGCACAGTTTCAGTAAAATAAGCAATGCTACCATCACTTTGTGTCCTTGGTAGACGTGCACTTTTCACATATGTCAATGATCCGAAACACACTTCTATTACATTTCTGAAGGACAGGGTGGAAGTGATTAAGTGGTCAAGTGTCTCCTGATATTAACCCAACCGAACACCTATGGGAATTCTGAAGAGACAAGTTGTCATCACTCTCCATCCAGCATCCAGGCTCTAAAAGAGGTCGTTCTTGAAGAATGGAAAAAGATGCATGTTGCAATATGTCGCCATCTTGTTCATTCCATGCCTGGAAGACTTGGTCCTGTCCTTAAAAATCATGGAGTTCATACAAAATTCTAGATGTAGTAGTTTTTGATGTGAAGTGTGTTCATTTTGGCATCAACTAATTTGAGTAAAACGGAATATTTTGTAATGAAAGTTATTTTACTATCCTTACTTTCATGTTATGGGTTAAAAAATGTTCTATGAAATTCATTTATGTCAAAATTTTGGAAATATTTTTTCGGTGAAACGTTGATTAAAATTTTACTTTTCAAAAGCGGTGTACTCATTTATGCTGAGCACCGTATTTTCACATACCGATGTATGCCGAACGGTTACATGTTTCAGGTCTTTTTTTTATGCAAGCTCATCATTGCCATGAGATATCACTATGTTATTCAACCAGTATCTGCCTCTAACAGCAGCAGGAGTCAATCTCTTACAGCAGCATTTAATGCACCCGATCAAGGAAGTGTGCCGTTCCATGCAGCCATCGCCCAAAAAATGCGATCACAGGCTGCCGATGGTTTGCTACGACACCCGCGTGCCTTTATGGTACTCCAATGAAGACCATTCTGTGGCTGGTGTTCATAGGAGACTATGATTTTTATTATATACTGCAATACATTAAGATTACAAGATATAGTCTAAATGATCAGATTATCGCAAGCTCAAGTTCCCTAAGGGTTTAAAAAATAGAGTAAAAAAATGTTTTTAAAAGTATAAAAAATATATCAAAATTCTAATCACCCACCTTTTCCCCCATTAAAAATAAATATTAAAAATGTAAAAAAGAAACATTTTTTGTATCACTGGGTCCATAAAAATCCAATCTATCAATCGGTAAATTCCATAAAGAGAAAAACGTAAAAATTACTGAATGTTTTTTTTTGGTTGCCAGACCAATAGTGTTACAAAGTGAACTTTATTTGTTAGTTATATATGGAGGTGGCTACTCTTAGTATGCACCTGTTCACACCTGTTCTGTTTGAAAGTGACATTCAGCCTTTTGATATTTATTTTCATGAAAAATACACCCTAGTCAACCCTTTACTAACCTCCTGCTGACGGTTTTCCACTTTTGTGCTTTCGTTTTTCCCTCCCCATTGTTCAAGCCATAACTTTTATATTTTTCCATCCGCAATAGCCATACAGCGGGCTTTTTTTCCAGAGCAGTAATGAAATTCTAATTTCATATATTTCATGCTTACATGCTATCACTACAAAGTGAAACTTTATTTGTTAGGGATGTTTTAAAATAAAAAAATACTCACCTGTTTAAAAAAATTTATGTGTCATAACCAACCCTTCAGATAAAAGTAACAATCCCCAGAAAGTGACAAAACCTAAAAAAGACAGCAATAAGTATTTCGACATAAAAGAAAACTTAAATAAAAACTCCACCAAGTAAGGTGTAAAAAAATATCAGAAATGGAGAAAACAATGCTAAGCTTACACCGCTGCAAAGCTGGAGACTCACGCACAGCATTGCAAACTTGAACTTTTTTAATATTCTTCCTGAACCTTTTTTTGTTCTTTCACAACAGAGAATTCTGTAATGGGACCATTTTTATTTTTTAAATAGATCCCTGGAGTATTCATGATGTTAATTGTTTTTATCCAATGTTTTTTGTGTACCATATATAATAAAGATTAAAATGTAGCTAATACATTTTGAGGTCTGTGCATTTTTTAACGTTTCTTGTTTTCTTCACAACTCCATATTTCCAAAGATCTAAAAAAAAATCTTTATCTTGGTTTTCTCTATAGTATGTCATAGCTAGTTATTGTACATTTTTTCTAAGAGTATATGAACTCTAGCAGTCCCCCATAAAGAAATCCTTTCATTCAGTTGTTCATTCATGGATGAAAAGCTTTCCAAGATGACAATGTCAAGGGAATTCATTGATTTTTTTTTTCCACCGGATAAAATATTTCTTTAAAAAAAATCCAATGTTTATAATGTGCTCATTCACCTCAGTGCTGAATAGACTTCCCTTGGGTAGTTTTTCTTTTTTTTTTACTTTAAGCCACTAGAACTCATATGATTTTTTGCGTTATACTTTTGTTACAATAAAAATAAGCAATAAATTGCAATATTGTGAAAATGGCGGAGCTATTCTATGAATTAGTCTTATGGTAATGGTATCTACATTATACAAATTAATTCTGCATAATGATCCAGATAATAGACTCATTCTCTACTATGATCACATTCAAAATTGTACAAATTATATAAGACTTCGCTATTCTTTCCTCTCCAGTAGATTATGGTTTTCTATGTTAAAGAGAATTGGTCACTTTTTGCATCCTGATTATAGAACTTCATATGACTAATTCTGTTTCAAAACATTTGTGGAAATGAAGATGAGAGAACTTTGGATTCCAGTTCAGACTTGAGATCCCACACGATTATCAGTCATAGTAAAACCACCTGCTTAATATCGTGTGGGTTCTCCTTGTGCTGCCAAAACAACTACAAACCAAGACAAGGACTCCACAAGTCTACTGAAGATGTGGTCTCTGGAACTTGGTCTGCGATATCTGAAACCTGGTCTGCAACAATATTTTTGAAAATGGTATCTATGTAATGTGACCAAATAAAGTTAACCAATTCAACTTTAATAAACTTTGCTGCAAAACAACATTGCAGAACAAATACACAAAAACAACGTGTTACTGTATATGATGAACAGTCTACTTGCTCAGGTATCTGTTACTTTCAGAAACCACACTCTCACGGTCTTACCTAACACAGTCTCACACCGCAATCATAGTTAATCATCAACTAACAGGTTGAGGAACTAACAAGAGTTAGGTTTCTGAAGATACTATCTCTAAAATGTTCCTCTCATGATCACACCTTTCAGGCACTCCAGCCTAAGGCTTTCTTCAGGTCTTTTCTACACATGCACACTAACAGCTAAGTATCCAAAGGGGCTTTACTTCGGCCACCCCACCCACAGTCTACACTCCACAGTCCAATACAATCCAGGACTGTGCCTCCAGGCCTTATTTTGGTCTTGGGCAACCAACACAGGTTTTCTCTCCATCACTAAATTGTACCTGACTAGAGCCTTCCATTAGTTTAATTCCAACACTCTCACACACCTAGTTCACCACCGAGTTGATCATTCCCAGAGTGTCACGGGTGTGTCAGAAGTGACAGACAGTCGTCCTGCAGTTGGTTGCAGGAGATCTCTTTGTTTGGCATTACAGACACCTTCTTAGAAGCTGTCTCTCTAGGACCCAGAGGGTACCTTCCTCATGCTAATTAACACCCTGGCCTGGGTGTATAAATACCTGTTGTTTGCTAGAGGGAGGTGCCGGCGATATTCACATGACTCCTTGTGAAGGCTTGAGCAAGAGCAGTTTTTCTTCCTCTCTGGTGCTAAGAGGACGTGTGTTCATCTTTCTGAAGTCGACTAAAGCTAACCTATCTTCCCTTGTTTGTTCCCCCTTGTTCTCTTTAGTTGTCAGTGGTGATCGACTAGCACTCCTCCCCTCCCTTCCCTAGCCAGGGCCAAATGCCAGGGAAAGACAGGGCGAGGTACCTGTGCGGCAATTGGTGCGGAACCAATATAGGGACGTTAGGGGAGACAGGGTGATATAAGGTCAGCCTAGGAGGTCTTCACTACCCTCTTTGCCTAGAGTCTTTGCCCCCTTTTCCCCCTTCCCTTTGTGTTGTACTTAGTCTTTCCTACACCTTGCGTGACACAGAGCTGTAGAAAACTCACTGAGCTAATCACATAGGCTGAGGATACATGTAAGCAACCACCAGGCTGATGACAGCAATCATAAAATTCCTGTAGGCCCACCTATTATACAGCACAAGACAACAATCAGTCAATTATTAGCTCTGATTTACTTCTAATGACTCACTAGCCAAACCAACTTCTGCTCAGAAATCATCACTTGGCCTAACAAGCGGGCTCCTGTCAGAGATTCTCACAGGCCATGTAGACTCCACCTCTGACTTTTGGTCCACCACTCTACTTGAGCAACCTTACAGTTCCACTTCCCCTCACTATAGAAAGCTGATGAAACTCCAGATGAATAAGACCTCATCTTATCTTTTGTTCAGACCAACAGTATCCCATTTTAGCACTTAATGCAATAAAATGCATATCCCATCAAATGTTGTCAAATTGCCTCAATTTATAGGTTGCCACTAGCACCTTCCTGCCAGCACCATCCTCTTTCTTGATCTACATTGAACAATGCATCAGCCCTATGATGTTCCTTAAAAGCCCTTAATTTTTTTATTTAGTCACATCAACATTCACAGATATTTATTCTATTGGCACTGTGTTTCATACTCCTGTAGTTTCTGCAAAACAAGGACATTTTTACATTGACACAAAGCATATATGCATTGGTAACAGAGTACAAAGAATCCTAAGTAGTCACTAACCAAACATTTGTCCTCAAGAGGATATGTGTGTCACCCAGGCCTGGATGCCACAAGTGTAATTAAAGCTGTGTCTGAGAGCAAGGGGGAGGTTCTCTAGTCAGGGGAACATTAGCATGCAATGCCTCCTGTCTCAGGCCAGTAGGGGGAGCAGGCTGCCCCTATAAAAGCTGGTACTGGGGGCAGGGTTAGGGAGAACTTGATGGCCTGTCTCAGCACTGAGACTTGTCCCAGAGCAGAACAGGGACAGACAGTTGCACTGCACCTAAGAGGAAGTGTGGCAGGAGGAGAGCCACAAGCCAGAGACAAGAGGCGAAGAGAGCCTGTCTTGGCAGATAAGAGACTGACTTTACCAGACTTTGGTGTCTGAGGCTGAGAGGATTCCACATCCTACAGCAGATAACCAGTCTGCAGGGGACTGTATATTCCTTGGCCTAAGAAGCCTGGAGGCTCTGCCACAACCGAAGGGACCAGTAAAGCCGCACCAGGCTGGGAGCAGAAAGGAACCCACGTCGCAGGCCATACAGGCGAGAATACACGGAAAGCTCGGAAACGTGGGCTGTTACCCTATAACGAGGAGATAGCCAGAAGGAGCGCAGAAAGCACGGTAGGCCTACACCCTCACCCTGACCAGGGCCAATTTCCCCGTTGCTCTCAGACATCCAGGTCCCCTCCTAGCCGGGACTGTTATGGGTCAGTTTACCTGTTTTAGTAAAGACCCTGGACTGCAACTTGTTGTCTGTGTGCTCCTTGCTCCTCCAGCACTATCAGCACCGGGACTCTCACTACCATCACTCCCACCATCCACTACACTGCCCTGGGGCCGCACTCTTCCCGTGGGGAGTCACACCATCCCAGCTGCAAATCCACGGGTGGCGTAGTCGGACATAATCAACAACACATAACGGACTACCACTGGCCTGACCACCCTGAGCCACGGAACCGGGTTGCCACTACTACTCCCATCGTTCCCCCTATTGCCCGGATCCGAGTGCCCCACGGCCCAGGGGGCGAGTCAGCTTTGGCGTAGTCGGCAGGATTTCGTGCCCGCAACCACCGGGTACTGCGTGCCTGAAAAAAGACTTTTGTAACTTACCTGTACCAAAGTTTTCCGCCATCCGGAGCCGATTCACGCCATCAGACGCCATCTTGGACCGTTTCCCGCCGTTTTCTGCCGTCTTCCCGCCATCCGCAGCTGTTTCCCGCCATCGGACGCCATCTTCAGGACGCCGCGCGGGAAGAAGAGGGGCGTGGATGTCAAAACCGCGCGAGATCCGAAGCTCCGCCCCACGCACCGACGCTGCGCAAGGTCCTGGAAGGGAGAGAGAGCGACGCTGACGTCATCAGGATGCGACGCCAGGTCCTCGTCCATAGCAGCAGCAGCGGAGCCGCGGCCTACAGAAGAGGATCGTCGGAAGGTAGGCCACGCTTAACTAGGGGGGAGGAAGATGTCGGACACAGAGGCGCCCACTACCACCAACGCAGCTGCAGCAGCGGTGATGCCCTTTTCCCTGCCCTACATCCCTGGAGCAGCCTGGCTGCCCAAGTACTCAGGGGAGCCCCATGCCCTAACTGACTTCAAGGAAAGGCTGTACAGTTTGTTCCAAGTTTACCCCCTGACAGAGGAACAGAAGGTCAGCATATTGACAGGGCAGTTAACTGGCGCAGCCCAAAGGGAGGTAAAATCATGGCCCACTGAGGAGAAAAGGACTGTGAAGGGTATTCTGGCCCGGCTGCGGGGTACCTTTGACACACGTACCTCCGCTGAGATTAAAATGAGGTTCTATGGATGTAGGCAGCGGGCACAGGACAGTATCAGAGACTATGCCCTGAATCTGCAGGAAGCCCTAAGGGCCATCCAACAAACTGACCCTGGCAGTGTGCAGGAAACGAATAAGCTGCTAACAGAACAATTCATAGAAGGTCTGCTGTCTAGCGCCCACAGGGCCCAACTGCGCCTCATGTTCTTTCAGAACCCCGACCTGACCTTTGCCCAATTTAAGGACAGGGCCATAAGGGTGCTGCGTGAATCTGCAACCAGTGGCGCTATAAACCCCCGCCGCCATGCTCTCACCAACCACCAGGAGGCGGCGCCCTCCTCTATGGATCCCGTGGGGGCTGATGCACAGGCCCTGAACCAAGCCCCGTCGAAAGACCTGCACCACCAAGTCCAGGAGCTGACCAGGAGCGTCGCGGCGTTGACCAGGACCGTCCAGGCGTTGCAAGTGGACCCGTCAAGACCCATCGAGCTGGCTTCAAGTCCGGAGGATGTCCCGTGGCGTCGACAGAGGAGGATCCCGTCGTTCCGAGGGAGGCCCACAGACCGCTACGCAGAGGATGGACAGCCCATTTGCCGTCGATGCAACCAGCCCGGACACATTTCCAGGTACTGTAATTTAAACGGGTCCAACCTGGGGCAGAGGGCCAACCCCCAGGCATAAGATCACCAGGCCCTTACAATTGGCGTAATAAGTACGTTGGGGGGCGCCCGGTTTTACCCGTGGTGCTGGACGGTATCCCCATGAGCGCCTTGCTGGATACTGGGTCACAAGTAACCACTATACCTTATGTACTTTTTAAGCAGTATTGGACTGATGCTGATATCACACGGTATCCAGACAGTAACTTGAGCATCATCTCCAGTAATGGCTTACCCGTGCCGCAGATGGGGTTCAAGGAGATGACCATTAAAATTGGTAAAGTTGAACTACCGGCACAGGGAGTGATTATTGTGGACATTGACCGTCGTGAAAGTCACCCTAAAATAACTGTGGGTACTAACGTAATTGAAAATTGTCTTTCAGAGGTAATTGTAATCTTGCAACAGGTGGCGGTGAATGCTAGTTCCAGCCAACAGAGAGTCCTCAACAAGGAGATAAAAGCCCTGATGAGACGGCAGCAGGTAGAACTGTCTGGTGGTGAGATCGGTAGCGTAAGACTGAGTGACCCATTCCCCATTTCCATGCCTCCCAAAAGTGAAATGATGATCTGGTGTCGGACTGCAATCGGGTTGAGAGGTAGAGACTACCAAGCCATGGTAGAACCCGTGTACTCAGACAGCAGGCCCACCATTTTGACAGCCCGGGGGGTGGTTGATGTCCGTCATGGGAGGGTGCCCGTCCGCATCCTCAACATTGGGGAGAGGGAAGTACACTTACCCAGGTATGCTACACTCGCCAAACTGTTTGTCATCGAACACAAAGCTATCAGGGCCGTGGAACCCTTGCCTCCATCTCCTCAGGCGGAGGGTAATGGCTCCCAGAAACAAAAGGAGGACTGGTGCCAGAAACTCCACATGGGTGCTGACTCCACTCCCCTGCACCAAAAACAAGGAGTCTACCGGGTGGTACAGGAGTACGAGAGAGTCTTTAGTAAGCACCCGCTAGACTTCGGCAGAGTAAAGGGGATAGAACACCACATCCCCACAGGGAGCCACCCACCAATAAAAGAGAGACACAGGCCTGTACCCCCTGCACATTATCAGAACGCCAAGGGCATGCTAAGAGAAATGAAAGAAGCTGGGGTCATTAGAGACAGCTGTAGCCCCTGGGCAGCCCCCTTGGTTCTGGTGAAAAAGAAAGACGGCACCATGAGAATGTGCGTCGACTATAGACAAATCAACCGTATCACCCACAAAGACGCATATCCGCTGCCTAGAATAGAGGAGTCTTTAGCCGCACTAAAATCAGCTAACTTCTTTTCTACTTTGGACCTTACTAGCGGGTACTGGCAGGTTCCTGTGGCAGAGGCTGACAAGGAGAAGACCGCCTTCACCACCCCGATGGGACTGAGCGAATTCAACTGTATGCCTTTTGGGCTCTGCAACGCACCAGGGACCTTCCAGAGGCTGATGGAATGCTATTGACGCGCCCCTGGGCCTGTGTCGCGCTGCGTTGCGCACGCGGGAGCTTACCCGGAGCCGGATCTGTTTAGGGTTGTAGTCTCGTGGCGGTGACCCGGTCCGTGCCCAGGGAGTCAAACTGGACGGCAGTCTGTTAGCGGTAGAAAATGGTTGATGACTACGCCACCCGTTGAATGCAGCCAGGGGGCTGCTGCTGCAGGGCAGACCGCTGAGGCCGGTGGAAGGATGGTGCAGCGTGATAGTATAACCCCCAACGGGAGGGGTATGGCCTCAGGGCAGCCGACGTGGATGATGGGGGTAGCAGGAACCACTCAGAGACGGTATGGTAGCGTTCAGGGTCTTTACTGGTAACAACGATAGACCCTCCCGGAGTACTTGCTAGCGAACGGGGCCTGGTCAGTCCTTGAGCAGATGGGATCTCCCCTGGCCAGGCGTAGTTGTAGGCCTCCCAAGCTGACTGTACTCTTCTGGCTACCTTGCTAGAAGCTGATGTAAGTAGCCCACGTCCCTGAGTGTACCGTGTGGTGCTCACCCGTATGGCCGGTGACTCGGGGCCTTCTAATGGCTTCCGCTCCACGATGGCGGTGCTGGTCCCACGCGTGTGACCGGGCCTTCGGGCTTCTGGGCCAGGGGACCTGAAATCCCCTGCCTGACGGATTCTGCTGCTGGGTAGAAGTTAGTCCCCACAGCCTCGGACTCCGGGTCCGGTAAAGAATCTTCTTAGTCAGGGCGAGCTCTTTAGCTGCCAGCCCCTGACTCCTTGTGACTCTGCTGCTTCCTATGCTGCTCTTGTCTCTACTCTTCCTGGACTCACTCACCCTGCCTCAGCCCCGGGTTTATACAGGGGAAGTTCTTCCCCTCCCAAGGCTGGGCAGGAGGTGTGGCATGCACAGGATCCCTGACCAAAGGACCTCCCACCTGCTCTCAGACGTAATATCTCTATCACTGTGACAACCAGACCCCTGGGGTGTCACACTCCCCCCTAGTGAAATTTAGTACTCCGGGACTAAACACTTTTTAGAAAAATATAACAAGGTATATCAAAGAACAATAAAATACAATAAGGAAACACAATAAGATGGTCACGGATGTCCGCAACCGGGTGCAGTCTTTGAAGAAAAGCAAAGGTGTCCATTTCACCAACACAGGGAGACGTAACCAGGTAGGGGTCTGTCCTACCCCAAGTCCTTAACAGTCTCTAGTCCATCCTGGGTTACGCTCCAACTATATACAAAGGATTCCCGGTAAATCCACCGAAGACTCCTAAAAACAACTAGAAACACAAAATTACACACAAGCAACAATAAACAGGTAAACATTGTAAAACAACTTAAACATTTAGATCCTCCAACGTGCGGGTAACTGGCCTCTAGTGGCCCTAGTGGACCTACGGAGCTGACTGTCTGGCCCTGAACTACAGGGTGTAGGAGCTGTCAAGGGTAAACTGGGCAGCTGTCTACCGGCTCTTTGTCTCACTAGGGGTACGGCAGGCTCACTATAAGCAGAGGGTGGACTCTCCTGTTCCGCTTGGGTGGAGTCTTCTGCCTCCTGGACCGGCTGCTCTTCCAGCTCTACCCGTTGCTCCGTAGGTTCTTGGGATGATGGTTGGAGGAAGGTGAGTACGGGTACCACAACTGCACCATTGACTTGAGTCCAAGACCGAGGGAAGTCCCCGAGCACGGTACTAACCATATCTTCCCTTTCTTCCACGGGTCGATGGTCTTCCTGTTCCTCCTCAGGGTTCCTCAGTTGTTCGGGGCACTTCTTCAGGTGGTCCCGGGATACAATGGCTGTGGTTTCCCCTCCGTCTTTACTGATGGTACAGACCTTCGGGTTCTCGTGGCTTGAGGGCAGTACGGTGTACGGGTCCTTCTCCCACTGGTCGTCCAACTTGTGGAGCCGTCTCTTCCTCTTCAAGACCTGCTCTCCGGGTACCAGGGGAACAGCGGGAGCATACTGGTTGTAAGTCTTCTCTTGTCTTTCCCTAGCCTGACAGAGACTTCGCTCCACGCTCTCCTGTACTTTCCGGTACTGCTGCTGCCTCTCTGTGTCCCAGTCTGTTTCTGGTGAAGTGTCCTCGGGCGTCAGGACTCCCATTTCCAGGTCAACAGGTAACTTACCAGGTCTTGCCCTCATTAGGTAAGCCGGGGTACAGTTGGTGGAACCTACCGGGATGTGGTTGTATAGGTCCACCAGATCGGGCAACTTCTCAGGCCACAGACTGCGTTCTTCCAGGGGCAACGTTTTTAGAAGATCCATTACCACCTGGTTCATTTTCTCACAAAGTCCATTAGTTTGCGGATGGTAGGGTGTCGTCCTTATCTTCCGGCAGCCATACAGATTGCAGAATTCCTGGAAGACCTCCGCTTCAAAGGCAGGTCCCTGGTCCGTCAGCACTTGGTCCGGGTACCCGTGTGGACGGCAAAAGTGCTGCTGGAAGGCTCTAGCTGCTGTTCGAGCCGTTAAGTCCTTGACGGGGACGACAACCAGAAACCGGGAGTAATGATCCACGATGGTTAACGCGTAGACGTAGCCACTTCTGCTGGGGGTCAGTTTTACATGATCCAAGGCTACCAGTTCCAACGGTTGCCGGGTGACGATGGACTGCAGGGGAGTCTTCTGGCTGGCCCGGTCCTTCCTTCTCAGATTGCACGGGCCACAGTCTCTGCACCACTTCTCGATGGTTCCCCTCATGCCTACCCAGTGGAACCGCTCGCGCAGCAGGAACTCCAGCTTTTTCCACCCGAAGTGTCCAGCTCCGTCGTGGTATGCCTCCATCACCATGGCTGCGTCTCTTCGTGGCACCACTACTTGCCAGAGTAGTTCATGCGTCCTGGAGTTAACCATTCTGCGGCACAACTTCCCCTTGTAAAGGAACAGTCGACTCTTCTCTGCCCATAGTTGTTTGGCTTCCTCTGGAGCGTCTGATTCCAGGCTAGCCTCCGGGCGAGTCAGCATCTCCTTCACCAGTCGGACGGCAGGGTCGCTGTCTTGCGTTTCCGCCCAGTTGTAGTGAGGTAAGGGGTTCAACGTAGCAGCCTGCTTACTCCTTACCCGGTGGGAATACTGGATAGTCCCATGACGGTGGAACGCAGGGAGTTCAACTTCTTCCAGTCCCTCCGGATCTTCTCCTCCGTCCGGCAGGTTGGGCATCCTGGACAGGGCGTCCGCGTTGGTATTGGAGCGCCCTGCCCGGTATTTAATTGTGAACTCGTAGTTGGACAGACGGGCCATCCACCTCTGCTCCAGGGCACCGAGTCTTGCCGTGTCCAGGTGTGTCAACGGGTTGTTATCCGTGTATACGGTGAACCGGGAAGAAGCGAGGTAATGCCTAAAGCGCTCGGTGACTGCCCATACCACGGCCAGGAACTCTAGCTTAAATGAGCTGTAATTTTCGGGGTTCCTTTCGGTGGGTCGCAGTTTTCGGCTGGCATAGGAGATTACTCGTTCTCTCCCCTGCTGAATCTGGGACAGTACGGCTCCTAGCCCGATGTTACTGGCGTCGGTGTAGAGGATGAAGGGCTGGCTATAGTCCGGGTACGCCAAGATTTCATCCCCCGTGAGGGCCATCTTCAGCTGGCGGAAGGACTCTTCTTCTAGCTTTTCCCATTTGAAGGGCGGCTTCTGGTTCTTGGCCTTCCGGGACTGGCCTATCAGGAGGTCCTGCATAGGTGCTGCCTTTTTGGTGAAACCGGGAATAAACCTTCGGTAGTAGCCTACCAACCCTAGGAACTGCCGCACTTCTTTTACGCTGGAGGGGCTTGGCCATCCCTTAATTGCGGTGATCTTATCGGGGTCGGGAGCCACTCCGTCAGCGCTCACCACGTGTCCCAGGTATTGCACCTTTGGTTTCAGGAGGTGACACTTGGAGGGTTTCACCTTTAGGCCGTAACTCGCCAGAGCTTCGAACACCTCCGCCAGGTGTTTCAGGTGGTCCTCATAAGTTTTGGAGTATACGATGACATCGTCCAGGTACAACAGGACCGTCTCGAAGTTTCTGTGGCCCAGACAGCACTCCATTAATCGTTGGAAGGTTCCTGGGGCGTTGCAGAGTCCGAACGGCATGCAGGTGAACTCGCTAAGTCCCATCGGGGTGGTGAATGCGGTCTTCTCCCGGTCCGCCTCTGCTACAGGAACCTGCCAGTACCCGCTAGTGAGATCCAAGGTAGAGAAGAAGTTAGCAGATCTTAAAGCAGCCAATGACTCCTCTATCCTTGGTAAGGGGTACGCATCCTTGTGTGTGATACGGTTGATTTTCCGGTAATCTACACACATCCTCATGGTGTTGTCTTTCTTTTTGACTAAAACTAGTGGGGCTGCCCAGGGGCTACAGCTATCCCGGATTACCCCAGCCTCCTTCATGTCTCTAAGCATCCCCTTGGCGTGTTGGTAATGTGCAGGGGGTACGGGTCGATACCTCTCTTTTATGGGAGGATGATCTCCCGTGGGGATGCGGTGTTCTACCCCCTTGACTCGCCCGAAGTCTAACGGGTGTTTACTAAACACTCTCTCATACTCTTGAACCACCCGATAGACTCCTTGTTTCTGGTGTGAGGGAGTGGAGTCAGTACCCAGATGTAGTTGCTGACACCAGTCCTCCATGTCTTTCTTAGAGCCGTTACCTTCCTCCGGGTGAGATGGAGGCAAGGGTTCCACAGATTGTATAGAATTTTGATTAGTGGTATATAATTTGGCTAGCGTGGCATACCGGGGCAGGTACACTTCCCTCTCCCCGATATTTATTATGCGAACGGGCACCCTCCCATGGCGTACATTGACCACCCCCCGTGCTGTCAAAATGGTGGGCCTACTGTCTGAGTAAACTGGTTCTACCATTGCCTGGTAATCTCTACCTCTCAGACCAATAGCTGCCCGGCACCAAATCATCATTTCACTTTTTGGGGGCATGGCAATAGGAAAAGGGTCACACATTCTTACGCTACCAATCTCACCGCCGGAGAGTTCCACTTGTTGCCGTTGCATCAGTGCCCGGATCTCTTTCTGGAGCACCCGCTGCTCGCCGGAGCTGGCATTCTTGGCAACCTGCTGTAAAAGGAAAATCACCTCTGCAAGACAATTTTCAATTACATTAGTTCCTAGAGTTATTTTTGGGTGACTCTCATGTTTGTCAATATCTACAATGATCAGTCCCTGTGCGGCCAGTTCGACTCTACCAATTTTGATGGTCACCTCTTTAAATCCGATCTGTGGCACGGGCTGACCATTGCTGGCGATGATACTCAAGTCGTCGTCAGGGTAGCGGGTAATATCCGAGTCATTCCAGTACTGCTTGAAGAGCACGTACGGGATGGTGGTGACCTGTGACCCGGTGTCCAGTAGGGCACTCATGGGAATGCCATCCAGTACCACAGGCAAGACTGGACGTCCTCCCACATATCTGTCGCGCCAGTTCGATGGGCCTGGTGATCTTTTTCCTGGGGGTTGGCCCTCTACCCCAGGTTGTGCCCGTTTAAAGAACAGTACCTTTCCATATGTCCGGGTTGATTGCAGCGGCGGCAGATGGGTCGTCCGTCCTCGCTGTATCGGTCACTGGGTCTTCCTCTGGCCGGTGGGGTCCTCCTTGGTCGACGCCACGGGATGTCCTCCGGTCCGGATGCCAGCTGGATCTTCCCTGGAGTGGAAACCTGTAAAGACTGCACAGTTCGGGTTAGCGCAGCAACGCTTTTAGCTAGCTCTTGGACCTGATGGTGTAGGTCTGGAGCCGGGTCATTGTCCAAAGCCTGCGCATCAGCTCCCACAGGCCCTGCTGACAAGGGCGCCGCCTCCTGGTAGTAAGTGGTAGTGGGGCGTCTGTGGGTCACAACGCCACCTGGTGCCGGTTCTCGGAGCACCCGGATGGCTCTGTCCTTGAACTGTGCAAATTCTAGATGAGGGTCCTGTAAGGCCATTGCCCGCAACTGGGTGCGGTGGGCATTGCAATATAAACCCTCTATAAATTGTTCGGTCAACAGCCTGTCCTCGTTTCCCACTCCATTAGGGTCGGTCTGCTTAATGGCCCTCAGGGCCTCTTGTAGGTTGAGTGCATAGTCCCTTATACTCTCATGCGCTCGCTGCTTGCACCCGTAGAATCTAAGTTTAATCTCGGCTGAGGTGCGGGTATCAAAGGTGTCCTTCAGCCGGGTTAGTATCCCTGCGACAGTCTTCCTCCCAGGTGGCCAGGATTTTACTTCCCTTTTGGCTGCCCCAGTTAGTTGGGCCACCAGGATGCTCACTTTTTGCTCTTCTGTGAGGGGGTACACCTGGAAGAGGCTATCCAGCTTTTCTCTAAAGTCATGCAGGGTATGTGACTCCCCTGAGTACTGGGGTAGCCAAGCTGCTCCCGGGATATAGGGCATGGTGAAGGGCATAACTGCAACAGCGGTAGCGCTGGCGGGGGTTGAGGCAGTGGAGCTCTCCTCCGTATCCGACATCTTCCTCCCCCCTAGTGGACCGTGGCCTACCTTGCGATGATCCTGTTCCGTAGGCCGCGGCTCCGCAGTGGATCGTCAGGGTTGAGGACCTTCCGTCGCGCTCCTGTGACGTCGGCGTCTGCTGGGCTCCTTCCAGGACCTTACGCAACGTCCAGACGTGAGGCGGGGCTTCAGTTCTCGCGCGCTTTCGGAGTCCACGCCCCTCTTCTTCCCGCGCGGCGTCCTCAAGATGGCGTCCAATGGCGGGAAAACTCCACGGATGGCGGGAAGAAGGCTGAAGATGGCGCCGGATGGCGGGAAACTTCACCGATGGCGGGAAGAAGGCTGAAGATGGCGCCGGATGGCGGGAATCTTCACCGACGGCGGGAATCTTCACCACTGGTAAGTTTGAACAGTCTTTGCTTTTCAGGCACGCAGTACCCGGTGGTTGCGGGCACGTGATCCTGCCGACTACGCCAAAGTTGACGCGCCCCTGGGCCTGTGTCGCGCTGCGTTGCGCACGCGGGAGCTTACCCGGAGCCGGATCTGTTTAGGGTTGTAGTCTCGTGGCGGTGACCCGGTCCGTGCCCAGGGAGTCAAACTGGACGGCAGTCTGTTAGCGGTAGAAAATGGTTGATGACTACGCCACCCGTTGAATGCAGCCAGGGGGCTGCTGCTGCAGGGCAGACCGCTGAGGCCGGTGGAAGGATGGTGCAGCGTGATAGTATAACCCCCAACGGGAGGGGTATGGCCTCAGGGCAGCCGACGTGGATGATGGGGGTAGCAGGAACCACTCAGAGACGGTATGGTAGCGTTCAGGGTCTTTACTGGTAACAACGATAGACCCTCCCGGAGTACTTGCTAGCGAACGGGGCCTGGTCAGTCCTTGAGCAGATGGGATCTCCCCTGGCCAGGCGTAGTTGTAGGCCTCCCAAGCTGACTGTACTCTTCTGGCTACCTTGCTAGAAGCTGATGTAAGTAGCCCACGTCCCTGAGTGTACCGTGTGGTGCTCACCCGTATGGCCGGTGACTCGGGGCCTTCTAATGGCTTCCGCTCCACGATGGCGGTGCTGGTCCCACGCGTGTGACCGGGCCTTCGGGCTTCTGGGCCAGGGGACCTGAAATCCCCTGCCTGACGGATTCTGCTGCTGGGTAGAAGTTAGTCCCCACAGCCTCGGACTCCGGGTCCGGTAAAGAATCTTCTTAGTCAGGGCGAGCTCTTTAGCTGCCAGCCCCTGACTCCTTGTGACTCTGCTGCTTCCTATGCTGCTCTTGTCTCTACTCTTCCTGGACTCACTCACCCTGCCTCAGCCCCGGGTTTATACAGGGGAAGTTCTTCCCCTCCCAAGGCTGGGCAGGAGGTGTGGCATGCACAGGATCCCTGACCAAAGGACCTCCCACCTGCTCTCAGACGTAATATCTCTATCACTGTGACAACCAGACCCCTGGGGTGTCACACTATCTAGGGCACCGAAACTTCGAGACGGTCCTCCTTTACCTGGATGACGTGATCGTCTATTCGAAGACCTACGAGGACCACCTAAAGAACCTGGCCGAGGTGTTCGAAGCCCTGGCAGGCTATGGCCTGAAGGTGAAACCATCGAAGTGTCACCTGTTGAAACCAAAGGTCCAGTACCTAGGGCACGTGGTAAGCGCGGAAGGAGTGGCCTCCGACCCTGACAAGGTCACGGCAATCAAGAGCTGGCCAAGCCCCTCGAATATCAAAGAGGTGAGACAGTTTCTCGGGTTGGTAGGCTACTACCGAAGGTTCATCCCCGGGTTCACTAAGATGGCGGCTCCCATGCAGGACCTCCTGATCGGACAGTCTAAGTCCAGGAGCCAAAAGCCGCCCTTCAAGTGGGATAAACCGGAAGAGGAGTCCTTCCGCCAGCTAAAGATGGCCCTCACAGGGGACGAGATCCTGGCCTACCCTGATTATGGCCAGCCTTTCATTCTCCACACAGATGCCAGTAATGTGGGACTGGGAGCCGGACTGTCCCAAAACCAACAGGGCAGAGAAAGGGTGATCGCGTACGCCAGCCGGAAGCTGAGACCCACCGAGAGGAACCCGGAGAATTACAGCTCCTTCAAGCTAGAATTCTTGGCGGTGGTGTGGGCCGTGACGGAACGCTTCAAGCATTACCTGGCCTCCGCAAAGTTCACAGTGTACACGGACAACAACCCGTTGACACACCTGGACAATGCAAGACTGGGTGCCCTGGAACAGCGGTGGATGGCCCGTCTCTCCAACTATGACTTCGTGATCAAGTACCGGGCAGGCAAAACCAATGCCAACGCGGACGCCCTATCAAGAATGCCTCACTTACCTGAAGGTGACGAAGACCCAGAAGAGCTGGAGGAGGTAGAACTACCCGCGTTTCACCGGTATGGAGCCGCTCAATACTCCCACCGCGTGAAGGAGGAGGATCTAACAACTGTAATGATGAATCCCCTACCTCACCACAGCTGGGCCGAGACCCAAGATAGTGACCCTGCAGTCCGCCTGGTGAAAGATCTGCTGACCCGGGAAGACTCCCGCTTAGATCCGGATGCTCCAGAGGAAGCTAGACAGCTATGGAAGGAGAAGAGCAAGCTGTTCCTCTACGAAGGCAAGTTGTGCAGAAGGATTGTTAACCACCGGACGCACGAGCTGACCTGGCAAGTCGTGGTCCCAAGGCGGGATGCAGCTATGGTCCTGGGGGCTTACCATGACAGAGCGGGACACTTCGGTTGGAAGAAACTTGAGTTCCTGCTAAGAGGAAGTTTCTTTTGGGTCGGCATGAGAGGAGCTGTAGAAATATGGTGCAGAGACTGTGGCCCTTGTCACCTGAGGAGGAAGGACCGCACCAGCCAGAAGACACCCTTGAGGCCCATCGTCACCATGCAGCCTCTTGAGCTGGTAGCTCTGGACCATGTCAAATTGGCTCCCAGCCGGTCAGGATACATCTATGCCCTGACAATCGTGGACCACTATTCCCTTTTTCTAGTGGTGGTCCCGGTAAAGGACTTGACAGCCCAAACAGCGGCTAGATCCTTCCAGCAATACTTCTGCCGTCCACACGGGTATCCGGAACACATCCTGACAGACCAGGGTCCAGCGTTCGAGGCTGAAATCTTCCAAGAGTTCTGCAACCTCTATGGCTGTAAGAAGATTCGGACAACGCGTTACCACCCCCAAACCAACGGGATGTGTGAGAAGATGAACAATATAGTCATTGATCTCCTGAAGACGTTGCCCCTGGAGGAACGCAGCCTGTGGCCAGAAAAACTGCCGGACCTGATAGACCTATACAACAATATCCCGGTGAATGCTACAAACTGCACCCCGGCTTACCTGATGCGAGCTAGACGAGGTAAGCTGCCCGTAGACCTGGAGATGGGAGTCCTAATACCTGAGGACACCTCCCCGGATGCGGACTGGGATACGGAAAGGCAACTGCAGTACAAGAAGGTACAGGAGAGTGTGGAGAAGAGCCTGGCCCAGGTGAGAGAGAGGCAAGAAAAACTCTTCAATCAACACACCCCTGCTGGTCCCCTAGAACCTGGTGAGCAAGTCCTGAAGCGGAAGAGAAGGCTACATAAGTTGGACGACCAGTGGGAAAGGGAACCCTACACCGTACTGCAGTCTGACCACGACAACCCAAAGGTGTGCGTAATCACCAAGGACGGAGGAGAAACCACTAGTGTCGTCTCCAGAGACCACCTCAAAAGGTGCCCCGAGCAACTCCGTAGTGCAGAAGAGGATCAGAGTGACCTTGAACCCGCAGAGGACAAGGAAGAAATGATCAGCACCGTTCTCGGAGAGTTCCCTCAGTCCTGGACTCGCATAAATGATGCCATAGTGGTACCCGTCCTGCATTTCCTGCAACCGGCACAGCAACAACCAACACCAGAGCCGGAAGGTGAAGAGGAGCAAGCGGTTCCAGAGGCAGAAGAGCCTGTATCAGCAGCCCAGGAGAGTCAACCCTCTGCTGACAGTGAGCCTGCCATGCCTGCGGTAAGCCAAAGGACCCGCAGACAGCTGCCTGCCCTACCTGTACACCCAGCTGGTAGCTGTACCCCTAACGCTAGTGGGGAAAGCCAGGTTGGTCCACCACCAGACAGTGGGCTACGTAGGTCAACCAGGAGCACAAAGGGGCAGATACCCGCTCGCTGGAGAATATAGAGTGTACTAAGATTGTAAATAACCCTGTTGCCAAATGTTGAAAATGTTTGCAAAGTTACATGCATGTTTGGTAATTCTGTGTTTCAGTTTCTTGCAGCTACCGTAAGGACTCAAAGGTTATGGACTTTTTATAACCGGGACCTTGTATGGACTGCGTTCGGAGCCTAACCCAGGAATGAACTAAGACTGTGAAGGACTTGGGGTAGGACAGACCCCCACCTGGTTAAGGCTCCCCGTTGTATTGGTGATATGGACACCCGGTCACAGGCCACACTGTGACCTTAAGAACTCAATCTGTGCGTCGTTTGTCTATTAATGTTTTATAGTTATGCATATTGTCTTTGTGTATTGTTTAGTCCCGGAGTACTAAATTTCACTAGGGGGGAATGTGTCACCCTGGCCTGGATGCCACAAGTGTAATTAAAGCTGTGTCTGAGAGCAAGGGGCAGGTTCTCTGGTCAGGGGAACATTAGCATGCAATGCCTCCTGTCTCAGGCCAGTAGGGGGAGCAGGCTGCCCCTATAAAAGCTGGTACTGGGGGCAGGGTTAGGGAGAACTTGATGGCCTGTCTCAGCACTGAGACTTGTCCCAGAGCAGAACAGGGACAGACAGTTGCACTGCACCTAAGAGGAAGTGTGGCAGGAGGAGAGCCACAAGCCAGAGACAAGAGGCGAAGAGAGCCTGTCTTGGCAGATAAGAGACTGACTTTACCAGACTTTGGTGTCTGAGGCTGAGAGGATTCCTCATCCTACAGCAGATAACCAGTCTGCAGGGGACTGTATATTCCTTGGCCTAAGAAGCCTGGAGGCTCTCCCACAACCGAAGGGACCAGTAAAGCCGTACCAGGCTGGGAGCAGAAAGGAACCCACGTCGCAGGCCATACAGGCGAGAATACACGGAAAGCTCGGAAACGTGGGCTGTTACCCTATAACGAGGAGATAGCCAGAAGGAGCGCAGAAAGCACGGTAGGCCTACACCCTCACCCTGACCAGGGCCAATTTCCCCGTTGCTCTCAGACATCCAGGTCCCCTCCTAGCCGGGACTGTTATGGGTCAGTTTACCTGTTTTAGTAAAGACCCTGGACTGCAACTTGTTGTCTGTGTGCTCCTTGCTCCTCCAGCACTATCAGCACCGGGACTCTCACTACCATCACTCCCACCATCCACTACACTGCCCTGGGGCCGCACTCTTCCCGTGGGGAGTCACACCATCCCAGCTGCATATATCATCAGCCCCAGCGGTCTGCCTTGCAGCGGCGGTTCCTAATGACCGCAAATCCACGGGTGGCGTAGTCGGACATAATCAACAACACATAACGGACTACCACTGGCCTGACCACCCTGAGCCACGGAACCGGGTTGCCACTACTACTCCCATCGTTCCCCCTATTGCCCGGATCCGAGTGCCCCACGGCCCAGGGGGCGAGTCATATGCAACAAATAGGATAAATAGGAATTCATAATCTGCAGTAAATGAGTGTCTCACTTCCCACCTTTCTTTATAAGTGCGCTAATGCTTAAATCTGTGATAACATTTTGTGAATTATGGCGTTCTCACCCAGCTCTGGCAAAGTGGGTGAAGCTGTGTTGTAATCATAGCGTGGCAACCCCTGCTCATCAAATTCATAATGAGCAGCAACATTCCTTATGCCACAAATCTTGCTCCAGTCTCCAACTGGAATAGGATTTGTATAGAGAAAAAAAACTTGTCACTCATTGAAAATAAGTTACTTTTATTTGCATGCATATAGATTTGTTAAACGTTTTCGGTCCTGGTACAGACCTTCAACAGAACTGAATGCTTTAGGTATGGAACTCCAAGAAAAATGTGCTTGTGTGTGCGACTGGCGTCGCTTGAGGAGAGCAAATACAGGGTTTATGTTCCTGTGCTTCTTCATGGTGCACTTAGTCTTTCCTACACCTTGCATGACACTACCTTTGCCAGCTTGCCTCCTTTTTTATAGTGCATCCTGGTACCCACTTCTTCAAGTAAGCAACACACATGCACTTAGCCAACTACATGATGATAAAGAAAACATGCTTCATCTGACAAAGCTACTTTTTTCCATTGCTTCATAAAGTGACACTGGTGTCACGAGTGTGTCAGATGTGACAGACAGTCGCGCTGCAGTTGGTTGCAGAAGATCTCTTCATTTGGCATCACTGACACCTTATTAGCTGCGTCACTCTAGGACCGAGCGGCTACCTCCTACCTGCTAATTGACACCCTGGCCTGGGTGTTTAAATAGTTTCACTTTGCAGCAGGAAGGTGCCGGTGATACTCACATGTTTCCTTGTGAATGCTTGGAGCTCTCAGACTGCTATCTTCCACTGTGGTGCTAGGAGGACGCTTGGAGGTATCTCTCTGAAATCGTCTAAAGCTAAGCTACTTTCCCCCATCTGTGTCTCCATTATTGTCTTTAGTCGTTAGTGGGGATCGACTAGTGCTCGCCCCCCCTTCCCTATCCAGGGCCAAGCGCCAGGGAAATACAGGGTTTAGGTTCTCGTACGGCGATTGGTGAAGAACCAATATAGGGATGTTAGTGGAGACAGGGTGATATCAGATCAGCTTAGGAGGTCTCCAGTCCCCCCTTTCCCTAGAGTCTGGGCTCCCTTTACCCCTTCCCTTTGTGTTGCACTTAGTCTTTCACACACCTTGCGTGACAACTGGTCAGAATTGAAAAAATGGGGCTTTGTCATTAAAAGGGTTGTCCGGTCTGAGAAGAAAAGTCTACAGTGATTCTAAATGACTGCACACTGCCAATTACAATAGTGTGTAATGGGGTCAGATTTTCATGATTCCCCTCTATTCCCCAATGCGAGTGGATGGTTTCTTGACCGCAGCTATGTGATTTGCATACTTGGTTGTGTGGTATGTCTATCTGATTTAAGGGTATAAACAACTGACAATTCCTATTTTTTCTAAATTTTCAGCATTCATCTGATATTTTTATAAAATGTAAAATATAATCTAAATTTACATCTAACATAAAGGACAATATTATTGTTGTAAAGTACAATGTGTCACTAAAAAAACTTTCTCACAAACACTGGGATCTGTTGATGCATTCCAGAGTTATTACTACATAAAGTGACACTGGTCAGAATTGAAAAAATGAGGCTTGGTCATTAAAAGGGTTGTCCGATCTGAGAAGAAAAGTCTATAGTGATTCTAAATGACTGCAGACTGTCAATTACAATAGTGTATAATGGGGTCAGATTTTCATGATTCCCCTCTATTCCCCAATGCGAGTGGATGGTTTCTTGACCGCAGCTATGTGATTTGCATACTTGGTTGTGTGGTATGTCTATCTGATTTAAGGGTATAAACAACTGACAATTCCTATTTTTTCTAAATTTTCAGCATTCATCTGATATTTTTATAAAATGTAAAATATAATCTAAATTTACATCTAACATAAAGGACAATATTATTGTTGTAAAGTACAATGTGTCACTAAAAAAACTTTCTCACAAACACTGGGATCTGTTGATGCATTCCAGAGTTATTACTACATAAAGTGACACTGGTCAGAATTGAAAAAATGAGGCTTGGTCATTAAAAGGGTTGTCCGATCTGAAAAGAAAAGTCTATAGTGATTCTAAATGACTGCAGACTGTCAATTACAATAGTGTATAATGGGGTCACATTGTCATGATTCCCGTCTATTCCCAATGCGAGTGGATGGTTTCTTGACTGCAGATATGTGATTTGCATAGTTGCTATCATGTGCTGGCTAATCTTATCCTAGTTCTATCAATAGAAGCAAAATGAGAAAAGCACAGGAATCTAGCTGGCACATGATCACAAGTATTCAAAGCTCATACATTTAGACACAGGACCACCCACCCGCACAGGGACTACAGGAAAATCATGACAGTGTGTGCTTCAAATCAGACTTTTCAAATGTATCAGTCAGACTTTTCTTCTAAGACCAGACAACCTCTTTAAAGACAAAATTGGCTCCGTTACTAAGGAGTTAATTATTAAGAGTGAACATTTATTTTATTACATTCAGCAGGGAAAGATTTATGATGTAAGTGTGTCTTGAGTAATTTTACAATACCAACAGAAAAATGTAAAACCTTAAAAATTTGTAACATGGCCAGAAAAATATTTAGATTTGAGAGTCCTCAGTGGTTGATACCTTTTAATGGCTAACTGAAAAGATGGTAACAAATTGCAAGCTTTCCAGACTACTCAGGTCTCTTCATCAGGCATAGTTACTATGCCTGATGAAGAGACCTGAGTAGTCTCGAAAGCTTGCAATTTGTTACCATCTTTTCAGTTAGCCATTAAAAGGTATCAACCACTGAGGACTCTCAAATCTAAATATTTTTCTATCTACTGGCTAACACGGTACAAGAATATATATTTTCCCTATAACATGGCCAGCTAACTATACAGTGACTTATAGTCCTGATGTGGCAGGGGGACTACTGAACTCCTTCAGTAACAAAGGATCAAGTGTAAATGGTACCTATAGTTAAGATCCCATTGGCTGAAAAAGGCGTGGTAACAGTAAATCAGCAAAATTCTAAATTACACTTAGATATGGATGAGGAAGATAGCGCATTGCATATAGGGCAGTTCTGTGATATCCTTATTGTTTAATATGCTGCTATCCAATTTTTTTCTTTCTATTATTACTTTATGTTCAAATATTTTTTTATCAAATTTTCAAGTAGAATGAAAAAAAAAAATATATAGATTTCATACAAACAGTACATATTTAGTGAAATAGACGTACACAAGTAAACAAGGTGAATACCGTCGTAAACCTGAAATTATTCGGTTGGTGATATGATTCATAGCTTTAGATACGTAAGCTATATCTTATAGGTACATTTTATAGACGGGTAACTTGGTTGATTCATTCATAACATAAGTTGCCAAGGTATACAAAGATAACTAGTTACATATTTGGAAGTACACAGAAATGTTTCAGGAAAACAAGGGGGAAGGGAAAATTGGATGGTGATATTAAGACACGATATGCCCGCTATAACTATCCTGTAAGTTAGATACTATTAGATGAATGAGGATGATGAGTCGAGTTAGATTGAGAAGACTAATATAGTCTTAAACAACGCTAAGGTCTCTAAGGTGAATGTTTTGGAATCATAATAGAGTCCCAATCCTGCCATTTTCTGAAGTATTTTTTTAAAAGATTGTTTCTAAGGGCGTTTGTATATTCATGTGGCATGCTAATTTTTCTATAGTTTTTCTCCACAGTTGGGGGAAGAGGGTCTTTCCAAAGGGCGGCAATATTGCTTTTTGCTGTAAGGAGTATATGAGTGATGATAGGTCTGTATCTGCATGGGAGGGTTTTAAGGCCCAAAAGGAGGAGCACCAGTTCTGGTGAAAGATGTATGTTTAAACCTGTGATGTTGTTAATTAAGAATTCAATTCCAGACCAGTATGATTCGAGAGCTTTACAGCTCCATAAGATGTGAGTCAGACTGCCAGTAGCATTACAATTCCTCCAGCAAAGGGGGGAGTTAGTGTTCTGAATTTTATGAAGTTTTAGCGGAGTAAAATACCAGCGTGTGTAGATCTTGTAGTGGGTTTCTACAAGGGATGAGCAGGGAATGTAAGTATAGATAGATTCGAAGACTTTGTGCAGAAGATCAGTCGTAATTTCTATACGTAATTCTTTTTTCCAAGCTTCTATATTTGTTGTATGTGGAAAGTAAGTGTCTTGGTTGAAGTTCTGATCTATGTGACCAGTTTTCCAGAAAAGGGGAGTTTGTGGGTATTTGAACATCTGAGCTAGATTTTGAGGGAGAAAAAAGTTTAGGTTGTGAGAGTTGAGGATGTTTTGAATCTTCTTCCATGTCTTTTCTTCTAGAATGTTGAGTTTGAATTTATCTTTAAGAGATTGAAAAGGTATGAGTTGTTTCTTGTCATCAATTATATCTGAGATATTTAATGCCTAACTTCTTCCATGAATCTAGTTTAATTCTTGAGGATAACAGTTCAAGAATATCTACAACTATCCAGGTTGGAGAAACCGTGGGGTAGCTTTTGTGAGATAGTTTTAGTAGTAATCTACAAGAGAGAATTGCAGATTTAACTGTCATTTCTTCTGGAAGTCTTTTAGTTTTGTCGCATAAGTAGGAGAGGGTGATTAGGTTAAGTCTGCCACTGGGTTTCAAAGGTTCTTCTAGGGCTATCCAGGTCGGCTTTTCTTTTTCTGCCCACCAATTCTGGCTAAGTTTGACTAAGGTGGCGTGGTAGTAGGCAGTTAAGTTGGGCAAGGCGAGTCCACCTCTTTTTTTGTTCTTTTCTAGGACAGACCTAGCTACCCTAGGTTTCTTTTTAGCCCAGGTAAAGGTGACCAGCTGTGTATGAAATTTTTGTAGCCACTTCTTCGGGATTAAAAAAGGGATAGATCTATAGATGTATAGGAGTTTTGGTAAAAGGCTCATTTTGTAGGCAGTAATTTTGCCAAGCCAGGAAACTTCTATTTTATCTATGTGCATAATGTCGATCTGTATGGTTTTGTAAATATCATTTAAATTTGTGTCTATGATTGATGTTCTACTATTACTTTATTACGAGCCCTTGACAAAGCATTCCTTGCAAAAGACATTTTGGGAGTGGTGGGTCCCCACAGATATATATCCCTGTTCGTATGCTACAAATTTTACATTAAGGGCATATTTTGCCATTGTTTTATTCCCATTGTGGCATTAATTGTGTTATTAATACTGCTAATCCTAACATCCAGCTTAATACTATTACATGCCTAATATATGATATAGGTTTATGGCAGAAAGTCTTGGCACCCTTGAAATTGTTCCAAAAAATGACATTTCTCACAGCAAATTATTGCAATTACACTAGTTTTGTTATACACATGTTTATTTCCTTTGTGTGTATTGGAACAACACAAAACAAACAAAGAAAAAAAGGCAAATTGGACATCATTTCACACAAAGCTTCAAAAATGGGAATCCAGAATTGTTGACATCCTCAACTGAATATTTGGTTGCTCACCCTGTGGAATAAATAAAAATAAATAACTTCAATCAATCGCTTCTTATAACCATCAGCAAGCTTCTTATACCTTTCAGCTGGAATTTTTGACCCCTTTACTTTTGCAATCTGCTCCAGGTCCCTCATATTTGTAGTGTGCCTTCTCACAACAGCAATTTTAAGATCTCTTCACAGGTGTTCAATGGAATTCAATGGGACTAGTGATGAGCGAGCATGCTCGCTACTGCTCGGTGCTCGTCCGAGCATCTCACTGCTCGAGATGCTCGGCGCTCGCCGAGTATTTCCGGAGTTGCTCGGCAGGAGCTCGGGTCCCCTCCCTGCATGTTTGGCACTCTTTAGAGCGCCAATCAACATGCAGGGATTGCCTGCCACTCACTGTAATGCCGTAGCCATGTTGGTTGTGGCATTACAGTGATTGGCTGGCCGCACAGGTCATCAGGTGTATATCAGACCTGGCGCCGCCATGTTCGTCATAGTCACTCCGGAATCAGACAGTGTAGGGAGGGGTGCTGCTGCGTCAGGGAGAGATTTGCTTGTGTATTAGGTAGTGTAGGGAGAAAAACCGTACATTACACATATCCATCTTAAACAGTCCTTTTGAGGACTAATCCATCTGCAGAGATATCAGGCAGGCAGTGTATATAGGCAGGCAGGGTATATAGCAGACTGCAGTGCATATAGCACAAGAGACTCCATTCCAATTCTGCCTTCTGATGCTGTTAGATATTTCTATACAAAGGCCCAGGTCTCAGGGGCCAGAAATACTTTTCTTTGGATCTTAATCCTCATTATTTGCTAAAAAAGCAATCCAGAGAACACCGTTTTTCTGCGCCATTTGCTTGTTGGCACTGCAGAATACAGCCAGGTCCTTTCCATATTACAGCGCTAGAAATCCAGCTATTTAAAACTGTGTTTTCTCCGTCACACGGATCACATATACGTTGTCAGAAAATACTGCCATTTCTGGCCTCCATTAAAAATTTCCTTTAGTGTGTCAGTGAAGCAATTCACAGCCGTTCAAACTACTTACCTACAGGCCAGGAATTTAAAACTCTGTTTTCTCCGTCACACGGATCACATATAAGTTCGCTCCAAACTCAGTCATTTGTAGGGAGCATGGAAGATACTGTCCTCCATTTAAAATGGGCAAGGCACGTGGCAAGGGACAGGGAACTGAACGTGATGGTAATGGTGCATGCAGAGGCCGAGGACAAGGCCGTGGGCAAGCTGAAATTGTGCCACAACAAACACCCACATCTTCTCGCCTGATCTTCCTGTCCCAATTTCTAGGGGACCGCAGCACACCACTATTGAACCCAGAGCAGTGTCAAAAGGTTGTTGGTTGGATAGCGGATAATGCTTCCAGTCACTTAGCCACCACCACCACCCTGTCTTACACACGGTCAAGTCTCAGTAGCCGTGAGTCTAGATCGCATATTCCTCACCCTGATCCTCCTTCCTCCCACCATGCCGAGTGCCCAGAGACAACTGATCCCACACTTGGACACTCTGAAGAGCTGTTCACTTTTCCATTTATAGATTAGGGCCTCTCGCCCGATCCACTTGAAACGGGGCAAGAGGAGATCGCGTGTAGCGATGCCCAAATATTTGAGCAGCCACGTTCACATGAAGCGACTGTGGGAAAGTGTCACAAGAGGTGGACGATGATGAGACACAATTGCCAGAAAGTCAGGAGGAGGACCAGGGTGCGGAAGTGGAAGACGAGGTGGTGGATGATATAGTAACTGACCCAACCTGGCAGGAGGACATGCAGAGCGAGGACAGCAGCACACAGGGGGAGGGAGGCAGAGCACCCCAACAGGCAGGAAGAAGCAGTGTGGTGGCCGCAGACAGAAGGCAGGCAACTGTTCCCCATAACACCAACACGAAGGAAACTGCTAGTACAACTGTTAGGTCTTCCCGAGTCTGGTTGTTTTTTAAAGACTCTGCCGATAACCCCAAAAAGGCCATTTGCACCACCTGCCAGGCAAGCATCAGCATGGGTGGCATAACGACCAGCCTGACCACCACCAGCGTGATCAGGCACATGGCAGCAAAGCACCCGACTTTGTGGGCCGAAACCCAGGGTCCAGGAACAGTGTCTGCAGGTGGCACCATTGCTTCTTCCGCTGTTGTGCATGCAAGCCAATCCCCTGTCCATGGTGCATGCGAAGATACCTCCTGCCCAGCACCTGTCTTTGCGCACTCTCAAGTAGCAGCATCAGGAAGAACGTCCATGTCCTTGTCCCAGCGCAGCGTTCAGTTGTCCATACCCCAGTCCTTGGAATGCAAGCTCAAATATGCAGGCAACGCCCCACAGGCCACACTACTAAATTCTCACATTTCACGACTGCTTGCGTTCGAAATGTTGCCTTTTAGGCTCGTGGAGACGGAAGAATTCCGCAACCTGATGGCGGCGGCCGTCCCTCGGTACTCGGTCCCCAGCCGCCACTATTACTCCCAGTGTGCTGTCCCCGCATTACACAAGCACGTGTCCCAAAACATTAGCCGTGCCCTCAACAACCCAGTTACCGGGAAATTCCACCTAACCACGGACACGTGGACAAGTGCTTGTAGGCAGGGACGGTACATCTCGCTGACGGCACACTGGATTAACATAGTGGAAGCCGGGACCCAGTCGACCTTGAAACGGAACACGTCCTCCCGACGCTAAGGATTGCGGGCCCTGGGTCAATCAGGGTTGCCCCCACGGTCTACAGCTCCTGCACCTCATCCACCTCAGCCTCCTCCCCCTCTTCAGCCTCCATCTCCGAAATGACCACATCAGTCACAAGCTGGAAGCACTGCAGAACTGCCTCAGCCAAGCGGAAACAGGCTGTGCTGAAGCTAATATGCTTAGGTGACAAACCACACAATGCTGAAGAGTTGTGGAAAGCTCTGAAAGAGCAGGCAGATCTGTGGCTCACACCGCTGAACCTACAGCCAGGCATGGTCGTGTGTGACAATGGCCAGAATCTGGTGGCGGCTCTGAGGCGAGGCGAGCTCACACACGTAGCACTGGCCCATGTGCTTAACCTCGTGGTTCAGCAGTTTCTCAAATCCTACCCGGAGCACCTGGATCTGCTAGTTAAAGTATGCCGCCTGTGTGCCCATTTTAGAAAGTCAACTACAGCTTCCGCCGCCCTTGCCGAGTTTCAGCAGCGTTTGCAGCTTCCGGCTCACAGACTGGTGTGTGATGTCCCCACGCGTTGCAACTCTGCAGATGTTAGGAAGGATTTGTGAGCAGAAGAGGGCAGTTTTGAGTATTCAGTTCAGACTCCACACATAAGACCTCAGGAGTGGACATGGATGTCAGACATATGTACCATCCTCCAAAAATTTGAGGACTCCACCAAGATGATGAGCGGTGATGACGCCATAATTAGCGTCACCATCCCGCTTCTCTGTCTTCTGAAACACTCTCTGCTCACAATCAAAGAGGATGCATTGCAGGCGGAGCACGTTGAGATGGAGCAAGGAACCATACAGGGTGATTACACACAGCCAAGCCTCATCTCATCCCAACATGAATTGGGTGACAATGAGGAAGAGGAGGCGGAGGAGGAAGGACAGGAGCTAGTTTCATGCACTATAGACGCTACTACCTGCACAGCTGTCATACCGTCTGTTCAGCGTGGATGGCCAGAGGACAGAGAGGAGGAGGAGGAGGAGGAGAGCATGGTCAGTCATCCCCTTGGTGATGACACGGAAGTCTTGCCTGTTAGTAGTCTGGCACGCATGCCTGAGTTTATGTTACGCTGCCTTTCCCACGACCTTCGCGTTCTCAAAAGTTTGGGTGACAGTCATTACTGGTTGGTGACACTTCTAGACTCGTGCTACAAGGAAAACTTTATATCTCTTATTCCTGAGGCGGACAGGTCTACAAAAATGGGGCTGTACCAGAAGGCCCTTGTTGCGGAACTGTTAAAAAAATTCCCATCTGAAAACGCTGGCGGCAGAGGGCACACTTCGTTGGACAACCAAGGAGTACAGGCGAGAGAGACACAACTTCAATCCAGCAGAGGCAGGGGAACACTGTCAAAGTTCTGGGAGAGTTTTCTCAGACCCTCCCATCGCACAGGCCCTAAGGCGCGGGGTACTCTCACAAGGAGTGCAAAGTTTTGGAAGATGCTGAGGGAATACCTTGCCGACCGTACCAAAGTCCTCCATGATTCCTCTGTGCCTTATAATTATTGGATATCCAAGCTGGATACGTGGAATGAACTGGCTCTCTATGCCTTGGAGGTCCTGGCCTGCCCTGCCGCCAGCGTTTTATCAGGGCGGGTTTTTAGTGCTGCTGGTGGAATTATAACTGATAAGTGCATCCGCCTGTCAACTGAAAATGCTGACAGGCTGACTCTTATAAAAATGAACAAATGCTGGATTGGGCCAGACTTCCCAACACCACCGAATGATAGTAGCGTAACATAAACTCAAATCCAGTGTCTTTTCTTGGGAGGTGTATTCCCATGCACCTTTTCACACCCACACATGGGTATACGCTTCCTGATTTTGGCTATTTGCTCTTGTCCTCCTCCATCTCCTCATCCTCCACCACCATATCACCAGCGTGACCGTGGTCCGTGATGCAACACCCATATAATTTTTTTGAAGGGTGTTTATGATGCCCGTAAAATTTTTTTTTTATACAGTATGTTGATGTATACCCCCCAGTTTGTCAGCCCATACAGTTAGTGCATGGGCATTACAAGTATAGGAGGCCCGCTCCTTTCTAATGGGAACATTTTTTTTATGAGGCCCTCCTCCACGTCTTTCCAAGGGGCATTGAAGTGCCTCCAAATTTTTGGCTGCCCTTGCATTCACTGCATAGGCCAACACTATGGGAGACTCTCTCTTTTCTAATGGGAATTTGTCGTTACTGTGGCCCTGCTCTATTTGTCTTTAAATTCTTAGTGGGGTTTTTCCTAAAATTGGTCAGCCGTTGGACTCACTGTATACCCTATAACTGTATAGCAGACCCTCTCCTTTCTAATGGGAACATGTCGTACTTGTTACTGTGGCCCTGCTCTATGTGTCTTTAAATTCTTAGTGGGGTTTTTCCTAAAATTGGTCAGCCGTTGGACTCACTGCATACCATATAACTGTATAGCAGACTCTCACCTTTCTAAATGGAATTTGTCGTTACTGTGGCCCTGCTCTATGTGTCTTTAAATTCTTAGTGGGGTTTTTTCCTAAAATTGGTCAGCCGTTGGACTCACTGCATACCCTATAACTGCATAGCAGACCCTCTCCTTTCTAATGGGAACATGTCGTACTTTTTACTGTAGCCCTGCTCTGTGTGTCTTTAAATTCTTAGTGGGGTTTTTCCTAAAATTGGTCAAACGTTGGACTCACTGCATACCCTATAACTGTATAGCTGACTCTCTCCTTTCTAATGGGAACATGTCGTACCTTGTTACTGTGGCCCTGCTCTATGCGTCTTTAAATTCTTAGTGGGGTTTTTCCTAAAATTGGTCAGCCATTGGACTCACTGCATACCCTATAACCGTATAGCAGACCCTCTCCTTTCTAATGGGAACATGTCGTACTTGTTACTGTGGCCCTGCTCTATGTGTCTTTAAATTCTTAGTGGGGTTTTTCCTAAAATTGGTCAGCCGTTGGACTCACTGCATACCCTATAACTGTATAGCAGACTCTCTCCTTTCAAAATAGAATTTGTCGTTACTGTAGCACTGCTCTATGTGTCTTTAAATTCTTAGTGGGGTTTTTACCAAATTTTGGCAGCCCTTGCAGTCACAGCATGGGCATTACCACTATAGGAGACCCTCTCCTTTATAATGGGAACTTTTTTTTACTGAGACCCTCCTCTATGTCTCTTCAAAGGGTATTAGGTTACGCCCAAATTTTTGGCAGCCCTTGCAGTCACTGGATACGCAATAACAGTATAGGAGACCTACTTGTTAATAATGGGAACAACAAAGCATAGCCGGCTGATGGCTCTCTAACAATAGCGAGGGCCGACTGCTGACCTTTTAAGAATAGCAGGGGCCGTCTGATGTCCCTATAAAAATAGGCTTTATGACTTTCAGAGTCCCTCCATCATAAATAAAACAGGATGTGTCTGATGATGTGTCACACACCACATTGCCAGATAAGGTTGTAAAATGTTAAAATGACATTTCCCGGTGAATGCATTTGTCTTAAAAAATAACGTAAAAAACCAAAACAATAGGATCTTTCTTTAGTATAAAAAACAGCGTCACCAATTTAACCTCAATGTAATCACATTGTTCAGCTCCAGAACCTCCTTCTCCATCTCCAAAATGACCACATCAGTCACAAGCTGACAGCACTGCAGCACTGCCTTGGCCAAGCGGCAACAGGCTGTGCTGAAGATAACATGCTTAATGCTTAATTGACAAACCGCCCAGCGCTGCAGAGTTGCTGAAAGCTGTAACACAGCAGCCTGATCTGTGGCTCTCACTGCTGAACATACAGCCAGGCATGGTCGTGTGTGACAATGGGCGGAACCTGGTGACGGAGAAATGACAGCCGGAGTAGATACGGTTTCCCTCTATGCCAGTCCTTACACCGAGCTAAATACAACTCTCAGCAAAAAAAGCTGTGGACTTGCTCCATACCGTCCCTGGCCACATTCAGCTGTCCACGTGTTTGTGGGTAGACGGTCCTTCCCAGTAAGTGCACTGGGGAGGGCACGGGTAATGTTGTGGGACCCGTGCTTGTAGAAGGCGGAGACGATACTGGGAAAAATAATGGCGGTTGGGGACCAAGTATGGATACCCGGTCGCCGCCATAAGATTGTGGACAGTTTCCGCCTCCACGAGCCTAAAAGAACATATTTCAAGTGCAAGCAGCTGACCAGAGATCTGGCAGTTTAGTGTTGCGGCCTGTGGGTGGGTGGCTGGCTGCATTCTTGCGCTTGCATTCCAAGTAACAGAAAACGAAGCAGATGGGGGCCTCTATCATCATCATAGCCTCACCTCGGCATTATGAACTCTCCTGAAGGAGAAGCCAAGGCCCACAGGAGGAGTCTCCGGTTCTCTGATGGGCCTGTCCAACTCTGCCGAGAAGCAGCCCTGGCTAAGAAAAGTGTGGCAGAATGTTCCCGGACACTCTATGGCTGCTTTTTTAATGTGGATCGGACATGCTTATGCATGTTATTTCTTAAACCGCATTGCAGATCAGGCCATTGTTCAACTCTGTATTCATCAAATTAAATGCGCAAACAAAGATGTTTTTGTGTCAAAGCACAAGTGCGAGTTGTAGTTGGACGGGCTGCCATTGCTTCTGCAACAAGCTGCATTAGAGGACTTCCTGGGAGAAATGACACCCAGGGTAGATAACTTTTCCTCTATGCCAGTCCTTTCACCGAGCTAAATACAACTCTCATCAAAAAAAGCTGTGGACTTGCTCCGAACCATCCCTGGCCACATTCACCTGTCCACGTGTTTGTGGTTAGGCGGTCCTTCCCAGTAAGTGCAGTGGGGAGGGCACGGGTAATGTTGTGGGATCCATGCTTGTGGAAGGCGGAGACGAAACCGGGAGAAATAGTGGTGGCTGGGGACCAAGTATGGACACCCGACCGCCGCCGGCATGAGGTTATGAAAAGCTTCCGCCTCCACGAGCCTAAAAGGCCACATTTCAAGCTGTCAAAAATTTGCCCGTATAGTATTGCAGCCTGTGGGTGGGTGGCTGGCTGCATACTTGCGCTTGCATTCCAAGGAATGGATTAGGGACAACTGAACGCTGCACTGGGACAAGGACGTGGACGGTGATTGTTGCAAGTCTGCAACGACAGGTGCATGGCGGGAGGCATCTTCGCATGCGCTAAGGATCACTTATGATGGGCACACTTTTAGGCAGTGACCTGGGAGTCAGAAATGCTTCCAGAGGTCTTCCCCATGCTGTTCCCATGTCTTTTCAGCACTGTATGTGACTCGCCCCCTGGGCCGTGGGGCACTCGGATCCGGGCAATAGGGGAACGATGGGGGTAGTAGTGGCTACCCGGTTCCGTGGCTCAGGGTGGTCAGACCAGTGGTAGTCTGCGATGCGCTGTTGGTGTGTCCGACTACGCCACCCGTGGATTGCGGTCAGTGCGGACCGCCGCTGCCAGGTAGACCGCTGGGGCTGATGATGTATGCAGCTGGGATAGTGTGACTACCCACGGGAAGAGTGCGGCCCCAGGGCAGTATAATGGAAGATGGGGGTGATGGTGTAGGACGTCCCAGTACCGTTAGTGCTGGAGGAGCAAGGAGCACATAGACAACAGGTTGCAGTCCAGGGTCTTTACTAGAACAGGTGAACTGACCCACAAACAGTCCCGGCTAGGAGGGGACCTGGATGTCTAAGAGCAATTGGGAAATTGGCCCTGGTCAGGGTGAGGGTGTAGGCCTACCATGCTCTCTGCGCTCCTTCTGGCTATCTCCTCCTGGTAGGGTAACAGCCCACGGTCCCGAGCTCACCGTGTCCTCTCGCCCGTATGGTTTGCAACGTGGGTCCCTTTCTACTCCCGGCCTGGTAGGGCTCTGCTGGCCCCTTCTGCTGTGGCGGAGCCTCCGGGTTTCTTAGGCCAAGGAACGTACAGTCCCCTGCGGACTGGTTATCTGCTGTAGGACGTGGAATCCTCACAGCCTCAGACGCCAAAGTCTGGTAAATTTGGTTCTTTATCTGCCAGGACATGCGTACTTCACCTCTTGTCCCTGGCTTGTGGCTCTCCTACTGCCACACGTCCTCTTAGGGTACAATACAACTGTCTCTCTCTGCTCTGGGACACCTCTCAGTCCTGAGACAGGTCGTCCAGTTCTCCCTAACCCTGCCCCCAGTTCCAGCTTTTATAGGGGCAGCCTGCCCCCCCTACTGGCCTGAGACAGGAGGTATTGCATGCTAATGTTCCCCTGACCAGAGAACCTCCCCCTTGCTCTCAGACACAGCTTTATTATATTTGTGGCATCCAGGCCAGGGTGACACATTCCCCCCTAGTAAAATTTAGTACTCCGGGACTAATCAGTAAACAAAGATAATATACATGACTATAAAACATTAGTAGACAAACGACGCACAGGTTGAGTTCTTAAGGTCACAGTGTGGTCTGTGACCGGGTGTCCATATCACCAACACAACGGGGAGCCTTAACCAGGTGGGGGTCTGTCCTACCCCAAGTCCTTCACAGTCTTAGTTCATTCCTTGGTTAGGCTCCGAACGCAGTCCATACAAAGTCCCGGTTATCAAAAAGTCCGTAACCTTTGAGTCCGTACGGTAACTGCAAGAAACTGAAATACACTATTAATAATCATGCAGGTAACTTGGCAAACATTTCAACATTTGGCAACAGGGTTATTTTCAATTTTAGTACACCCTATATTCTCCAGCGAGCGGGTATCTGCCCCTTTGTGCTCCTGGTTGACCTCCTTAACCCACTGTCTGGTGGTGGACCGACCTGGCTTTCCCCACTAGCATTAGGGGTACAGCTACCAGCTGGGTGTACAGGTAGGGCAGGCAGCTGTCTGCGGGTCCTTTGGCTCACCGCAGGCATGGCAGGCTCACTGTCAGCAGAGGGTTGACTCTCCTGGGCTTCTGGTACCGGCTCTTCTGCCTCTGGAACTGCTTGCTCTTCTTCACCTTCAGGCTCTGGTGTACAGTCATGGCCAAAAGTATTGAGAATGAGACAAATAGTAATTTTTCCAAAGATTACTGCTTCATTTTTTGTAATGGCAATTTGCATATACTCCTGAATGTCAAAGAGTGATCATCTTAACAGCAATTACTGTACTTGCAAAGTCAATATTTGCCCAGAAAATGAGCTTTAACCCCCAAAACACATTTCACCATCATTGCAGTCCTGCCTTAAAAGGAGCAGCTAACATCGTTTTAGTGATTGATCTATTAACACAGGTGTGAGTGTTGATGAGGACAGGGCTGGCGATCAATCAGTCATGATTAAGTAAGAATGACATCACTGGACACTTTAAAAGGAGGCTGGTTCTTGGTATCATTGTTTCTCTTCAGTTAACCATGGTTATCTCTAAAGAAACACGTGCAGCCATCATTGCACTGCACAAAAATGGCCTAACAGGGAAGAGTATCGCAGCTACCAAGATTGCACCTCAGTCAACAATCTATCGCATCATCAAGAACTTCAAGGAAAGAGCTTCCATTGTTGTCAAAAAGGCTCCAGGGCGCCCAAGAAAGACCAGCAAGCGCCAGAACCGTATCTTAAAACTGTTTCAGCTGCGGGATCTGACTACCAGCAGTGCCGAGCTTGCTCAGGAATGGCAGCAGGCTGGTGTGAGTGCTTCTGCACGCACTGTGAGGCGGAGACTCTTTGAGCAAGGGCTGGTTTCAAGGAGGGCAGCAAAGAAGCCACTTCTCTCCAGAAAAAACATCAGGGACCGACTGATATTCTGCAAAAGGTACAGGGAGTGGACTGCTGAGGACTGGGGCAAAGTCATTTTCTCTGATGAATCCCCTTTTCGATTGTTTGGGACATCTGGAAAACAGCTTATTCGGAGAAGAAGAGGTGAGCGCTACCACCAGTCTTGTCTCATGCCAACTGTAAAGCATCCTGAAACCATTCATGTGTGGGGTTGCTTCTCAGCCAAGAGAATCGGCTCACTCACAGTCTTGCCTAAAAACACAGCCATGAATAAAGAATGGTACCAGAATGTCCTCCAAGAGCAACTTCTCCCAACCGTCCAAGAGCAGTTTGGCGCCCAACAATGCCTTTTCCAGCATGATGGAGCACCTTGCCATAAAGCAAAGGTGATAACTAAATGGCTCATGGAACAAAACAGAGATTTTGGGTCCATGGCCTAGAAACTCCCCAGATCTTAATCCCATTGAGAACTTGTGGTCAATCATCAAGAGACGGGTGGACAAACAAAAACCAACAAATTCTGGCAAAATGCAAGCATTGATTATGCAAGAATGGACTGCTATCAGTCAGGATTTGGTCCAAAAGTTGATTGAGAGCATGCCAGGGAGAATTACAGAGGTCTTGAAGAAGAAGGGGCAACACTGCAAATATTGACTTGCTGCATTAACTCATTCTAACTGTCAATATAACCTATTGGTACTCATAATATGATTGCAATTATATTTCTGTATGTGATATAAACATCAGACAAACATTAATAAAAACCAGAGGCCAGCAGATCATGTGAAAATATAATTTTGGTGTCATTCTCAAAACTTTTGGCCATGACTGTAGGTTGTTGCTGAGCCGGTTGCAGGAAATGCAGGACGGGTACCACTATGGCATCGTTTATTCGAGTCCAGGACTGAGGGAACTCTCCGAGAACGGTGCTGACCATTTCTTCCTTGTCCTCTGCGGGTTCAAGGTCACTTTGATCCTCTTCTGCAGTACGGAGTTGCTCGGGGCACGTTTTTAGGTGGTCTCTGGAGACGGTACTAGTGGTTTCTCCTCCATCCTTGGTGATCACGCACACCTTCGGGTTGTCGTGATCAGACTGCAGTACGGTGTAGGGTTCCCTTTCCCACTGGTCGTCCAACTTGTGAAGCCTTCTCTTTCGCTTCAGGACCAGCTCACCAGGTTCCAGGGGACCAGCAGGGGCGTGTTGGTTGAAGAGTCTTTCTTGACTTTCTCTCACCTGGGCCAGGCTCTTCTCCACACTCTCCTGTACCTTCTTGTACTGCAGTCGCCTCTCCGTATCCCAGACCGCATCCGGGGAGGTGTCCTCAGGTGTTAGGACTCCCATCTCCAGGTCTACGGGCAGCTTACCTGGTCTAGCTCGCATCAGGTAAGCCGGGGTGCAGTTTGTAGCATTCACCGGTATATGGTTGTATAAGTCTATTAGATTCGGCAGTTTTTCTGGCCACAGGCTGCGTTCCTCCAGGGGCAACGTCTTCAGGAGATCAATGACTATGTTGTTCATTTTCTCACACATCCCGTTGGTTTGTGGGTGGTAAGGCGTTGTCCGAATCTTCTTACAGCCATAGAGGTTGCAGAACTCTTGGAAGATTTCAGCCTCGAACGCTGGACCCTGGTCTGTCAGGACCTGTTCCGGATACCCGTGTGGATGGCAGAAGTATTGCTGGAAGGCTCTGGCCGCCGTTTGGGCTGTCAAGTCTTTCACCGGGACCACCACTAGAAAACGGGAATAGTGGTCCACGATTGTCAGGGCGTAGATGTATCCTGAGCGGCTTGGAGCCAATTTGACGTGGTCCAGAGCTACCAGCTCAAGAGGCTGCTGGGTGACGATGGGCTTCAAGGGTGTCTTCTGGCTGGTGCGGTCTTTTCTCCTTAAGTTACAAGGGCCACAGTCCCGGCACAACTTCTCTACAGCCCCTCTCATGCCGACCCAAAAGAACCGTCCTCTTAGCAGGAACTCCAGTTTCTTCCAACCGAAGTGCCCCGCTCTGTCATGGTAAGCCCCCAGGACCATAGCTGCATCCCGCCTTGGGACCACGACTTGCCAGGTCAGCTCGTGTGTCCGGTGGTTGACAAGTCGTCTGCACAGCTTGACTTCATAGAGGAACAGCTTGCTCTTCTCTTTCCATAGCTGCTTGGCTTCCTCTGGAGCATCCGGACCTAAGCGGGCGTCTTACTGGGTGAGCAGATCTTTCACCAGGCGGACTGCAGGGTCACTATCTTGGGTCTCGGCCCAGCTGTGGTGAGGTAGGGGATTGATCATAATGGTTGTTAAATCCTCCTCCTTCACACAGTGGGAGTATTGAGCGGCTCCATACCGGTGAAACGCGGGTAGTTCTACCTCTTCCAGCTCTTCCGGGTCTTCGTCACCTTCAGGTAAGTGAAGCATTCTCGATAGGGCGTCAGCGTTGGCATTGGTTATGCCTGCCCGGTACTTGATCATGAAGTTATAATTGGAGAGACGGGCCATCCACTGCTGTTCCAGGGCACCAATCTTGCACTGTCTAGGTGTTTTAACGGGTTGTTGTCCGTGTACACAGTGAACTTTGCGGAGGCCAGGTAATGCTTGAAGCGTTCCGTTATGGCCCACACCACCGCCAAGAATTCTAGCTTGAAGGAGCTGTAATTCTCTGGGCTCCTCTCGGTGGGCCTCAGCTTCCGGCTGGCGTACGCGATCACCCTTTCTCTGCCCTGTTGGTTTTGGGACAGTACAGCTCCCAGTCCCACATTACTGGCGTCCGTGTGGAGAATTAAAGGCTGGCCATAATCAGGGTAGGCCAGGATCTCATCCCCTGTGAGGGCCAACTGGCCCCAGTTCCAGCTTTTATAGGGGCAGCCTGCCCCCCCTACTGGCCTGAGACAGGAGGTATTGCATGCTAATGTTCCCCTGACCAGAGAACCTCCCCCTTGCTCTCAGACACAGCTTTATTATATTTGTGGCACCCAGGCCAGGGTGACACATATGCATGTGTCTGATGATGTGTCGCACACCACATGGCCAGATAAGGTTGTAAAATGTTAATATTACATTTCCCAGTGAATGCATTTGTCTTTGTTGAAAGCAAGGCAAAAGTGCAAAAATGCATCAAAAACGCTACGTGTGAACATAGCCCAAGGTGTGGAGGAGTATTTTTGGTTTTGGTTATTTATTTTGCCTTATATTCAAGTCATTACCCTGGAAAGGATGTTCCTTAATATATTTCCCAGGAAAATCCATTTTGTTTTTGTTTTTGTATGTTTTATTGTGAATCCGTAAAAGTGGCGTAATACTCTGACAACGTTGTTGACAGCAGTGACCTTGGAGTCAGAAATGCTTCCAGGAGTCTTCCCCATGCTGTTCCCATGTCATTTGAGCACTGTTCCCATCGATTTGGGCAATTTTTAGGCCCTCTGCAGACTGCCGGGGGGAGCCGCCTGAAAAATGCTTGAGTTTCCCATAGACTTACATTGAGCTCGTTGCTCGGGTCGAGCACCCGAGTATTCCAATTTGCTTGACCCGAGCAGCGAATACCCGAGCATTTTAGTGCTCGCTCATCATTAAATGGGACTCATTGCTGGCCACTTCAGAACTCTCCAGAGGTTTGTTTCCATCCATTTCTGGGTGCTTCTTGAAGTATGTTCGGGGTCATTGTCCTGCTGGAAGACCGATGACCTCGGATGCAAACGGAACTTTAAGACACTGGGCACTACTCTGCGACCCAAAATCCATTGGTGATCTTCAGATTTCATGATGCCTTGCACACAGTCAAGGCACCCAGTACCAGAGGCAGCAAACCAACTGCCAAAACATCTTTTAACCTCCACCATATTTGACTGTAGGTACTGTGTTCTTTTCTTTGTAGGCCTCATTGTGTTTTCAGTAAACTATAGAATGATGTCCTTTACCAGAAAGCTCTATCTAACGCTTTTCCCTGAAGGATTTTGGCTTACTCACGTACGTTTTGGAAAACTGCAGTCTAGCTTTTTATGTCTTTGTGTCAGCAGTGGGGTCCGCCTGGGTCTTCTGCCATAGCGTTTGTGTTGAAATATGGATGGATAGTTTGCGCTGACACTGATGCACCATGTGGCTGAAGAACACCTTGAATTTCTTTGAAACTTGATTGGGGCTGCTTATCCATCATCCAGACAATCCTGTGTTACAGCCTTTCATCAGTTTTTCTCTGGAGTCCACATCTAGGGTATATTAGCTAAAGTGCCATGGGTTGTAAACATCTTGATTAAACTGGACTCATAGAAGGCCGTTGTCCACTCCTCTCCCACCCTCTGCACATCGCGTGCAAAATGCTTTAATGTCCTATATGCTGGATTAAAGGACTTTTAACTTTAGGATGTGGTGAGTGCCGCTTTTCTTCTGCTTCAAGTATTCTAAACTTCTTGATTATGTTGCACACTGTGGACAAAGGAACATCAAGATCTCTGGAGATGGAGACTTGTAACATTGAGATTGTTGATATTTTTTTTGTTCTAAAGCCCTCAGACTGTCCTCTTCTCCTCTTTCTGTTCTCCATGCTTAGTGTGGCACACACAGACATACAATGCAAAGATTGAGTCAACTTCTCCCCTTTTATCTGGTTTCAGGTGTGATATTTCTCACACCTGTTACTTGCCAGAGGTGATTTTAAATGAGCATCACATGCTTGAAACAAAGTTGTTTACTCACAATTTTGGAAAGGTGCAAACAGTTTTGTCCAGCCCATTTTTGGGGTTTTATGTTAAATTATTTCCAATTTGCTTTTTTTCTCAGTTTTTTTGTGTTGTTCCAATACAAACAAAGGAAATAAACGTGTAACTGCAATAATTTTCTGGGAGAAATACTTCATTTTCTGGAAAAATTTCAAGGGTGCCAACACTTTTGACCTTGACTGTATATATACATTATTTATGTGACCAGGCTTAGTTACATTGATTGTGGTTCTAGGTAAGTAAAAGCAATACGAACAGAGCCACCCTTGCCGTGCAAATTAAATTTTTTGGTGCTCATTGATTTCAATGTACACTAAGTGGTGCTTCATTTTTCATGCCGCAGAAGGTCCTATTACTAAAATGGACCTTTGTACATGAGCCAAACACCAAGGATTACACTAGCAGGCATAAAAGGTGTTATGGTTCCCATCAGCTGAGGGGGGACATCATTATTGTTAAATACATTTCAAAAGTGTAAATGATGATAGAGCTTTCCCCTAAATAAACTGTCCTTTTTATTGACCGCCCAGGGCCCCGGACCGGGTCACGCCCCTGTGACTATCCCAAGGAACCGACTGACCCGGTGGCGAGTACCCCACGGTCCTAGGGGGCGCGTCATATGTTACACAAAATAGTTTATAAATAACATTTCCCACATGTCTACTTTAGATCAATACATTTTTGTAAACAAAATTTTATAAGGGTTAAAAGTTGACCAGCGATTTCTCATTTTCCCAACAAAATTTACACAACTATTTTTTTTAGGGACCACATCACATTTGAAGTCACTTTGAGGGTCTATATGACAGAAAATACCCAAAAGTGACACCATTCTAAAAAACTGGATCCCTCAAGGTGCTCAAAACCACATTCAATAAGTTTATTAACCCTTCTGGTGCTTCACAGGAATTTTTGGAACAATGAACATTTAACTTTTTTTCACAAAAATGTTACTTTAGACCCAAATTTTTTATTTTCGCAAGGGTAACAGGAAAAAATGGACCACAAAATTTGTTGTGCAATTTCTCATGAGCATGCGGATACCCCATATGTTTGGGAAAACCACTGTTTAGGCACATGGCTGGGCTCGGAAGGGAAGGAGCGCCATTTGACTTTTTGAATATAAAATTTGCTTGAATAATTAGCGGACGCCTTGTCGCGTTTGGGGAGCCCCTGATGTGCCTAAACAGTGGAAACCCCCCACAAGTGACACCATTTTGGAAACTTGACCCCTCAAAAACTTATCTAGATGTGTGGTGAGCACCCTGAACCCCCAGGTGCTTCACAGAAGTTTAGAACATTGAGTCGTAAAAATAACATTTTCACATTTTTCCCATAAAAATAATTTTCAGCCCCAAATTTTGCATTTTCATAAGGGTAACAGAAGTAATTGCACCAAACTATTTGTTATGCAATTTCTCCTGAGTAAGCCGATACACCATATGTGGGGAAAAACTACTGTTTGGACGCATGGCAGGGTTCAGAAGGGAAGGAGCACTGTGTGACTTTTTGAATACAAAATTGTCTGTAATCGAGAGGGGATGCCATGTTGCATTTGGAGACCCCTGATGTGCCTAAACAATGGAAACCCCCCACAAGTGACCCCATTTTGAAAACTACACCCCTCAAGAATTTTTATCAAGGAGTATAGTGAACATTTTGAACTCAGAGGTACGACACAAAATTTGATAACATTAGGTCATCATATTGAATATGTTTTCATTAATCTTGAGCGCAAGTGCTCGCTACTTGAGTTTGCATCAGGTACTCGGGTATGCACCAAATATCTTGTGTGCTCGAGTGACATGCTCGAGTCCCTGCCCCGCATGTTTCACAGTTGTTAGACACCCCCAAAAAAAACATACGAGGATTGCTCGTGTATGGCAAGCAATCTTCAAGTGTTTTTTTTGTCTAACAGCTGCAAAACATATGGGGCAGAGACTCGAACATGTCACTCGAGCACCCACAATAATCGGTGCTTACCCGATGCAAGCTCAAGTAGCGAGCACTTGTGCTCAACACTAGTCGTCATATCGTCATCATTTTTTTTCTTTACTTTTGAAAAAATCCCAACCCCAACACAACCCTAACCATAACACAAACCTAACCCCAACCCTAATACAACCCTAATCCTAACACAACTCTAACCCTAATCCTAACCATAACCCTAATCCTAACCCTAGATAAGCCCTAACCCTAACACAAACCTAATCCTAACCATAACCCTAATCCTAACCCTAATACAACCCTGACACAACCCTAACCCTAACACAACCCTAATACGAACACAACCCTATCCCTAACCCTAACACAACCCTAACCCTATCCCTAGGGATCCATTCAGAGTTACTCTGGACTCCATCTGGCCTCTGTTTAGCGGTGTCCTTTTTTTCAGAGGTTCACAAAACTGGCCAACGTCACTTTTATGCATGCCTAATAAAAAGATGGACACCGTGGAATCACAGGCTAGACGATGTCCACGATGCCTCCATCTGCCTCATTACAGGGAATCTTCCTTCGAGGGTTCTGTCTGAATCACGTATTTTAGACATTTACATGGAAACCCCAGTGTAAGCGCTCAGTTCAGAGCACAGGATAAATGTGAGCCAAGCCATACTGCGATTTTTGGGAGGCAGAATGAACAAATCAGTAGCAGGTGAATAATTCAGGAAACAAGGCATTCCAGCGTAGAAAAAACTTCATAAAAAGTGTAAATTTAATGGTAGTTCTTTAAAAATTAAAACTTGAACATTGACAGACAAAAAGATGTAAATAAGAAATAGTCAGGGGGTGCTATAGCAGACACGTTTCGAAACTTAGTTCCTTATTCTTTGCTTGTCAACAGTGTTGAACAAGTGCTATGTATGCAGTATATTAAGCACTAACAGTGATTCTTTCCCTGGACCAGGAATCATGTGATCGCTAGATGCTGAGGGGAGCTGGATCTGCTGGGTCCACAAAGACCAAGATCAGCTCTGCTATACAGCCAGGAGGCAAAAAAAGGGAATATGAAAATAACATAAAAATTATGCCCCACATATGACATATAAAACTTGGCAAAACTATTTGAATAGCTGAACAAAATTTTCTTTTAGTGCTAATAAAACAGCACGTATGAAAGAACATGGAAATGTGTCTGGTCCGGAATGAAGGAAAATGTCCTGGTCTTGATCTGGTTAAAGGGGTTATTTGGGACTTACTATTTTTACATAGGTAACTAAGAACTAACAGGCAGGTAATTGCTAACTACCTGCCTGTTCTGCCTGGCAACGATTTGTGCTGATACACAGCAGTCACGGACAGCTCTTGCTGGTGATTCCCCTGCTTCCGCTGATATCACGATGACAAAGCAGCATCTTTTCTTCTGCTCTGCTCTGTCGATAAGGTGTCTCTGCTGATGTCATGCAGATTGACAGCCGACTCCTACTACCTAACTGCGGGGAGCAAGTTGTTAATCAGCATGACATCTGCAGTGATGCCCCTTCGACAGACCAGACTAGAAGAGGAAGAGCTACTCGAGAGGTGAAATGAATCAACATCATGAGCTGAGCCAGCAGTGATCATCCCAGTGGTTCCAGGCAGATAGTTACCAATTACCTGCTTGCTAGTTCTTAACCCATTATGTAGTTCTGGATAACTCCTTTAAAGAGGACCAGTCATCAATTTTAGATAAACACTGTAGAGAAACAAACTGTACCAAACGATAGGGTGATACCTTTATAAAAAGATATACGAGATCCAGGTAATGTGCTCACCTGAGCGAGTTGTGTAGGCACAACTTCTGTGAAAGCTCAATAACGGTTGCTGCTGTCCCATGGCTGGGGGATGAACTCCACCAGGAAGCTTGAAGGTAAAGACAATTTATGGTTTGGGCTGACCGAAATAAAAATCCTTGATCCAATAAATTATAGAAGCAGTTTTTATTACACAACGCTTTTCCATGCCAGACTGGTGTCTTTCTCATGTGTAAGAGATTTTGTCAATCTTGACATATTTGTTTTAGCAAATACATACAGTACAGGCCAAAAGTTTGGACACACCTTCTCATTTAAAGATTTTTCTGTATTTTTATGACTATGAAAATTGTACATTCACACTGAAGGCATCAAAACTATGAATTAACACATGCGGAATTATATACTTTACAAAAAAGTGTGAAACAACTGAAAATATGTCTTATATTCTAGGTTCTTCAAAGTAGCCACCTTTTGCTTTGATGACTGCTTTGCACACTCTTGGCATTCTCTTGATGAGCTTCAAGAGGTAGTCACCGGAAATGGTCTTCCAACAATCTTGAAGGAGTTCCCAGAGATGCTTAGCACTTGTTGGCCCTTTTGCCTTCACTCTGCGGTCCAGCTCACCCCAAACCATCTCGATTGGGTTCAGGTCTGGTGACTGTGGAGGCCAGGTCATCTGGCGTAGCACCCCATCACTCTCATTCTTGGTCAAATAGCCCTTACACAGCCTGTTGTAATGTTGAAAAATAAATGATGGTCCAACTAAATGCAAACTGGATGGAATAGCATGCCGCTGCAAGATGCTGTGGTAGCCATGCTGGTTCAGTATGCCTTCAATTTTGAATAAATCCCCAACAGTGTCACCAGCAAAGCACCCCCACACCATCACACATCCTCTTCCATGCTTCACGGTGGGAACCAGGCATGTAGAGTCCATCCGTTCACCTTTTCTGCGTCGCACAAAGACACGGTGGTTGGAACCAAAGTTTGGACTCATCAGACCAAAGCACAGATTTCCACTGGTCTAATGTCCATTCCTTGTGTTCTTTAGCCAAAACAAGTCTCTTCTGCTTGTTGTCTGTCCTTAGCAGTGGTTTCCTAGCAGCTATTTTACCATGAAGGCCTGCTGCACAAAGTCTCCTCTTAACAGTTTTTGAAGAGATGTGTCTGCTGCTAGAACTCTGTGTGGCATTGACCTGGTCTCTAATCTGAGCTGCTGTTGACCTGCGATTTCTGTGGCTGGTGACTCGGATAAACTTATCCTCAGAAGCAGGGGTGACTCTTGGTCTTCCTTTCCTGGGGCGGTCCTCATGTGAGCCAGTTTTTTTGTAGCGCTTGATGGTTTTTGCAACTGCACTTGGGGACACATTCAAAGTTTGCCCAATTTTTCGGACTGACTGACCTTCAGTTCTTAAAGTAATGATGGCCACTCGTTTTTCTTTACTTAGCTGCTTTTTTCTTGCCATAATACAAATTCTAACAGTCTATTCAGTAGGACTATCAGCTGTGTATCCACCTGACTTCTGCACAACACAACTGATGGTCCCAACCCCATTTATAAGGCAGGAAATACCACTTATTAAACCTGACAGGGCACACCTGTGAAGTGAAAAACATTTCCGGTGACTACCTCTTGAAGCTCATAAAGAGAATGCCAAGAGTGTGCAAAGCAGTCATCAAAGCAAAAGGTGGCTACTTTGAAGAACCTAGAATATAAGACATATTTTCAGTTGTTTCACACTTTTTTGTTAAGTATATAATTACACGTGTTAATTCATAGTTTTGATGCCTTCAGTGTGAATGTACAATTTTCATAGTCATGAAAATACAGAAAAATCTTTAAATGAGAAGGTGTGTCCAAACTTTTGGTCTATACTGTATATTCCCCATTACTCTGTGTTGAGCTGTTCCTCCTAATTATTTATAACTATAAATAGACAACTAAGTGTTACTATTCAATTTGTCAGCACTGATTGGACAGTGTATAGGGTCACCCCCCCAAATAGTAACACCCCGCTGTCAATTTACTCATGATGCTCCAGGAATAACAATATCAGAATAGCACAACCCAAAACACCTTTAAGAAAAGGTTCTCTATAGTTGCTATTCCGTAAAATATTTATTAAACTACACTTGTGGGAAGTCCATGTTAAACTTAAAAATGTCTATATGTGGCAATGACTATATTATCCAAAAGCTACCACCGTTGGGTAAACAACTCATGTTAGGGAAATATTTTTAGATATTTTCAGTAGCATTACATGTTTGGATAATTTTTAGGTTACACCTCTTAATTTCTTGGATAAAAAGTAAATCTCAACTTTTCATGAAGCAATATTTCCTGAAATTGATATCATTAACATTTCGTTAGCATGTGAACTTACCCTAGCCATCTTATACTCAGTATATATGACCAGCAGTATAGATGTCATTAAAAGAAGCAATTCACTCAGTGCAATTTTTTTTAATAATTAATAATATACTAAATTAGACTCAGCAATATTATATTACTTTCTCCACCTGTAATTTGCAGAAACACTGACTCATCATTCCATGATCACAGGTCACTTGAAAGTACCCCTGTCTATAATGTGTAAATTGACTTGTAGCCATTATGCCAGCACTATGGTCCCATCTTATAATAAAAACTGTCTCATGAAAATATTTCTCCCTAATTAAAGATATAATATTATTATAACTCTCTGAGGTGTGTGAATGGCTTTACTCACTGATTTCCTATACAAGTTATTAAAATGGTAACTTGGTACTAAATTAAATTTTTAAAAACCATTGGAAATACTAGCATTATTATATTTAATTCCCTCTTGGCTCAATATGTACTAAACCAGATCTGCCTGCACTTCTGATAATTCTTCAGGTATCTGATATTATCCAGGTGAGTGTCCCTCATAATAAACGTTCACTTAAAACTGCTCATTTGCTCACAATTGATTATTTTAATGATACTTCTATGGGCTACTATTGGAATAAAAAAAAAAAATATAAATGTAGAGAAAATGCACTTTACATAATGTAGATTCTGTCAGGATTTAGGCATGGATTTCACAAGTAAATCCAGACAGAATCTGAAGAAAGTCTGTATGCAATTCATGTTCTGAAAAACATCTGGAATAATGACTGCCCCCTGGATTTTATAAACCCCAGCATGCTCATTATTGACGCTGATTTCATTGTGAAAGCCTTGGCCTATGTTAAAAGTTAAACTTCAATGTTGACAATCCATATGCAGATCTACATGCCAATCTGTAGCAGAAATCTGAACACATTGTCCTCAGAGACCCCCAGTAGAGTTGCCCGATGCAAATTTTCACCATTTGCACATTTGTACCAGCTAAATTGGATTCCTAAATATAGGAATAATAGATTATGATTAAATTATGTGCTGGAAACATGAGTTGGAGGCTGGAATTTTTTTTTTACATTACGTATTTATTAAAGAGTAACCATCGCTTTAATTTTTAGTTCATAAATCAATAGTACGCACGAAAATATGAAACTTTGCAATATCAGAGAAATTTGCTTCTTTCAACTTCTGAATCTTTTACTCTCAATTCAAAGGTGCAAATTGTCTATTCAGAGAGGAAGAGGACTTGAGCTCTAGTGCCACCTATTGGAAGTAGCAAACCTAAAAGTCAATATCGACCCTTTAAAGGGAATCTGTCACCCCCCTGGGCGATATCAGACCTCTACTATGACCATACAGGTGATAGAAAAGTAAATCTATACTTACCTGTATGGCCCATAGCAGAGGTATGATTGCAGAGAAATCTGCTTTTATAAAGTCTGTTTTCCAGAGGCTTGGAGTCCTGGGGACGCCAAGCAAACCCCTCCTATTTCCTTACTATTTCCCTAAATCGCTGCCTCTGTGCTCAATTACCATATTCCCCCCTCCCCTGCACGTCACAGGGTCCTGTGATAGGCCCTGTGACGTGCCCTGCTCTGCCTCCCCACCTGTGCATGCGCAAAGCGCCGCTCCCATGAAGCATGCTTTGTTTCCCTCCAGCCCCGTAACTTTGGACTTAAGTTCGGGTCGGGTACTAGAACCCGAACTTCCACGGGTCCGCTCATCCCTAATTCATTACATTTTAACTGCACTGATGTCTGTGTACTCGTTCACACTGAGAATAAAGTATTTACCGTGTTTGTGAAGCTGGACTCCCTCTACTTCTTTTGGACAGAAAGATTGTGCTGAGGTTTCTAACAAGTCTTTTACCTCACTCCTGACTTGGATTAATTTCTTCACTGATCATTTTTGTCATGTAACATCCTACATGCTGCTGCTTTTCTCTTTGCTAAAAAAATGAGGAGCAGAAATCTATCTCTTGTTGGCTGTTCTCTATATGATTGAAGTCAATGAAGCTAGTCCTATACCCCCCTACCTCCCATCCCAGCTCAGAGTGGATTGCAAATTAGGGTTATTGCCTGTGTGTCACCCTGGCCTGGATGCCATAAAATGTAATAAAGCTGTGTCTGAGAGCAAGGGGAAGTTCTCTAGTCAGGGGAACATTAGCATGCAGTACCTCCTGTCTCAGGCCAGTAGGGCGAGCAGGCTGCCCCTATAAAAGCTGGTGCTGGAGGCAGGGTTAGGGGGAGCTGGACGACCTGTCTGAGGATTGAGGTCCCAGAGCAGAGAGGGACAGTTGTATTGCACCCTAAGAGGAAGTGTGGCAGTAGGAGAGCCACAAGCCAGAGACAAGAGGCGAAGAGAGCCTGTCTTGGCAGATAACGGACTTAATTTACCAGACTTTGGTGTCTGAGGCTGGGAGGATTCCACATTCTCCAGCAGATAACCAGTCCGCAGGGGACTGTATATTCCTTGGCCTAAGTAGCCTGGAGGCACTGCCACAACAGAAGGGACCAGCAAAGCCGTACAAGGCTGGGAGCAGAAAGGAACCCACGTCGCAGGTCATACAGGCGAGAATACACGGAGAGCTCGGAAGCGTGGGCTGTTATCCTATAAGGAGGAGATAGTCAGAAGGAGCGCAGAAAGCACGGTAGGCCTACACCCTCACCCTGACCAGGGCCAATTTCCCCATTGCTCTCAGACATTCAGGTCCCCTCCTAGCCGGGACTGTTTGTGGGTCAATTTACCTGTTCTAGTAAAGACCCTGGACTGCAACCTGTTGTCTGAGTGCTCCTTGCTCCTCCAGCACTATCAGCACTGGGACTCTCACTACCATCACTCCCAACATCCACTACACTGCCTTGGGGCTGCACTCTTCCCGTGGGGAGTCACACCACCTCAGCTGCATACACCATCAGCCCCAGCGGTCTGCTCAGCAGCGGCGGTTCCTAATGACCGCAAATCCACAGGTGGCGTAGTCGGACATAATCATCAGCGCATAACGGACTACTACTGGCCTGACCACCCTGAGCCACGGAACCGGGTTGCCACTACTACCCCCACCGTTTCCCTATTGCCCGGATCTGAGTGCCCCACGGCCCAGGGGGCGAGTCAGCTTTGGCGTAGTCGGCAGGATTGCAACCAACCCGCCACAAACGGGTATTGCGTGCCTGAAAGAGACTTTGCACTTACCTGAAAAGAGGTTTCCCGCCATCCGGAGCCGTTTCCCGCCATTTCCAGCCGTCTCCCGCCATCTTCCATCGGTTCCCGCCATCTTCAGCCGTTTTCCTGCCATCAGACGCCATCTTCAGGACGCCGCGTGGGAAGAAGAGGGGCGTGGACGTCCAAAGCGCGCGAGACCCGAAGCTCCGCCCCACGCACCGATGCTGCGCAAGGTCCTGGAAGGGAGAGAGAGCGACGCTGACGTCATCAGGACGCGACGCAAGGTCCTCGTCCAGAGCAGCAGCAGCGGAGCCGCGGCCTACAGAAGAGGATTGTCGGAAGGTAGGCCACGCTTAACTAGGGGGGAGGAAGATATCGGACACAGAGGCGCCCACTACCACCAGCGCAGCTGCAGCAGCGGTGATGCCCTTTTCCCTGCCCTACATCCCTGGAGCGGCCTTGGCTGCCCAAGTACTCAGGGGAGCCCCATGCCCTAACTGACTTTAAGGAAAGGCTGTACAGTTTGTTCCAAGTCTACCCCCTGACAGAGGAACAAAAGGTCAGCATACTAACAGGGCAGTTAACTGGCGCAGCCCAAAGGGAGGTAAAATCATGGCCCACTGAGGAGAAAAGGACTGTGAAGGGTATTCTGGCCCGGCTGCGGGGTACCTTTGACCCACGTACCTCCGCTGAGATTAAAATGAGGTTCTATGGATGTAAGCAGCGGGCACAGGAGAGCATCAGAGACTATGCCCTAAATCTGCAGGAAGCCTTGAGGGCTATTCAACAAAACTGACCCTGGCAGTGTGCAGGAAACGGATAAGCTGCTAACAGAACAATTCATAGAAGGTCTGCTGTCTAGCGCCCACAGGGCCCAACTGCGCCTCATGTTCTTTCAGAACCCCGACCTGAACTTTGCCCAATTTAAGGACAGGGCCATAAGGGTGCTCCATGAATCTGCAATCAGTGGCGCTATAAACCCCCGGCGCCCTGCTCTCACCTACCACCAGGAGGCGGCGCCCTCCTCTATGGATCCCGTGGGGGCTGATGCACAGGCCCTGAACCAAGCCCCGTCGAAAGACCTGCACCACCAAGTCCAGGAGCTGACCAGGAGCGTCGCGGCGTTGACCAGGACCGTCCAGGCGTTGCAAGTGGACCCGTCAAGACCCATCGAGCTGGCTTCAAGTCCGGAGGATGTCCCGTGGCGTCGACAGAGGAGGATCCCGTTGTTCCAAGGGAGGCACACAGACCGCTACGCAGAGGATGGACAGCCCATTTGCCGTCGATGCAACCAGCCCGGACACATTTCCAGGTACTGTAATTTAAACGGGTCCAACCTGGGGCAGAGGGCCAACCCCCAGGCATAAGATCACCAGCCTCTTATAATCGGCGTGATAAGTACGTTGGGGGGCGCCCGGTTTTACCCGTGGTGCTGGACGGTATCCCCATGAGCGCCTTGCTGGATACTGGGTCGCAAGTAACCACTATCCCTTATGTACTTTTTAAGCAGTATTGGACTGATGCTGATATAACGCGGTATCCAGACAGTAACTTGAGCATCATCGCCAGTAATGGCTTACCCGTGCCGCAGATGGGGTTCAAGGAGATGACCATTAAAATTGGTAAAGTTGAACTGCTGGCACAGGGAGTGATTATTGTGGACATTGACCGTCGTGAAAGTCACCCTAAAATAACTGTGGGTACTAACGTGATTGAAAATTGTTTTCAGAGGTAATTGTAATTCTACAACAGGTGGCGGTGAATGCTAGTTCCAGCCAACAGAGAGTCCTCAACAAGGAGATAAAAGCCTCGATGAGACGGCAGCAGGTAGAACTGTCTGGTGGTGAGATCGGTAGCGTAAGACTGAGTGACCCATTCCCCATTTCCATGCCTCCCAAAAGTGAAATGATGATCTGGTGTCGGACTGCAATCGGGTTGAGAGGTAGAGACTACCAAGCCATGGTAGAATCCGTTTACTCAGACAGCAGGCCCACCATTTTGACAGCCCGGGGGGTGGTTGATGTCCATCATGGGAGGGTGCCCGTCCGCATCCTCAACATTGGGGAGAGGGAAGTACACTTACCCAGGTACGCTACACTCGCCAAACTGTTTGTTGTCAAACACAAAGCTATCAGGGCCGTGGAACCCTTGCCTCCATCTCCACAGGCGGAGGGTAATGGCTCCCAGAAACAAAAGGAGGACTGGTGCCAGAAACTCCATGTGGGTGCTGACTCCACTCCCCTGCACCAAAAACAAGGAGTCTACCGGGTGGTACAGGAGTACGAGAGAGTCTTTAGTAAGCACCCGCTAGACTTCGGCAGAGTAAAAGGGATAGAACACCACATCCCCTCAGGGAGCCACCCACCAATAAAAGAGAGACACAGACCTGTACCCCCTGCACATTATAAGAATGCAAAGGGCATGCTAAGAGAAATGAAGGAAGCTGGGGTCATTAGAGATAGCTGTAGCCCCTGGGCAGCCCCCTTGGTTCTGGTGAAAAAGAAAGATGGCACCATGAGAATGTGCATGGATTATAGACAAATCAACCGTATCACCCACAAAGACGCATATCCGCTGCCTAGAATAGAGGAGTCTTTAGCCGCACTAAAATCTGCTAACTTCTTTTCTACTTTGGACCTTACTAGCGGGTACTGGCAGGTTCCTGTGGCAGAGGCTGACAAGGAAAAGACCGCCTTCACCACCCTGATGGGACTGAGTGAGTTCAACTGTATGCCCTTCGGGCTCTGCAACGCACCAGGGACCTTCCAGAGGCTGATGGAATGCTGTCTAGGGCACCGAAACTTCGAGACGGTCCTCCTTTACCTGGACGACGTGATCGTCTATTCGAAGACCTACGAGGACCACCTCAAGCACCTGGTCGAGGTGTTCGAAGCCCTGGCAGGCTATGGCCTGAAGGTGAAACCATCGAAGTGTCACCTGCTGAAACCAAAGGTCCAGTACCTAGGGCACGTGGTAAGCACGGAAGGAGTAGCCCCCGACCCTGACAAGGTTACGGCAATCAAGAGCTGGCCAAGCCCCTCAAACATCAAAGAGGTGAGACAGTTTCTCGGGTTGGTAGGCTACTACCGAAGGTTCATCCCCGGGTTCACTAAGATGGCAGCTCCTATTCAGGACCTCCTGATCGGACAATCTAAGTCCAGGAGTCAAAAGTCACCCTTCAAGTGGGATAAACCGGAAGAGGAGTCCTTCCGCCAGTTGAAGATGGCCCTCACGGGGGATGAGATCCTGGCCTACCCTGACTATGGCCAGCCTTTTATTCTCCACACAGACGCCAGTAATGTGAGACTGGGAGCCGTACTGTCCCAAAACCAACAGGGCAGAGAAAGGGTGATCACGTACGCCAGCCGGAAGCTGAGGCCCACCGAGAGGAACCCGGAGAATTACAGCTCCTTCAAGCTAGAATTCTTGGCAGTGGTGTGGGCCTCCGCAAAGTTCACCGTGTACACGGACAACAACCCGTTGACACACCTGGACAATGCAAGACTGGGTGCCCTGGAACAGCGGTGGATGGCCCGTCTCTCCAACTATGACTTCGTGATCAAGTACCGGGCAGGCAAAACATATGCCAACGCGGACGCCCTATCAAGAATGCCTCACTTACCTGAAGGTGACGAAGACCCAGAAGAGCTGGAGGAGGTAGAACTCCCCGCGTTTCACCGGTATGGAGCCGCTCAATACTCCCACCGCGTGAAGGAGGAGGATCTAAGAACCGTGATGATCAATCCCCTACCTCACCACAGCTGGGCCGAGACCCATGATAGTGACCCTGCAATCCGCCTGGTGAAAGATCTGCTGACCCAGGAAGATGCCCGCTTAGACCCGGATGCCCCAGAGGAAGCCAAGCAGCTATGGAAAGAGAAGAGCAAGCTGTTCCTCTACGAAGGCAAGTTGTGCAGAAGGATTGTCAACCACCGGACGCACGAGCTGACCTGGCAAGTCGTGGTCCCAAGGCGGGATGCAGCTATGGTCATGGGGGCTTACCATGACAGAGCGGGGCACTTCGGTTGGAAAAAACTGGAGTTCCTGCTAAGAGGAAGGTTCTTTTGGGTCGGCATGAGAGGAGCTGTAGAAAAATGGTGCAGAGACTGTGGCCCTTGTCACCTAAGGAGGAAGGACCGTGCCAGCCAGAAGGCACCCTTGAGGCCCATCGTCACCACGCAGCCTCTTGAGCTGGTAGCTCTGGACCATGTCAAATTGGCTCCCAGGCGGTCAGGATACATCTATGCCCTGACAATCGTGGACCACTATTCCCGTTTTCTAGTGGTGGTCCCGGTAAAGGACTTGACAGCCCAAACAGCGGCCAGAGCCTTCCAGCAATACTTCTGCCGTCCACACGGGTATCCGGAACAGGTCCTGACAGACCAGGGTCCAGCGTTCGAAGCAGAAATCTTCCAAGAATTCTGCAACCTCTATGGCTGTAAGAAGATTCGGACAACGCCTTACCACCCACAAACCAACGGGATGTGTGAGAAGATGAACAATATAGTTATTGATCTCCTGAAGACGTTGCCCCTGGAGGAACGCAGCCTGTGGCCAGAAAAAAATAACTGCCGGACCTGATAGACTTATACAATCATATCCCGGTGAATGCTACAAACTGCACCCCGGCTTACCTGATGCGAGCCAGACCAGGTAAGCTGCCCGTCGACCTGGAGATGGGAGTCCTAACACCTGAGGACACCTCCCCGGATGCGGACTGGGATACGGAAAGGCAACTGCAGTACAAGAAGGTACAGGAAAGTGTGGAGAAGAGCCTGGCCCAGGTGAGAGAGAGTCAAGAAAAACTCTTCAACCAACACGCCCCTGCTGGTCCCCTAGAACCTGGTGAGCAAGTCCTGAAGCGGAAGAGAAGGCTACATAAGTTGAACGACCAGTGGGAAAGGGAACCCTACACCATACTGCAGTCTGATCACGACAACCCGAATGTGTGCGTGATCACCAAGGACGGAGGAGAAACCACTAGCACCGTCTCCAGAGACCACCTCAAAAGATGCCCCGATCAACTCCGTAGTGCAGAAGAGGATCAGAGTGACCTTGAACCCGCAGAGGACAAGGAAGAAATGATCAGCACTGTTCTCGGAGAGTTCCCTCAGTCCTGGACTCGCATAAATGATGCCATAGTGGTACCCGCCCTGCATTTCCTGCAACCGGCACAGCAACAACCAACACCAGAGCCGGAAGGTGAAGAGGAGCAAGCGGTTCCAGAGGCAGAAGAGCCTGTACCAGCAGCCCAGGAGAGTCAACCCTCTGCTGATAGTGAGCCTGCCATGCCTGCGGTAAGCCAAAGGACCCGCAGACAGCTGCCTGCCCTACCTGTGCACCCAGCTGGTAGCTGTACCCCTAACGCTAGTGGGGAAAGCCAGGTTGGTCCACCACCAGACAGTGGGCTACTTAGGTCAACCAGGAGCACAAAGGGGCAGATACCCGCTCGCTGGAAAATATAGAGCGCGCTAAGATTGTAAATGACCCTGTTGCCAAATGTTGAAATGTTTGCAAAGTTACATGCATGTTTGGTAATTCTGTGTTTCAGTTTCTTGCAGCTACTGTAAGGACTCAAAGGTTATGGACTTTTTATAACTGGGACCTTGTATAGACTGCGTTCGGAGCCTAGCCAAGGAATGAACCTGGTTAAGGCTCCCCGTTGTATTGGTGATATGGACACCCGGTCACAGACCACACTGTGACCTTAAGAACTCAATCTGTGCGTCATCTGTCTGTTAATGTTCTATGGTTATGCAAATTGTCTTTGTTTCTTGTTTAGTCCCGGAGTACTAAATTTTACTAGGGGGGAATGTGTCACCCTGGCCTGGATGCCACAAAATGTAATAAAGCTGTGTCTGAGAGCAAGGGGGAGGTTCTCTAGTCAGGGGAACATTAGCATGCAGTACCTCCTGTCTCAGGCCAGTAGGGGGAGCAGGCTGCCCCTATAAAAGCTGGTGCTGGAGGCAGGGTTAGGGGGAGCTGGACGACCTGTCTGAGGATTGAGGTCCCAGAGCAGAGAGGGACAGTTGTATTGCACCCTAAGAGGAAGTGTGGCAGTAGGAGAGCCACAAGCCAGAGACAAGAGGCGAAGAGAGCCTGTCTTGGCAGATAACGGACTTAATTTACCAGACTTTGGTGTCTGAGGCTGGGAGGATTCCACATTCTCCAGCAGATAACCAGTCCGCAGGGGACTGTATATTCCTTGGCCTAAGAAGCCTGGAGGCCCTGCCACAACAGAAGGGACCAGCAAAGCCGTACAAGGCTGGGAGCAGAAAGGAACCCACGTCGCAGGTCATACAGGCGAGAATACACGGAGAGCTCGGAAGCGTGGGCTGTTATCCTATAAGGAGGAGATAGTCAGAAGGAGCGCAGAAAGCACGGTAGGCCTACACCCTCACCCTGACCAGGGCCAATTTCCCCATTGCTCTCAGACATCCAGGTCCCCTCCTAGCCGGGACTGTTTGTGGGTCAATTTACCTGTTCTAGTAAAGACCCTGGACTGCAACCTGTTGTCTGTGTGCTCCTTGCTCCTCCAGCACTATCAGCACTGGGACTCTCACTACCATCACTCCCAACATCCACTACACTGCCCTGGGGCTGCACTCTTCCCGTGGGGAGTCACACCACCTCAGCTGCATACACCATCAGCCCCAGCGGTCTGCCCAGCAGCTGCAGTTCCTAATGACCGCAAATCCACAGGTGGCGTAGTCGGACATAATCATCAGCGCATAACGGACTACTACTGGCCTGACCACCCTGAGCCACGGAACCAGGTTGCCACTACTACCCCCACCGTTTCCCTATTGCCCGGATCCGAGTGCCCCACGGCCCAGGGGGCGAGTCACCTGCCGAGGGGAAAACTGCTGAAAATGTATGAGGGATATACTGCACAGGTATTGTGTTATACCCTTAGAAAACAACACAGGACAATTTGTTCTGAAAAGCTACCTGGAAGTATGAGTCATCTTGAGCAACTTTTCTGTAACTTTAGCAATGTCTGAATTAACATGCATTTATGGAGGAGAATGTATATTTAGGACAGTACATTTTATTTCACACAAATTAAATGTATTACGTTTAACTAGATGTAGAATGAAAAGATGGGTAATAAAGATCTTAGTGCATTGTTCTCAAAATGAAAAGAAAGTACATATTACTAATGGCGCTCTCCCACCATTCAGCTCTGCACATTGTGTACACATTCCACAAATCACATCTTTTATTGGTGTTTGCTCTATCAGGGAGACAACGGTGACTCCATAAAAGTCCTAAGGCTTTCTCTTTGATATCATCTTTGTATCAACTTAATAAGTCTACCAGTAATAATCATGGGGTTGTGATGAATAGATAGTGCTAGGTTCCAAGTAATGCCAAGTTTGAAAATATCCAATTCTTCTCTTTTCATGGGCCTGTCCTCAAAGTTTATATAACAGCACAGAAAAGGGAAGTTTTATCCTAAGATAAGTTTTGTTTGCAGTCTCTTGCTAGGAGATGCCAATAAGTCGTTAATGGAAGTTTTATTGTCCCCAACCCCCTCTGTAGAGTGCTGTAGATTTCACTTGCAAGTATCTGAGACAGCCTTGACGATATGTAGCTGGTGACTTGCCTTGGGCTCCTCTCAGCAGGATTGTGACTACTTGCTTTCTGTCTCTGTTACTTAGCCTTTGTTGTAGACCATGTAAAAAACCTTTGATCATCCTGACAGTGGAAAATTTACAGCAGTGGAGCAAATTTCATTTCATGTGTATTTTTTTTTTTTTAAATATAATATCTGCTGCAAGAAATCAATAATACGCTGTTAAACTAAAGAGCATGTGTAGCATCTACAGCACAGTATATTAATGGTCTTTAGTAGATTGATGGGTACTGATCTGATCATAAAAAATGGATAAAAGATTACATATCAGATAGAGCGAAACTTTTAATAACTCAACATGGCTTTTCTTAATGGGTTTTATTCATTTTAATCATTATAGTGTCAATGATGATTATAGCCTTATTACTTTCAAGTGATTGAGGGCTCTATTTCTACAATGTTCTTAGTCTGCAGAGATGGCTGCTAAGGTAAAATGGGAGATTTTTGTCTTACCTCTACTGTTTTTACATATTTATACATGTGCGTTATATTCAGTTCAATGTTTATTTCATTCTACTTGTTTCTATATTAAACTCCCATTACTTGATCACAGAAGTACTATATATTTAAATAGTAATTAACAGCTTACTAGACATGAGTGCATCAATTCAAATCAAAGTCCTGTAGAAGTATATGAAATTTGCAGATCCTGGTGAATTTAAGCAATTTGTGATTCCTTTCATCTAAATTGCAAAAATAAAAATACTCACCACCATTTTACACAGTGCAGAAACTTGCATCAGCTACAGGAGGCTCACATGACTTCAGATGCGACAGTACATGCTTCCCCATAAATCTTTGTAGCTATCACATCACTTGAGATAGCAAAATAGTAGATAGTCTTAATCGGGAGTGACTATCATAACCTGTATAAAAGCTAAGGTAGGGAATGCTGCAGCTATTTTAGGGGGATTTAGGATAGTGAGAGAATGTCAGAGCTCACAGCTCAGCAACAGAGATAGAAAGAGAAAGCCTTAAAATATTGAACAAATATTCCAGACAGTAAAATGTTGTCCAACTGCAACAGTGAAAAATATGAAAATTGTAGTCTGGGACCAATACAGAGATTCAATTGGGGAGAGTGAGAAAGCAGAGGTGCCAGCAGCAGTGTGAGACTCAGCTAGTAATATAGTAAACAGTAACTGGCATTGGTTCTGCTGTCTTTGAATCACAATTACCGCATATACTCGAGTATAAGCCAACTTTTTCAGCCAATTTTTTTGGCTGAAAAAGCCGCCCTTGGCTTATACTCGGGTATATACTCAAGTATATACATAGTCTGGTGGTGGATAGTGGGGGGGAGGTTGCGGCGGCGGAGGAGTAGGGCACACGCAGTAGCCGGCTGCTGCAGCTACCACGTGTGCCCGCTGCTAAAGGAAAATGAATATTCACCCTTCTCCACGCCCATGGGAGTGGAGAGGGGTGAATATTAATTTCTTTAATAGTGTGCGCACAGTGTCAGCAGTGCCGCAGCTCCCGCTGCGGCTCAGTGATCCTCTGTGCCCGCTAAGAAAGAGAACGCATATTCACCCTTCTTCATAGTGGGAGCTGCAGCGTTGCTGACACTGTGTGCACGCCATTAAAGAACAGGGATATTCATTCTTCTGCACGCACATAGTCCTTGCGTGGAGAGGAGTGAAAATCCCCACAACTCACCTCGGCATCTGAGGGCACCAGGCAGTGCTGCTCAGATGCGGAGGCAAGCTGCTTGCAGAACAGACGCATTGCTGGAGAAGAGGAAAGGAAGATGAGTATGAGTGTTTATTTTTTTAATGTGTGCAGTGATGGGGGGCCATGCAAACCAGGATAGTGTGGCAATACATACCAGGATTGGGGATGAGGGGGCCATGCATATCAGGTTAAGGATGAGGGGGCCATGTATATCAGGATTGGGGGATGAGGGGGCCATGTATATCAGGATTGGAGATGAGGGTGCCATGCATATCCGGATTGGGGATGAGGGGAGCCATGCATATCAGGATTGGGGATGAGGAGAGCCATGCATACCAGGATTGGGGATGATAAGGTCATGCATTCCAGAATTGGGTTGAGGGGGCCATGCATACCAGGATTGGGGATGAGGGGCCATGCATATCAGGATTGAGGATGATGAGGTCATGCATACCAGGATTGGGGATGAGGGGGCCTTACATACCAGGATTCGAGATGATGGGGCCATGCATACCAGAATTGGGGATGAGGGGTGCCATGCATACCAGGATTGGGGATGATGGGGCCATGCATATGAGGATTGAGGATGATAGGTCATGCATACCAGGATTGGGGATGAGGGGTGCCATGCACACCAGGATTGGGAATGATGGGGCCATGCATACCAGGATTGGGGATGAGGGGACCATACATACCAGGATTGGGGATGAGGGGGCCATGCATACCAGGATTGGTGATGAGTGGGCAATACTTACCAGGATGGGGAAATTTACCAGTAGCTGCTTCATTTCCCAACCTAGGCTTATACTTGAGTCAATAAGTTTTCTCAGTTTTTTGTGGTAAAATTCGGTGCCTCGGCTTATATTCGGGTCGGCTTAAACTCAAGTATATACGAAGATCCCTTTCCATGATTAAAAAATACCCCTTCATAACATCCACCAAAGTGAAGAACACTCTCCACGAAGTAAATGTTGCTGTATCTAATTTACCATAAAGAGAAGACTTTAGGAAAACAAATACAGAGGGTATACCACAAGGTGCAAAAAATTAATCAGCCTTAAACATAGAAAGGCCAGAATAGACTTTGCCCAAAAAAACATTTAAAAAAAACAGCCAGTTCTGGAAAAGCATTCTTTGGACAGATGAAATTAAGATTAACTTGTACCAGAATGATGGAAAAAGAAAGTATGGAGAAGGCTTGGAACGGCTCATGATCCAAAGCACACGACATCCTCTGTAAAACAGTTAGTGTAATAGCATGAGCATGCATGGCATCCAATGGCACTGGGTCACTAGTGTTTATTGATGATGTGACTGAAGACAGAAGCAGTGGGATGAATTCTGATGTGTACAGGGCGATACTTTCTGCTCAGATTCAACCAAATGCAGCGAGGTTGATTGGACAGCGCTTTACAGTACAGATGGACAATGACTGTAAATGACGCACCCCTGGGCCTGTGTCGCGCAGCGTTGCGCACGCGGGAGCTTACCCGGAGCCGGATCTGTTGAGGGTTGTAGTCTCGTGGCGGTGACCCGGTCCGTGCCCAGGGAGTCAGACTAAGTGGCGCTGTATTAGCGGTAGATGTTGTACGACTACGCCACCCGTTGAATGCAGCGAAGGAGCTGCCGCTGCAGGGCAGACCGCTGAGGCCGGTGGTAAGATTGTGCAGCGTGATAGTATCACCCCCAACGGGAGGGGTATGGCCTCAGGGCAGCCAACGTGGATGATGGGGGTAGCAGGAACCACTCGGAGACGGTACGGTGTAGTTCAGGGTCTTTACTGGTGACAAAGATAGACCCTCCCGGAATACTGGCTAGCGATTGGGCCTGGTCAGTCCTTGAGCAGATGGGATCTCCCCTGGCCAGGCGGAGTTGTAGGCCTCCCAAACTAACTGTACTCTTCTGGCTACCTTGCTAGAGGCGGGTATAAGTAGCCCACGTCCCTGAGTGTACCGTGTGGTGCTCACCCGTATGGCCGGTGACTCGGGGCCTTCTAGTAGCTTCCGCTCCACGACGGCGGTGCTGGTCCCACGCGTGTGACCGTGCCTTCGGGTTTCTTGGCCAGAGGACCTGAAATCCCCTGCCGGTCGGTTTCTGCTGCTGGATAGGAGTTAGTCCCCACAGCCTCGGACTCCGGGTCCGGTGATAGCTTCTCAGTCAGGGCGAGCTCTGCAGCTGCCAGCCCCTGACTCCTTGTAGCACTGCTCCCACAGAGCTCCTGTTGTTTCTTCCTATGCTGCTTCTCTTCTCTGTCTCTACTTCTTCTCTACTCACTAACCCTGCCTCAGCCCTAGGTTTATATAGGGGAAGTTCTTCCCCTCCCAGGACTGGGCAGGAGGTGTGGCATGCACAGGATCCCTGACCAAGAGACCTCCCACCTGCTCTCAGACATAACATTGCCGTTACTGTGGAAACCAGACCCCTGGGGTGCCACATTCCCCTCTAGTGAAATTTAGTACTCCGGGACTAAACATATTTTTAGAAAAACATAACAAGGTATAAACAATAATAATACAATAAGAAAAACACATAAAGATGGTTACGGCGTGTCCGCAACCGGGTGCAGTCTTTGAAGAAAAGCAAGGTGTCCATTTCACCAAAACAGGGAGACATAACCAGGTAGGGGTCTGTTCTGCCCCGAGTCCTAACAGTCTTTAGTCCATTCCTAGGTTACGCTCCAACCATGTACAAGGATTCCCGGTAAATCCACCAAGGACTCCTATAAATAACTAGAAACACATAATTATACACAAGCAACAAGAAAAACAGGTAACCACAAATAAAACAATTTATACACTTCAAATCCTCCAACGTGCGGGTAACTGGCCTCTAGTGGCCCTAGTGGACCTACGGAGCTGACTGTCTAGCCCTGAACTACAGGGTGTAGGAGCTGTCAAGGGTAAACTGGGCAGCTGTCTACCGGCTCTTTGGCTCACTAGGGGTACGGCAGGCTCACTATAAGCAGAGGGTTGATCCTCCTGTTCTGCTTGTGTGGAGTCTTCTGCCTCCTGGACCGGCTGCTCTTCCAGCTCTACCTGTTGCTCCGTAGGCACTTGGGATGCTGGTTGGAGGAACGTGAGGACGGGTACCACAATTGCACCATTGACTTGAGTCCAGGACCGAGGGAAGTCTCCGAGCACAGTACTAACCATATCTTCCCTTTCCTCTACGGGTCGATGGTCTTCTTGTTCCTCTTCAGGGTTCTGTAGCTGTTCAGGACACTTCTTCAGGTGATCCCGGGATACAATGGCTATGTGTCTCCCCTCCGTCTTTACTGATGGTACAGACTTTCGGGTTCTCGTGGCTTGAGGGCAGTACGGTGTACGGGTCCTTCTCCCACTGGTCGTCCAACTTGTGGAGCCGTCTTTTCCTCTTCAAGACCTGCTCTCCGGGTACCAGGGGAACAGCGGGAGCATACTGGTTGTAAGTTTTCTCTTGTCTTTCCCTAGCCTGACAGAGACTTCGCTCCACGCTCTCCTGTACTTTCCGGTACTGCTGCTGCCTCTCTGTGTCCCAGTCTGCTTCTGGTGAAGTGTCCTCGGGTGTCAGGACTCCCATTTCCAGGTCAACAGGTAACTTACCAGGTCTCGCCCTCATTAGGTAAGCCGGGGTACAGTTGGTGGAACCTACCGGGATGTGGTTGTATAGGTCCACTAGATCGGGCAGCTTCTCAGGCCACAGACTGCGTTCTTCCAGGGGCAACGTTTTCAGGAGATCCATTACCACCTGGTTCATTTTCTCACAAAGTCCATTAGTTTGCGGATGATAGGGTGTCGTCCTTATCTTCCGGCAGCCATACAGATTGCAGAATTCCTGGAAGACCTCCGCTTCAAAGGCAGGTCCCTGGTCCGTCAGCACTCGGTCCGGGTACCCGTGTGGACGGCAGAAGTGCTGCTGGAAGGCTCTAGCTGCTGTTTGAGCCGTTAAGTCCTTAACGGGGACGACAACCAAGAACCGGGAGTAATGATCCACAATGGTTAACGCGTAGACGTAGCCACTTCTGCTTGGGGTCAGTTTTACATGATCCAAGGCTACCAGTTCCAACGGCTGCCGGGTGACGATGGACTGCAGGGGAGTCTTCTGGCTGGCACGGTCCTTCCTTCTTAGGTTGCACGGGCCACAGTCTCTGCACCACCTCTCGATGGTTACCCTCATGTCTACCCAGTGGAACCGCCCACGCAGCAGGAACTCCAGCTTCTTCCATCCGAAGTGTCCAGCCCCGTCGTGGTATGCCTCCATCACCATGGCTGCGTCTCTCCGCGGCACCACTACTTGCCAGATTAGTTCATGCGTCCGGGAGTTAACCATTCTGCGGCACAACTTCCCCTTGTAAAGGAACAGTCGACTCTTCTCAGCCCACAGTTGCTTGGCTTCCTCCGGAGCGTCTGGGTCAAGGCGAGCCTCTGGCCGAGTCAGCATCTCCTTTACCAGCCGGACGGCAGGGTCACTGTCTTGCGTTTCCTCCCAGTTGTAGTGAGGCAAGGGGTTAAACGTAGCGGCTTGCTTACTCCTTACCCGATGGGAATACTGGATAGTCCCATGACGGTGGAACGCGGGGAGTTCGACTTCTTCCAGTCCCTCTGGATCTTCTCCTACATCCGGTAGGTTTGGCATCCTGGACAGGGTGTCCGCGTTGGTATTGGAGCGTCCTGCCCGGTATTTGATTGTGAACTCGTAGTTGGACAGACGGGCCATCCATCTCTGTTCTAGGGCACCGAGTCTTGCCGTGTCCAGGTGTGTCAGCGGGTTGTTATCCGTGTACATGGTGAACCGGGAAGAAGCGAGGTAGTGCTTAAAGCGTTCGGTGACTGCCCACACCACTGCCAGGAACTCTAGCTTAAATGAGCTGTAATTCTCAGGGTTTCTTTCGGTGGGTCGCAGTTTTCGGCTAGCGTAAGCGATTACTCGTTCTTTCCCCTGCTGGATCTGGGACAGTACGGCTCCTAGCCCGATGTTACTTGCGTCGGTGTAGAGGATAAAGGGCTGGCTGTAATCAGGGTACGCCAGGATTTCATCCCCCGTGAGGGCCATCTTCAGCTGGCGGAAGGACTCTTCTTCTAACTTCTCCCATTTGAAGGGCGGCTTCTGGTTCTTGGCCTTCCGGGACTGGCCTATCAGGAGGTCCTGCATAGGAGCTGCCTTTTTGGTGAAACCGGGGATGAATCTGCGGTAATAGCCTACCAACCCGAGGAACTGCCGCACTTCCTTTTCACTGGAGGGACTTGGCCATTCCTTAATTGCGGTGATCTTATCAGGGTCGGGAGCCACTCCGTCAGCGCTCACCACGTGTCCCAGGTACTGCACCTTTGGTTTCAAGAGGTGACACTTGGAGGGTTTTACCTTTAAGCCGTAGCTTGCCAGAGCTTCGAACACTTCCGCCAGGTGTTTCAGGTGGTCCTCATAAGTCTTGGAATATACGATGACATCGTCCAGGTACAACAGGACCGTCTCGAAGTTTCTGTGGCCCAGACAGCACTCCATTAATCGTTGGAAGGTTCCCGGTGCGTTGCAGAGTCCGAACGGCATGCAGGTAAACTCGCTAAGTCCCATCGGGGTGGTGAATGCGGTCTTCTCCCGGTCCGCCTCTGCTACAGGAACCTGCCAGTACCCGCTAGTGAGATCCAAGGTAGAGAAGAAGTTAGCAGATCTTAAAGCAGCCAAAGACTCCTCTATCCTTGGTAAGGGGTACGCATCCTTGTGTGTGATACGGTTAATTTTCCGGTAATCTACACACATCCTCATGGTGTTGTCTTTCTTTTTGACTAAGACTAGTGGAGCTGCCCAGGGGCTACAGCTATCCCTGATCACCCCAGCCTCCTTCATGTCCCTAAGCATCCCCTTGGCGTGTTGGTAGTGTGCAGGGGGTACGGGTCGATACCTCTCTTTTATGGGAAGATGGTCTCCCGTGGGGATGTGGTGTTCTACCCTTTTGACTCGCCCGAAGTCTAACGGGTGTTTACTAAACACTCTCTCGTACTCTTGAACCACCCGATAGACTCCCTGTTTCTGGTGTGAGGGAGTGGAGTCAGTACCCAAATGTAGTTGCTGACACCAGTCCTCCATTGTTTCCTTAGAGCCGTTACCTTCCTCCGGGGAAGATGGAGGCAAGGGTTCTACGGACTGTATGGAATTTTGATTGATGGTATACAATTTGGCTAGCGTGGCATACCGGGGCAGGTACACTTCCCTCTTCCCGATATTTATTATGCGAACGGGCACCCTCCCATGGCGTACATTGACCACCCCCCGTGCTGTCAAAATGGTGGGCCTACTGTCTGAGTAAACTGGTTCTACCATTGCCTGGTAATCTCTACCTCTCAGACCAATAGCTGCCCGGCACCAAATCATCATTTCACTTTTTGGGGGCATGGCAATAGGGAAAGGGTCACACATTCTTACGCTACCAATCTCACCACCGGAGAGTTCTATCTGTTGCCGTCGCATCAGTGCCCGGATCTCTTTCTGGAGCACTCGCTGCTGGCCGGAGCTGGCGTTCTTGGCAACCTGTTGTAAAAGGAAAATCACCTCTGCAAGACAATTTTCAATTACATTAGTTCCTAGAGTTATCTTTGGGTGACTCTCGTGTTTGTCAATGTCTACAATGATCAGTCCCTGTGCTGCCAGTTCGACTCTACCGATTTTAATGGTCACCTCTTTAAATCCAATCTGTGGCACGGGCTGACCATTGCTGGCGATGATACTCAAGTCGTCGTCAGGGTAGCGGGTGATATCCGAGTCATTCCAGTACTGCTTGAAGAGCACGTACGGGATAGTGGTGACCTGTGACCCGGTGTCCAATAGGGCACTCATAGGAATGCCATCCAGTACCACAGGCAAGACTGGACGTCCTCCCACATATCTGTCGCGCCAGTTCGATGGGCCTGATGATCTTTTTCCTGGGGGTTGGCCCTCTACCCCAGGTTGTGCCAGTTTAAAGGACAGTACCTTGCCATATGTCCGGGTTGATTGCAGCGGCGGCAGATGGGTTGTCCGTCCTCGTTGTATCAGTCGCTGGGTCTTCCTCTGGCCGGTGGGGTCCTCCTTGGTCGACGCCACGGGATGTCCTCCGGTCCGGATGCCAGCTGGATCTTCCCTGGAGTGGAAACCTGTAAAGACTGCACAGTTCGGGTTAGCGCAGCAACGCTTTTAGCTAGCTCTTGGACCTGATGGTGCAGGTCTGGAGCCGGGTCATTGTTCAAAGCCTGCGCATCAGCTCCCGCAGGCCCTGCCGACAAGGGCGCTGCCTCCTGGTGGTAAGTGGTAGTGGGGCGTCTGTGGGTCACAACGCCACCTGGTGCTGGTTCTCGGAGCACCAGGATGGCTCTGTCCTTGAACTGTGCAAATCCCAGATGAGGGTCCTGTAAGGCCATTGCCCGCAACTGGGTTCGGTGGGCATTGTAATATAAACCCTCTATAAATTGTTCAGTCAACAGCCTGTCCTCGTCTCCCACGCCGTCAGGGTCGGTCTGCTTAATGGCTCTCAGGGCCTCTTGTAGGTTCAGGGCATAGTCCCTCATACTCTCATGTGCCCGCTGTTTGCACCCATAGAATCTAAGCTTGATCTCGGCTGAGGTGCGGGTATCAAAGGTGTCCCTCAGCCGGGTTAGTATCTCTGCGACAGTCCTCCTCCCAGGTGGCCAGGACTTTACCTCCCTTTGGGCTGCCCCGGTTAATTGGGCCACCAGGATGCTCACTTTTTGCTCCTCTGTGAGGGGATACACCTGGAAGAGGCTATCCAGCTTTTCTCTAAAGTCATGCAGGGTATGTGACTCCCCTGAGTACTGGGGTAGCCAGGCTGCCCCCGGGATATAGGGCATGGTGAAAGGCATGACCGCAACGGCGGTGGCGCTGGCGGGGGTTGAAGCGGTGAAGCTCTCCTCCGTATCCGACATCCTTCTCCCCCCTAGTGGACCGTGGCCTACCTTGCGATGATCCTCTTCCGTAGGCCGCGGCTCCGCAGTGGATCGTCAGGGTTGAGGACCTTCCGTCGCGCTCCTGTGACGTCAGCGTCTGCTGGGCTCCTTCCAGGACCTTACGCGACGTCTGGACGTGAGGCGGGGCTTCAGTTCTCGCGCGCTTTTGGAGTCCACGCCCCTCTTCTTCCCGCACGGCGTCTTCAAGATGGCGTCCAACGGCGGGAAAACTCCACGGAAGGCGGGAAGAAGGCTGAAGATGGCGCCGGATGGCGGGAATCTTCACCACTGGTAAGTTTGAACAGTCTTTTTCAGGCACGCAGTACCCGGTGGTTGCGGGCACGAAATCCTGCCGACTACGCCAAAAGTTGACGCACCCCTGGGCCTGTGTCGCGCAGCGTTGCCCACGCGGGAGCTTACCCGGAGCCGGATCTGTTGAGGGTTGTAGTCTCGTGGCGGTGACCCGGTCCGTGCCCAGGGAGTCAGACTAAGTGGCGCTGTATTAGCGGTAGATGTTGTACGACTACGCCACCCGTTGAATGCAGCGAAGGAGCTGCCGCTGCAGGGCAGACGGCTGCGGCCGGTGGTAGGATTGTGCAGCGTGATAGTATCACCCCCAACGGGAGGGGTATGGCCTCAGGGCAGCCGACGTGGATGATGGGGGTAGCAGGAACCAGTCGGAGACGGTACGGTGTAGTTCAGGGTCTTTACTGGTGACAAAGATAGACCCTCCCGGAGTACTGGCTAGCGATTGGGGCCTGGTCAGTCCTTGAGCAGATGGGATCTCCCCTGGCCAGGCGGAGTTGTAGGCCTCCCAAACTAACTGTACTCTTCTGGCTACCTTGCTAGAGGCGGGTATAAGTAGCCCACGTCCCTGAGTGTACCGTGTGGTGCTCACCCGTATGGCCGGTGACTCGGGGCCTTCTAGTAGCTTCCGCTCCACGACGGCGGTGCTGGTCCTACGCGTGTGACCGTGCCTTCGGGTTTCTTGGCCAGAGGACCTGAAATCCCCTGCCGGTCGGTTTCTGCTGCTGGATAGGAGTTAGTCCCCACAGCCTCGGACTCCGGGTCCGGTGATAGCTTCTCAGTCAGGGCGAGCTCTGCAGCTGCCAGCCCCTGACTCCTTGTAGCACTGCTCCCACAGAGCTCCTGTTGTTTCTTCCTATGCTGCTTCTCTTCTCTGTCTCTACTTCTTCTCTACTCACTAACCCTGCCTCAGCCCTAGGTTTATATAGGGGAAGTTCTTCCCCTCCCAGGACTGGGCAGGAGGTGTGGCATGCACAGGATCCCTGACCAAGAGACCTCCCACCTGCTCTCAGACATAACATTGCCGTTACTGTGGAAACCAGACCCCTGGGGTGCCACATAAACATACTGTAAAAGCAATCCAAGAGTTTTTTTAAGCAAATAAGTGGAATATTCTGCAGATCTCAGCCCCAATGAGCATGCATTTCACATGCTAAAGACAAAATGTAAGGCAGAAAGACCCACAAACAAGCAACTGAAATCAGTTAGTCAGTTGCAGTAAAGGTCTGGCAAAGCATCACAAAGGAGGAAACCCAGTGCTTGGTGACGCCTCTGGTTTCCAGACTTTAGACAGTCATTACCTGCAATTCCCTATAAAGTATTAAAAATGAACATTTTATTTATAGTACAGTTTATTTGTCCAAATACTTAAGAGAAGGCTTTGTAGGTAAATGGTTGCAATTCCTAAACTTTTCCCAGGATATTTTTGTTCAACCCCTTTAATTAAACCTGAAAGTCTACACTTAGGCTGTGCCCCCACTATGTGTTTTTAAAGTGTTTTTTGCCGCGGAATTTCCACAGCGAAAACGCTTAAAAAACGCTTGGTAATACGTGCCCCATGGTCCCCAAAGATAATCTGCACGTGCTGTGCACATGCTGCGGAAATTTCCGCTGCGGATTATCATTGCGGAAAAATACGCAGCATGTAAATTAATTTTGCGGACACGCAGCGTAATTGCTGCCATTTACTTGAATTGAAACGCATATTATCCATGTCAGCACATTTGCACATACGGATATTATGTGATTCTGACGCACCCCTGGGCCTGTATCGCGCAGCGTTGCGCACGCGGGAGCTTACCCGGAGCCGGATCTGTTGAGGGTTGTAGTCTCGTGGCGGTGACCCGGTCCGTGCCCAGGGAGTCAGACTAAGTGGCGCTGTATTAGCGGTAGATGTTGTACGACTACGCCACCCGTTGAATGCAGCGAAGGAGCTGCCGCTGCAGGGCAGACCGCTGAGGCCGGTGGTAGGATTGTGCAGCGTGATAGTATCACCCCCAACGGGAGGGGTATGGCCTCAGGGTAGCCGACGTGGATGATGGGGGTAGCAGGAACCACTCGGAGACGGTACGGTGTAGTTCAGGGTCTTTACTGGTGACAAAGATAGACCCTCCCGGAGTACTGGCTAGCGATTGGGGCCTGGTCAGTCCTTGAGCAGATGGGATCTCCCCTGGCCAGGCGGAGTTGTAGGCCTCCCAAACTAACTGTACTCTTCTGGCTACCTTGCTAGAGGCGGGTAAAAGTAGCCCACGTCCCTGAGTGTACCGTGTGGTGCTCACCCGTATGGCCGGTGACTCGGGGCCTTCTAGTAGCTTCCGCTCCACGACGGCGGTGCTGGTCCCATGCGTGTGACCGTGCCTTCGGGTTTCTTGGCCAGAGGACCTGGAATCCCCTGCCTGACGGATTCTGCTGCTGGGTAGGAGTTAGTCCCCACAGCCTCGGACTCCGGGTCCGGTAAGAAATCTTCTCAGTCAGGGCGAGCTCTGCAGCTGCCAGCCCCTGACTCCTTGTAACACTGCTCCCACAGAGCTCCTGTTGTTTCTTCCCATAGCTGCTTCTTTTCTCTGTCTCTACTTCTGGCATGGCCCAGGAGCTGGGCCCAGCCGGAGCCACAGCTCCCTGTCAGCCCTCCTGGCTGAACTCTCCCTCTGAACTCTCTAACCCTGCCTCAGCCCCAGGTTTATATAGGGGAAGTTCTTCCCCTCCCAGGACTGGGCAGGAGGTGTGGCATGCATAGGATTCCTGACCAAGAGACCTCCCACCTGCTCTCAGACATAACATTGCCGTTACTGTGGAAACCAGACCCCTGGGGTGCCACAATTCTATGTGCGGATGGTACCCGGGTCTGGAGAAGAGGAGATTCTCATCCAGACCCGGGTACCATAGAACCTGTAAAAAAAGAATTAAAAATAAAAAATAAAGATTATACTTACCTTCCGATGTCCCCCGATGTTTTCTCCGCTCAGTCTGGTCTGTTGTATGGGTTGCGGTGGTGTGAAAGGTCCTGCCATGACATCATTTAGTCATGTGACAGGTCATGCGACCGCTGATGTCGGCCATCGCGTGACCTGTCCCATGACTCAATGACGTCATGGCAGGTCCTTTCACACCACCGCAACCCATACAATAGACCAGACTACGCAGGGAGAAAACACCGGGGGCCATCGGAAGGTAAGTATAATCTTTATTTTTTATTTTTTACCATTCTTATTCTTTTTTTTATAACTATTACTTGGTCAACCTATATAAATCCATGCCGGTTGCATGGATTTATATAGTGTGACCAAGTTGTCAAGCACTTTTCCAAGTGATGCTAAAATCGCTTGGAAAAGCGCTTGATAACTCACATGCAGAAATGCATGCAAAAACGCTTGACAAACGCTTCTACCTGCAAGGAAAAATGCATGTAAAATCCGCATGCGTTTTTCTTGCCAGGGAGAAGCGGAAAAAATATGCAGCATTTCTGCATCGTGGGCACATAGCCTTACATTGCATCTCAGTTGTTTCATTTTAAATAAAAAAATAGTGGCATGCAGAGCTGAAATCACAAACATTCAGTCACTGTCCAAATATTTCTGGACCTAACTGTAGGTACAAACTATTTGTAGTGGCAGGCTTTCTTATTCTAACAGAAATTTGGAGATATTTCTGCCAGCTGATCTTTAAGGAACCTTAAGCTTTGTGACTAATTTTCCAAAAGCAGTAGGCATGATGCAAGACACCCTTGCCAGTGGATTAAGAAAGGTCCACTTTAGTGACTAATTTTCCAAGACATCAGCCCCATATGGCTTCTGCATTTATATCTGGCCAGCAGACATCTTGGTTTGGCTTAAAAACCCTGTAATTCTAGAGAGTGTCTAAAGTCTAAATCCTTAGAATGGACACATGGCATTTAATTATATAACACTGTGAAAGTTAAAAATGAAAACACAAAAGCATATGTTGGCTTCGTTTTTTTTTTTTTTTTTTACAAATTACTGTACATCTTAAAGCATTTTTATGAAAATTAAACTGTGATCAGAAATTAAGTTAAAAATCTCGAGATGTACCTTCCATCAACACTATAGTCTTCTAATCACAAATGATATTCATTTTCTGTACATAACTGTAATGTGTCTTGCTGTAACATCATGTTTATGATCATAAATGCTAATCTAAAAGATTATTCAGTTGTATTTCTATTACTACCTTTAGCAAGTATAGTTGTGTTCTTGCTTTAAGGTGCCCGTACACATTAGGCAGACTCGGACACATTTCCCAACTATCTTACTTGTACCTGGTCTTACCCTTCTCTTTCCACACAGCAGATGATAATTTGTTTCCCTTCCAGATAAACGTCTGCACTGTCTAGGCAGAAACTTATTCACCATTCTTCATTTAAAGTGAACCTGTCAGCCGATACATGCTGCCCAATCCATATCAGACACTGGCTGTATTAAGTCCATCAGGTATATTTGTCTCTTAAACGCTGCGGAATTTTAGAGAAAACATACTTTAACAGCAGCCGGGGACATAAACTGTGCTATAGACTAGTCGGACAGGTTGCCCTGGATTGACAGATCTTTTCCTATATGCGCACATAGTGGGAACCTATCAATCCAGGTCAGCGAGCTGGAAAAAGCCAAGGGGGACCTGACTATCCTACTAGTCTATAACGGCTTTTAAAGTATGTTTTTCTCTGAAACAAAGCAGCATTTCAGAGTCAAACATACCTGACTGAGCTAATACAGCAGTGAATGATACACGGATTGGGCAGCATGTATCAGCTGACAGGTTCCCTTTAAATTAACATGAAAATCTAATAGAGCAGAGCTTGCACTTTTATGGAGGAATTGGAAAAAATAACCATCAGCCAAATTAGTTTTCGGCTAATATTTGACAGTGAAGTGACATCAGAGTGTTGCAAGTTTTGCAATAGTTATCCACTGTTTATTACCAAGCCTGTTGTCTCTTGTAAGCTGTTAAAACCACCAAGCCTGTTGTCTCTTATAAGCTGTTATAACCACCAAGCCTGTTGTCTCGTATAAGCTGTTATAACCACCAAGCCTGTTGTCTCTTGTAAACATCAATCTTGTTTCCTATCAGTAAATAAAGCTCTTCAACTACACCTATGTGTTTGTCCGCATCCTTTCAAGAAGTCAGGACTACTCTATCATCAAGACAAAATACTTACTAATAGCTAAACGCATCTATCACCTAAGGAATCAAACACTCAAGCTCCAGGTAGGCATCTAGTAAAGAATACTTACACCAATTGATAACGAAGGTAATTGCTATAAACATAAATAAACAATGGCTGCTTCCCTTTATTTGTCCCTTTCACACAGACTGATAAAATAATCCAATAATGATCTATCTATAAGATAGATATTGTATACAGGGTTTTCACTTGTTCCCAAAATACTGCATCATTAATATAACCCTTCTGATTCTTTGAAGAAAAAAAATTCCAAATAGTGTTCACCACTTATTAGCTGCAAGGTGCAAGGGCTAGTTAATAACTCTTATCTGGTGGGGTAAGGGAGATATAGCTTCACATGCAGTTATACTTTTAAGAAACATAATAATATCAGGATATTGAAATAGTGTAGCCACAGTTAAGAACTTTTTACTCTTTAGCCTTGTGAGATGTAGAGGAAAATATCTGTAAGGTTAAACTTTACTTAGGAAATGTTCACTTTACATTACCTGCTATGGTTATTACAAAGAGCTTGATAGATAAGCCCTGGAGAACGGCAAGCCTGTTCAGTAATTTTACAAAATCAATAGTCTTTGTGCTCAGCATCAAATTACTACTGGATTATTGTAACCTGCTGTGAGATATTTATACCATTAAAGAGGGTTTATAGAACAGCAGAGCAATAAATCTAATTAAACAAATTCTCCACTACATATGACCTAGCTGCAGACAATATTTAACCAATTGTATATACCAAATGCGACATCACTTTCTTCAAGAGATGAAATGGTAACTTTAGGACACATTTTAGATTTATTTATCATTGAAAACACTAAAAAGATCAACATAAATTTGATCACAGTCCACTAAAGCACTAAAGGCTCTGGAAATCATTTTCTAAACGTTCTTTCCCAGTCCTACACTTATTTGAAATTTGTCAAATAACTTAAAAAAAAGACCTATCACCAGTTTAAGCACAATAAATTGGCCACATAAAGGGTTAGTGGCCGTAGATCTAAGTAAAGCGTAGTTTTTACTTTTTACTTTCTTCTCTACATTGTAGAGATATAAGCTAATAAAGTTTCAGTTATAACTTGTTATAGTTCAACTGGGCGTTACCAGAGATTTGTTTCTGGGAGTGTCTACTTCATTCCCTGCATGAGGACCATATTTAAATGGGCACAAGTAGTCACTGAGATTGGTCAAGGTGATCAATATCTACCTGGAGTCTATCTGGGAGTCTATCTGGGTACATGCTTGCATCCTTGTGGGTAGCCAAGCAAATTTTAGCAATAAGGTCATATTGCCTTTCCAACGTATCTATAACATGGGTCATTCAGTGGTTTCCTGGCAGCAGTAAAAATGGCTTCCACGGACAGGCCTAGCACAAGCCACTTCATTTACCAGATCCTAAGGTTTGGCCTGGACTCTACCTTTTAATTTCTGCACAGGGATTTGGACTTACACAGGCACCCCTGGGTTGGAGCCACAGAGTCAGCTGATGGCCAATCGTGCAGCCTGTCAGGAGTGGTCTTGTAGCCAGGTCAGAATCAGAAGGGCAAGGTACAAAATCAGGTACAAAATCAGAAGATGGAAGAGTAATCAGGGAATTAGCCAAGGTCTTTAATAGGAAAAAGTACTAGAACAACAGGAGTTGAAATGTAGAAATGAAAAGCAGGAAAGTAGAACAAAACAGTATCTGGCAGCTCGCAGTAGTAAGATGGTAGATTAGTAGGGTGTTGTGCAGTCTTACCAAGCAGAGAGCTGATTTCTCCAGCTGTATAGCACAGACTGAACGGCACTACAGCCCCAGCCATTGTAGTCTCAGTGGCTGGTCTAAGCATACGACGTCCAGAGCTTCTGATCCTAACGTCTCCTGCATCACCAGCGCCAACCGCAAAATAAATAAGCAGGAACAGGTTCCAAGTGAGAGGTGACAGTATGAAAATATCAACAATGACTCTGGGCCACATCAAAATGTTTTCTGTGAAGGATTCCAGTTCATCCACAAACACTATGGAAGCCCAGAAGCAAGTTTGCATACATAGGGCATGCAGGCGCTCCCCATCACAGTGCACCTGAGATAGTAGAATTTTGTTCCTTGAAAAATAAATGATTCCTATGTAACACAAAGGCTAACAACTTCACTATGAGACATCTTCCCCTCCACACTAATTGTGGATCTAATCACACTGATGAAGTTGACACACCCACCAATAGAGAAGCATGTGGAAATAACAATGTGAAGATACCTTTTAGGGTATAAGAAGGGAAACCATACTGGAGCTAAATATATGGACAAGTGGTACCTAGGACCATATGTTACTTAGAAGGGCTATCAGGGTTATCCTGCATGTTTACTGTGGTATCTGGAGGGGCACTATGATGACCAACGGTATGGTGAGTGCAAAAAGTTATATCACTAGTCCTCTTCCGTTATTATTGGATTAATCAGTTTTTCTACCATTGTTATTATCATCTGTATTTGTATAAAGATACGCTTTAAATAATATTTTAATTACTAGAAGTAAAGGCTAAGTTTCCTGTGATAATAGTATTGTGATATATCACAGTCTTATAATCATTATTTATTACTGATTATTCTGTGGTCAATTTACTTAATAGAAGATACATTATCTATTCTTTTCATTTGACTTTATATAAAGTAACTACATTTGGTTGTCACTTAAACACTATTATCTTTTACTTACCTAAGTCTTTAGGATATCGATATACCGCACAGACCTACAATATAAAGGTAACTGCTTGAGAAACGCTTCTGATGGGGCAGAAAAGTTGTGGATTGTAAGATATATTGAGCAATAAATGTTGAAGCTGATCTAAATGCTGACGTTCACTTTTTTTTTCATTTACGTTGTACCCTGGGGTAAGTGCTGATCTTATCAAACAAACTGTTGAAAGTTAATTCAACCACATTTGGCTTTGGTGGCTGCCCTTACTACATTTTCTTCAACAACGTAACCATAGTCAGTGTTTAAAGGCCATCACAAATTTATGTTATTTCCTGTAGTTGTATTTTGTGGTAGTTGACAGTGGATTGTTTCATAGACTTGCTTCATAAAAACATTCTTCATTGGTTCCAAGCCACTTCTCCTGAATAGACTTCACATATTTCTACTACTAGGAAGTAATACCGTCTCTTTAGGCCATCTAAACTCTGAGTGCAAAGAAACTTCTAAAGTGAATATTATTAACGAGGTTTTCCAGGCTTACAACATTCATGATCTGTCCCTAGAATAGGTTATAATATCAGATTGAGGGGAGTCAGACACCAAGCTCCCCCACTAATCAGCTCTTTTCAGCTCCAGCAGCAGTCAGATAGAGACATTGAATGGAGCCAGAACGTCACAGGTCTGATTGCTGTGTAGTGGCCATTGACCGATCTCAAATTGATAACCAGCATAGGTCATCAGCATCATAACACTGGACAACCCCTTTAACTTAGTTTAAATACTTAATCATACACACATTTTAGACAATGACCCATATTTTTTCTTATTATACATTATTTAATCCCTTCACGACATATGATGTACATATGACACTGTGGATCACCAGCTCCTTCTCACTATGCTCCGCGCTATCAGCCTATTTGACAAACAATCAGGAGATTCAGCTTTCGGTACCATCTCTATGCTGATGACACCCAATTATACACATCATCTCCTGACGTCACTCCGGCATTACTACAAAATACCAGTGATTGCTGTTCGCTGTCTCTAACATTATGTTCTCCCTCTATCTAAAACTGAATCTGGCAAAAACTGAACTCCTTCTGTTTCCTCCCTCCACTAACCTACCTATTCCCGACATTACCATTTCCATATGTGGATCCACCATTACTCCCCAGCAATATGCCTGTTGTCTTGATGTCATATTTGATTCAGATCTTTCCTTCACTTCCCACATCCAATCACTCGCCCGCTCATGTCACCTAAACCTCAAAAACATCTCTAGAATTCGACCTTTTCTTACCTTTTACTCAGCAAAAAGTCTTACTGTAGCTCTTATTCATTCTCGTCTGGACTGTTGCAACTCTCTACTAATCGGTCTCCCTCTTACTAAACTCTCATCTCTCCAATCTATATTCCTTTCCAACAGCTACACCCATGCCTCTACCTTGTGCCAGTCATTGCACTGGTTGCCCAACCGCTACAGAGTTCAATATAAACTTATCACTCTCACCCACAAAGCGTTCCACGGTTCAGCAACACCCTACATCTCTTCCCTCGTCTCAGTCTACCACCATACCCATGCCCTCCATTCCGCTAATGACTTAAAATTATAGTCCTCAATAATCCAGACCTCCCATTCCCGTCTCCAAGACTTTTCACGAGCTGCACCAATTCAATTTTGATGAATTCTCAATATCCAGTTTAAGTGTGCCCTAAAAATGCATTTCTTTAGACTGGCCAATCACCTCACCTCACTTACCTAACTTCCCAATTTTGCCCATACAAAATTTTCTTCAAAATCATGAGCCATAGAGCATCTGTTCACACACCCTCCATGCACTTAATATCCCTCTGTGTCTGTACAGTACACATACTGGTGGGTCACCGGTTCATGCAGGGTTATGTGAATACCCTATTTAGTATATTATGGCGGTATCGTACAATATAAGCACATTTTATCATTTAACTTTCGTGTCTCCCGATTTCCTCATAAATTGTAAGCTTGCGAGCAGGACCCTCACGCCTCTTGGTATCTGATTTATGTGTTACTCTGTAATGTCTTTATTGTCTGTACAAGTCCCCTCAAAAATTGTAAAGTGCTGCAGAATATGTTGGTGCTATAAAAATAAATTTTATTATTATTATGCTGTGTCCTTGCCCTTGATGCGGACTCGCACGCCGAGCCCACATTTTTCCAGGCAATTTATGGCTGATTTAACAGCCATTAACAGCCACAGGTGGAGCTGAGCTCTGCCTGCGGCTGTTAATCTGTTTAATGCAACTGTCTGTCTCTGAAAGTGGCATTTAATACACGCCAGTAGGGAGGCGCACCCGTGACGCGTTCATGGGGTGCGGATAGTTTGCCACAACAGTCGAGTATCTGCTGAAGACCTCTGTGCTTGTCATGATGATTCCCCTGTGAAAGCCAGCGTTTAGCTAGCGTTTATAGGAGACTATGATTTTCACCATGCATAACAGTGCTAATGCATTGCTATTTATAGCAGAAATGATCAGATGATTGCAGCTTGAAGTCCCATAAGGGGACTATTAAATACATTAAAAAGTAAAAAAGAAATATTTTTAAATATATGAAAAAAATATAAAAACACAAGTTCACACTTTTGCCCCATTAAGTCTGTTAACCTGTGCCCTTGACGCCCACCCCCCTGCTCCCTCTCTCTGGGGCACTCTGGAACGTCTGCTCTGTCTGCAATAAGCTACCTGTTATTCACAAACTCTTACCTCTCATAATCTCTCCTTCCTGGGCATCACCGAAACTTGGCTGACACACTCCGACACTGCCTCCCCTGCTGCGCTGTGTTACGGTGACTTGCACTTCACCCACACTCCTCATCCTGGTAACAGACATGGTGGAGGAGGGGGTCTTCTCCTTTCTATCAACTGCAACTTCAACCCTATCCCACCTATACCCTCCCTTATTCTCCCTTCTTTTGAAGTCCACTCTGTCCGCATCTACTCTCCCTCCAACCTCCAAGTGGCTGTCATATACTGACCTCCGGGCCCGGTCACTGTCTTTATTGACCAATTCTCCACCTGGCTTCTTTACTTTCTCTCTGCTGACATTCCCACCATCATCATGGGCGATTTCAACATCCCCACTGACACTAGCCAGTCAGCAGCATCCAAACGCCTGTCACTTACTTCATCTTTTGGACTTACTCAGTGGTACTCCTCAGCCACCCACACAGACGGACATACACTGGACCTTATCTTCACCAGACCCTGCTCCCTATCTAACCTCTCAATCTCTCCCCTCCCCCTATCTGACCACCAATTACTCACATTCTCATCCCTGTCCTCCTCACCTGTCACCCATGTCTAGAAATTAACACACCATCGCAGAAACCTTGCACATCTAGACACTCACACAGTCTCTGACTCTATTCTACCACTGACATCCATATCTTCACTCTATGACACAGACAGCGCCACTGCTTTCTACAATGCCACTCTCACATCAGCTATTGACTCGGTCGCCCCTCTTGTGCATGGCAGAGTGCGACATATCAATAGTAGTGTTGAGCCACCCCCGTAGTTTTCAAGTTCGGTTCGGTTCGTCGAACACCCGTATGTTCGTCGAACTGTTCGTCGAACACCTTCGAACACCGCTAAAACCAATGGCAGGCAAACAAAAACACATAGAAACACATAGAAAACACCTTCAAAGGTGTCCAAAAGCTGACAAACTGCTCAGAAGACACAACTAACACATGGAAAAGTGACAAGTACATATAGTCATGCGAAAAGAAAAGAGGTGGAGGAGTAAAAGGAGGGGGAGACACAGATATAGGCATGTCATGCCCTTCTAAAACCAAAAATGTGCGAAGCCGACACGGCCAGTCCGTTCCTGCCCGTGCGACCTCCGTGTCGCCGGGTTTGTGCCAGAGCCGCGGTGGACCCTGACGGCCAGCCCTCCTCTCCCAATACTGGTGCCTGTCCGCTGGTGGGTCGAGCGAGCCCCCCTGCGGTGGAGGCAGGTCTAATCTTTTTAATTTAAATTGTCTCTCTAATTTGAATGAGTACACTTTAAATCCTTTTACAAGGATCTATTGGAGGGCAAGTCTCATGCCAGCAGCCACGTAATTCCAGCTCCAGTAGCGTCCACTAAAGCTGCTGCAGTTAAAAAGCTTTTATAAGGATTGAGCTCTGCAGTCCACCGCAAGGCGTCCTACCGCCAGTCCCAGCCCCTATGCCTTGGGGTGCCTCCCCGATGCTCTTCACTGAGTGTCCCGGGGGCCCGAACCATTTCCTTTGAAAAAATTAAGTGTCCAAACTACTACAGGTGGTGTAGTTTGCTTAACAGCTGGGATAATCCGCTGACTAGCAGACACTGCTACTAGGCACAAAGTATTTCCTGGGCTAGATGCAGTTAAAAATTTGTAATTAGATACTCTCGTTGGATGCTGAGAAAGCATTCCATAGAGTCTCCTGGCACGCCATATATTATTCTCTTAAAAAGCTTGGGGTAGGAGTCTAGGGGATCCTTTTATAGCCAAAATCACGGCCCTGTATCGCAATACGTCACCTAGGCTGAAGATAAATGGAACATTTTCATCACCTTTCATAATCACCAATGGGACAAGGTAGGGATGTCCTTTGTCCCCTCTCTTATACATCCTAGTGACGGAGCACCTGCTCTCATCAGTTCGCCATAACCCCAATATTAGGTGGATTGAGGTGGGAAGCACCGAGTACAAGTGCTCTGCATTTGCTGATGATGTCCTAGTATATATCACTCAATCACATATATCCATCCCTGCTGTTATGGCTGAAATAGATCACTTAGTTACATGGTCAAATTTTAAAATCAATGCAGCGAAGTCTGAGGCCCTCGATGTCTCCCTCCCCAAATCCATACAGGATTCCATCCAGTCCAACTTTCCCTTTGCCTGGCCCTCACAGGGTATCAAATACTTAGGAATTCGTATTCATAGAGACCTCTCCCGTCTATGTTATCTTAATTTTGGGCCCTTTATTGAACAACTCCATACAGACCATGGTTGGAAAGTTAGAACTGTAAGATTCACTACGTGAACCACTGGTGTTTTTTGGAAAAGCACATGTACACTGTGTTCCAAATTATTATGCAAAAAGTGTTTAGGAGTGATAAGGTAAGAATTTTTTTGTTTGTCAGTTAAACTCATTGATGGTGATGTGTGTCAGGGCTCTTTATATCACTGTAAGCAATTGCAGACACCTGTGCTAATTAGTTTGGCAGGTGTGTCCAATGAAAGGCAAGACTGCTTAAGAAGGCTGTCCCACATTATTAAGCAGCCTACATTTTCTGCCAAAATGGGAAAGAAAAAGGATGTGTCGGCTGCTGAGAAGCAACAAATTGTGGAGTGTTTAGGTCAAGGCATGACTACAATCAACATTGCCAAGACACTTCATCCTGATCATCACACAATCAAGAAGTATGTAGCTGATTCACAGTACACACGTGTGCGTGCTGATAAGGGAAAATTGAGGACTCTTTTCTACAGGCAATTACGTCAGGTTAAAAGAGCAGCGGCAAAAAAGCCTTGTCATAGCAGCAGACAAGTTTTTGAAGCAGCTGGTGCCTCCAACGTCCCCCGAACAACAAGATGCAGAGTCCTTCAGAGGTTTTCAGCTGTGCGTAAGCCATCCTGTCGACCTCCTCTATCCACTGCACACAAGCAGAAACGGCTCCAGTGGGCCAAACAATACATGAAGACTGACTTCAAAACTGTTTTGTTCACCGATGAGTGCTGTGCAGCGCTCAATGGTCCAGATGGATGGAGTGGAGGATGGCTGGCTGATGGACACCCCATGCAAACACGGCAATGGCGTCAACAAGGAGGAGGTGGAGTAATGTTTTGGGCTGGAATCATGGGGAGAGAGATTGTCAGCCCCTTTAGGATCCCTGAAGGGGTGAAGATGAACTCCATAATGTATGTGGATTTTCTCAAAACAGCACTTCCTGCCATGGTTCAAGAAGAAGAACCGTGTATTCCGCAGCAAGATCATTTTCATGCATGATAATGCACCGTCTCATGCTGCACATAACACATCTGCATCTCTGGCTGATATGGGCATAAAAGGGGACAAACTTATGGTGTGACCCCCATGCTCCCCTGACCTCAACCCCATTCAGAACCTCTGGAGCATCATCAAAAGGAGTGTCTATGATGGCGGGAGGCAGTTCACATCTAAGCAACAGCTCCGGGAGGGTATTCTGTTCTCATGCAAAACAATTGAAGCAGAAACCATCCAAAACCTGACAAATTCAATGGACGAGAGAGTTCAGAAGCTCCTTTCGAATAAGGGGTCCTATGTGCAAATGTAACATCACCTAGACTAAAGTTTTGAGTTGAAAACTGCTTGATTTCAGTTTCTAATAACCTGCTAATGCTTATAATTTCAAAAATGACCATTTTTTTGTTCTTTATTAAAATGAAAAGGTTGATCGAAGAGTGTGGGGGATCTAAGAGTGTGGCAACCCAGTAGTCAGGATTATTTCGAATTCTGACAATCTGAGGGTCATGTTGCAGGTAGTGCAGCAAGAAGGCACTCATGTGTCTTGAGCATCTAGGAGCCCCAAAATTATTTTCCGGGCTAGATTCAGCTAAAAATTATTATTAATTTGAAAGCTGGTGGAGCTTAGTATAGATGGCCTAATAGAATCAGGACTGCAAACTGCTACAAAGCCCAAATTATTTTCCAGCGAAGATACAGATAAACATGATTAGTAATTTTAAATCTAGTGGAGTTTAGTATAGATGACCTAATAGAATCAGTACTGCACACTGCTACAAGGCCCAAATTATTTTCCAGCCAAGATACAGATAAACATGATTAGTAATTTTAAATCTGGTGGAGCTTAGTATAGATGGCCTAATAGAATCAGTACTGCATACTGCTACAAGGCCCAAATTATTTTCCAGCCAAGATACAGATAAACATGATTAGTAATTTGAAAGCTTAAAACGGTTGGTGAGGTGATTTTAACAAATCATCAAGCTTTTACTCTCCCTAGGATGACACAGGGGTAGAAAAGTCGTTTCGGATCCATGATTTGTTCATCTTTATGAACGTGAGTCTGTCTACATTATCAGTGGAGGGCCGCGTGCGCTTATCTGTCAGCACACCACCAGCAGCGCTGAACACACGTTCAGACAGAACGCTGGCTGCGGGGCATGACAAGATCTCCAAGGCGTAAGTGGCGAGCTCCGGCCATTTATCCAGATTGGAAGCCCAAAAAGAGCAAGGGTCCAGTGACACAGTCATGGCTTCAATGTTTACTTGGAGATACTCCTGTACCATCGTCTCTAGGCGTTGACTATGTGTCAGACTTCTTGTCTCCTGTGGCCTTGCAAAGGATGGGCTAAAAAAGTGGTGAAATGATTCCGCAAAATTGATGTTACCAGCAGATACAGTGTTTCTGTTACGTTTTGAGTGCTGAACATTCGACGGTCCCACGGTTGGCCATTTGGAACTATGAGAATCACTACGTGCACCACTAGTGTTTTGGGGAAAAGCACATGTAAGATTCTGCTGATACTCCTGCATGCGTGCATCTGTTTCTATGGCAGGAATAATTTCTGCAAATTTACTTTTGTACCGGGGATCTAACAGTGTGGCAACCCAGTAGTCAGGATTATTTCTAATTCTCACAATTCGAGGGTCATGTTGCAGGTAGTGCAGCAAGAAAGCACTCATGTGTCTTGCGCATCCAGGAGCACCAAGTCCCTGTTGTGTTGGTGGCAAGGTAACAATCATGCTTCCTTCCTCTGTCCTCTCCCCCCAACCTCGCACAACAGAAATGTGATCAAGGTCTCCCTCATCTGATGAGTCTTCCATCAGTTCGTCCTCCACTTCTTCCTGGGCTCCTGCACCTTCCTCACTAGTTTGGCTGCTACCATGCGCCCTGGTAAAACCATCTCTCCCACCCTCACATGCCTGCCGCCTTGGTGCTGCCGACCGTCTGGACCTTGCAGATGTTAGCCCTTCTGCATACAACTCCTCCTCCTCTACTTCCTCCACCTCCTCTTGTGCCACCACCTGACTCTGAATTCTGTTTAACATGTGCTCCAGCATGTAAATCACCGGAATAGTCATGCTGATAATGGCATCGTCAGCACTAAACATCTTCGTCGCCATTTCAAAACTGTGCAGAAGGGTGCATAGGTCCCTGATCTGAGACCACTCCTCCAGCGTGATTTGCCCCACCTCTGGATCTCGTTGGCCCAGGCTATATGTCAGAACGTATTGCACCAGGGCTTGTCGGTGCTGCCACAGTCGCTGCAACATGTGCAGAGTTGAATTCCACCGGGTAGGCACATCGCATTTTAGCCGGTGAAGTGGCAGGCCCAACGACTTCTGTAGAGTTGCAAGTCGCTGAGCTGCGGGATGCGAACGGCGGAAGTGAGCACACAGCGACCGTGCCCTCTGCAGAAGGCCATCTAGTCCGGGATAGTGGGCTAAAAATTGCTGGACAACCAGGTTCAACATGTGAGCCATACAAGGCACGTGTGTGACATTGCCCCGGCTAAGGGCCGCACCGAGGTTTGCAGCATTGTCGCACACGGCCTTCCCTGGTTTCAGGTCCAGTGGAGACAACCATTCATGAAACTGGTTCTCCAGAGCTGACCACAACTCCTCAGCTGTGTGACTCACATTTCCCAGACATTTCAAAGTAAAAACCGCCTGATGACGTTGAGCCCTGCTGCCAGCATAGTAAGGAGGCGTGCAGCATCCCAGGAAGGCGCAACCTGACCTCGTCGTCACTAGGAACCTCCTCCACCTCCTCTGCTGACCTCATCTCTTGGCTGGCTGTGGGTTGACAGTAAGTGGGATCTCCAACCTCGTCATCATCACCCTGTGTGTTATCACACCCGTCGTCCTCAGAGCCAACCTCTTCCTGCCCTGACAAAAAACTAAAGTTGTCGCTCCAATCAGGTATTTGAGTCTCATCATCATCATCTTCCTCATTGTCTCCACCAACAGGAGTTACAGTTTGGGAACGAGGGTCTACATTATTGTCAGAACCTTCTGCGTCTGGTCCTGGATCCGACTCATAAAAATTCTGGGCATCAGTGCAGATCATTTCCTCGTCTGGATTCACAGAAGCTCTGGAGCCGACCTCTGATTCCCAGGCTATAGTATGAGTAAACAGCTCTGCAGACTCAACCATCTGTTCTACCCCATACTCAGACGGGCAGCTGGAGACTTGGGAGCTGTGAGGAAGCAAGTGCGATTGGGGTGACACCTCTGAGGACTGGAGTATTTGTGATGTTGAAGTTGAGGTGGAGGAGAGCCCACTTAAAGGAGCACTTGATATCCGTTAAAGCACCTGCTGTTTTTGTGCCTCATCTGGAATTTGTAGCGATTGGCGTGGCAGTAAGAAAGGGATCTTATCACATTGTCTGCTAAAAGAAGTAGACATCTTACTTTGGCTGGAAGATGGTCTTTCTTCTGCAGATGTTACTGTTGCTTTAACACCTACCCCACGGACACAACCTTTTTTTCCCTTCCCAACATGCCTATCCCCCTTTTTCCACTCATTTTGGTGGTTAACTAATTCACAACTCTGGAGTTGTTTGCACAAAAAACAATGGATGGGAACCGAGCAGAGCTGAGTGGCCAAACTGTGGTATTAGCCCAAAAGTATTGGCTGGGTTAGATGCAGATAAAAATTATATTGAATTTGCAACCTGGTGGAGGTTAGTATAGATGGACTAATAGAACAAGTCCCACACACTGCTACAAGCCGAAATATTTTTTCAGAGCTAGATGCAGAAAAAAATTAGATTGAATTTGCAACCTGGTGGAGGTTAGTATAGATGGACTAATAGAACAAGTCCCACACACTGCTACAAGCTGAAGCCCAAATATTTTTTCAGAGCTAGATGCAGATAAAAATTATTTTGAATTTGCAACCTGCTGGAGGTTAGTATAGATGGACTAATAGAACAAGTCCCACACACTGCTACAAACCAAAGCCCAAATATTTTTTCAGAGCTAGATGCAGATAAAAATTATTTTGAATTTGCAACCTGCTGGAGGTTAGTATAGATGGACTAATACAACAAGTCCCACACACTGCTACAAGCCGAAATATTTTTTCAGAGCTAGATGCAGAAAAAAATTATATTGAATTTGCAACCTGCTGGAGGTTAGTATAGATGGACTAATAGAACAAGTCCCACACACTGCTACAAGCCCAAGCCCAAATATTTTTTCAGAGCAAAATGCAGATAAAAATTATTTTGAATTTGCAACCTGCTGGAGGTTAGTATAGATGGACTAATACAACAAGTCCCACACATGGCTACAAGCCAAGCCCAAATATTTTTTCAGAGCTAGATGCAGATAAAAATTATTTTGAATTTGCAACCTGCTGGAGGTTAGTATAGATGGACTAATAGAACAAGTCCCACACACTGCTACAAGCCGAAGCCCAAATATTTTTTCAGAGCTAGATGCAGATAAAAATTATTTTGAATTTGCAACCTGCTGGAGGTTAGTATAGATGGACTAATAGAACAAGTCCCACACACTGCTACAAGCCGAAGCCCAAATATTTTTTCAGAGCTAGATGCAGATAAAAATTATTTTGAATTTGCAACCTGCTGGAGGTTAGTATAGATGGACTAATAGAACAAGTCCCACACACTGCTACAAGCCGAAGCCCAAATATTTTTTCAGAGCTAGATGCAGATAAAAATTATTTTGAATTTGCAACCTGCTGGAGGTTAGTATAGATGGACTAATAGAACAAGTCCCACACACTGCTACAAGCCGAAGCCCAAATATTTTTTCAGAGCTAGATGCAGAAAAAATTATATTGAATTTGCAACCTGCTGGAGGTTAGTATAGATGGACTAATAGAACAAGTCCCACACACTGCTACAAGCCGAAGCCCAAATATTTTTTCAGAGCTAGATGCAGATAAAAATTATTTTGAATTTGCAACCTGCTGGAGGTTAGTATAGATCGACTAATAGAACAAGTCCCACACACTGCTACAAGCCGAAGCCCAAATATTTTTTCAGAGCTAGATGCAGATAAAAATTATTTTGATTTTGCAACCTGCTGGAGGTTAGTATAGATGGACTAATAGAACAAGTCCCACACACTGCTACAAGCCGAAGCCCAAATATTTTTTCAGAGCTAGATGCAGAAAAAATTATATTGAATTTGCAACTTGCTGGAGGTTAGTATAGATGGACTAATAGAACAAGTCCCACACACTGCTACAAGCCCAAGCCCAAATATTTTTTCAGAGCTAGATGCAGATAAAAATTATTTTGAATTTGCAACCTGCTGGAGGTTAGTATAGATGGACTAATAGAACAAGTCCCACACACTGCTACAAGCCGAAGCCCAAATATTTTTTCAGAGCTAGATGCAGATAAAAATTATTTTGAATTTGCAACCTGCAGGAGGTTAGTATAGATGGACTAATAGAACAAGTCCCACACACTGCTAGAAGCCGAAGCCCAAATATTTTTTCAGAGCTATATGCAGATAAAAATTATTTGGAATTTGCAACCTGGTGGACGTTAGTATAGATGGACTAATAGAATGATGCTATGCCCAAAAGGTTTTACTTCACTAGGTGCAGTAAAAAAATTTGCATTCTATACACAGGTGGTGTAGCTTGCAACACAGATAGGCTTCTCCACTGACTAACACACACTGCAAGAGGACAAAAAGGATTTGCTTTGCTAGATTTAGCCAAATGCTGTGAAAAAAACTTGCACAGCACTGGCACAGACCTGCCTGGCAAAAAGTGATAGGAACTGATGTAACCTAGCCCTGAAAAGGACTGCAATTACAATTAGTCTTTACTCCCAACCTATCTATTTAAGAGCACAGACCTGCCTGATAAAAGTGATAGGAAGTGATGTAACCTAGCCCTGAAAAGGACTGCAATTACAATTAGTCTTTACTCCCAACCTATCTATTTAAGAGCACAGACCTGCCTGATAAAAGTCATAGGAAATGATGTAAACTAGTCCTTAAAAGGACTGCAATCACAACTATTCCCTACTCCCAAGCTATCTGTAGATTTGTGCGAAAATTGGCTTCAAATTAACAAAGTATAGCGCACACAGCAACCGCGGTGCCGTCTAACACGCAGCTGCAGCAGTGAGAAATTGGTGGCAACGGGGAAAATGGCTGGGTCTTATAGGGCAAGGACATGTGACATACACTGCCAATGACACATGCCCTTGCTTGTGTGAAAAAAAGCAGTTCGCTCCGTGTGTGCGCTGCTGATAGGCTGACAGATTGCACCTCCCCACTGTAAATGCGGGAAAGAGAAAAAAAAATGGAGATCTTCATTATTTCTGCAGAGATCCATCCCCTGCCCCTTCCCCCACCCCGCTGTACACTCAAACTGCATATTAACATTAATTTTCAGCATTACTGAGAAAAAATCCAGTTATTGTTTTGGTGCACGAACAGTTATCGAACATAACTTCGATCAGCCGAATTTTTTTCAAATCGTTCGGGTTCGCCGAACGGCTCGAACACCGCCCAAAACAGCTCGAATTTGAGATTGGCGAACAGTTCGAGTCGAACACCGCTCATCTCTAATCAATAGACAACCCTGGCACAATAACCTCACTAAAAGCTTTGGCAAGCGTCCAGGGTTGTAAAGCGGCGTTGGAAGAAAACACGCTCACAAGATGAGTTCACTGCATTCAAACAAGCAACACTCCACATACAAATCAGCCCTCACCTCCGTTAAACAGGCCTACTTCAAAACCCGCATATCTTCCTTATCCTACAACCCCAAACAACTATTCAACACTTTTAATTCCCTCCTTCACCCTCCACTGCCCCCTCCGACCTCCCTCATCGCTGCTGAGGACTTTGCCACACACTTCAAAAACAAGATTGACCAAACAAGGCAAGCCTTCATTGTCCGACCACCACAACCCCTTTGTTTCCCAGGCCATTGCCCTTCCCCCATAACCTCCCTCTCCAACATCACTGAAGGAGAGCTTACCCGCCTCCTCTCCAAATCACACTTCACCACTTGTGCACTTGACCCCATCCCATCCCACCTCCTCCCCAACCTCACCCCCACACTCATCCCATCCCTAATCCATCTTTTCAACATATCACTAACTTCTGGTATTTTCCCCTCTGTGTTCAAACATGCCATAATCACGACCATTCTCAAAAAGCCATCCCGCGACCCAACTGATTTGTCCAGTTATCGCCCCACATTGCTTTTCCCAGTCGCCTCTAAACTCCTTGAGCAACATGTTCACACTGAACTTTCGTCTTACCTCTCATCTAACTCACTCTTTGACAACCAACAATCTGGCTTCCGTCCCTACAATTCCACCGAAACTGCCCTTACCAAAATTACTAATAACTTACTTACAGCCAAAGCTAACCGACAATTCTACATACTCCTCCTTCTAGACCTGTTGTTATTGAAGGTGTGGGAAAGACTTAGTGCAACACAGAGGGAAGAGGGAAATGGAGCCCAGACACTAGGGAAAGGGGGGAGTGGAGACCTCCTAGTCTGGACTAGTGTCACCTTGCCTCAACTACCGTCCCTATTTTGGCTCTTCACCAATCGCCGCACGTGTGCCTTGCCCTGACTTTCCCTGGCGTATGGCTAAGGCTAGGGAAGGAAGGAGATGAGCACTAGTCAATCTCCACTAAACTCTGCAGACAACAAGGGTAGACAAACCACACATCCAAGCCCTCGCCACCTCCTGTCGCCTCCAGCTCAAAAATATTTCCAGAATCCGTCCTTTCCTCAACCCTCAATCTACTAAACTGCTTGTGCATGCCCTCATCATCTCCCGCCTCAACTACTGCAACATCCTCCTCTCTGGCCTACCTGCTAACACTCCTGCACCTCTCCAGTCTGTCCTTAACTCTGCTGTCTAATTAGTTCATCTCTCTCCTCACTACTCCTCTGCTACCCCCCTTTGCAAATCTCTTCACTGGCTCCCAATTGCCCAGCGTATCCAGTTCAAACTACTAATACTGACCTATAAAGCCATCCATAAACTATCTCCTCCATACATCTCTGAACTAATCTCCTGATATATTCCCTCACGTAATCTCCGGTCCTCCCGAGACCACCTCCTCTCCTCCACACTTATTCGTTCCTCACCCAATCACCTCCAAGACTTCTCCCGAATATCCCCTAACCTCTGGAATTCTGTGCATCAACACGTCCGATTATGCGCCACATTCGGATCCTTCAGACGGAACCTGAAAACCCATCTCTTCAAGAAGACTTACAACCTGCAATGACCACACTGCTGCATCACCACCACCAGAGCTGCTGTAACCTTCCAACCTACTGTCTCCTTCCCCATCATCCTGTAGAATGTAAGCCCGCAAGGGCAGGGTCCTTTCCCCTCTGTATCAGTCTATCATTGTTAGTTCATTTACTGTAAGTGATATCTGTATTTGGTATGTAACCCCTCCTTATGTACAGCACCATGGAATCAATGGTGCAATATAAATAAATAATAATAATAATTTTAAAAAATAAAAAGTAAACATATTGCTGCGTTTGTAAAAGTCCGATCTATCAAAATATAAAATAAATTAATCCGATTGGTAAACTGCTTAACAAGAAAAAAAATCAAAACTCCAGAATTACGTTTATTTGTGCGCTGCAATATTGCAATAAAATGCAATAAGAAGCAATCACCATTGTATGTACTTCATAATGATATCAGTAAAACTGTCAGCTCAGGCTTCAAAAAATAAGCCGTCACACAGCCGCATATCCCGAAAATTTAAAGTGTTATGAGTCTTGGAACATGGCGACACAAGCAAATTTTATTTTTTTTTTTACAAATTCCCAATTTTTTTTCACTACTTAAATAAAAAAAAAGTATAGATGTTTGTTATCTGTGTAATTATATTGACCTGGAGAATCATATTGCCCATTCAGTTTTACCACATAGTGAACATGGTAAACAAAAAACTATTCTGAAATTGCACTTTTTTTGCAATTTCAACGCACTTGGAATTTTTTTCCTGCTTTCCAGTGCATCAAATCTTAAAATGAATGGCGTCATTCAAAAGTACAACTCATCCCACACAAATCAAGCCCTCATACCTTTATATGGACAAAAAGAAAAATGTTATGGCTCTTGGAAGGAGAGGAGGAAAAAACGGAAACGCAAAAATGGAAAATAGTCACGGCTTGAAGTGGTTAAGCGACTTTTTCCTAATGTTACATGCATAGATTTACAGACATTTCAGAAATTAAGAAATGCATATTTATATATATATACACATGTACAGTACAGCATTACACCACAGTTATTATGATAAAATACGAACAACTCCAGGTCCAATATTGGAATCTCACAAATCCACATACATTTGCTTGGCATAATAAATATATGCATTAATTATAAATCCAAAAAATGCATAAATACTTATAGTCTAATATCCCTGCCATAAACACGCATAACATACAACTTGGTTCATGGGAATCTGATATGCAAAGCACAAAGGTTAAAAGAGAAAAGTAAAAATTCACATTTCTTTCAGGGTGCCACATTGTGCCAGTTCTTGGTGCAGGCTTGTTCTCCTGCAATCCTGCTTAGATGTGCTTTCTATTTTAATATATGGCAATAAAATATCAGAATAGCAAACCTCAGTGAGACAGAAAGCAATAGATTCAAATCCAATCTAAATCTGACAGCACCCAGAAGGTAAGTCAAGAATAATTTATATAGTCATAAATGGGTGGCACAGCTATAATGTGGACATGAAATTATTCAATTATTTCCAGGATTCAAGGAGTTTACATAAATGCTTAAGAAAACAAGATCGTGACAGCAAACAGCTCTTCCTATCTTTTTGTAATTTAAGCTTTAAAGACTGAGGCTACTGTCAGTCCATAGGATTACACTAAGGCTGTGTGCCCACGTAGCGTTTTGCAAGCGTATATGCTGCGGAATTTCCGCAGCGTAAACGCTTGAAAAACGCATGTAGATCCGCACCCCATGGTCCCCAATGGCATTCCGCAATGTCAATGCCCATGCTGCGGATTTTTCCGCAGCGTATATGCTGCAGTCAAAAATCCGCAGCATGTTCATTAATTTTGCGGAAGCGCTGCGGAATCAATGTGCGGATGGTACCCAAGTCTGGAGGAGAGGAGACTCTCCTCCAGACCTGGGTACCAAAGAACCTGTAAAAAAAAGAATAAAATAAAGTTTATACTTATCTTCTGATGTTTTCCCTCCGTCGCGCTGTTGTCTGAAGGACCTGCCACGTCATTGAGTCATGTGACCCACCACATGACTCAATGACGTCACCGCAGGTCCTGCACACAACAGCGTGAGCCGCTCAAGACTCCGGACGGGGCAGAGAATGCATCGGAAGGTGAGTATAAAGTTTATTTTTTTATTTTTTACCATTCTGAACAAGTTGTCAAGCACTTTTCCAAGTGATGCTTGGAGAAGTGCTTGATAACCCGCATGCGGAAATGCATGCAAAGACGCCTCACAAACGCTTCTACCTGGCGGGAAAACCGCATGTAATATCCGCATGCGATTTTCCCGCCAGGGAGAAGCGTAAAAAATATGCTTCAGGTCCGCAACGTGGGCACATAGCCTTAGTCATGATACATTTACATGTACACAGCACCATTTGTAGATGTCAGTAGGATTTAAAAGTTGGGGGCTACTGTATTTTTACTCCTATAGAGTAACATATAATGACATAGCAGGACACTCACATGTACTCACTGCCTTGAGTTTACAGGGACTTTGCAGAAATTACAATGCACTACTGAAGAAACTGGTGAAATAACTTCAACGACTTACCGTAATTTAAAAAATGAATATATAATTTAATTACAAAATCATTTATTTTTTTATGCTTTGCATAAAAAAATTAAACTATACATAAACTGAATAAAATATATCCTACAAATATTACCAAAATATGTATAAAGAAAACAAATATAGTCAAAGAAAATACACTGTGGGGTAAACTATAACAATATAATTTGGGGTTTAGTGCTGGGTGAGTCTAAATAATACTTAAGGGTCTACCCAGTACATAAACCACTTGGACAGACATTATGGTGTTTACATCTTGCAAATAATATAATGAAGGTCAGTATCTGTTAAATTTTTTATCCTTGAATTATAATTAAAAGTTATAGACACTAACCAGGATTTTTTCTTTACCATGGGCCTAAAAACTAACAGGCAGGTTGTTGCTAACAGAGGCAACTACCTGTCTGTTGTACCCGGCGCTGGCTCAGGGTGGTCACTGACCGCTCCTGCCTGTGATTCAGCTGCTGTATGTCAATAGCTCCCGGGCTGTTTTGTCGACGGGGCATGACTGCTGACGTCATGCTGAATGACAGCTGGCTTCCCGCAATTAGGCAGCGGGGAGCCAGCTGTCAATCAGCATGATGTCGGCAGTCATACATTGTCAATGGAGCAGAGCAGAAAAGATGCCACTGCTCTGTCGACGTGACATCACCAGAAGCTGCTGAATCGATGATCTGTGATCGCTCTGCGCCGGCACTACGGGCCGATAGTTAGCAACTACCTGCCTGTTAGTGCTTAAGCATATTGTAAAAAATAAAGTCCCGGATAACCATTTTAAGCTTTATTTCTAACTTTATTGCTATAACTTAAAGGGAACCTGTCATATCTTATCTACTACAGTCATGGCCAAAAGTTTTGAGAATGACACCAAAATTATATTTTCACATGATCTGCTGGCCTCTGGTTTTTATTAGTGTTTGTCTGATGTTTATATCACATACAGAAATATAATTGCAATCATATTATGAGTACCAATAGGTTATATTGACAGTTAGAATGAGTTAATGCAGCAAGTCAATATTTGCAGTGTTGCCCCTTCTTCTTCAAGACCTCTGTAATTCTCCCTGGCATGCTCTCAATCAACTTTTGGACCAAATCCTGACTGATAGCAGTCCATTCTTGCATAATCAATGCTTGCATTTTGCCAGAATTTGTTGGTTTTTGTTTGTCCACCGTCTCTTGATAAATGACCACAAGTTCTCAATGGGATTAAGATCTGGGGAGTTTCCAGGCCATGGACCCAAAATCTCTATGTTTTGTTCCATGAGCCATTTTGTTAACACCTTTGCTTTATGGCAAGGTACTCCATCATGCTGGAAAAGGCATTTTTGGGCGCCAAACTGCACTTGGACGGTTGGGAGAAATTGCTCTTGGAGGACATTCTGGTACCATTCTTTATTCATGGCTGTGTTTTTAGGCAAGACTGTGAGTGAGCCGATTCCCTTGGCTGAGAAGCAACCCCACACATGAATGGTTTCAGGATGCTTTACAGTTGGCATGAGACAAGACTGGTGGTAGCGCTCACCTCTTCTTCTCCGAATAAGCTGTTTTCCAGATGTCCCAAACAATCGAAAAGGGGATTCATCAGAGAAAATGACTTTGCCCCAGTCCTCAGCAGTCCACTCCCTGTACCTTTTGCAGAATATCAGTCGGTCCCTGATGTTTTTTCTGGAGAGAAGTGGCTTCTTTGCTGCCCTCCTTGAAACCAGCCCTTGCTCAAAGAGTCTCTGCCTCACAGTGCGTGCAGAAGCACTCACACCAGCCTGCTGCCATTCCTGAGCAAGCTCGGCACTGCTGGTAGTCAGATCCCGCAGCTGAAACAGTTTTAAGATACGGTTCTGGCGCTTGCTGGTCTTTCTTGGGCACCCTGGAGCCTTTTTGACAACAATGGAAGCTCTCTCCTTGAAGTTCTTGATGATGCGATAGATTGTTGACTGAGGTGCAATCTTTGTAGCTGCGATACTCTTCCCTGTTAGGCCATTTTTGTGCAGTGCAATGATGGCTGCACGTGTTTCTTTAGAGATAACCATGGTTAACTGAAGAGAAACAATGATACCAAGAACCAGCCTCCTTTTAAAGTGTCCAGTGATGTCATTCTTACTTAATCATGACTGATTGATCGCCAGCCCTGTCCTCATCAACACCCACACCTGTAATGGATCAATCACTAAAAGGATGTTAGCTGCTCCTTTTAAGGCAGGACTGCAATGATGTTGAAATGTGTTTTGGGGGTTAAAGTTCATTTTCTGGGCAAATATTGACTTTGCAAGTACAGTAATTGTTGTTAAGCTGATCACTCTTTGACATTCAGGAGTATATGCAAATTGCCATTACAAAAAATGAAGCAGTAAACTTTGGAAAAATTACTATTTGCCTCATTCTCAATACTTTTGGCCATGACTGTATGTAAACTGCCCCATAGCATTGTTAGTGATGCAATGTGCATCACTAACACGCTTTTTCATTAAAATAGGTGCAAATATAATGAGTATATAACATTTTATATACTTATAATCCTACCTGCTTGTTCAGTCATAGGGGTGTGATCCTCGTATTCAGTCAGGGGCAGGTGCCACATTCACTCCCTTCTGGCACCGCCCACATATTTGAATTTTGCTCCTGGCGAGCGCTGATATTTGTAGGGTGCATGCGCTGTATGACATGGCCAAGCAGTAAAGTTTCCAGCGCTGGCAGCCGCGCATGCACTGTGAGACTGTGTAGTTTCCAGCTTCACTGCGCATGCGCTATGCCGAGGTTGCTCCCGGCGCGTGAAGTTCCCAGCTTCACTGTGTGCGGCCAGAGCTGCTCATCACACCGCATGCGCAGTGAAGCTGGGAACTACACAGCCTCACATCACATGTGCGACTCCCAGCGCTGGAAGCTTTACTACCTAGCCGTGTCATACAGCGCATGCGCCCCACAAATATCAGCGCTCGCCGGGAGCAAAAGTCAAATACGTGGGCGGCGCCAGCCCTGACTGAATGTGGCGTCTGCCCCTGACTGAATACGAGGATCACACCCCTATGACTGAAGGAGCAGGTAGGATTATAAGTATATAAAATGTTATGTACTCGTTATATTTGCACCTATTTTAATGAAAAAAGCGTGTTAGTGATGCACATTACATCACAGCCAACGCTATGGGGCAGTTTATATAGTAGATAAGACATGACATGTTCCCTTTAACCCAAGGTGTGTTTTCTGTGACTATATATAAACTGCTAAAAAAATGTAATAAAGAGACAACGATCCAAAAAATGTTATGTAATTCCAAAACCTACCATTTACTACAGAAGAATCCTAGGGGAAAAAAACAATGAATAGAATTGCCTGTACTGTATGGTCCCCTACACCTTCTCACACACTTTTCAGACACAATAAATCACCATTTCCATGGATATTTGTCTAGCCCAGACATTGTCTATAAAAAATTGGATCTGGTTACAGCTTGCAACTTGCAATCATTGAAAAAAGTTACCCAGACTTTTTATTAGGTACATGAAAGAGATATTAGAACTTCCTGGTCCTAAAAATTAAATTTAGATTAATTGAAAAGACAACAAGCTGTGGAATAGGAGTCATAGGATTTCTTATTTTATTAACAGGTGGTTACCCATTTAGCAAAATAAAAAGAGGGACATGGATGTCATATTTGACAAACTTGTTTTATATCCGTATTGTTAACTTGATTCTACATGCGTTGTACAATGTGTCAAAGAAAAATTTAGAAAGAATATTTTTGGTCAGTCCATATGGAATTTCTAACTCCAAATCAGCAGGACGCAACAATAGCATGCAATAATATACAAATTGCAAATCCTTATATTTAGCGACATGCACATACAGTATATATTAAATATTGCAATATTTGAGAGACGTTTAAACTGTCTTAATACGACATAAACGTTTGGATTACTTTTCACCTTAGGTGCTGATGAATGGGTAAATGAAGACTTATGGTTTTTCTAGTCATTCAGTGACATTTTTAGCAGATTTTCTAATTCTGCTGGCTCAATATCTGTTAGCTTTCTCTGAGCTCTACTTCAAAGTGGGTGGGAACTAGCTGCTATAATATCTACTCTACACAATACACATAGAGAAAAGGAGAAAATGCTTCACTGCTTCTCTTTAGCTCTCTCGATATAGCATAACAGCAGAAGCAGCAGTAGCATGAATATCATTACACAGCATACTGAGCAGTGTAGCTGTGAATCTAGCACTGGTGTAGGGTGCAACACAAGAAGCTGCAGCGCTACAAATGCATGAAAATTCCTAGCCATCAATCCACTGGCAGAATAATGTGGCAGGGTCCCATTCTTGAGATAGATGCAAATTGCTTTGATGGGATCCGCATCAACGATACATTTAAGACATATCCTGCTGATATGCCATAAAAGAACAAGATGGGCATAACCCTTTAACGAGAGCTAATGGAAATACAGAACTGCACAAAAAAATGTTCAAATACATTCCAGGACTTGTGTCTATTTTCTTTTGCTTGTGTATTAGAAACACAATTGCCCTACAAATTAATGAGCAAACAACCATATAATAATTAATGTTCACATTTTTATAAAAAAAAATCCCATAAACAAAAAAAAGTTAATTCTGCAGCAAGATTGGGGACACAAATGGTCACATTAAAGTCACTTGAGAAAATAAGAAAATGTAAATGACGCGCCCCTGGGCCTGTGTCGTGCAGCGTTGCGCACGCGGGAGCTTACCCGGAGCCGGATCTGTTGAGGGTTGTAGTCTCGTGGCGGTGATCCGGTCCGTGCCCAGGGAGTCAGACTAAGTGGCGCTGTATCAGCGGTAGATGTTGGACGACTACGCCACCCGTTGAGTACAGCTAAGGAGCTGCTGCTGCAGGGCAGACCGCTGAGGCCGGTGGTAGGATTGTGCAGCGTGATAGTATAACCCCCAACGGGAGGGGTATGGCCTCAGGGCAGCCGACGTGGATGATGGGGGTAGCAGGAACCACTCGGAGACGGTACGGTGTAGTCCAGGGTCTTTACTGGTGACAAAGATAGACCCTCCCGGAGTACTGGCTAGCGATTGGGGCCTGGTCAGTCCTTGAGCAGATGGGATCTCCCCTGGCCAGGCGGAGTTGTAGGCCTCCCAAACTAACGATACTCTTCTGGCTACCTTGCTAGAGGCGGGTATAAGTAGCCCACGTCCCTGAGTGTACCGTGTGGTGCTCACCCGTATGGCCGGTGACTCGGGGCCTTCTAGTAGCTTTCGCTCCACGACGGCGGTGCTGGTCCCACGCGTGTGACCGTGCCTTCGGGTTTCTGGGCCAGAGGACCTGCAATCCCCTGCCGGTCGGTTTCTGCTGCTGGATAGGAGTTAGTCCCCACAGCCTCGGACTCCGGGTCCGGTGATAACTTCTCAGTCAGGGCGAGCTCTGCAGCTGCCAGCCCCTGACTCCTTGTAGCACTGCTCCCACAGAGCTCCTGTTGTTTCTTCCTATGCTGCTTCTCTTCTCTACTTCTTCTCTACTCACTAACCCTGCCTCAGCCCTAGGTTTATATAGGGGAAGTTCTTCCCCTCCCAGGACTGGGCAGGAGGTGTGGCATGCATAGGATCCCTGACCAAGAGACCTCCCACCTGCTCTCAGACGTAATATCTCTATCACTGTGGCAACCAGACCCCTGGGGTGTCACATTCCCCCCTAGTGAAATTTAGTACTCCGGGACTAAACATATTTTTAGAAAAACATAACAAGGTATAAACAATAATAATACAATAAGAAAAACACATAAAGATGGTTACGGCGTGTCCGCAACCGGATGCAGTTTTGAAGAAAACAAAGGTGTCCATTTCACCAAAACAGGGAGACGTAACCAGGTATGGGTCTGTCCTGCCCCGGGTCCTTAACAGTCTTTAGTCCATTCCTAGGTTATGCTCCAACCATGTACAAAGTATTCCCGGTAAATCCACCAAGGACTCCTATAAATAACTAGAAACACATAATTATACACAAGCAACAAGAAAAACAGGTAACCACAAATAAAACAATTTATACATTTCAAATCCTCCAAAGTGCGGGTAACTGGCCTCTAGTGGCCCTAGTGGACCTACGGAGCTGACTGTCTAGCCCTGAACTACAGGGTGTAGGAGCTGTCAAGGGTAAACTGGGCAGCTGTCTACCGGCTCTTTGGCTCACTAGGGGTACGGCAGGCTCACTATAAGCAGAGGGTTGATCCTCCTGTTCTGCTTGTGTGGAGTCTTCTGCCTCCTGGACCGGCTGTTCTTCCAGCTCTACCTGTTGCTCCGTAGGTGCTTGGGATGCTGGTTGGAGGAAGGTGAGTACGGGTACCACAACTGCGCCATTGACTTGAGTCCAAGACCGAGGGAAGTCTCCGAGCACAGTACTAACCATGTCTTCCCTTTCCTCTACGGGTAGAGGGTCTTCTTGTTCCTCTTCAGGGTTCCGTAGCTGTTCGGGACACTTCTTCAGGTGATCCCGGGATACAATGGTTGTGGTTTCCCCTCCGTCTTTACTGATGGTACAGACCTTTGGGTTGTCGTGGCTTGAGGGCAGTACGATGTACGTGTCGTTCTCCCACTGGTCGTCCAACTTGTGGAGCCGCCTTTTCCTCTTCAAGACCTGCTCTCCGGGTACCAGGGGAACAGCGGGAGCATACTGGTTGTAAGTTTTCTCTTGTCTTTCCCTAGCTTGACAGAGACTTCGCTCCACGCTCTCCTGTACTTTCCGGTACTGCTGCTGCCTCTCTGTGTCCCAGTCTGCTTCTGGTGAAGTGTCCTCAGGTGTCAGGACTCCCATCTCCAGGTCAACAGGTAGCTTACCAGGCCTTGCCCTCATCAGGTAAGCCAGGGTACAGTTGGTGGAACCTACCGGGATGTGGTTGTATAGGTCCACCAGATCGGGCAGCTTCTCAGGCCACAGACTGCGTTCTTCCAGGGGCAACGTTTTCAGAAGATCCATTACCACCTGGTTCATTTTCTCACAAAGTCCATTAGTTTGCGGATGATAGGGTGTCGTCCTTATCTTCCGGCAGCCATACAGATTGCAGAATTCCTGGAAGACCTCCGCTTCAAAGGCAGGTCCCTGGTCCGTCAGCACTTGGTCCGGGTACCCGTGTGGACGGCAGAAGTGCTGCTGGAAGGCTCTAGCTGCTGTTCGAGCTGTTAAGTCCTTGACGGGGACGACAACCAAGAACCGGGAGTAGTGATCCACGATGGTTAGTGCGTAAACGTAGCCACTTCTGCTTGGGGTCAGTTTTACATGATCCAAGGCTACCAGTTCCAACGGCTGCCGGGTGACGATGGACTGCAGGGGAGTCTTCTGGCTGGCACGGTCCTTCCTTCTTAGGTTGCACGGGCCACAGTCTCTGCACCACCTCTCGATGGTTCCCCTCATGCCTACCCAGTGGAACCGCCCGCGCAGCAGGAACTCCAGCTTCTTCCATCCGAAGTGTCCAGCCCCGTCGTGGTATGCCTCCATTACCATGGCTGCGTCTCTCCGTGGCACCACTACTTGCCAGATTAGTTCATGCGTCTGGGAGTTAACCATTCTGCGGCACAACTTCCCCTTGTAAAGGAACAATCGACTCTTCTCAGCCCACAGTTGCTTGGCTTCCTCCGGAGCGTCTGGGTCAAGGCGAGCCTCTGGCCGAGTCAGCATCTCCTTCACCAGTCGGACGGCAGGGTCACTGTCTTGCATTTCCTCCCAGTTGTAGTGAGGCAAGGGGTTAAACGTAGCGGCTTGCTTACTCCTTACCCGATGGGAATACTGGATAGTCCCATGACGGTGGAACGCGGGGAGTTCAACTTCTTCCAGTCCCTCTGGATCTTCTCCTACGTCCGGTAGGTTTGGCATCCTGGACAGGGCGTCCGCGTTGGTATTGGAGCGTCCTGCCCGGTATTTGATTGTGAACTCGTAGTTGGACAGACGGGCCATCCATCTCTGCTCTAGGGCACCGAGTCTTGCCGTGTCCAGGTGTGTCAACGGGTTGTTATCCGTGTACACGGTGAACCGGGAAGAAGCGAGGTAGTGCTTAAAGCGTTCGGTGACTGCCCACACCACTGCCAGGAACTCTAGCTTAAATGAGCTGTAATTCTCAGGGTTTCTCTCGGTGGGTCGCAGTTTTCGGCTGGCGTAAGCGATTACTCGTTCTTTCCCCTGCTGGATCTGGGACAGCACGGCTCCTAGCCCGATGTTACTTGCGTCGGTGTAGAGGATAAAGGGCTGGCTGTAATCAGGGTACGCCAGGATTTCATCCCCCGTGAGGGCCATCTTCAGCTGGCGGAAGGACTCTTCTTCTAACTTCTCCCATCTGAAGGGTGGCTTCTGGTTCTTAGCCTTCCGGGACTGGAATATCAGGAGGTCCTGCATAGGAGCTGCCTTTTTGGTGAAACCGGGGATGAATCTGCGGTAATAGCCTACCAACCCGAGGAACTGCCGCACTTCCTTTACACTGGAGGGACTTGGCCATTCCTTAATTGCGGTGATCTTATCAGGGTCGGGAGCCACTCCATCAGCGCTCACCACGTGTCCCAGGTACTGCACCTTTGGTTTCAGGAGGTGACACTTGGAGGGTTTCACCTTTAGGCCGTAGCTTGCCAGAGCTTCGAACACTTCCGCCAGGTGTTTCAGGTGGTCCTCATACGTCTTGGAATATACGATGACATCGTCCAGGTACAACAAGACCGTCTCGAAGTTTCTGTGGCCCAGACAGCACTCCATTAATCGTTGGAAGGTTCCTGGTGCATTGCAGAGTCCGAACGGCATGCAGGTAAACTCGCTAAGTCCCATCGGGGTGGTGAATGCGGTCTTCTCCCGGTCCGCCTCTGCTACAGGAACCTGCCAGTACCCACAAGTGAGATCCAAGGTAGAGAAGAAGTTAGCAGATCTTAAAGCAGCCAAAGACTCCTCTATCCTTGGTAAGGGGTACGCATCCTTGTGTGTGATACGGTTGATTTTCCGGTAATCTACACACATCCTCATGGTGTTGTCTTTCTTTTTGACTAAGACTAGTGGAGCTGCCCAGGGGCTACAGCTATCCCTGATCACCCCAGCCTCCTTCATGTCTCTAAGCATCCCCTTGGCGTGTTGGTAGTGTGCAGGGGGTACGGGTCGATACCTCTCTTTTATGGGAGGATGGTCTCCCGTGGGGATGTGGTGTTCTACCCCCTTGACTCGCCCGAAGTCTAACGGGTGTTTACTAAACACTCTCTCGTACTCTTGAACCACCCGATAGACTCCCTGTTTCTGGTGTGAGGGAGTGGAGTCAGTACCCAAATGTAGTTGCTGACACCAGTCCTCCATTGTTTTCTTAGAGCCGTTACCTTCCTCAGGGGAAGATGGAGGCAAGGGTTCTACGGACTGTATGGAATCTTGATTGATGGTATACAATTTGGCTAGCGTGGCATACCGGGGCAGGTACACTTCCCTCTTCCCGATATTTATTATGCGAACGGGCACCCTCCCATGGCGTACATTGACCACCCCCCGTGCTGTCAAAATGGTGGGCCTACTGTCTGAGTAAACTGGTTCTACCATTGCCTGGTAATCTCTACCTCTCAGACCAATAGCTGCCCGGCACCAAATCATCATTTCACTTTTCGGGGGCATGGCAATAGGGAAAGGGTCACACATTCGCACGCTACCAATCTCACCACCGGAGAGTTCTAGCTGTTGCCGTCGCATCAGTGCCCGGATCTCTTTCTGGAGCACTCGCTGCTGGCCGGAGCTGGCGTTCTTGGCAACCTGCTGTAAAAGGAAAATCACCTCTGCAAGACAATTTTCAATTACATTAGTTCCTAGAGTTATCTTTGGGTGACTCTCGTGTTTGTCAATGTCTACAATGATCAGTCCCTGTGCTGCCAATTCGACTCTACCGATTTTAAAGGTCACCTCTTTAAATCCAATCTGTGGCACGGGCTGACCATTGCTGGCGATGATACTCAAATCGTCGTCAGGGTAGCGGGTGATATCCGAGTCATTCCAGTACTGCTTGAAGAGCACGTACGGGATGGTGGTGACCTGTGACCCGGTGTCCAGTAGGGCACTCATAGGAATGCCATCCAGCACCACGGGTAAGACTGGACGTCCTCCCACATATTTGTCGCGCCAGTTCGATGGGCCTGGTGATCTTTTTCCTGGGGGTTGGCCCTCTACCCCAGGTTGTGCCAGTTTAAAGGACAGTACCTTGCCATATGTCCGGGTTGATTGCAGCGGCGGCAGATGGGTTGTCCGTCCTCGTTGTATCGGTCGCTGGGTCTTCCTCTGGCCGGTGGGGTCCTCCTTGGTCGACGCCACGGGATGTCCTCCGGTCCGGATGCCAGCTGGATCTTCCCTGGAGTGGAAGCCTGTAAAGACTGCACAGTTCGGGTTAGCGCAGCAACGCTTTTAGCTAGCTCTTGGACCTGATGGTACAGGTCTGGAGCCGGGTCATTGTTCAAAGCCTGCGCATCAGCTCCCACAGGCCCTGCCGACAAGGGTGCCGCCTCCTGGTGGTAAGTGGTAGTGGGGCGTCTGTGGGTCACAACGCCACCTGGTGCCGGTTCTCGGAGCACCCGGATGGCTCTGTCCTTGAACTGTGCAAATCCCAGATGAGGGTCCTGTAAGGCCATTGCCCGCAACTGGGTTCGGTGGGCATTGCAATATAAACCCTCTATAAATTGTTCAGTCAACAGCCTGTCCTCGTCTCCCACGCCGTCAGGGTCGGTCTGCTTAATGGCTCTCAGGGCCTCTTGTAGGTTCAGGGCATAGTCCCTTATACTCTCGTGTGCTCGCTGCTTGCACCCGTAGAATCTAAGCTTGATCTCGGCTGAGGTGCGGGTATCAAAGGTGTCCCTCAGCCGGGTTAGTATCCCTGCAACAGTCCTCCCCCCAGGTGGCCAGGACTTTACCTCCCTTTGGGCTGCCCCGGTTAATTGGGCCACCAGGATGCTCACTTTTTGCTCTTCTGTGAGGGGATACACCTGGAAGAGGCTATCCAGCTTTTCTCTAAAGTCATGCAGGGTATGTGACTCCCCTGAGTACTGGGGTAGCCAGGCCGCTCCCGGGATATAGGGCATGGTGAAAGGCATGACTGCAGCAGCGGTGGCGCTGGCGGGGGTTGAGGCAGTGAAGCTCTCCTCCGTATCCGACATCTTCCTCCCCCCTAGTGGACCGTGGCCTACCTTGCGATGATCCTCTTCCGTAGGCCGCGGCTCCGCAGTGGATCGTCAGGGTTGAGGACCTTCCGTCGCGCTCCTGTGACGTCGGCGTCTGCTGGGCTCCTTCCAGGACCTTACGCAACGTCCGGACGTGAGGCGGGGCTTCAGTTCTCGCGCGCTTTCGGAGTCCACGCCCCTCTTCTTCCCGCGCGGCGTCTTCAAGATGGCGTCCAACGGCGGGAAAACTCCACGGATGGCGGGAAGAAGGCAGAAGATGGCGCCGGATGGCGGGAAAACTTCACGGATGGCGGGAAGAAGGTAGAAGATGGCGCCGGATGGCGGGAATCTTCACCACTGGTAAGTTTGAACAGTCTTTTTCAGGCACGCAGTACCCGGTGGTTGCGGGCACGAGATCCTGCCGGCTACGCCAAAAGTTGACGCGCCCCTGGGCCTGTGTCGCGCAGCGTTGCGCACGCGGGAGCTTACCCGGAGCCGGATCTGTTGAGGGTTGTAGTCTCGTGGCGGTGATCCGGTCCGTGCCCAGGGAGTCAGACTAAGTGGCGCTGTATCAGCGGTAGATGTTGGACGACTACGCCACCCGTTGAGTACAGCTAAGGAGCTGCTGCTGCAGGGCAGACTGCTGAGGCCGGTGGTAGGATTGTGCAGCGTGATAGTATAACCCCCAACGGGAGGGGTATGGCCTCAGGGCAGCCGACGTGGATGATGGGGGTAGCAGGAACTACTCGGAGACGGTACGGTGTAGTTCAGGGTCTTTACTGGTGACAAAGATAGACCCTCCCGGAGTACTGGCTAGCGATTGGGGCCTGGTCAGTCCTTGAGCAGATGGGATCTCCCCTGGCCAGGCGGAGTTGTAGGCCTCCCAAACTAACGATACTCTTCTGGCTACCTTGCTAGAGGCGGGTATAAGTAGCCCACGTCCCTGAGTGTACCGTGTGGTGCTCACCCGTATGGCCGGTGACTCGGGGCCTTCTAGTAGCTTTCGCTCCACGACGGCGGTGCTGGTCCCACGCGTGTGACCGTGCCTTCGGGTTTCTGGGCCAGAGGACCTGCAATCCCCTGCCGGGCGGTTTCTGCTGCTGGATAGGAGTTAGTCCCCACAGCCTCGGACTCCGAGTACGGTGATAACTTCTCAGTCAGGGCGAGTTCTGCAGCTGCCAGCCCCTGACTCCTTGTAGCACTGCTCCCACAGAGCTCCTGTTGTTTCTTCCTATGCTGCTTCTCTTCTCTACTTCTTCTCTACTCACTAACCCTGCCTCAGCCCCAGGTTTATATAGGGGAAGTTCTTCCCCTCCCAGGACTGGGCAGGAGGTGTGGCATGCATAGGATCCCTGACCAAGAGACCTCCCACCTCCTCTCAGACGTAATATCTCTATCACTGTGGCAACCAGACCCCTGGGGTGTCACATAAATATATCACTGGCATAAATAAATGAAAACCAAGTAAGACTAAATGCAGATAACAAAATGCATGCATGAAAAATGTATAGATAGAAATCATAATCTGTATATGTGCTACATGTACAACATTATTGGGACAAATATGCCTTACAACTACAGGCGCAATTATGACATCCCATTCTAAATCCTCAATAACTAATATGAGTTGATCTCCCCCTTCGCAGCTATAGCAACTTCCACAGTTCTGGGAAGGATTTCTACAGGATTTTGGAGTATGTCTGTGGGAAATTTTGACCATTCACCCAGAACAGCATTTGTGAGGTCAGACATTTGTGATATCCCAAAGCTGTTAGATAGGGGTTAAGGTCAGGGATCAGTTTGGGAAAGTTGAGTCGTTCCACACCAATCTCAGCCAACTATGCCTTAATGGACTTTGCTTTGTGCACAGAGGCACAGTCATGGTTCAAAAGAAAGTGCCTTACTCAAGCTGTTCCCGCAAAGATTTGAAGCATACAACTAAGGTGCTTGGCACAAGTCCTGAAAAACAACCCCATAGCAAACCTGTAGTCAGCCAGGTAATGTTTTCCTGATATTTGTCAAATCCAGGCTCGTCCATCACACTGCCAGATAGAGAAGTATAGTTTATCATTCCAGAGAACCTTGGCATTGCTCCAGATGTCAGTGTTGATGTGCTTTACACCACTGTATTCAAGGTTGGCAATGTGCTTGATGATATAAGCAGCCTTGGAAAGCCATGCCATGATGATCCAGGATGATAGTTTTTGTACTGATGTTAATACCAGAGGAGCTTTGGACTCTGCAGTTATTAAGTCAGCAGAGCGTTGTCAACTTTTATACACCATGCACCTCATCACTCCATGACCCCACTCTGTAACTTTACATGGTCTGCACTTTGTGGTTGAGTTTCTGTAGTTTCTATACGTTTCCACTTTTCAATAATACCAATCATAGTTAATAGAGGCTTATTTTGGGGAAAGAAATTTCACAAATTGACTTTTTTTAATGGGATTATCCTATTATATAGCAAATGTCTGAAAAGTCAGACTGCATGGCAAGGTGCTGGATTTTATACACCCAGGGCAATGGGACTGTGGAATGAATGGAAAAAACTAACATCAATGAATAAGACATGTGTACCACTTCACAGTATTAATAATAGTGGAATATATTACCTTAACAAATATATGCAAATAATTGTAAAGTGCAATCTACAGTATATATATTGTCGTTGGCTGCGGGGCATACACGAATTGGCCAGTATCATTGTTTTTTCCTATTTTCTAGAGCTGTAATGCAATGCCAATTTCTTATATTTCATGTTTGCATACTATAGCTTTACAAAGTGCAACTTTATTTGTTAGCTATATATGGAGGTGACTACTCTTAGTATGCACCTGTTCACATCTGGTCTCTGTTTGGAAGTGACATTCAGTCTTTGATATTTTCCTGTAGCACTGGTTGAAGAAAAGTATTTTCTAAAAACTGGCAGTAGATTAGGGAGTTTATTTTGAGTCCATCTTCAACTCAAAAAGGTCCAACTAGCTCATCCTTGATAACATCAGATCATAGAACTATCCCACCTCCACCTTGCTGGTGTCAAAGTGGAGGTCTGTACCCGTGACTGATGCAGCCACAGTCCCATCCATCTGGTTCATCATTAGTAACTCTCAGCTTATCAGTCCATATAATCTTTAAAAAGTCTAGTGATGGTCGGGTTTCAGCTTTCCTTACCTCGGCCATGTCTCTGAACCCTGAACACCTTGTATTTCAGGGCACTCCAGGAAAGTTGCTCTTCTGGAATATGACAGCACTGGAGGATAATGGCTTCCTGGACGCTTCACGAGGTAGTCACCGGAAATGGTCTTCCAACAATCTTGAAGGAGTTCCCAGAGATGCTTAGCACTTGTTGGCTCTTTTGCCTTCACTCTGCGGTCCAGCTCACCCCAAACCATCTCGATTGGGTTCAGGTCTGGTGACTGTGGAGGCCAGGTCATCTGGCATGGCCCCCATCACTCTCCTTCTTGGTCAAATAGTCCTTACACAGCCTGGAGGTGTGTTTGGGGTCATTGTCCTGTTGAAAAATAAATGATGGTCCAACAAAACGCAAACCAGATGGAATAGCATGCCGCTGCAAGTTGCTGTGGTAGCCATGCTAGTTCAGTATGCCTTCAATTTTGAATAAGTCCCCAACAGTGTCACCAGCAAAGCACCCCCACACCATCACACCTTCTCCTCAATGCTTCACGGTGGGAACCAGGCATGTAGAGTCCATCCGTTCACCTTTTCTGCGTCGCACAAAGACACGGTGGTTGGAACCAATGATCTCAAATTTGGACTCATCAGACCAAAGCACAGATTTCCACTGGTCTAATGTCCATTCCTTGTGTTCTTTAGCCCAAACAAGTCTCTTCTGCTTGTTGCCTGTCCTTAGCAGTGGTTTCCTAGCAGCTATTTTACCATGAAGGCCTGCTGCACAAAGTCTCCTCTTAACAGTTGTTGAAGAGATGTGTCTGCTGCTAGAACTCTGTGTGGCATTGACCTGGTCTCTAATCTGAGCTGCTGTTAACCTGCGATTTCTGAGGCTGGTGACTCGGATAAACTTATCCTCAGAAGCAGAGGTGACTCTTGGTCTTCCTTTCCTGGGGCGGTCCTCATGTGAGCCAGTTTCTTTGTAGCGCTTAATGGTTTTTGCAACTGCACTTGGGGACACTTTCAAAGTTTGCCCAATTTTTCGGACTGACTGACCTTCATTTCTTAAAGTAATGATGGGCACTCATTTTTCTTTACTTAGCTGCTTTTTTCTTGCCATAATACAAATTCTAACAGTCTATTCAGTAGGACTATCAGCTGTGTATCCACCTGACTTCTGCACAACACAACTGATGGTCCCAACCCCATTTATAAGGCAAGAAATCCCACTTATTAAACCTGACAGGGCACACCTGTGAAGTGAAAACATTTCCGGTGACTACCTCTTGAAGCTCATCAAGAGAATGCCAAGAGTGTGCAAAGCAGTCATCAAAGCAAAAGGTGGCTACTTTGAAGAACCTAGAATATAAGACATATTTTCAGTTGTTTCACACTTTTTTGTTGAGTATATAATTCCACATGTGTTAATTCATAGTTTTGATGCCTTCAGTGTGAATGTGCAATTTTCATAGTCATGAAAATACAGAAAATTCTTTAAATGAGAAGGTCTGTCCAAACTTTTGTCTGTACTGTATCTCCAAAAATAAAGGTTTTTGTACCTGTGTGCATTTGCAAATATTAATCTGGCTTTTTTATATTTCTTTTGGAGTAATGGCTTCTTCCTGGCAGAGTGGCCTTTCTGCCCATGTTGATACAGTACTCGTTTCTCTGTGGTTATTGACACAATCTTAGCATCTTCTGCCATCATCTTCAGAAGGTCTTTTTCTTTTCTTCTTGGGTTAATATGCACATGTCGGACCAAAGCACATTCATCTCTGGGACACAGAAACCGTCTCCTTCCTGAATGGTACGATGACTGGACATTCCCATCTTGTTTGTACTTGTGTATAATTGTTTGTACAGATGAACAAGACACCTTCAGGTATCTTGAAGTTTGTACCCAAGGATGAGCCAGACTTGTGCAAGTCCACAATTCTCTTCCTGATATCTTGGCTGATTTCTTTACACTTTCCCATGATGCTACACAAATAAACAGTGTGTTTCAGGTATGCCTTAAAATTCATCCACAGGTGTGTCTCTAATTAACTTAGATGTTGCCAAAAAACAGAAGCTTCCAAACACATGACATCATCATATGGGCAGTCCAGAACTGTTTAAAGGCATAGTAATCTTAGTGTATGTAAACTTTTGACTTTGCAGTAAGTAATAAAAATGGCATTCTCTCTCTCATTATTCTGGCATTTGACAAATATTAAAAATTATGGTAATCATAATTGACTTAAAATGGGAAAGGTTTATTCTGATTTCATCTCAGATATTGAGAAAGACATGCATATATGTCTTTTTATATAGTGTATGTAAACTTCTGGTTTCAAGTGTATATATATATATATATATATATATATATATATATATATATATATATATATATATGTGTGATGCCTCGAAAGCCCTACCCTGGGAGATGGGGGACTCGGAGTCGGGTCCTGTGATGTAGAGATGGGGTGCAGCCGTGGCCCAGACCCGCTCCGTGCCCAGGGTCGTCACACTAAAAAAAGAGATGGTACGGGCTTATACGGGTTGAGTGGCTGATCTCGACTACGCCACCTGTGGCACCTGGTGAAGGCCACCAGCGCTGCTGCAGTCCGCTGAGGCATGGTGTTATCGCAGCCGTCGTTGTTACTACTCCCCACAGGCGGAGCAGGGCCTCACGGCAGAGGGACAGGATGGAGGGGGTAGTAGTCTAGGAGGTCTGGTGCTGCGTAGTGCGGTGTAGTGCAGAATAAGAGTCCGGAGGCCATAGGGGTTAGCTTCCAGGGTTTTTACTCACGTTGAAGAGTACAGCTGCAAGGCTTCTCCCTGCTCCTCGTGGAGTTCTGCGGTCACCAGAGACGAGGGTCCGACAACCTCCGAGTAAGTCCAGCGTTCAATCAGGACCCCACACCAGAGTGTTCCTAGACTTCAGACCGGGTCATTTCCTGTCTGTGTGTGTGTAGATAGGCCGGGACTCCCTCTGAACTTCTCTCAGAAAAAGGGTACGGGTGGCAGCTCCACTCCTTCCGATACCCGGTGGGATCCTCAGGGCCTACCGGGCTTCCCTGACCAGGACATAGAGTAGCAAGGTCAGGTGTAGGGGGCCGGTACCCCTCTTGCAGCTGGAATCCCTCTGAATATATCAGGTTGGCGAGGACAGGTGGCGTACACCGCTCCGTCTGCATCCTCCCTGGGATCCATTTGCGGTGGAGCTACACTCTAAAGCTCTGGGCCTTCTTGGCCATGGTCCTTGACCGGGCTGAGACATACATTATCTGCAACCTGCCCCTCGACCCAAGGCCGAGATACGAGGGGCCGTGTCCCCGTCCTCTGCAGGTCCACACAGGATCCACGCTCAGGGAGGAGAGATCACGATGAGATAACGATCAAAAGACCAAGAGCCAAAATGGCTGTGTATTAAATATCAAATTTACAGTGTCACTAAAATGTGAGTCCTCCACCCTCACCCACTAAATGGTTCCCCTCTCTCTTGGTTCCCCAGTCTCCCGATAACCAGGAGGGCAGCACCTAGTGCATTCTAGCCCCCTCTGGTGGGAGAAGTGTGGTGTTGGATGTGAAGGAAGGGTCCTGAACATCGCACTGTTCTTACCTCAGACGAGGAACACTACTGTTATGTTCTGCTACCAGAGCTAAGGAAAGAGAGGAGATCTGTCCCTACGATAGAACTCAGCTGAATCCCTACGATGTAACAGGGAACCTAATCCTGCGATCAGACCTGCTAAAGTCCTAAGCTAGTCTGTACGGAGACCTATAGATGTGGGGAAGGAATCCCTACAAGTACTAAGGACTGGGAGGAAAATGGGACACCTCCTAACAGAAATAGTAGCAGACAGACGAACAAACAAAATATATAGAACATAGAGGTCCGTAGACCAAGCAAACTAACAGAGTTAGATACAGAGCACAGGCTAGCTAGAAAGTAGTTATACAATGAAGTCCAGCAAAGCCAGAAGGGCGGAGCAGGATTAAATAGGCCAACAAGGTCATGTGACCAGCAAAGGAAAAAACCTAAGAGCAAGGTTCTAACAGTACCCCTCCTTCTAAGAGGATCCTCCGGATCCCCTAGGACCAAGCTTATCAGGAAATCTCCTGTGAAACGCTCTGATAAGTCTGGACGCGGAAACATCATCTGACCTCACCCAAGAGTTATCCTCGGGTCCGAAACCTTTCCAGGCCACAAGATACTGCAAACTACCTCTATACCGTCTAGAGTTAAGGATGCGAGAAATTTCATATTCCCTGTCCTCCACCACCGGAGGAACAGAGGCAGAGGCGTCACCATCCGACACAACAGCTTTTTTTAACAGAGAGACATGAAATACCGGATTAATTCTCCAGGAGGTAGGAACCTCCAACCTAACAGCAGATTGGTTGACAACCTGAAGCACCTTAAAGGGCCCTACAAACTTGGGACCCAATTTCTTAGAAGGAATCCTCAACCGCAGATTCCTAGAGGACAACCAAACCATGTCACCAACAGCGAACAAAACCTCCTGTCGTTTCCTATCAAAGTAGTCTTTAGATTTTCTGTTGGCCTCCTGAAGATTACCACGCACATCCATCCAAACTCTCTCCAAATCACCGGAAAAATTCTCCTCCTCAGGCACGGCAGATCCCAACTTGGAGAACGACCCAAACGACGGATGTCTCCCAGAACAACAAAAAAAGGCGAACAACCAGCAGAAGAAGATGTATGATTGTTCAGAGCAAATTCAGCAAGTGGCAGAAACTCAGACCACCCCTCTTGATTGTCTGCCACAAAACAACGCAAGAACTGCTCAACATCCTGGTTTTTCCTTTCTGTCTGGCCATTAGATTCAGGATGATATCCGGACGAGAACGACAAATGAACTCCCAACCTGTCACAAAGGCACGCCAAAAATGAGCCACGAACTGAGGACCCCTATCAGAAACAATGTCAGTAGGAACGCCATGAAGTCTGACAATTTCCTTGACAAAGGCCTTAGCGAGAGTTTTAGCGCAGGGCAGTTTGACGAAGGGAACCAAGTGACACATCTTGCTAAAACAGTCCACGACCACCCAGATGACAGTAAAACCCTCAGAGGGGGGAAGGTCAGTTATAAAGTCCATAGCCAAATGTGTCCAAGGAGCACTGGGAACCTCCAAAGGACAAAGCAACCCCGCAGCAGGAGTATGTGAGGACTTAGATCTAGCACATATAGTACATTGACGCACCCACTTAATGACTTCCTTCTGCCATCCAGGCCACCAAAAACTGCGACCCACCAGTCTCTTGGTCTCAGAGATTCCGGGATGACCTGCCAACCGAGATTCGTGACACTCAACAAACAAATCTCTCCTAAAGGTCCCAGGCACAAACAACCTCCCATGAGGAGTGTTAGATGGGGCATTCTCCTGTGCTTTAAGAATCTCATCTTCCAAAACGGAGTCCAAAGCAGCTATCACAACACCTTCTTGTAAAATGTTCTCCTCTTTCTCAGCACCGACTATGGGAGAAAAACTGCGAGACAAGGCATCCGCCTTAACATTCTTAGTACCAGGGATGTAAGTAACGGAGAAATTAAACTGCGAGAAAAACAGTGCCCACCTAGCCTGACGGGCATTCAGGCGCTTGGCAGCATCAAGATATATCAGATTTTTATGATCCGTAAGAACCTGAACGGGAAATTCCGCACCTTCCAAGAAGTGGCGCCAGTGTTCAAATGCGAGTTTAATAGCCAATAATTCCCGATTACCAATATCGTAATTCAGTTCGGTCTCCGAAAAAAATTTTTGAAAAAAAAGGCACAGGGATGTAATCCATCCCCGTTATCCTGAGACAATACTGCGCCAACCCCCACAGAGGAAGCATCAACCTCAACCAAAAACGGCCTAGTAACATCAGGCTGCATAAGGATGGGAGCAGAGGTGAACCTCTCCTTGAGATACACAAAAGCTTCAATGGCCTCAGAAGACCACTGAACCGCATCAGCACCTTTCCTGGTGAGATCGGTCAGAGGTTTGACAATACTAGAAAAATTTTTTATGAATTTTCTGTAATAATTGGCGAAACCTAAAAACCTCTGTATCGATTTCAAACCAATAGGCCTAGGCCATTCCTGTACAGCTTGAACTTTAACCGGGTCCATCTCAAAACCTTCGCTGGAGATAATGTAACCCAAAAAACTAATTCTCTGTACAGCGAACTCACATTTCTCCAGCTTAGCAAAAAGCGAATTGTCCATTAATAACTGTAATACCTCACGTACGCTCCGCCAATGAGACTCCAGATCCGGCGAATAAATCAAAATGTCATCCAAATACACAACCATATTTTTGCCGATCAAAGGTCTAAGGATGTCATTAATAAGATTCTGAAAAAATGCAGGAGCATTAGTAAGACCAAAAGGCATAACCAGATTCTCAAAATGACCCACAGGAGTGTTAAAAGCAGTCTTCCATTCGTCACCCTCCTTCATGCGCAACAGATTGTATGCCCCCTTAAGGTCAATTTTAGAGAACCACTTGGCCCCCATTAACTGGTTAAACAGATCAGGAATCAATGGCAGTGGGTAAGGATTGCGTACAGTAATTTTGTTAATCTCACGAAAATCCAGACAAGGACGTAAACCGCCGTCCTTTTTTTTTACAAAAAAAAATCCAACCGCCACAGGAGACTTAGAGGGCCTAATGTGACCGGCGGCCAAACTTGTCTGTATGTATTCCTCCAAAGCCTTCCTCTCAGGAATAGTAAGGTTAAATAAACGACTTTTAGGAAGAGTCGCTCCAGGGACAAATTCAATAGAACAATCATAGTCTCTATGGGGAGGCAAAACCTGCGATTCCTTCTCAGAAAAAACTCTCCAAAAATCCTGAATAGGAACAGGCAATTCTCCCCTATCCAAAGCTGCAATACGCCCGTTACAACACTTGTCATAACATTTATGGCTCCAGGATTTAATTTCACTGGTAGACCAATCCAGTACAGGATTGTGAAATTTTAACCAGGGCAATCCCAATATTACTGGAGAAGGCAAGTTATTCAAAACTACCAAATCCAATTTCTCATGGTGAACATCATTAATAGTGAGAGGAAATTCACAGACCTTGAGAGTAATATTCTTCAAAGGGGAACCATCCACAGAAACCACAGCAATGGGGGATGATAAAGGTTCGGGTTTTAAATTGAGTCTTTCCAAGAATCCCCCATCAATTACATTCAGAGTAGACCCACAATCAACAAACACCCGAAATTCCATTAATTTTTCCTGAGCAATCGTGGAAGCAGCTAAAAATACACCCTTGGAATTTAAACAGGCAATACGGGCATGACTGACCATTTTTTTTTCTTTCTTCATACGAAGCTCACAGCCTTTAATCAAATGACCAGATTTTCCGCAATAGAAACACAAGCCTTCAGAAAATCTACGGTCTTTTTCTTGAGAGCGAGGTGCCACCGATCCAATCTCCATCGGTTCACCACTGTTAGTACACACATTCTCATAACCAGAAACTGACATAGCAGAGGATTTGCTCTCATTAACCCTAGCACGCAGTCTCCTATCCACCCGTATAGCTAATTGCATAGCCTGTTGCAAATCTTCAGGTGTAGGATAAGCAATTAGCAGGTCTTTAACCCTTTCATTGAGCCCAGCAAGAAATAGACTTTTCAGAGCAGAATCGTTCCACCCTGTTTGAGTAGACCAACGACGGAAATGAGTACAATATTTTTCCACATTACCTGATCCCTGTTTCAAACGTCTCAACTCAGTCTCAGCTGATGCGACACGGTCAGGATCATCATATAATAGCCCCAAAGCAGAAAAAAAACTATCCACTGATCTGAAGCATGTATCACTAGGTTGCAAAGAAAAGGCCCACTCCTGAGGCTCTTTGCGCAAAAGTGACATTATGAACCCTATGCGCTGGGATTCATCCCCAGAGAACTTGGGTCTCAAACGAAAATACAATAAGCAAGCATTTTTAAATGAAAAAAATTCTCGGTGTTCACCAAAAAATAAATCCGGCAAACATACCTTAGGCTCCAAGAAATGTGCTCCAGGACAGTTACTCACGTGCTGACGGAGCTCGGCCACCTCCAGAGAGAGTCCCTGCAGGCGATGAGCCAAATCCTGAACCGACACCATGATGGAACAGAAAAATCTTTCCTTAGAGAATTTGCAGGCTGGACTTACTGTTATGTTCTGCTACCAGAGCTAAGGAAAGAGAGGAGATCTGTCCCTACGATAGAACTCAGCTGAATCCCTATGATGTAACAGGGAACCTGATCCTGCGATCAGACCTGCTAAAGTCCTAAGCTAGTCTGTACGGAGACCTATAGATGTGGGGAAGGAATCCCTACAAGTACTAAGGACTGGGAGGAAAATGGGACACCTCCTAACAGAAATAGTAGCAGACAGACGAACAAACAAAATATATAGAACATAGAGGTCCGTAGACCAAGCAAACTAACAGAGTTAGATACAGAGCACAGGCTAGCTAGAAAGTAGTTATACAATGAAGTCCAGCAAAGCCAGAAGGGCGGAGCAGGATTAAATAGGCCAACAAGGTCATGTGACCAGCAAAGGAAAAAACCTAAGAGCAAGGTTCTAACAACTACACTCCATTAGAGAAGTGCAGCATCCCTGTGGCGGTCGAACCCTCAGGGGCGCCACATTCCCCCCTGGTGAAACACAGCACGTCCGCAGGCTGCAAAAGAGTAATACCTAGGAAAGTTTTCTTTTTATATAACAATAAACCATCTTCCCTTTATGGGAGGCACATCTTCTTAAACGTTTCAAACATAATATATAATACAAAAGTACAAAAGTATAAAATTATAAAAGTGCTAGCATTTTCCAGAGACATTTGTGCACAGACAGATGGGTTAAAGTGCAAGGACGAAGAGTCAGTTCAGATGCGCGAGGGACCTGTCCCAAACCCACAACGTGGGCCCTGGGGTGGCTGCAGAGCATGAAGATCCCGAGTTGGACCTCCAGGAGAGCCACCCTGACAGTTTTTTTTTCTGAGGTCTGAGGTAGAAATATCCGCGGTTTTACATAAAACCAATAAGGAGCACCTAAAGAGATGCAAACTATTTACAGGGTAAGAGTCTGTCTGCTGCAAGTCCGCAGGGACCAATGTCTCTAGAAACCGGGATAAACAAATCAAAACATAAACGTCAACATAATAATTTTAAACAGGTTACAGCCGCCGGGGCTGCTTAGATCTCGGGTTCCCTCCTGGGAAAAGGCTCGTTCCTCCCGACGGAGGCTTACCGGTCCTCTGAGGCTGAGCGCGAGGGGGCGTCGCTCCCGGACACCTTGTGGATATCCAGGGCATTCCACCCCCGCACCCCATGGTGGCGGGTGTAAGTAACTACGTCACCCGGGAAGAGGTTCTGGCCAGGGTGTCCCTTCTTTAGACGCGGCTTGACATCCCGCCTGCTGACAAAAACGTCGTCCTGGTAATGGGGACTCCTTATGAACCCCCACCCCGCCTCATGGCGGATGACTTGCCGTTCCACACGGGGACTTGGACGGGTTGCCTCTTCCTGTCGGGCCCAGGACTTGGCAGCCTTGGCCCGCACCTCGAGGCGCTCGCAGTGGATCTCCCTCTGGCGTTGCTCCCGAGTGAGTTGGAGAATCTGCTCACGGCACCGCTCGCTCCTCCTCTGCGCTTCAGCCCGGGTCTCCCGGCGGAAGCCCATCAGGTCCCCCGCTGGTTGTCCCAGACCCACTCCTCAGCCTCCGGCCAGGTGACTGTCGGTGCAGGTAGCGGTGTCATAAGGGGTTGCTGCGGGTCCTCTGTAAGTGTGGACCAGTCCGGGTTGGGGTCGGTGGACACCCCAGCAGCCTCAGGCACTTCTGATTCGGGAGTTGGGCGGCAGTGCAGGTCTCCGCCTATGGCTGAAGCTTGCAGCTCCGGGGCAAAGACCTGCTCCCAGGTGACTGCGCCGGGCAGGAGATATTCGGCCATGAGGTCCAGTATGGGTACGGTAGGCTCAGCAGCCGGGGCAGGGGCAGTACACTCACCCGCCTCTGGGCCACTGGCGACCTCTGTCACTGCTTCTCCCTGAGCTCCAGCTCCTTGGTGGTGGGTCCGGATGCGCAGCAGCATGTCTTCCCGCCACGCAGCAGACGCCGCCTTCTGGGCCTCATCCAGTCTCCGTGCAAGACCCGGGGCTTCCTGATGGAGAAATGCTATACCTCCCACTGTGAGTCTGGTGCCGCTTCATTCCCTGTCGGGGGAAGGACCTGGACTGGGTTCGGAAGGCTCCGTTTGTTGCGCTCCAGCAGCGTCCATGTCCGCTCCTGAAGGCCGCCAAACTCCAACTGCAATGGCCGCACCTTGTTGTTTTTCTTCTTCCTCCTCTTTCGGGGCAGTTCCTGGGCGGTATGCTGACAGGCACGCCTTCGTTCAGCCCATCCGGTTTGACGGGCATTATCCCGCGGACAGTTTCTGATGGAAGGGGCAGTCCGCACTTTTGGCGCCAAGCGGGAGCCCAGCCCACGATGGGAGGTATTAGAAGACCGTCTTTCTACAGCACTATGGCGCCTGTTCTTCTTGGGCGGGTGCCATTTTAAGTGAAAACGACAGTCCAAGATGTGAGGCACACAGTACCTGGTAGCAATGAGTAATTCATTCCTTTGCTGCGGGCACGCGATTCTGCCGACTACGCCAGAAAAATGTGAAGCCTCGAAAGCCCTACCCTGGGAGATGGGGGACTCGGAGTCGAGTCCTGTGATGTAGAGATGGGGTGCAGCCGTGGCCCGGACCCGCTCCGTGCCCAGGGTTGTCACACTAAAAAAAGAGATGGTACGGGCTTATACGGGTTGAGTGGCTGATCTCGACTACGCCACCTGTGGCACCTGGTGAAGGCCACCAGCACTGCTGCAGTCTGCTGACGCATGGTGTTATCGCAGCCGTCGTTGTTACTACTCCCCACAGGCGGAGCAGGGCCTCAGGGCAGAGGGACAGGATGGAGGGTGCAGTAGTCTAGGAGGTCTGGTGCTGCGTAGTGCGGTGTAGTGCAGAATAAGAGTCCGGAGGCCATAGGGGTTAACTTCCAGGGTTTTTACTCACGTTGAAGAGTACAGCTGCAAGGCTGCTCCCTGCTCCTCGCGGAGTTCTGCGGTCACCAGAGACGAGGGTCCGACAACCTCCGAGTAAGTCCAGCGTTCAATCAGGACCCCGCACCAGAGTGTTCCTAGACTTCAGACCGGGTCATTTCCTGTCTGTGTGTGTGTAGATAGGCCGGGACTTCCTCTGAACTTCTCTCAGAAAAAGGGTACGGGTGGCAGCTCCGCACCTTCCGATACCCGGTGGGATCCTCAGGGCCTACCGGGCTTCCCTGACCAGGACATAGAGTAGCAAGGTCAGGTGTCGGGGGCTCTTGCAGCCGGAATCCCTCTGAATATATCAGGTTGGCGAGGACAGGTGGCGAACACCGCTCCGTCTGCATCCTCCCTGGGATCCATTTGCGGTGAAGCTACACTCTAAAACTCCGGGCCTTCTTGGTCATGGTCCTCGACCAGGCTGAGACATACATTATCTGCAACCTGCCCCTCGACCCAAGGCCGAGATACGAGGGGCCGTGTCCCCGTCCTCTGCAGGTACACACAGGATCCATGCTCCGGGAGGAGAGATCACGATGAGATAACGATCAAAAGACCAAGAGCCAAAATGGCTGTGTATTAAATATGAAATTTACAGTTTCACAAAAATGTGAGTCCTCCACCCTCATCCACTAAATGGTTCCCCTCTCTCTTGGTTCCCCAGTCTCCCGGTAACCAGGAGGGCAGCACCTAGTGCATTCTAGCCCCCTCTGGTGGGAGAAGTGTGGTGTTGGATGTGAAGGAAGGGTCCTGACCATAGCACTGTTCTTACCTCAGAGGAGGAACACTACACTCCATTAGAGAAGTGCAGCATCCCTGTGGCGGTCGAACCCTCAGGGGCCCCACATATATATATACACATACAGTAAATACTGTACATATGAGGGCCACTGTCCAAGAACAATATATGGGCCCTTTGCAGTCTATTAGCTCATCATTGTTACGCTCCTAGGTGGCGCACATGGTTCGTGGACCCACTGTGAAATGAGCCGGACTTACCGTGGAGGGGCGAGACTAAGCAGCTACCTTGGTGTTCACTGGAGCCTCCAGTGGTGAGGTCAGGCTTGTGTGGCAGATAGCTGCCAGGTGCACTCCAGGGCAGGATGGCCACTTGGGACAAGTTCAGACTGTGCTGGCAGGATGGTCACTGGGACTGATTCACACTGTGCAGGCAGGACAGCCACTGGGACTAGTTCACACTATGCAGGCAGGACGACTACTGGGACAGGTAATGACTATGCCAACAGGACGGCCACGGGGACAAGTTCAGACACATAGGTCTCGGGATAGCAGACAGGTATGGCCGATGCGCCACGGTACAATACAGGTACTGCAGACGTGATTTCGGGACATGGACAAGACCAAAGCGGTCACACAAAGCAGGGACAACTGTGACGGACTAATGGTACACAGAATACAGGATATGGGATACTAAACAGACTAGGGATGGGGGACGTGGTAACATACAGTTGCATACACACCAACCACCTAACACAGAACTATAGGGGTTGCTGAGGCACCTCCCTATTGGGGAGGGTGCCTGATATACAAGATGTCTCCCAGCAATTGGCTGGGAGACACTTTGCATGTAAACACACATTAACTAGTTGCTGGGAGCATTTACCATGTGTGCGTGCTGCCCTTTTAAGAACAGGGGAGCGCATACAAGTGCCCTAGGCACGCTGCCGGGACAGAGTGTGGAGTGCACAGAGGAGGGATGTGGCAGGAGCAGGCTGGGGACCGCGCCATGTACTGGAGCGGTGAGTACGCCAGTGTCCCTGCATGGATGGAGAAGGGGACATCATGTAGGGGCACTGGGCATAGCAATCCATCCCCCCCCCTTTACGCCCCCTCTTCTTCAAGCTCCTGATGACTCTTTGCAGAGAAGATGGACTCAAATTCTTCTTCCTGAACCTCCACCACCTTTCTTCAGGACCACGTTCTCTCCAATCCACAGGGAATAGTCACATCTCCCACCTTCTTCTTGACCAGAATTTCTCTCACCGGCTGGACATCATCGAAGCAGGACAAAGTGGATATGGAAACAGAGACCTTAATTTGCAGAGTCTCTCTTAGTCCGGTAGGAATAGCTGTTCCCTTTGAGGACACAAAGATGGAATGAAACTCCTCTTCCTGGATGATGGACAGTAGAGACTCAGAGGATGTCTTCACCTTGACGTTTTTATCCTGTGACCACCTCGAACAAGAAGATACCTTCACAGGGTCGATCTTCCCATTGGTCTCATCCAGAATACATCCATCAGGTGGTAGGACTTTAGGAAACCGGCCATTGAAATCATCGCCTGCTGGAGAGAATGGCATCACAGGCATTCCAGCTGGAAGTACAGGAACCAGGCACTTCTCGTGACACGACTTAAGAATGAATCAAGTACGGTTGGTTAGTTGAACCGGACTCCTCCACAGGACACGTAAACGTTTAAATTCAGTGGTGAAGAAGCTCCTCTCTCACCTAGGGAAGCTTCACACACAGGCCCTAGGATTAGGAGTTTAGATCTCTTAGGACAGTTACGAATGAAGTGCTCTGCACTACCACAGCCGAAGCACACTCCTTGGCACCACCATCCTCAGGCTGCCGCTGCACCAGCCTAACCCAATCAACCTGCATGGGTTCGAACAGGACCGCTGTTTCAGGAGGCTGGTGAAAAAGCAGTCCGGAAAAGAGGGAGCCAGGAGGGTCAGTCTTCTTTCACGTGTCACCTCTTTGATTCGCTCTTGAAACTGGAAATCGATTTGGATTGTCAGGGAGATTAATTCGTCTAGGGAGGTCGGGATGTCACGTCCAGCCAACTCGTTCTTGATCCTTCCAGATAATCCTTCTCAGAACGGCCACTGAGACTGTTCACACTGTGCAGGCAGGACGGCCACTGGGACAGGTACTGACTATGCCAACAGGGCGGCCACAGGTACAGGTTCAGACACACAGGTCTTGGGATAGCAGACAGGTACCGCCGATGCGGCCACGGGGTACAAGTACAGCAGTTGCAATTTCGGGAAAGGGACACCGCCAAAGTGGTCACAGGAAACAGGGACAACTGTGGTGGACTAACGGGACACAGAATACAGGATATGGGATACTAAACAGACTAGGAATTGAGGACCTGGCAACATACAGTTGCATTCACACCAACCACCTAACACAGAACTATAGGGGTTGCTCAGGTACCCTCCTATTGGGAAGGGTGCCTTATATACAAAATGTCTCCGAGCAATTGGCTGGGAGACACCTTGCAGGTGAACACACATTTAACTAAATCCCTCCCAGCAGTTTACCATGTATGTGCGCTGCCTCTTTAAGAACAGGGGAGTGCGCGTACGCACACCCTAGGCATTCCGCCAGGACACAGTGCAGTGTGCACAGTGGAGGGAGGGGGCAGGAGCACGCCGGGGACCGCGTCGTAGACCGGAGAGGTGAGTACGCCGGCGTCCCTACATGGAGGGAGAAGGGGACACCATGCAGTGGCACTGGGCATAGCGCTATAATCATAATGCTCTATTCCACCTGCTTTGGAGGTGAAAATAGACCCACCTAACTCTCGGGCCCCTGTGCAGCTGCACAGGTTGCACCAATGATATGTCTGCCCCTAGACATCACCATACATTGGGTTCCCTCCTTTGCGATGCTTTGCCAGGCCTTTAGTGCAGCTGACTTCAGTTGTTGCTTGCTTGTGTCAAGATTCCACCACCCACAGGTGTCCTGGATGCACTGAGTGACAGCTCAGCAGCCCTATAGAATCAGGGTTGTGCTGTGCTGTCAGTATTGTGAGGGCAGTGCAGCCATCCAATCTGCAGCAGGGGCGTGTTGAGCTGTCAGTATTGTGAGTGACAGCTCAGCCATCTAATCTGAGGCAGGGATGTGTTGAGCTGTTAGTACTGTGAGTGACAGCCTAGCCGCCAATCAGGATAGAGGTGTGTTGGGTTTCTTCAAGGTGTCTCCTGTTCTGTGTTCTGGGTGATTATCTGGCTAATTAACTGGCTGTCAGTGTTTAACTATTGCCAATCATAGCTTTAGCATGGTGGTGTGTGTTTGCGTTATTTTTCAGAGCTCTATTTCTGATCTTTTGCTGCCCGACCTTGGACCTTTCCTTTTATCTGCCATTTGCATAGCACCTTTGTCTTGATCAGCTACCTCCCTGGAATTCTGACTTCAGATTGTGACCTGAATACTGCTTTTTCTTATCCTTCTGTTGACGAGCTGTCTTGGTATCTGACCCCGGAACTCTTCACTACCTTCTCTCGCGGCTTGTCCGTGAGTAGTGATGCAATATCACATTTGTGACTCAGTGTCACATGACAACTGGGCGTATACCTTTTTTTCCCCACCAGTATGGATCCAATTCATACACTTTGAGATCAGATGGCAAATCTGACCCAGGTGATTCAGGATCTGGCCAAGGAGCATCAGAATCACAAATTGTCACAGTTCTAGTTGCACGGTCAGTTTTCTAGTGTGATGAGTAGAGATGAGCGTTGTTCTACTCGAACTGTTCGCCAATCTCAAATTCGAGCTGTTTTGGGCGGTGTTCGAGCCGGTCGGCGAACACGAACAATTTGAGAAAAATTCGGCTGTTCGAGGTTATGTTCGATAACTGTTCGTGCACCAAAATCATAACTGGATTTTTTCTCAGTAATGATGAAAATTAATGTTAATACGCAGTTTGAGTGTACAGCGGGGCGGGGGGAGGGGCAGGGGATGGATCTCTGCAGGAACAATGAAGATCTCCATTTTTTTTTCTCTTTCCCGCATTTGCAGTGGGGAGGTGCAATCTGTCAGCCTATCAGCAGCGCACACACGGAGCGAAGTGCTTTTTTTCACACAAGCAAGGGCATGTGTGATTGGCAGTGTATGTCACATGTCCTTGCCCTATAAGACCAAGCCATTTTCCCCGTCGCCACCATTTTCTCACTGCTGCAGCTGCGTGTTAGACGGCACCGCTGTTGCTGTGTGTGCTATACCTTGTTAATTTCAAGCCAATTTTCGCACAAATATACAGATAGCTTGGGAGTAGGGAATAGTTGTGATTGCAGTCCTTTTAAGGACTAGGTTACAGCATTTCCTACGACTTTTATCAGGGAGGTCTGTGCTCTTAAATAGATAGGTTGTGGGAGTAAAGACTAATTGTAATTGGAGTCCTTTTCAGGACTAGGTTACATGAGTTCCTATCAGTTTTTGCCAGGCAGGTCTGTGCCAGTGCTGTGCAAGTTTTTTTCACAGCATTTGGCTGAATCTAGCAAAGCTAATCCTTTTTGGCCTATTGCAGAGTGTGTTAGTCAGTGGAGTAGCCTATCTGTGTTGCAAGATATAACACCTGTGTATAGAATACCAATTTTTTTACTGCACCTAGTGAAGTAAAATCTTTTGGGCATAGCATCATTCTATTAGTCCATCTATACTGACCTCCATCAGGTTGCAAACTGAATATAATTTTTTTCTGCATCTAGCTCTGAAAAAATATTTGGGCTTCTAGCGGTGTGTGGGACTTGGTCTATTAGTCCATCTATACTGACCTCCATCAGGTTGCAAATTAAAAATAATTTTTTTCTGCATCTAGCTCTGAAAAAATATTTGGGCTTCTAACGGTGTGTGGGACTTGGTCTATTAGTCCATCTATACTGACCTCCATCAGGTTGCAAATTAAAAATAATTTTTTTCTGCATCTAGCTCTGAAAAAATATTTGGGCTTCTAGCAGTGTGTGGGACTTGGTCTATTAGTCCATCTATACTGACCTCCATCAGGTTGCAAATTAAAAATAATTTTTTTCTGCATCTAGCTCTGAAAAAATATTTGGGCTTCTAGCAGTGTGTGGGACTTGGTCTATTAGTCCATCTATACTGACCTACATCAGGTTGCAAATTAAAAATAATTTTTTTCTGCATCTAGCTCTGAAAAAATATTTGGGCTTCTAGCAGTGTGTGGGACTTGGTCTATTAGTCCATCTATACTGACCTACATCAGGTTGCAAATTAAAAATAATTTTTTTCTGCATCTAGCTCTGAAAAAATATTTGGGCTTCTAGCAGTGTGTGGGACTTGGTCTATTAGTCCATCTATACTGACCTCCATCAGGTTGCAAATTAAAAATAATTTTTTTCTGCATCTAGCTCTGAAAAAATATTTGGGCTTCTAGCAGTGTGTGGGACTTGGTCTATTAGTCCATCTATACTGACCTACATCAGGTTGCAAATTAAAAATAATTTTTTTCTGCATCTAGCTCTGAAAAAATATTTGGGCTTCTAGCGGTGTGTGGGACTTGGTCTATTAGTCCATCTATACTGACCTCCATCAGGTTGCAAATTAAAAATAATTTTTTTCTGCATCTAGCTCTGAAAAAATATTTGGGCTTCTAGCAGTGTGTGGGACTTGGTCTATTAGTCCATCTATACTGACCTCCATCAGGTTGCAAATTAAAAATAATTTTTTTCTGCATCTAGCTCTGAAAAAATATTTGGGCTTCTAGCAGTGTGTGGGACTTGGTCTATTAGTCCATCTATACTGACCTCCATCAGGTTGCAAATTAAAAATAATTTTTTTCTGCATCTAGCTCTGAAAAAATATTTGGGCTTCTAGTGGTGTGTGGGACTTGGTCTATTAGTCCATCTATACTGACCTCCATCAGGTTGCAAATTAAAAATAATTTTTTTCTGCATCTAGCTCTGAAAAAATATTTGGGCTTCTAGCAGTGTGTGGGACTTGGTCTATTAGTCCATCTATACTGACCTCCATCAGGTTGCAAATTAAAAATAATTTTTATCTGCATCTACAGTACCTCTGAAAAAATATTTGGGCTTCTAGCAGTGTGTGGGACTATTTGTGTTAGTCCATCTATACTGACCTCCATCAGGTTGCAAATTCAAAATAATTTTTTTCTGCATCTAACCCAGCCAATAGTTTTGGCCTAATACCACAGTTTGGCCACTCAGCTCTGCTCGGTTACCATCCATTGTTTTTTTGTGCAAACAACTCCAGAGTTGTGAATTAGTTAACCACCAAAATGAGTGGAAAAAGGCCTGCTGCTGGTGGAAAGGGGAATAGGCGTGTTGGGAAGGGGAAAAAAGGTTGTGTCCGTGGGGTAGGTGTTAAAGCAACAGTAACATCTGCAGAAGAAAGACCATCTTCCAGCCAAACTAAAATGTCTACTTCTTTTAGCGGACAATGTGATAAGATCCCTTTCTTACGGCCACGCCAATCGCTACAAATTCCAGATGAGGCACAAAAACAGCAGGTGCTTCAACGGATATCAAGTGCTCCTTTAAGTGGTCTCTCCTCCACATCAACTTCAACATCACAAATACTCCAGTCCTCAAAGGTGTCACCCAAATCGCACTTGCTTCCTCACAGCTCCCAAATCTCCAGCTGCCCGTCTGAGTATGAGGTAGAACAGATGGTTGAGTCTGCAGAGCTGTTTACTCATACTATAGCCTGGGAATCAGAGGTCGACTCCAGCGCTTCTGTGAATCCAGACGAGGAAATGATCTGCACTGATGCCCAGAATCTTTATGAGTCGGATCCAGGACCAGACGCAGAAGGTTCTGACCATAATGTAGACCCTCATTCCCAAACTGTAACTCCTGTTGGTGGAGACAATGAGGAAGACGATGATAAGACTCAAATACCTGATTGGAGCGACAACTTTAGTTTTTTGTCAGGGCAGGAACAGGTTGGCTCTGAGGACGACGGGTGTGATAACGCACAGGGTGATGATGATGAGGTCGGAGATCCCACTTACTGTCAACCCACAGTCAGCCAAGAGATGAGGTCAGCAGAGGAGGTGGAGGAAGATGCTAGTGACGACGAGGTCAGGTTGCGCCTTCCTGGACAGAGACGTAGTACTGGAAGCACGTCAACAACTGCATCCTCAAACACAACTCTGCCTCTCACCACAAGTCGTGGTGGCTCTTCAGGTCGCATGGGTGCTAAGCCTTGCATAGCCTGGGCATTTTTTCAGATCGATAAAGATGACCCAACTCGTGTTATCTGTAACATTTGTCAGCAAAAGCTAAGTAGAGGCCAAAAAATACATAGTTTGAGTACTTCATGCATGAACCGGCACATGGACATGAAGCATAAGTTGCAGTGGGAAGCTCAGTGTGCTACAATGCGGCCTAGCCGGCCGGGCCAATCACCGTCTGCCATATCTTGTGCATCCGCGGCCTCTTCATCCTCTGTGACTGGGGGGACAGCAGTCACACCTGTTTTGGGGCGCAGACCTGCCACCTCTTTACCCGCAACAGCCAGCGTGATTTGTGGCACCCCAGGGGTCTGGTTTTCCACAGTAATGTAATGTTATGTCTGAGAGCAGGTGGGAGGTCCTTTGGTCAGGGATCCTGTGCATGCCACACCTCCTGCCCAGTCTTGGGAGGGGAAGAACTTCCCCTGTATAAACCCGGGGCTGAGGCAGGGTGAGTCAGACAAGTGGAGTAGAGACAAGAAGCAGCATAGGAAACAGCAGAGTTACAAGGAGTCAGGGGCTGGCAGCTGCAGAGCTCGCCCTGACTAAGAAGACTTCTTACCGGACCCGGAGTCCGAGGCTGTGGGGACTAACTCCTACCCAGCAGCAGAATCCGTCAGGCAGGGGATTTCAGGTCCTCTGGCCCAGAAGCCCGAAGGCACGGTCACACGCGTGGGACCAGCACCGCCATCGTGGAGCGGAAGCCATTAGAAGGCCCCGAGTCACCGGCCATACGGGTGAGCACCACACGGTACACTCAGGGACGTGGGCTACTTACATCAGCTTCTAGCAAGGTAGCCAGAAGAGTACAGTCAGTTTGGGAGGCCTACAACTACGCCTGGCCAGGGGAGATCCCATCTGCTCAAGGACTGACCAGGCCCCGTTCGCTAGCAAGTACTCCGGGAGGGTCTATCGTTGTTACCAGTAAAGACCCTGAACTACACCGTACCGTCTCTGAGTGGTTCCTGCTACCCCCATCATCCACGTCGGCTGCCCTGAGACCATACCCCTCCCGTTGGGGGTTATACTATCACACTGCATAATCCTACCATCGGCCTCAGCGGTCTGCCCCGCAGCAGCAGCTCCCTGGCTGCACTCAACGGGTGGCGTAGTCATCAACTATTTACTACTAGTAGACTGCCGTCCAGTTTGACTCCCTGGGCACGGACCGGGTCACCGCCACGAGACTACAACCCTCCACGGATCCGGCTCCGGGTAAGCTCCCGCGTGCGCACCGCAGCGCGACACAGGCCCAGGGGCGCGTCAACTTTGGCGTAGTCGGCAGGATTTCGTGCCCGCAACCACCGGGTACTGCGTGCCTGAAAAGCAAAGACTGTTCAAACTTACCAGTGGTGAAGATTCCCGCTATCCGTGGAGGTTTCCCGCCATCCGGCGCCATCTTCTACCTTCTTCCCGCCATCCGCGAAGTTTTCCCGCCATCCGGCGCCATCTTCGACCTTCTTCCCGCCATCCGTGGAGTTTTCCCGCCATTGGACGCCATCTTGAGGACGCCGCGCGGGAAGAAGAGGGGCGTGGACTCCGAAAGCGCGCGAGAACTGAAGCCCCGCCTCACGTCCGGACGTTGCGTAAGGTCCTGGAAGGAGCCCAGCAGACGCCGACGTCACAGGAGCGCGACGGAAGGTCCTCAACCCTGACGATCCACTGCGGAGCCGCGGCCTACGGAAGAGGATCATCGCAAGGTAGGCCACGGTCCACTAGGGGGGAGGAAGATGTCGGATACGGAGGAGAGCTTCACTGCCTCAACCCCCGCCAGCGCTACCGCTGCTGCAGTTATGCCCTTCACCATGCCCTATATCCCGGGAGCAGCTTGGCTACCCCAGTACTCAGGGGAGTCACATACCCTGCATGACTTTAGAGAAAAGCTGGATAGCCTCTTCCAGGTGTACCCCCTCACAGAAGAGCAAAAAGTGAGCATCCTGGTGGCCCAACTAACAGGGGCAGCCAAAAGGGAAGTAAAATCCTGGCCACCTGGGAGGAAGACTGCCGCAGGGATACTAACCCGGCTGAAGGACACCTTTGATACCCGCACCTCAGCCGAGATTAAGCTTAGATTCTACGGGTGCAAGCAGCGAGCGCATGAGAGTATAAGGGACTATGCACTAAACCTACAAGAGGCCCTGAGGGCCATAAAGCAGACCGACCCTGATGGGGTGGGAAACGAGGACAGGCTGTTGACTGAACAATTTATAGAGGGTTTATATTGCAATGCCCACCGAACCCAGTTGCGGGCAATGGCCTTACAGGATCCCCATCTGGACTTTGCACAGTTCAAGGACAGAGCCATCCGGGTGCTCCGAGAACCGGCACCAGGTGGCGTTGTGACCCACAGACGCCCCACTACCACTTACTACCAGGAGGCGGCGCCCTTGTCAGCAGGGCCTGTGGGAGCTGATGCGCAGGCTTTGGACAATGACCCGGCTCCAGACCTACACCATCAGGTCCAAGAGCTAGCTAAGAGCGTTGCTGCGCTAACCCGAACTGTGCAGTCTTTACAGGTTTCCACCCCAGGGAAGATCCAGCTGGCATCCGGACCGGAGGACATCCCGTGGCGTCGACCAAGGAGGACCCCACCGGCCAGAGGAAGACCCAGTGACCGATACAGTGAGGACGGACGACCCATCTGCCGCCGCTGCAATCAACCCGGACATATGGCAAGGTACTGTTCTTTAAACGGGCACAACCTGGGGTAGAGGGCCAACCCCCAGGAAAAAGATCACCAGGCCCATCGAACTGGCACGACAGATATGTGGGAGGACCTCCAGTCTTGCCTGTGGTACTGGATGGCATTCCCATGAGTGCCCTACTGGACACCGGGTCACAGGTCACCACCATCCCGTACGTGCTCTTCAAGCAGTACTGGAATGACTCGGATATTACCCGCTACCCCGACGACGACTTGAGTATCATCGCCAGCAATGGTCAGCCCGTGCCACAGATCGGATTTAAAGAGGTGACCATCAAAATTGGTAGAGTCGAACTGGCCGCACAGGGACTGATCATTGTAGATATTGATAAATATTAGAGTCACCCAAAAATAACTCTAGGAACTAATGTAATTGAAAATTGTCTTGCAGAGGTGATTTTCCTTTTACAGCAGGTTGCCAAGAATGCCAGCTCCGGCGAGCAGCGGGTGCTCCAGAAAGAGATCCGGGCACTGATGCAACGGCAACAAGTGGAACTCTCCGGCGGTGAGATTGGTAGCGTAAGAATGTGTGACCCTTTTCCTATTGCCATGCCCCCAAAAAGTGAAATGATGATTTGGTGCCGGGCAGCTATTGGTCTGAGAGGTAGAGATTACCAGGCAATGGTAGAACCAGTTTACTCAGACAGTAGGCCCACCATTTTGACAGCACGGGGGGTCGTCAATGTACGCCATGGGAGGGTGCCCGTTCGCATAATAAATATCGGGGAGAGGGAAGTGTACCTGCCCCGGTATGCCACGCTAGCCAAATTATATATCACTAATCAAAATTCTATACAATCTGTGGAACCCTTGCCTCCATCTCACCCGGAGGAAGGTAACGGCTCTAAGAAAGACATGGAGGACTGGTGTCAGCAACTACATCTGGGTACTGACTCCACTCCCTCACATCAGAAACAAGGAGTCTATCGGGTGGTTCAAGAGTATGAGAGAGTGTTTAGTAAACACCCGTTAGACTTCGGGCGAGTCAAGGGGGTAGAACATCGCATCCCCACGGGAGATCATCCTCCCATAAAAGAGAGGTATCGACCCGTACCCCCTGCACATTACCAACACGCCAAGGGGATGCTTAGAGACATGAAGGAGGCTGGGGTAATCCGGGATAGTTGTAGCCCCTGGGCAGCCCCATTAGTTTTAGTCAAAAAGAAAGACAACACCATGAGGATGTGTGTAGATTACCGGAAAATCAACCGTATCACACACAAGGATGCGTACCCCTTACCAAGGATAGAGGAGTCATTGGCTGCTTTAAGATCTGCTAACTTCTTCTCTACCTTGGATCTCACTAGCGGGTACTGGCAGGTTCCTGTAGCAGAGGCGGACCGGGAGAAGACCGCATTCACCACCCCGATGGGACTTAGCGAGTTCACCTGCATGCCGTTCGGACTCTGCAACGCACCAGGAACCTTCCAACGCCTAATGGAGTGTTGTCTGGGCCACAGAAACTTCGAGACGGTCCTGTTGTACCTGGACGATGTCATCGTATATTCCAAGACGTATGAGGACCACCTGAAACACCTGGCGGAAGTGTTCGAGGCTCTGGCGAGTTACGGCCTAAAGGTGAAACCCTCCAAGTGTCACCTCCTGAAACCAAAGGTGCAGTACCTGGGACACGTAGTGAGCGCTGACGGAGTGGCTCCCGACCCTGATAAAATCACCGCAATTAAGGAATGGCCAAGCCCCTCCAGCGTAAAAGAAGTGCGGCAGTTCCTCGGGTTGGTAGGCTACTACCGAAGGTTTATTCCCGGTTTCACCAAAAAGGCAGCACCTATGCAGGACCTCCTGATAGGCCAGTCCCGGAAGGCCAAGAACCAGAAGCCGCCCTTCAAATGGGAAGAGCTGGAAGAAGAGTCCTTCCGCCAGCTGAAGATGGCCCTCACGGGGGACGAAATCCTGGCGTACCCGGATTATAGCCAGCCCTTTATCCTCTACACCGACGCCAGTAACATCGGGCTAGGAGCCGTACTGTCCCAGATCCAGCAGGGGAAGGAACGAGTAATCACCTACGCCAGCCGAAAACTGCGACCCACCGAAAGGAACCCCGAGAATTATAGCTCATTTAAGTTAGAGTTCCTGGCCGTAGTATGGGCAATCACTGAGCGCTTTAAGCATTACCTCGCTTCTTCCCGGTTCACCGTGTACACGGATAACAACCCGCTGACACACCTGGACACGGCAAGACTCGGTGCCCTGGAGCAGAGGTGGATGGCCCGTCTGTCCAACTATGAGTTCACAATTAAATACCGGGCAGGACGCTCCAATACCAACGCGGACGCCCTGTCCAGGATGCCCAACCTGCCGGACGGAGGAGAAGATCCGGAGGGACTGGAAGAAGTTGAACTCCCTGCGTTCCACCGTCATGGGACTATTCAGTATTCCCACCGGGTAAGGAGTAAGCAGGCTGCTACGTTGAACCCCTTACCCCACTACAACTGGGCGGAAACGCAAGACAGCGACCCTGCCGTCCGACTGGTGAAGGAGATGCTGACTCGGCCGGAGGCTCGCTTTGAACCAGACGCTCCGGAGGAAGACAAACAACTATGGGCAGAGAAGAGTCGACTGTTCCTTTACAAAGGGAAGTTGTGCCGCAGAATGGTTAACTCCCGGACGCATGAATTACTCTGGCAAGTAGTGGTGCCACGAAGAGACGCAGCCATGGTGATGGAGGCATACCACGACGGAGCTGGACACTTTGGGTGGAAAAAGCTGGAGTTCCTGCTGCGCGAGCGGTTCCACTGGGTAGGCATGAGGGGAACCATCGAGAAGTGGTGCAGAGATTGTGGCCCGTGCAACCTGAGAAGGAAGGACCGAGCCAGCCAGAAGACTCCCCTGCAGTCCATCGTCACCCGGCAACCGTTGGAACTGGTAGCCTTGGATCATGTAAAACTGACCCCAAGCAGAAGTGGCTACGTCTACGCGTTAACCATCGTGGATCATTACTCCCGGTTCTTGGTTGTCGTCCCCGTCAAGGACTTAACGGCTCAAACAGCAGCTAGAGCCTTCCAGCAGCACTTCTGCCGTCCACACGGGTACCCGGACCAAGTGCTGACGGACCAGGGACCTGCCTTTGAAGCGGAGGTCTTTCAGGAATTCTGCAATCTGTATGGCTGCCGGAAGATAAGGACGACACCCTACCATCCGCAGACTAATGGACTTTGTGAAAAAATGAACCAGGTGGTAATGGATCTTCTAAAAACGTTGCCCCTGGAAGAACGCAGTCTGTGGCCTGAAAAGTTGCCCGATCTGCTGGACCTATACAACCACATCCCGGTAGGTTCCACCAACTGTACCCCGGCTTACCTAATGAGGGCAAGACCTGGTAAGTTACCTGTTGACCTGGAAATGGGAGTCCTGACCCCCGAGGACACTTCACCAGAAACAGACTGGGACACAGAGAGGCAGCAGCAGTACCGGAGAGTACAGGAGAGCGTGGAGCGAAGTCTCTGTCAGGCTAGGGAAAGACAAGAGAAAACTTACAACCAGTATGCTCCCGCTGTTCCCCTGGTACCCGGAGAGCAGGTCTTGAAGAGGAAGAGACGGCTCCACAAGTTGGACGACCAGTGGGAGAAGGACCCGTACACCGTACTGCCCTCAAGCCACGAGAACCCGAAGGTCTGTACCATCAGTAAAGACGGAGGGGAAACCACAGCCATTGTATCCCGGGGCCACCTGAAGAAGTGTCCCGAACAACTGAGGAACCCTGAAGAGGAACAAGAAGACCATCGACCCGTGGAAGAAAGGGAAGATATGGTTAGTACCGTGCTCGGGGACTTCCCTCAGTCTTGGACTCAAGTCAATGGTGCAGTTGTGGTACCCGTACTCACCTTCCTCCAACCATCACCCCAAGAACCTACGGAGCAACGGGTAGAGCTGGAAGAACAGCCGGTCCAGGAGGCAGAAGACTCCACACAAGCAGAACAGGAGACTCAACCCTCTGCTTATAGTGAGCCTGCCGTACCCCTAGTGAGACAAAGAGCCGGTAGACAGCTGCCCAGTTTACCCTTCACAGCTCCTACACCCTGTAGTTCAGGGCCAGACAGTCAGCTCCGTAGGTCCACTCGGGCCACTAGAGGCCAGTTACCCGCACGCTGGAGAATTTAAAGTGTATAAATTGTTTTATTTATGTTTTTCTGTGTCTTGTTGCTTGTGTATAATTTTGTGTTTCTAGTTATTTTTAGGAATCCTTGGTGGATTTACCGGGAATCCTTGTACATAGTTGGAGCGTAACCCAGGATGGACTAGAGACTGTTAAGGACTCGGGGTAGGACAGACCCCTACCTGGTTACGTCTCCCTGTGTTGGTGAAATGGACACCTTGCTCTCTTCAGAGACTGCACCCGGTTGCGGACACGCCGTAACCATCTTTATATGTTTTCTTATTGTATTATTAATGTTTTTGCCTTGTTATGTTTTTCTAAATGTGTTTAGTCCCGGAGTACTAAATTTCACTAGGGGGGAATGTGGCACCCCAGGGGTCTGGTTTTCCACAGTAATGTAATGTTATGTCTGAGAGCAGGTGGGAGGTCCTTTGGTCAGGGATCCTGTGCATGCCACACCTCCTGCCCAGTCTTGGGAGGGGAAGAACTTCCCCTGTATAAACCCGGGGCTGAGGCAGGGTGAGTCAGACAAGTGGAGTAGAGACAAGAAGCAGCATAGGAAACAGCAGAGTTACAAGGAGTCAGGGGCTGGCAGCTGCAGAGCTCGCCCTGACTAAGAAGACTTCTTACCGGACCCGGAGTCCGAGGCTGTGGGGACTAACTCCTACCCAGCAGCAGAATCCGTCAGGCAGGGGATTTCAGGTCCTCTGGCCCAGAAGCCCGAAGGCACGGTCACACGCGTGGGACCAGCACCGCCATCGTGGAGCGGAAGCCATTAGAAGGCCCCGAGTCACCGGCCATACGGGTGAGCACCACACGGTACACTCAGGGACGTGGGCTACTTACATCAGCTTCTAGCAAGGTAGCCAGAAGAGTACAGTCAGTTTGGGAGGCCTACAACTACGCCTGGCCAGGGGAGATCCCATCTGCTCAAGGACTGACCAGGCCCCGTTCGCTAGCAAGTACTCCGGGAGGGTCTATCGTTGTTACCAGTAAAGACCCTGAACTACACCGTACCGTCTCTGAGTGGTTCCTGCTACCCCCATCATCCACGTCGGCTGCCCTGAGACCATACCCCTCCCGTTGGGGGTTATACTATCACACTGCATAATCCTACCATCGGCCTCAGCGGTCTGCCCCGCAGCAGCAGCTCCCTGGCTGCACTCAACGGGTGGCGTAGTCATCAACTATTTACTACTAGTAGACTGCCGTCCAGTTTGACTCCCTGGGCACGGACCGGGTCACCGCCACGAGACTACAACCCTCCACGGATCCGGCTCCGGGTAAGCTCCCGCGTGCGCACCGCAGCGCGACACAGGCCCAGGGGCGCGTCAGATTGGCAGGTCATCATTTTCTTTGGAGGTGGTAACACCAGCTGGTGTTGAGCGCTGTCCGACATCGATAGCACCACCTTTGGATCAAGGCAACCTAACATGTCCGCCTGCATCTTCCTCACAGACCGGCAGTTTGCCGGGGACACCCTTATCAACCCCGTCTAAGCACAATAGCCAGCCCTCGGTCCCTCAGATGTGGACAAGTAAAAGACCATTTCCTCCTAGCCATGAGAAAGCTAAGAGGTTGAATTTCACCATCTGCAAGCTCTTGGCTACAGAAATGCTGCCTTTCCGCCTGGTGGACACAGAGGATTTTCGAGACCTTATGTCCGTCGCAGTGCCCCAGTACCAGATGCCCAGTCGGCACTACTTCTCAAAGAAAGGTGTGCCTGCGCTCCACCAGCATGTTGCACACAACATCACCGCTTCTTTGAGAAACTCTGTGTGTGACAGGGTGCATTTCACCACAGACACTTGGACGAGTAGGCATGGACAGGGGCGTTACATGTCGCTGACTGGGCACTGGGTAACTATGGTGACAGCAGGACAAGAGGCTGCTGTCCAAGTCTTGCCGTTCCCACGAGTTGTGCGTCAATCCTCTTTATGTCAAAGTTCCTCCACTGCTTCTGCCTCCTCAACCTCCTCTCGGTCTTCCACCTGCACCCAAAGCCTGTCTGGTCATGCCACAAGCTTTCTAACTGCGCAGAAGGGATCCTGCACACCTCCTTACTATGCTGGCAGTAGGGCTCAACGTCATCAGGCGGTTTTTACATTGAAATGTCTGGGAAATGTGAGTCACACAGCTGAGGAGTTGTGGTCAGCTCTGGAGAACCAATTTCATGAATGGTTGTCTCCACTGGACCTGAAACCAGGGAAGGCCGTGTGCGACAATGCTGCAAACCTGGGTGCGGCCCTTCGCCGGGGCAATGTCACACACGTGCCTTGTATGGCTCACGTGTTGAACCTGGTTGTCCAGCAATTTTTAGCCCACTATCCCAGACTAGATGGCCTTCTGCAGAGGGCACGGTCGCTGTGTGCTCACTTCCGCCGTTCGCATCCCGCAGCTCAGCGACTTACATCTCTACAGAAGTCGTTGGGCCTGCCACTTCACCGGCTAAAATGCGATGTGCCTACCCGGTGGAATTCAACTCTGCACATGTTGCAGCGACTGTGGCAGCACCGACAAGCCCTGGTGCAATACGTTCTGACGTATAGCCTGGGCCAACGAGATTCAGAGGTGGGGCAAATCACGCTGGAGGAGTGGTCTCAGATCAGGGACCTATGCACCCTTCTGCACAGTTTTGAAATGGCGACGAAGATGTTTAGTGCTGACGATGCCATTATCAGCATGACTATTCCGGTGATTTACATGCTGGAGCACATGTTAAACAGAATTCGGAGTCAGGTGGTGGCACAAGAGGAGGTGGAGGAAGTAGAGGAGGAGGAGTTGTATGCGGAAGGGCTAACATCTGCAAGGTCCAGACGGTCGGCAGCACCAAGGCGGCAGGCATGTGAGGGTGGGGGAGATGGTTTTACCAGGGCGCATGGTAGCAGCCAAACTAGTGAGGAAGGTGCAGGAGCCCAGGAAGAAGTGGAGGACGAACTGATGGAAGACTCATCAGATGAGGGAGACCTTGATCACATTTCTGTTGTGCGAGGTTGGGGGGAGAGGACAGAGGAAGGAAGCATGATTGTTACCTCGCCACCAACACAACAGGGACTTGGTGCTCCTGGATGCGCAACACACATGAGTGCCTTCTTGCTGCACTACCTGCAACATGACCCTCGAATTGTGAGAATTAGAAATAATCCTGACTACTGGGTTGCCACACTGTTAGATCCCCGGTACAAAAGTATATTTGCAGAAATTATTCCTGCCATAGAAAGGGATGCACGCATGCAGGAGTATCAGCAGAGACTGTTGCAGAATCTTACATGTGCTTTTCCACAAAATACCAGTGGTGCACGTAGTGAATCTCACAGTTCCAACTTGCCAACCGTGGGACCGTCAAGTGTTCAGCACTCAAACCGTAACAGAACCACAGTATCTGCTGGTAACATCAATTTTGCGGAATCATTTCACCACTTTTTTAGCCCATCCTTTGCAAGGCCACAGGAGACAAGAAGTCTGACACATAGTCAACGCCTAGAGACGATGGTACAGGAGTATCTCCAAGTAAACATTGAAGCCACGACTGTGTCACTGGACCCTTGCTCTTTTTGGGCTTCCAATCTGGATAAATGGCCGGAGCTAGCCACTTACGCCTTGGAGATCTTGTCATGCCTCGCAGCCAGCGTTCTGTCTGAACGTGTGTTCAGCGCTGCTGGTGGTGTGCTGACAGATAAGCGCACGCGGCTCTCCACTGATAATGTAGACAGACTCACGTTCATAAAGATGAACAAATCATGGATCCGAAACGACTTTTCTACCCCTGTGTCATCCTGGGGAGAGTAAAAGCTTGATGATTGGTTAAAATCACCCTACCAACCGTTTTAAGCTTTCAAATTACTAATCATGTTTATCTGTATCTTGACTGGAAAATAATTTGGGCTTTGTAGCAGTGTGCAGCACTGATCCTATTAGGCCATCTATACTAAAGCTTCACCAGATTTAAAATTAAAAATAATTTTTAGCTGCATCTAGCCCGGAAAATAATTTTGGGGCTCCGAGATGCCCAAGGCACATAAGTGCCTTCTTGCTGCACTACCTGCAGCATGACCCTCATATTGTCAGAATTCGAAGTAATCATGACTACTGGGTTGCCACACTCTTAGATCCCCCAAACTTTTCGATCAACCTTTTCATTTTAATAAAGACCAAAAAAATGGTCATTTTTGAAATTATAAGCATTAGCAGGTTGTTAGAAACTGAAATCAAACAGTTTTCAACTCAAAACTTTATTCTAGGTGATGTTACATTTTCACATAGGACCCCTTGTTCGAAAGGAGCTTCTGAACTCTCTCGTCCATTGAATTTGTCAGGTTTTGGATGGTTTCTGCTTCAATTGTTTTGCATGAGGACAGAATACCCTCCCAGAGCTGTTGCTTAGATGTGAACTGCCTCCCGCCATCATAGACACTCCTTTTAATGATGCTCCAAAGGTTCTGAATGGGGTAGAGGTCAGGGGAGCATGGGGGTCACACCATAAGTTTGTCCCCTTTTATGCCCATATCAGCCAGAGATGCAGATGTTTTATGTGCAGCATGAGATGGTGCATTATCATGCAGAAAAATGATCTTGCTGTGAAATACACGGTTCTTCTTCTTGAACCATGGCAGGAAGTGCTGTTTGAGAAAATCCACATACATTATGGAGTTCATCTTTAGCGCCTTCAGGGATCCTAAAGGGGCCGACAATCTCTCTCCCCATGATTCCAGCCCAAAACATTACTCCACCTCCTCCTTGTTGGCGCTGTAGCCGTGTTTGCGTGGGGTGTCCATCAACCAGCCATCCTCCACTCCATCCATCTGGACCATCGAGCGCTGCACGGCACTCATCCGTGAACAAAACAGTTTTGAAATCAGTCTTCATGTAATGTTTGGCCCACTGGAGCCGTTTCTGCTTGTGTGAAGTGGATAGAGGAGGTCGACAGGATGGCGCATGCACAGCTGCAAACCTCTGAAGGACCCTGCATCTTGTTGTTCGGGGGACGTTGGAGGCACAAGCAGCTTCAAAAACTTGTCTGCTGCTATGACAAGGCTTTTTTGCCGCTGCTCTTTCAACCTGACGTAATTGCCTGTAGGAAAGAGTCCTCAATTTGCCCTTATCAGCACGCACACGTGTGTACTGTGAATCAGCTACATACTTCTTGATTGCCAGGACACTTCATCCTGATCATCGCACAATGTTGATTGTAGTCATGCCTTGACCTAAACACTCCACAATTTGTTGCTTCTCAGCAGCCGACACATCCTTTTTCTTTCCCATTTTGGCAGAAAATGTAGGCTGCTTAATAATGTGAGAGAGCCTTCTTAAGTAGTCTTGCCTTTCATTGGACACACCTGCCAAACTAATTAGCACAGGTGTCTGCAATTGCTTACAGTGATATAAAGAGCCCTGACACACATCACCATCAATGAGTTTAACTGACAAACAAACAAATTCTTCCCTTATCACTCCTAAACACTTTTTGTATAATAATTTGGAACGCAGTGTACATGTGCTTTTCCACAAAACACCAGTGGTTCACGTAGTGAATCTTACAGTTCTAACTTGCCAACCGTGGTCTGTATGGAGTTGTTCAATAAAGGGCCCAAAATTAAGATAACATAGATGGGAGAGGTCTCTATGAATAGGAATTCCTAAGTATTTGATACCCTGTGAGGGCCAGGCAAAGGGAAAGTTGGACTGGATGGAATCCTATATGGATTTGGGGAGGGAGACATCGAGGGCCTCAGACTTCGCTGCATTGATTTTAAAATTTTACCATGTAACAAAGTGATCTATTTCAGCCATAACAGCATGGATGGATATATGTGATTGAGTGATATATACTAGGACATCATCAGCAAATAGAGAGCACTTGTACTCGGTGCCTCCCACCTCAATCCACCTAATATTGGGGTTATGGCGAATTGATGAGAGCAGGTGCTCCGTCACTAGGATGTATAAGAGAGGGGACAGAGGACATCACTGCCTTGTCCCATTGGTGATTGTGAAAGGTGATGAAAATGTTCTGACGCACCCCCTGGGCCTTGGGACACCCAGAGCCGGACCCTTTTTGGTGGATGCTGGTGGTTGTAGTCTTCGTGGCGGCGACCCAGTTCCGTGGCTCAGGGCGGTCAAACCAGTGGCGGAACTATTTATGTGGTTTTCATGTTTAAATGTCCGACTACGCCACCCGTGGATTGCGGTCAGAGTGAACCGCCGCTACAGGGCAGACCACTGAGGCTGGTGTTGTGGGTGCAGCAGAGCGTAGCATAACTCCCCACGGGAGGAGTATAGCCTCAGGGCAGTGTATGCGGAGGATGGGGGTGATGGTGCAGGGCAGCAGCAGTAACGACACGGAGTCAGTGATGCAGTTCAGGGCCTTTACTCACAGTTCTTATTATCCAGACCACGTCTGCAGGTAACGGCTGCCCACGTCGTACTGTGCTCACCAGGTGAGGGGCTCAGACAACTCCCAGATAACTTTGGAGCACTTCACAGGACCCCCTTTGTGTGTCCTTTGTCTGGCCTTTCTTACCAACACTTCTGTCCGGCTGCCTCGGGCCTCCTCTTGGTAAACTTGGCGCCAGTTTCCCTGACCCTATGTGGTGCCTTCCTAGCGGGTGTAGCGAGGGGCTGCGCCACATAAAATGTCAGAGCCTCCGGTTTCTAGCTGAGGGTCGTTTCCTGCCTCCACTAGTTCGGGGACCGGTCTCCCCCTTTGGCCTGACCCCTCCACGCAGGTGGATTCGGGCGTGCGGTGGCGACTCGCCCGTCCGCACCCCTGGGATCCCTTCATTCCTCGTTCCTGGAGCCTTCTCCGCTCCTCTTCCTTCCTTCTCCCTCTTCCAGGCCTGGGCCTCTGTTACTAGGCCCGCCTCCGGAGCAGAGCTCATGCAGAGCCCCTGCTCCCTGCCACTTCTGCTCAGACTTCTCTGCACTGAACTAAGATGGTGCCCACCTTTTATACTCCCTTCTCAATGCACCCAGGAACTGCTTCCTCCCTGCTCCTGCACTACAGGGTTCCCCTTCCTCAGTGTTCCCTCCCCCCACTCCAGCCAGGGACAGGGACTGTCGTGCCCATCTCAGGGGCATATTGGTCGCCCTGCCCCACGGCAATGTGGTGTAATGCATGCAGGTGTCGGGTCCTGATCCACACTCCATCCTTACCTGAGAGTGAGATATCACACCTCTGGGTGAGGTGCAATACGTCTTTAGCAACCGAGCCCTCAGGGTGCTACAGTTCCATTTATCTTCAGCCTAGGTGACGTATTGCGATACAGGGCCGTGATTTTGGCTATAAAAGGGTCCCCTAGACCCCTACCCCAAGCTTTTTAAGAGAATCATATATGGCGTGCCAGGAGACTCTATGGAATGCTTTCTCAGCATCCAACGAGAGTATCTAATTACAAATTTTTAACTGCATCTAGCCCAGGAAATACTTTGTGCCTAGTAGCAGTGTCTGCTAGTAAGCGGATTATCCCGACTGTTAAGCAAGCTGCACCACCTGTAGTTTAGACACTTAATTTTTTCAAAGGAAATGCTTCGGGACCATGGGATACTTAGTGAAGAGCATCAGGAGGCACCCCAAGGCATAGGGGCTGGGACTGGCAGTAGGATGCCTTGTGGTGGACAGCCGAGCTCGATCCTTATAAAAGCTTTTTAACTGCAGCAGCTTTAGTGGACGCTACTGGAGCTGGAATTACCGCGGCTGCTGGCATGAGACTTGCCCTCCAATAGATCCTTGTAAATGGATTTAAAGTGTATTCATTCAAATTAGAGAGACAATTTAAATTAAAAAGCTTAGAGCTGCCTCCACCACAGGGGGGCTCGCTCGACCCACCAGCGGACAGGCACCAGTATTGGGAGAGGGGGGCTGGCCGTCAGGGTTCACCGCGGCTCTGGCACAAACCCGGCGACACGGAGGTGGCACGGGCAGGAGCGGACTGGCCGTGTCGGCTTCTCACTTTTTGGATTTTAGAAGGGCATGACATGCCTATATCTGTGTCTCCCCCTCCTTTTACTCCTCCACCTCTTTTATTTTCGCATGACTATATGTACTTGTCACTTTTCCATGTGTTAGTTATGTCTTCTGAGCAGTTTGTCAGCTTTTGGACACCTTTGAAGGTGTTTTCTATGTGTTTCTATGTGTTTTTGTTTGCCTGCCATTGGTTTTAACGGTGTTCGAAGGTGTTCGACGAACAGTTCGACGAACAGTTCGGCGAACACACGGGTGTTTGACGAACCGAACCGAACTCGAACACTACGGGGGTGGCTCAACACTAGTGATGAGTGCTTCCAAGAGTTCTCCACTAGCTATGACGTCTGTACCTTCTGACGTGCAGTTGGTCTCTCCTGAACTGCTACTGGTCCTTCCTGATAAATTTTCGGTAGAGAAAAAAACAGTTTATGGTGTTCAGGGAGAGCTTTAGGCTATTTTTTACCCTGGAACCCTGGTTTTCAGGGAATGAGTCTCAGTGTGTGGGAATAATCATGTCCCTACTGCAAGGGGGCCCCAGACTTGGGCATTTTCTCTGTCCCCACAAGCCCCAGAACAGTCTTCTGTTGACACTTTTTTTGACCCTCATGGTTGATCTATGACGAACCTGACAGGATCCAAGTTGCAGAGGCAAGGACCATGAGCCTGATACATTGCGGGCCGCACCACTGACGAATATAGTACCGAGTTCTGGTAATTATCCACTGAAGTTCTGTGGAATGATGCAGCTCTCAGGTGCCAGTTCCATAGAGGCGTTTATAAAACACCTAAGAACGCTCAGGCTCTGCATACTCCACTTTGTTACTTGGGGGAGGCCATGACCCAGGCCATTCAGTGGGATCGCAGAATTCAGGAGAGGCCTGGTGAGCGGCAGGGTGTTTCGATCATTCCCCATGAATCTGTCACTTACCTGAGGCTGAACCAATGGAAGTTGGAGCTGCCAGCTCTCGGCCATTGAGAAAAAACGTTGGCGCAATCTCAGACTCTGCCTCTAGTGAGGTCGAGCTGGGCATTTTCTTAAGGACTGGTCGATAGCAGGCAAGTCGTCGGAAAGTGCCTAAGTCTTGGTGATTGTTGAGCGGATCACCCAGACTTCCAGGTACCTTTTTACTTCTCAGATAAAGTACTGCTAAACGTGGAACTACTTTTCAAGGACCAGTTGTTATCATTGTTAACTTTCATTGACTGCGGGTCTGCAGCCAACTTTATCAATTCGGGACTGGTTCGGAACTTAGGTTTAGGGACAGTTAGGTTGAAAAGGCTCATTAAAATTTTTGCTGTTGACAGGACACTTCAGAATCTTGTCCTGCTAGTAACGGTATAGCTCACACTGCAAGTAGGAACATTTTACTCTGAGTCAATCTCCTTCTTTGTTTTGGATAATTTACCTGCTAGTTTGGTATTTGGTTTTCCATAGCTGCTTATTCACAATCCTATTATCAATTGGTGTCAGAACGATATTGTTAAGTGTAGCCTCAATTGTCATAAGAGATGTCTTAGTTCTGTACAAATTTGCTCCGCTAGTCTGGAGGGTCTGCCGGGTACCTGAAAGACTTCAGAGATGTGTTTTCGGAAAAGGAGGCAGAGATATTACCTCCTCGTCATCCTTATGATTGTGCTATTAATCTTATCCCTAATGCCAAATTACCTAAAACTCGTCTGTGCAATTTGTCTGGGCCTGTATGTACCGCCCTGAAAGATTATGTGAACGAAAGTTTACAGAAAGGTCATATCCGTCCTTCCTCTTCACCTGTAGCTGCTGGATTTTTCTTTGTTAAAAAGAAAGATAGGGGTCTCCGTCCATGCCTCAATTTTCGTGAATTAAATAAAATTATGTTTAAAATACAAACCCACTTCCAGCCATCCCTACCTATATAATCATCTTATGTGGGCTAATGGTTTTATAAACTTGATCTTCGAAGGGCTTATAATTTGATGCGTATCCGGAGGGATGATGAGTGGAAAACAGCGTTTTTAAAATCTGAAGGTCTATTTGAAAATCTTGCCATGCGTTTTGGGCTAGCCAATCTATAGGGAGATTGGTGTGCACTTGGTCATTAAGCGAGGTGCAGGTGGAATGGGGTACGTGACCCCCTGACCAAGGTGAGAGAAATTTCACTGCACACTCTGAGTAATAGGTGATGCAAGGTTTTTATTCACAGATTAGCACACAAGGAAATTCGCAGCGAAAATTGCAACAAAATGTAATGATGTTTGAGAACAGTGTCACATAATTGACATAACATGGATATCCTGGGTGGTACAAACGAAATTACTGTAGTGCTATACAAATCATCTACAATATCAAAAGTTATGAATATATCTATATATACACAAGTATACAATCTGCCTGCAAACTAGAGTATAATCTGTTGGCAGAGTTAGGTTAGGTGTTGAAGTGCTGGCAAGCTTGTGCCAATGTCCAATGGACACAGAGACAGGGGATTACGCGTCGAAGAAGGATAGCTATCCAATTTGAAGTACTCGCAGAGTAGAGACATTAGAATAAGTACATAAAGTTTGGTGATCAATGCTTACTTGTTAGTAGAGAATGAGGGGAACCCTTTCAATGGTATGCCGCAGGGTATCAGAGAAAACACTGCTGCAGAGAGGAAAACACACAATAGTTATAAAGCCAAGATATGATGTAATGCTATGCCCTATAGATTAATGCTTAGTTATCTTTGTTAGTAGCTTAGAGATGCTCCTGTGCTTTAGATCATGAGTCATTCAAAGCCTTTTCAATACTTTCTTATTCCCATTATTCTGGTACAAGTTTATCTTAGTTTCAAATGTGCAAAGAATTCTTTTCCAGAACTGAACTGGCTTCTTTGGATGTTTTTTGACAAAGTCAACTCTGGCCTTTCCATTTTTAAGGCTAATTAATGGTTTGCACCTTGTGGTGAACCCTCTGTATTTGCTCTCATGAAGTCTTTTCTTTATGATAGACTTAGATACTGAAACACCTACTTCCTGGAGAGCGTTCTTCGCTTGGGTCGATGTTGTGAAGGGGTTTTTCTTCATCATGGAAAGGATTCTGCGATCATCCAACACTGTTGTCTTTCATGGACATCCAGGCCTTTTTGACTTCCCAAGCTCACCAGTGCGCTCTTTTTTTTTTTTTACAAAATGTGCCAAACTGTTGATTTGGCCACTCCTAACATTTCTTCTAGCTCTCTGATGGATTTCTTCTTTATTTTAGTCTAATGATGTTCAATTTCACTTCCATTGAGATCTCCTTTGACCACATGTTATGGTTTCATAGCAACAGCTTTCAAATGCAAATGCCACACTTGGAATCAGTTCCAGACCTTTTACCTTCTTAATTGATGATGGATTAATGAGGGAATAGCCCATGCATCTCATTACAGAGCTTTTTAAATAATTGTCTAATTACCTTTGGTCCCTTGGAAAAGAGGCAGCTACATATTAAAGAACTATAATTTCTAAACCATTACTCCAGTTAGGATTTGAATACCCTGAGATTAAACTGAAAGTCTGCGCTTTAAACCCATATTGATTATATAACTGTATTTTGAATATGTTTTGGCAAACCGCTAATATACCAAAACTTGTGTCACTGTCCAAATATTTCTGGACCTTTTTGTTGTCGGGATGGTACTCACTCAGGTGCGTTGAGAGGCAGACAGGAGGCATGTTCCTTTAGATGTCCACAGCGGTTTACTAACTTCATAAACCGTCATAAGTAAAAAGTGCAAATAAACAGCCTTTAGTGCACGCAAAACAAAGGAGAACAGTACTTTGAACAAAGTCTCTGGTACACCGAATCTGTGGTCACACAGGCTGGTGAGCATACAGCACTCAGCTCCATCTGGAAACAAGACACAGGAGGCCTTCTCACTCCCAACACAGACCATGTGCCAAACAAACAGCCTCCATTTTATAGGCTGTTAACCACACCCAGAGGTCAGGTAAGTGGGTTGCTGGACCCGCCCATCTCTCCTAGCAACCTGTACCCCGGCTCCCTTCTGCACCAATTAATCCTCTTAGTGCATGCATGCACTAGAGAAAATACACCGGGTTACATCCCAGAGATCAGCCATCTCTGGGATACATACCTCCCATCGATTACAAGACCATTAGCCACCATACACTGTATATATTCAGCAGGTGAAATAAGTATTGAACATGTCACCAATTTTCTAAGTAAATATATTTCTAAAGGTGCTATTGAGAGAAAATTCTCAACGGATATCAATAACAACCCATCCAATCCACACAGGCAAAGAAATCAAACCATAGATGTCCATAAATTAAGTTATTGGTGTCGTGTCCAATATTTATTTCACCCACTGTTTATATCCAAATGTAATGCAGGTTGTCTGAATGTAACAGCGGAGACAACAGGCGGGATCAACAATCTACTTCTACTTTATTCACTTAGCAGGGTTAAATGCGGGAAGGATTATTATTAACGCAGATAAATCGCACAAGAACAATATTCAAAGTATCATTTTCAGGCAATTATATGCAGAGATATATATTGGTTAGCACATTACAAGAGATATGTCCTTAAGATCAGTTCAGGGTCTACAGCCCAAATCCAACAAATGGTGCAGTGAACGCCACACGCCGAACCCACAAAAAGAGGGGCAGTCACCCCAATGACTACAAAATATGGGTGCAACCAGCTCAAAAGTCCGCAATCAAACACTACCATGTACTTCATGACCAAAGAGGAAACAACCAGCCCCCTACAAATGAGAGCGCAATCTAAACGAGGAGGGGCAAATGCCGTATTAGGCGAGAACAGTCTCTAGGGCACCCTTGCAGCTTTCTGGGCCCCAACAAAATCTAACAATGCTTTCTGGGCTGCTTTAGTGTCAGCCAGGCCCCATCTCATCTGCAGCTCTGGCCCTAGCGGGGGTCACGGGGTTTTCCTGCTAGGCCACAAGTCTCTTTCTGACGTAGTCTATGAAAGCACGTTGAGCCTCCCTCTCCCAACCTGCAGTCCTAATCCCAGCTGCCCCTGGTACCGTAGTTGAAAGCTGGAAGTGACGGTCCTGCTCACTCGCGTTGTCTCTCCGCAATCACAGGTGTGCCTCTCCTGGCGCAGTCTCCTTGTGGGTCTTCTCGGCTTGACCGTCGGCGAAAGTCTCTTGGGCTTGGAGCAGAAAGAACTGGGCCTCGCCTTCTGATAGGCAATATCTGGTCTCTGAGGCTTGACCAGCGTAGGGCGTAAGTCCTGGTCTTGACCGGAGAAGTCTCACCGTGTGTTGTCTGGACCGTGTCTGCAAGCAGCCAGCACCCTGCTGGCACACGCTTCCTGCTGCTGCCTGTCACTCCTGCTGCAGAATCTTCTCCGGTGTACATCCGCACCTTGCGCTATCTTGGCACCAAAAGCCCCCTGAAATCTGGCACACAGGGCTTTTATACTCAGGAAACCCTCAGGGTCACCTGATCAAGTCCAGCACACAAAGTCGCTCCCCCTACAAATCTCCTAGCACCATTTGGTTCCTGCTAGCACAATTCTTTGTTTTACTTTCACTTTCAGTTTGTTGTAGCAGAGGGTGGTGTTCACTTACAGTTACTTAGTCTCCCTTGTCCATCTCTCTACACATATATATATTAATAGACAAGAATATATTAATAGCAGCATATTGAGAAAAATAATTATATTTAATAAATCAATTTATGAATAGCTATGGCTGCCAAGTAATGGACAGTAGAGGACCGATCAGTATATTCAAGCAAGGGGGGGGGGGGGGATGATCAAAAAGTCCAAGTTAATATATGAATAGTATAAAGTTTATTAATACAATCATAACAGGCAAGGGAACGTGACATATGTGCAAAGTTAGCATGGGACACACAGGGCAGAGTACAAGGCGGTAAATAACATATGTAGTAATTCATATAAAAAAATAATAATAAACAAATTGTCATACATAATAATGATCATATGGCTACCATAAAGGATAGTTTATCATTATATGACCACCAGGTATTCAACAGTAATGAGCCATATGTATCAAGTGATAACCGTACATCTAGCTGTATCAATAGGGAGGTACATTACCAATTCTGTGTACTCAGGGAACCTGCGTGTCTGCCCCCACATATATATATTACTTTATGTACCAGTGGAAACCATAAAGCCCCAACATACTTTTTGTGTTCCCTTCAGAGCTGGAGTCTCATGACCTACAGTGACACATTAGAAAATATATACACTTGAGTCTTATTAAATTGCATTTTATACGTTCATCAAGGTGTTATGGTCAGGTTAGATGATCAGGTGTCCACATGGCTTTAGCCGTATAGTGTCTTTACATTATATACTATTTTTTACTTATTAAAAATTCATCAACTACATTAGAGAGGAATGAATCAAACACACTCTTCACAATAAACTAGCTGCATGAAAGGGTTATTCCAATCTCCTAAATTTTGATAAGTTATGCCATCAAGCTATGATCAGTGGAGGTCTGACCTCTTCAAACCCCCCCAGATTGTGAGAATTAAGTGGCCACAGTACAGTCCTTGTGGAAGCTGCTTTATTACTTATTCCTGGCCTTGTTCCTGTATTCCTGATACTCTCTCACCTGGCCCTGACTCCTGGCTACTACCAACAAGATTAAAGTTTAGAAACCCATGGATACTATATCATGTATTTCTTCAGGTCCCGAACTTTATGTTTTGATATGACTCTGTCTGACTACACTCCTGTCTTGGCTCCACATACTCGACTGTTTTGGATATCTGTCCTGGCTCCACTTTCCAGACTTGTGGCAAAGTTCCAGTCCTGTGACCACTACCCCATCATTATTCCATCACTTTACAAAATGGGAATACCTCTTTAAAGAAGCACTCCCATCAAAATCATCATATTATATAGCACTATGTACCTACAATTGCTCGTTTTACTCTTCTACCCAGTTAATTCTTCTCTTTTCTGTTAGGTCTATGACATCACGTGATTAAAAACTGACCAGCTGAATCTTTCTAAGCTCTATGTAGAAACAGGAAGTAAATTTTCCATGTATGAGTAATAAGTCACTGCAAAAGTCCCTGGCAGGGGGAGGAGCAGAGCAGCTGGGTCAGGAGTTGAAGAGGGGACTGATAAATGCAGGGACAGGATACTTCCTGTTTCTACATAGAGCAGAGAAAACAGAAGAATTTACTGAGTAGAAAGAGAAAATGAGAAATTGTAATTACATAGTGCTGTAAAATATAACAACCCATTTTGAATCCCTATGTTTTCTCCCAGTAAAATAATATCACTTAGGCCATGGCCCCACTATCAGTCTTTCGTCAGTATTTTTTCTCAGAAGTGGGAGCCAAAACCAGGAGTGTGTGATAAATGCAGAATTGGTGACTTGTTTCTATTATATCTTTTCTCTGATTGTTCCTCACCTGGTTTTGTCTCCCACTCCTGAGAAAAAATACTGACCAAATACTGGCCAAATACTGATAGTGGGGCCGTGGCCTTATACTCACTTCTGGTGCCAGCACCATTTCAACGGTGTCGGCACTGTCTCTCCCGGGTATCACATATCAAGACATCCAAAGGAAGCAGGGGTGGATTAAGAGTAGCAAGGGCCCTGGGCAGTTTAGAAGGCGCGGCCCCCCTCCCCCCCCACACACGCACACCTGATGTATCACATGTCACATGATCCCCTGTGATAGATCATGTGATAGTTCACGTGAAATTTGGCACAATATTAATTATAATATTTTTCTTTAGGCTGTGCCCACTATGCGTTTTTTAACCTTCGTCCGGCTGAGTAGGTACAATTGTAACTATTCCGTTTTAAAATTGCAATAACTTTTTTCGAAAAGCCGTAGAGGGCTGAAATTTCGTGACATCTCTGCAGTTTTGGTCCAGAATATATTGGCCAAATTTCAATAAAATATCTCCACCCCCTTCCGAGTTAAGGGGTCGAGATATTTTTGCATCCATAACAAGCTGCATAGGTACAAATGTACCCTCATATATGTTGAATGAAGATAATGCAAGGAAAAAAGAATAATATATTTTTTAATGATAATGCTAGTTTATTATTATAAACAAGTAAAAAAGCTGTTCATTTACATTATAAAAGAAAATGTAAGAAACTTTTTTTATTGATTTTCTTCGCAAGTAATGCATGTTGTCTTTGCTACCGAGTGTTCATCGCAAATGGGTTTCACACAAACCACACAAGACTTTCTAGTCTTACGTTGTTTTCGCCTCAGGTCTCGGCAGACATAGCAACTACCAACAACAGGGGAGGGTCCACGACTACCATGAGGTATTTGAGGGCCAGCTGCTGCTTGCGATGCTACCAGAATGCATCGTCCAAGCACCATTTCTACTGCACCTCGAAGAAAATGGTTTCTCATCATCATTCGGTTTGTACTACGATCTTCAATTGCAGGCATACACAGCTGATTTGCGAGATCTTTCAGGAACTTTCTTCGTTGATCCTTTGTCCTGAAGCTTGGATTGTGTTCTCTGTAGATGATGTAGGATGCTAACCCAGTGACGTCAATCATATTGTAGAAAAATGCCAGAGGCCAACGTAATGTTCGTCGTTTCACAGTGTACTCTCCCAACATTTTATCCATAACATCAACTCCGCCTTTTGTTTTGCTGTAGTATTTTATTATCTCTGGCTTGGCTGCTAGTGTCTCTTCAACTTCTCCCGTCATGTGCATAGATGATAGAACCACGACTGATTTGTTCTTCTTTGGTGCATATGAACAGACTGTTGCATCATGATTGTAGGCAAAATTTGTCGAGTTTACAGGCCTTTCTTTGGCAGGCTGCATGTTGCTAGGTAGGAACCTTTTGTTTTTTCTCACTGTACCAACTAGTGTCATGTTCCAGGAGTTCAATACCTTAGCTAGTTCCATGGTTGTAAAGAAGTTATCGGTGGTGACATTTCTTCCAGAGCCTTTATACGAGCTCACTAGGTCCAATACTGTTCGTTCACCAATGTTTACTTGTCGAGGACCATCAGTTGGTTTCCCAGTGTAGAGCTGACCTTGTAATGGGTAGGCGTTTGATGAGTCATAAGCCCAGAAAATCTTTATGCCATATTTAGCTGGTTTTGAAGGTATATACTGGGTAAATTTAGTATGGCCTCTAAATGGAAATAATTGCTCGTCGACAGTGATACAATTATATGGCTTGTAGGCTCTCTCCAGATTTCTGTTCAGCATTGTCCAGATGTCCCGTATTGGTGCAGCTTTATCTGTTTGCACACGTTCTGCACGTGTATTTTCGTTGTCAAATCTGATAAATCTGAGTATCATCTTGAAGCGGTCACGAGACATGGCTGAACGTATAAGAGGCAGAGCAGCAACATTCCATATTTCCTCCAGATTCTCTTTGTTGTCTCTGTGCACACCAGCAGCAATCAGTATGCCCAAAAATGCATGGAGTTCAGTTTCAGTAAATTGCTTGAATGTTTTTTGTGGTGGCCGTTCAGAAGAATCAGGAAAACGTTGTACCAGTTCGTTGTTGTAAGCATCACAAACTCTCTTGGCCTTTCGATTCGTTTCTCGTAATATGATGTCACACATCTCGGGAGTCATGATTGACTTGAATAGCTCTTTTGCTGTATACAGGTTGCTGATTGCTGCAGGGCCACCTCTTTGTCGTAGGACATTACGAGATTTTGTTTGTGCATTTGGCAGTGGATCACTACACCATTGAGTTTTATCCTTAGCAGTCCAAATGTCGCCTGCACTTTGAGGCACAGACTCATCCTCAACACTTTCGTCTGAGTCGTATTCTTTTTCCTGCTCTATGACCATTTCTTGTTCAATGTCTGAATCTTCTTCAGTAACATCCACTTGTGGTACACAGTTTTCATCATCAGATGCAACATATGGTTCTTCCTCATGCTCAGAATCAGATTCTTCTAGCATTCGCATTATTTCGTCGGACGTAAATCTGTAAATATGAAAAAATGAAAAATAAATAATTTTCCGAAATACTACACAATACTACATTATTGGCTTTTCACAAAATGATACTAACCTGCAAACACGTTTTTTTGGATTATGGCGGAAACTAGATCCAGCATCACTATCACTCATGATGACTTGGTAGATGAATTTTGGCTTCGTAATTTAGTTCAGTAACACGTGGCAAGTAGAATGAAACTCGATTCTAAAGTGCAGATAAAAAAAGTAAATTATTTCTAGTGATAATTATTTATAAAAGTCATTTATATATTATGTAAACCGTATACGGTTTCAGAATTTTCATTCCATCTTCGACTGTTTTTTCGACCAATAGGAAAATTGTAACAGAGCCACCATCTTTATTTTGTGCTGAATATAAGTAAAACATCGTAAAACAATATGTAGATACAAATTATTATCCATTTTTTGTATAAAAATCATACCTATAGTGATAAGTTTCATACAAAATATATGTAAGCCAAGTCCAGGCTCAAAGACAATTTCTGACTGTTCTGTCCCCACATAAGGCGAATGAAGGTATAACTGGCTGTTAGATGCCGTGAGACTTTCCTACCTTCGTATCCAAGAAATTGAAGACTTCACAAGCCTAGAAATGTGTGTGCTCACAGCAATGAGATGAACAGCAAAATGGCTACTGAGAGGAGGGAGGCAGGAAGAGAAGTAGAAGCCACTCCCAGTTTGAATCAACTTAATTGACAGCAACATAAGTGAGCAGTAACAACACTGGCCAATAGATATCAGCATAACATTTGTAGCTGAATGAACTTTAGTTTCTGAAACCAAGTAAAGGAGAAAGTCTTCCCACAGTGGAGGTATATATGAAGGTACAATTGTACCTCTGCAGCCTGTTAACGTTGTAAAATTATGCAGCCTGACGAAGGTTAAGCAATTCCGCTGCAGAAACGCTTTAAAAACGCTTGGTAGAAGGTCTGCCATGTTCCCCAATGATAATCCGCATCTGCTGTGCACATGCTGCGGAAATTTCCGCTGCGGATTATCATTGCGGAAAAATCCGCAGCATTACCAATTATTTTGCGGAAGCTCGGCATTTTCACCGCCATTGACTTGCATTGGAACTCATGGAATCCGCATCACTGCATCTGTACATGCGGATTCCATGCGTTTCAATGTGCAGATGGTACCCGGGTTTGGAGAAGAGGAGACTCTCCTCCGGACCGGGGTACCATAGTACCTGTAAAAACAAAAGAATAAAATAAAAAATAAATATTATACTTACCATCTGATGGCCCCCGGTGTCTTTATCCGATGCGTCCTGGCTTGCGGGCAACTCACGATGGTCTGAAAAGGACCTGCCGTGACGTCATTTAGTCATGTGACCGGTCACGCGACCGCTGACATTAGCAGATCATCAGAAGGTAAGTATATATTTATTTTTTACCATTCTTTTACGGTCACACTATATAAATCCATGCCGGTTGCATGGATTTATATAGTGTGACCAAGTTGTCAAGCACTTTCCAAGTGATGCTAAAATCGCTTGGAAAAGCGCTTGATAACCCGCATGCAGAAATGCATGTGAAGAACGCTTCACATCCGCAAGTCCCTGGCAGGAAAAACGCATGTAAAATCCGCATGCATTTTTTTCTGCCAGGGAGATGCAGAAACGCTCAAAAAAAATCCGAAGCATTTCCGCATCGTGGGCACATAGCCTTACATTAATTGTATGACTCAATATTGAGCACACGTAGCCATCTAAACACGGCGGGAGGCCGCACAGCGCCATCTATGCACAGTGGGAGGCCGCACGTAGCCATCTATACACAGCGGGAGGCCGCACGTAGCCATCTATACACAGCGTGAGGCCGCACGTAGCCATCTATACACAGCGTGAGGCCGCACGTAGCCTTCTATACACAGCGGGAGGCCGCACGTAGCCATCTATACACAGCGGGAGGCGCACGTAACATCTATACACAGCGGGAGGCCACACTTAGCCATCTATACACAGCGGGAGGCCGCACGTAGCCATCTATACACAGCGGGAGGCCGCACATAGCCATCTATACACAGCGGGAGGCCGCACGGAGCCATCTATACACAGCGGGAGGCCACATGTAGCCATCTATACACAGCGGGAGGCCGCACATAGCCATCTATACACAGCGGGAGGCCGCACGTAGCCATCTATACACAGCGGGAGGCCACATGTAGCCATCTATACACAGCGGGAGGCCGCACGTAGCCATCTATACACAGCGGGAGGCCGCACGTAGCCATCTATACACAGCGGGAGACCGCACGTAGCCATCTCTACACAGCGGGAGGCGCACGTAACCATCTATACACAGCGGGAGGCCACACATAGCCATCTATACACAGCGGGAGGCCGCACATAGCCATCTATACACAGTGGGAGGCCGCACATAGCTATCTATACACAGCGGGAGGCCGCACGGAGCCATCTATACACAGCGGGAGGCCGCACAGCGCTATCTATACACAGCGGGAGGCCGCACGGCACCATCTATGCACAGCGGGAGGCCGCACCTAGCCATCTATACACAGCGGGAGGCCGCACGGTGCCATCTATACACAGCGGGAGGCCGCACGGCGCCATCTATACACAGCGTGAGGCTGCACGGCGCCATCTATACAGAGCAGGAGGCCGCACGGTGCCATCTATACACAGCAGGAGGCCGCACGGCGTCATCTATACACAGTGGGAGGCCACACAGCGCCATCTATACACAGCGGGAGGCCGCATGGTGCCCCCCCAAGAAATAGCAGGAGGCCGCACGCAGTCACGCACACACAAACATATACAGACATATACATACACGCATAAACACATTTGAAACACAAAAATACATATAAACAGACATCACACAATATCTGCCTGCACACACACACACTCACTCTCACACATACACACTCTCTCACATACACACTCTCTCTCACACACTCACACACAGACACACACACAGACACACACAGACTCACCATCCCCCGGCTCGGCTCCAGTCTTGCTCCTCTCCGGTGGTAAGTAGCAGTGCAGGGCGCGCACTGCGTGACATCACAGCTAGGAGACATTGCCGCGCATAGGGCCGTGTCTCCTAGCAGTGACGTGGCCGGGCCTGCAAAGGGAAGTTAGCTGCTGCAGTGCTGGCCCGGCCAGAGAAGAAGTAGTGTCCGTGTGCCGCTGCTGGGGGAGCGGTCCGGGGGCCCCCCCGCCACTGTCTGCCAGTATGTGTCGCGGCGCCACACATATAATGAGGGCAATTTGGCCATAGACACCCCGAAGCCCCGGGCCCCCTGGAGGCCCGAGGCCCCAGGCGGTAGCCCGGATTGCCCTCATTATAATCCGCCTATGAAAGGAAGTGACAGAGCAGGCACAGCTCTCACTTCCACCAGATGTCAATTACGACCGTAGGAGAGGAGAATTATTCCACAGTCACAGCGTGAGATAACAATATCATGCAATCAATGGGAGAGCGAGTTTAAAATGAACTTTAAAGGGGTTTCCCCACAAACAAAGTTAATTTTAATTAAAATTTTAATCAATAGATCTTTGAATAATAATTAGTGATAAGCAAGCACTAAAATGCTCGGGTACTCGTTACTCGGGTCGAGGAAATCGTTGCTCATATCAATGGAAAAAGTGCTGAAATGACACGGGAACAGCATGGGGAAGATCCCTGGAAGCATCTCTGAATCATAGGTCAGTGCTGTGAACAATGTTGTCAGAGTATTACGTCACTTTTACCAACTGACAATAAAACATACAAAAACGAAGCTAAATTGGATTTTCCTTGAAAAAATGTTAAGAAATATTCTTTCCAGAGTAATGACTTGTATATAAAACAAAATAAATAGCAAAAAACAAAAATGCTCCTCCACACCTTGGGCTATGTTCACACGTAGTGTTTTTGATGCGTTTTGCACTGCTTTCAACGGTGAAAAATACATTCACCAGTAAATGTAATTTTAACATTTTACTACCTTATCTGGCCATGTGGTGTGTGACATGATCAGACACATCCTGTTTAAATTTTGAAAGAGGGAGTCTGAAAGTCACAAAGCCTATTGTTACAGGTGGCCCTTACTATTGTTAAAGGTCCAGCAGTCGGCCCTCACTATTGCTAGGGGGCCATAAGCCAGCTATGCTTTGTATAGCTGTATATTGCTACTGCAATATAACGTATCCATCTGAGGTGGTCAAATTTTCTTTTTCATATATATTCTGTAAAGTTTGAAACTTGGATGTTGAGCAGGTGGCCCTCACAATTTATATAGTGCCAGCAGGCGGCCTCCACTACTTTTAGAGGGCAAGCAGGCATCTTTGGGACAGATGAGACCAAGATAGAGCTTTTTGGTAGCGCACATCATTCAACTGTTTACTGTAAATGGAATGAGGCCTACAAATAAAAGAAATATCAAATATGTTGGAGGTTTAAAGATATTTAGGGGTTGTCTTGCTGACTCTGGCACTGTGTGCAAGGCATCATGAAATGTGAAGATTCCCAAAGGATCTTGGGTCGCAATGTAGTGCCCAGTGTCATAAACCTGGCTTTGCATCCTAGATCATTGGTCTTCCAGCAGGACAATGACACCAAACATACTTCAAGAAGCACCCAGAAATGGATGGAAACAAAGCACTGGAGAATTTTGAAGTGGTAATTCCAGCTCCAGTAGCGTCAAATCTCCCACCACTACCTCTTACCCACAGAAGCTACAAAGAAACTATGAATGGACACATTAAATCAGGAATTTTTTTTAAGTTTGATTAATTTGTCAAATTTGAAAAATTTCTGCTAACTTCGATGAATTTCTGTCAACTATGATAAATTTCTGTCAACCTTGATTAATTTCTGAGTACAGATCACCGCAAAAATTATGAATTGGTCATTGAGTGCATGGAAAGCATCATTAAATTATGCACTGTGGAAGATATGTATGTGACCAGAATATGAACACTCTTTTCCAGCTGATGATACCTAGCAACTGTCCCTATTCTAAAAGCAGCTAACAGCAGTATCAATAGGGAATATCATTTTTTTTTCAGTTTGGAGTATAATACAATAATCCCTGACTAGATGCCTGGAAGATGCTATCCCTACTGCTATAGGTCACCCGTACATGAATCTCAGATAAGAGAGGTAATATTATACAATAAAAAATAGATTTTAACTGGCTCCGAAGAGGTTTTTTTGTACGTGGCAGCACCAAATTGTAGAGGAATGCAAGCAACCATGCCTGCTGTGATGAATTTCTGAGTGCAGACTATATTAAAAAACATGAATCTGTCACTGATTTTTTGAAAAAAGAAATCAAGTTATTGATTGTTATAGGGATGTATGCAACCAGAATGAACACTCATTTCCAGCTGATGATACCACCTACCATCTGTCCCTATTCTAAAAGCAGCTAACAGTGGTATCAATAGGGAGTAGAATTTTTTTTTGCAGCATGGATTATAATACAATAATCCCTAGATGCCTGTAAAATGCTATCTCTACTGCTATAGGTCACCCGTACATGAATCGCAGATAAGGGAGGTAATATTGTACAATAAAAGATAGAATTTATCTGGCTCCGAAGAGGCTTTTTGGTACGTTGCAGCACCACATTGTGGAGGAACGCAAGCAACCCTGCCTGCTTTGCTGAATTTCTAAGTACAGATCACCATTAAAAATTATGAATCAGTCAACGAGTGTATGGAAAGAATCAATCAAGTTATGCACTTTGTCCCTTGTCAAAGCCCAGATGGCGAGACACGCGTTGGGAGCAGACAGTGAGGGTATACTGAACTTTCTCCTACAGTGGTATATATAGTGATGCCTATATCAGTACTTTACTGGGTTACACTTCACTTTTGATCTTACAGCTCCATTCTAATCACTTGTAATCACCCATACAGGGTAGATTACTTCCCTATATGCATTGTCACTTTATCTTACTTTTGGGCCTTGTGGTCTGATGTATCTTCCTACGGACATTACAGGTGTCTATCTGATCAATTTTTATATTTATTCATTCTGATTACCTGATGTGCACTGTTACTTTACCTATATATTTCAATTGATGTATTTTTGCATTGTTACTGATGTTGAGTGCTTCCATCTGTTCCCTTATATACTATGTATGATCATGACATTGGCTGTTCTGTGAATCATATACATATTTTAGGAATTGTTTACCACCAAATTTATTTATCGAACCATTGTCTCAGTGGTGCATTTGACTATAATTTGGTCGTTATGTGTTATACTGCTACTTAATGTCTACTATGCAATTTTGTGCTACCACTGCTAAATTTGTTCCATACTATGTACCCCCTGAATTTTGATCCACCTGTGGGATTTTCTACTCCTTGGTTCCATATTTTTAATTGTTTTGACTCTAATAAAGTTGTATTGAATTTAGCAATATTGTTGTTGTGTGTCTGTTTGTAGGTATGTTTCAATTCGGGAACTACAGAACATTAGATGATTGATTTGTTTTATTATTAATTAAGATATGTATGTGACCAGAATATGAACACTAATTTCCAGCTGATGATACCTAGCACCTGTCCCAATTCTAAAAGCAACTAACAGCGGTATCAATATGGAATAGAATTTTTTTTTTTGCAGCTCGCAGTATAAGGCAATAATCCCTGGCTGGATCCATGTAATACACAATCCATACTGCGATAGCTCACCCATATACGAATTTCAGATAAGAGAGGTAATATTGTAGAATAAAAAATAGATTTTAACCGGTTACAAAGAGGTTTTTTTGGTCCATTGCAGCACCAAACTGTGCAGGAACGCAAGCAACCCTGCCTGCTTTGATGAATTTCTGAGTGTAGATTGTATTAAAAAACATGAATCTGTCAATGATTTTTGGAAAAAGCAATCAAGTTATTAGACAGTGTAAGAGATGTATGCAACCAGAATGAACACTCATTTACAGCTGATGATAGCTGCACTTAGAATAGGGACAAGTGCTAGGTAATAGCGATATCAATTGGGAACAGATTTTTTTTGTTTGCTTGCAGCAGCAAGAGTATAAGGCAATAATCCCTGACTGGATGCGTGTAATATGCTATCCATACTGCGATAGCTCACCCATAAACGAATTTCAGATAAGAGTTAATATTGTAGAATATAGAATCGATTTGAATTGGACTTCCCATTATTTAGGAGTGGGTTTCCTATACTGTTTTTGCATATGCAGTATGTGCAAGGGAAAAAACTATAGAAAAAGATGGTACACTAAAGAAAGCGTGCACCTTCAATATACCAATTATAATAAAAATATACAACTATAATAAAAATATACAAGCTTTATTAACCTTACTAAAAGCATTAAAAACACATATAAATACCAACACCCAAACCAGTATGTGCAAGTGCTGCTAAAAATTAGGACGCACGCCAATACCAATTTGAACAGACGTAGTGGAGGGCCTCAGTAAAAAATTTATTTTCCATTATTAAGGAGTGGGTCTCCTACACTGTTATAGTGTATGCAACAAGTTCATGGGCTGACAAAATTGGGACGCACTCCAATACCAATTTGAAGAGACATAGTGGAGAGCCTCAGTAAAAAAAATATTTTTCATTATTAAGGAGTGGGTCTCCTAGACTGGTAATGCCCATGCACAAAGTGCATGGGCTGAAAAACATTTATCCCTGGTGGGTATACATATATATTTTATAGAATGTTAGAGGCAGGCCTCTAAAAATATTTCCTACAGACATCATAAACACCCTTAAAACAATTATGTGGGTGTTGCATGATGGTCACCCTGGTGATATGGTGGTGGAGGATGAAAAGGAGAGCAACATAAAATACACAAAATCCTGAAGCATATACCCATGTCTGAGTGTGAAGGGGTGCATGGGAATAGACAGTCCAAAACAAACCACTGGATTTTAGTTTATATTCCACTGCTATCATCTGGTGGTGTTGAGAAGTGTGGCCCAATCCAGCCTTTGTTCATTTTGATAAGAGTCAGCCTGTCAGCATTTTCAGTTGACAGGCGGATGCGCCTATCAGTTATAATACCCCCGGCGGCACTAAATACCCGCTCTGACAAAACGCTAGGGGCAGGGCAGACCAGGACCTCCAAGACGTAGAGAGACAGTTCATGCCACGTGTCCAGCTTGGATACCCAATAGTTGTAAGGCACAAAGGAATCACGGAGGATGCTAGTACAGTCAGCAAGGTACTCCTTCAGCATCTTCCAAAACATTTCCCTCCTTGTCAGAGTACCCCGCGCATCATGACCTGGGCACTGGGAGGGTCTGAAAAAACTGTCCCAGACCTTTGACAATGTTCTCCTGCCTCTGCTGCATCTGATTTGTGTCTCCCTCGCCACTTGTACTCCTTAGTTGTCCAAGGAACTGTGACCTCTTGCGCCAGCATTGTCAGCTGGGAATTTTTTTAATAATTCTTCAACAAGGGCCTTCTGGTATTGCAACATTTTATTAGACCTCTCTGCCTCGGGAAGGAGAGATAGAAAGTTCTCCTTATAAAGCGGGTAATTACTGTTGCCCAAAATGCATATAATGCGATGGCCTTGGGAAAGGCAGCGAACATAAACTCAGCCATATGTGCCAGACTGCTAACAGCCAATACTTCCCTGTCCCCACAAGAGGACAACTGTCCCTGTTCTCCTCCCCATCCTCCTCCTAGTCCTCCTCATCCTCCCCCTCTTCAGGTCATCCACGCTGAATGTACGGTATGAATGTGGTGTGGGTAGTACAATCTGTAGCTCAGGAAATCAGCTCCTGTCCCTCCTCCTCCTCCTGCTCCTCCTCCTCATTATCATCCAATCCACATTGAGAAAAGATGAGGCTGGGCTGTGTAGCATCACCCTGTATAGTTCCTTGCTCCATCTCATTGTGCTCAGCCTGCAATGCCTCCTCTTTAATCGTGAGCAGTGAGCGTTTCAGTAGACAGAGAAGGGGGATGGTGATGCTAATTATGGCGTCATCGCCGCTCACCATCTTGGTCGAATCCTCAAAAGTTTTGGAGAATGGCACAGATGTCAGACATCCATGCCCACTCATCAGCTCTTATGTGCTGAGGCTGACCGGAATACCGACGGGCATTTTGAAGCTGGTACTCAACAACTGCCCTCTGCTGCCCACAAATCGTTCCCAACATATGCAACGTTGAGTTCCAATGCGTGGTGACATCGCACTTCAGTTGGTGAGCTGGAAGCTGCAGAAGCCGCTGAAGCTGTAACAGACGTTCAGAAATGGGCACACAAGCGGTATACTTTCACAAGCAGCTCAGGCAGATCTGGGTATGTTTTAAAAAAACGCTGAACCACTAAATTGAGCACATGGGCCAGGCATGGTCCATGTGCAAGGTTGTCAAGCTTCAGAGCAGCCACCAGGTTCCGGTCATTGTCACACACGACCATGCCTGGCTGTAGGTTCAGCGGTGAGAGCCACAGATCTGCCTGCTCGGTTACAGCTTTCAAAAACTTTGCAGCGGTGCACAGTTAGTCACCTAAGCAGATAAGCTTCAACAGAGCCTGTTGCCGCTTGGCCGAGCCAGTGCTGCAGTGCTTCCAGCTTGCAAGTGATGTGGTCATTTCAGAGATGGATGCTGAGGAGGAGAAGGAGGTGCATGAACTGTAGAATGTGGAAGCAACCCCGATAGACCCAGGGCCTGCAATCCTCGGGGACGGGAGGACGTGTTCTGTCACAGGGTCCGACTGGGTCCCGGCTTCCACAATATTAACTCAGTGTTCCGTCAGTGAAATGTACCGTCCCTGGCCACAAGCACTAGTCCACATGTCCGTGGTAAGGAGGACCTTCCCAGTAACTTAGTTGGTGAGGGCATGAGTAGTGTTCTGGGACACGTGCTTGTGTAATGCGGGGACGGCACACCAGGAGAAATAGTGGCAGCTCGTGACCGAGTACTGAGGGCCAGCCGCCGACCTAAGGTTGCAGAAAGCTTTCGTCTCCACGAGCCTAAAAGGCAACATTTCCAGTGCAAACAGTCAAGAAATGTGGAAGTTTAGTATTGTGGCCTGTGGGTTGGTGGCTGCATATTTGTGACGCGCCCCCTGGGCCATGTTGTTAGGGATACCCGGAGCCGGATCAGATGGGGGTTGTAGTCTCCGAGTGGCTGTGACCCGGTCCGTGCCCAGGGTGTCAAACTCAGTGTGCGGCAGTCCTTGCAGATGTTCTTAGTGTCGACTACGCCACCCGTTGATTTGCGGTCAAAAGGCCGCCGCTGCAGGATGGTTCGCTGAGGCTGGTGGTGTGTGTGCAGCTGTGGTAGTATAACCCCCAACGGGAGGGGTATAGCCTCAGGGGGTCAGACGTGGAGGATGGTGGTTGTGAAGGTGCAGCAAGGAGACTCAGAGGCATGAAATGCAGTTTCAGGGTTTTTACTCACTGGTGTTGCTCGGGTCACTCTGTACAGCAGTGACCACCCAAGCCGTGCTGCGTCCACCAGGTGCGGGACTCGGTCAACTCCCGGGCAATTCCTGAGTATGGTCCTGAGCTCCCTTCTTCTCTCTCTCTCTGGCCGTTCTCACCAGGGATCCACCTATGTCCGGCTCCCTCGGGTCTCTTGGTGGTTGAACCTTCTCTGGCTTCCCTGACCCTATGCTCGGTGTGCCATTCTGGTGGATTTGGTGAGGGTCGTGGCAAATCTTGCCCACGACCTCCGGTTCCTGGCTAAGGTTTGCTTTGGCCTCCGCCAGCTTGGGATCCGGTACCCTTTTGCCGACCCTTCACCCTTTTGTCCTTATTCTGGGATCTTGGGGTCCCCTCTCGTCCTGCGCCTCTGGGTCCCTCTTCCTTCTCCTCTCCTGGAGTTACTGCTGACTCACTGACTGACTGACTGACCCTGTCCTAAGATGGTGCCCACCTTATATACTCCCTCTATGTGTGAGCTCAGGTGACCAGCACCCAATGAGCTCCTACATTTACCCAGACTACTCCCCCTATCTGCCCCTACACTACTGGGATGTTCCACCCCCCTCCCACTCCAGCCAGGGACAGACGCTGTCGTACCTGCACATAAACTGGTGGGAGTACCGTAGTTCTGTCCCCCGGAAATGGGATGTATGTAGTGCATGCAGCCTTCTGAGCTCAGTTCCACACTCCATCCTTACCCGGGAGTGGAATACCACACCTCTGGGTTGAGGTGTAATACCCCTGCAGCAGCCGAGTCCTCAGGGTGCTACATTTGCGCTTGCAATCCAAGGACTGTGATAGGGACAACTAAACGCTGCACTGGGACAAGGACGTGGACATGGTTGCTGACAGTGATGGTTGCAATTGTGCAATGACAGGTGCAGGGTGGGAGGCATCTTTGTCTGTGTCATGGACAGGGGATTGGCGTGCACGAACAACAGTGGAACAGGTAGTGGTGTCATCCGCAGACACCGTTTCTGGATCCTGGCACTCGGCCCAACTAGTGGGGTGCTTTGCTGTCATGTGCCTGAGCATGCTGGTCGTGGTCAGGCTGGTAGTTTTTCTGCCCCTGCTGATGCTGGCATGGCAGATGTTGCAAATGGCCTTTTTTGGGTTAACTTGACAGTCTTTAAAAAGAGCCAGACCCGGGAAGACCTAACAGTTGGACTGACAACTTCCCTCGCATTGGTGCTTTGGGGAACAGTTGCTCACCTTGTGTCTGTAGCCCCCCCCACTGCTTCTTCCTGCCTATTGTGGTGCTACGCCTCCCTCCACCTCTGCACTGCTGTCCTTACTATGCATGTCACCTTGCCAGGTTGGGTCAGTGACTTCATCGTCCACCACCTTGTCTTCCACACCCTGGACCTCCTCCTGACTTGCTGCCAATTGTGTCTCATCATCATTCACCTCTTGCGACAGTAATTGCACTTTCCCACCATTGCCTTCGTGTGACCGTGGCTGCTCAAATATTTAAGCATCGATGCATACGATCTCCTCTTGCCCAACTTGAAGTGGACCGAGCGAGAGGCCAGAATCTATAAATGGAATTGTGAACAGCTCTTTGGAGTATCCAAGTGTGGGATCACTTGTCTCCGGGCACTTGGCATGGTGGGAGGAAGGAGGATCAAGGTGAGGAATATGTGGTCCAGACTCACGACTACTGAGACTGGACCGTGTGTAAGACAGGGTGGTGGCAAACTGACTGGAAGCATTAACTGCTATCCATTCAACATTTTCACACTGCTCTGGCTTTAAGAGTGGTGTTCCACGGCCCACTAGAAAGTGGGACTGGAAGCTAGGTTGACATAATGTAGGTGCTTGTTGTGCTCCCTCAGCAGGCACAGTTTCATCTTGCCCATGGCCTCGGCCTCTGCGTGCACCATCGGCATCACATCCACTTCCCCTGTCCCTTACCACGCGCCTTGCCTATTGTAAATGGAGTTTAATATTTTGCAGCTTGCAAAAAATGTTACGGTTATTACCGCAGTAATATTTGATCACATCTGATGACAATTTTTTTTAGGCAGTGCGGGTATAGCCATGCTATTGCTCAGTGACCTACTGTGGATATGTTTTGAACACACAACTAGCAGACTTTAAATGGAGTATAATATTTTGCAGCTTACAAAAAATGTCACGGTTATTACCGCAGTAATATTTGATCATCATGTCTGATGACCAATTTTTTTAGGCAGGACCGGTACAGTGATGCTATTGGTCAGTGACCAAGTGTGAATATGTTCTGGACACACAAGTAGCAGACTTTAAATGAAGTATAATAATTTGCAGCTTGCAAAAAAATATCAGGATTAATACCGCAGTAATATTTGATCATGTTTGAGGACCAATTTTTTTAGGCAGTGCCGGTATAGCGATTCTTTTGGTCAATGACCAAGTGTGGATATGTTTTGAACACACAACTGGCAGACTTTAAATGGAGTATAATATTTTGCAGCTCGCAAAAAATGTCACTGTTATTACCACAGTAATATTTGATCACGTCTGATGACAATTTTTTTTAGGCAGTGCGGGTATAGCCATGCTATTGCTCAGTGACCTACTGTGGATATGTTTTGAACACACAACTAGCAGACTTTAAATGGAGTATAATATTTTGCAGCTTACAAAAAATGTCACGGTTATTACCGCAGTAATATTTGATCATCATGTCTGATGACCAATTTTTTTAGGCAGGACCGGTACAGTGATGCTATTGGTCAGTGACCAAGTGTGAATATGTTCTGGACACACAAGTAGCAGACTTTAAATGAAGTATAATAATTTGCAGCTTGCAAAAAAATATCAGGATTAATACCGCAGTAATATTTGATCACGTTTGAGGACCAATTTTTTTAGGCAGTGCCGGTATAGCGATTCTTTTGGTCAATGACCAAGTGTGGATATGTTTTGAACACACAACTGGCAGACTTTAAATGGAGTATAATATTTTGCAGCTCGCAAAAAATGTCACTGTTATTACCACAGTAATATTTGATCACGTCTGATGACCAATTTTTTTTAAACTGTGCCGGTATAGCGATGCTATTGGTCAGCGACCAAGTGTGGATATGTTTTGAACACACAACTAGCAAACTTTAAATGGAGTATAATATTTTGCAGCTTGCAAAAAATGTTATGGTTATTACTGCAGTAATATTTGATCACATCTGATGACAATTTTTTTTTAGGCAGTGAGGGTATAGCGATGCTATTGATCAGCGACCAAGTGTGGATATATTTTGAACACACAACTAGCAGACCTTAAATGGAGTATAATATTTTGCAGCTTGCAAAAAGTGTCACTGTTATTACCGCAGTAATATTTGATCACGTCTCACGTCGATTGACCAATTTTTTTAGGCAGTGCCGGTATACCAATGCTATTGGTCAGCGACCAAGTGTGGACATGTTCTGGACACACAAGTAGCAGACTTTTAAATGGAGTATAATATTTTGCAGCTTGCAACAAAAATGTGAGGATTAATACGGCAGTAATATTTGATCACATCTGATGGCCAATTTTTTTATGCAGTGCGGTATAGCGATGCTATTGGTCAGTGACCAAGTGTGGATATTTTTTAAACACACAACTGGCAGACTTTAAATAGAGTATAATATTTTGCAGCTTGCAAAAAATGTCACGGTTATTACCACAGTAATATTTGATCACGTCTGATGACCAATTTTTTTAGGCAGTGCCAGTATAGCGATGCTATTGGTCAGCGACCAAGTGTGGATATGTTTTGAACACACAACTAGCAGGCCTTAAAAGGAGTATAATATTTTGCAGCTTGCAAAAAATGTCACTGTTATTACCGCTGTAATATTTGATCACGTCTCACGTCTAAATATCAATTATTTAGGCAGTGCCGGTATAGCAATGCTATTGGTCAGCGACCTAGTGTGGATATGTTCTGGACACACAAGTAGCAGACTTTAAAAGGAATATAATATTTTGCAGCCTGCAACAAAAATGTCAGGATTAATACCGCAGTAATATTTGATTACGTCTGATGACCAACTTTTTTTAGGCAGTGCCGGTGTAGCGATGCTATTGGTCAGTGACCAATTGTGGATATGTTTTGAACACACAACAGGCAGACTTCCGCCTGAGATGATGGACAAGTTTCTCTTCTTGCACAATACAGCAATGCTATTCTAAGTAACCAAATCTAGCTGTATGCTGTTAAAAAGCAAATGGAGCAGTAAAAATGGAGTATAAAATTTTTCAGCTTGCAAACAATGTCACTGTTATTACCGCAGTAATATTTGATCACGTCTGATGTCCGATTTTTTTAGGCAGTGCCGGTATAGCAATGCTATTGGTCAGCGACTAAGTGTGGATATGTTTTGAACACACAACTGCCACACTTTAAAAGGAGTATAATATTTGTCAGCTTGCAAAAAAATGTCAGGATTAATACCACAGTAATATTTGAACATGTCTGATGACCAATTTTTTTTAGACAGTGCCGGTATAGCGATGCTATTGGTCAGCGACCAAGTGTGGATATGTTTTGAACACACACCTAGCAGACTTCTGCCTGAGATGATGGACAAGTTTCTCTTCTTGCACAATACAGCAATGCTATTCTAATTAACCAAATCTGGCGGTATGCTATTAAAAAGAAAATGAAGCAGTAAAAATGGTGTATTATATTGCTTTTCATCAAAATTACCAGGATTAAGAGCAAAAAGAATATTATTAGCCCTGTTATCTAGGGCTATTGACAGGAGTTCCAGCGGCAGCTCAAACATAGATGCCGAGCATGCCGAAAATACTTGGTGAGCACCTGAACATGCTCGATTAAAGGGTTAACAGAACACACTCGCTCAACACTAGTCTCGAGCCTTATATAGACCTAATGAAGCTATGCGGCCAGCCAATCACTGTAATGCCACAAGTAACATGGCTACGGCATTACAGTGACTGTCAGGCAATCCCTGCATGGCAATTAGATTCCTAATATGCGCCAAACATACACGGAGGGGACTCGAGCTCCCACTCGAACATTCAAAAAATACTCACCGAGTAACGAGCATCTCGAGCACTGTAATGCTCGGGCAAGGAACGAGTAGTGACAAGCATGCTCGCTCATCACTAATAATAATATGTTCCACAATTGGATGTGTTTAACCCCTTAAGGATGGAGCCAATTATGTCCTTAATGACCAGGCCAAATTTTACAATTTTGACCACTGTCACTTTATGAGGTAATAACTCTGGAACGCTTCAACGGATCACACTGGTTCTGAGATTGTTTTTTTGCACTTCATGATAGTGGTAAAATTTCTTCGATATCACTTGCGTTTACGTGTGAAAAAAATGGAAATTTGGCAAAAATGTTGAAAATGTTGCAATTTTCAAATTTTGAATTTTCATGCCCTTAATTCAGAGAGATGTGTCACACAAAATAGTCTACTTTACATCAGAACAATTTTGGAACCAAAATTTTTTTTGTTCGGAAATTATAAGGGTTAAAAGTTGACCAGCAATTTCTCATTTTTCCAGCAAAATTTACAAAACCATTTATTTAGGGCCATTTGACTTTTGAATGTAAAATTTGCTTGAACAATTAGCGGACGCCATGTCACGTTTGGGGAGCCCCTGATGTGCCTAAACAGTGGAAACCCCCACAAGTGACACCATTTTGGAAACTAAACCCCTCAGGAAGCTTATCTAGATGTGTGGTGAACACCTTGAACCCCCAGGTGCTTCACAGAAGTTTATAACATTGAGTCGTAAAAATGCAATTTTTACATTTTTCCCATAGAAATGTTTTCAGTCTCCAATTTTGCATTTTCATAAGAGTAACAGGAGAAATTGTCCCATACCATTTGTTGTGCAATTCCTCTTGAGTAAGCCAATGCCCCATATTTGAGTAAAAAACCCTGTTTGGGCACACGGCAGGGTTCGGAAAGGAAGGAGCGATATTTGACTTTTTGAATGTAAAATTTGCTTAAATAGTCGTGTTTCGGGAGCCCCTGATGTGCCTAAACAGTGGAAACCCCCCACAGGTGACCACATTTTGGAAACTAAACCCCTCAGGGAACTTATCTAGATGTGTGGTGAGCACCTTAAACTGCCATGTGCTTCACAGAAGTTTATAATAAAGAGCCGTAAAATTAAGAAATCACATTTTTTTCCACAAAAATGTACTTTTAGCCCCATTTTTTTTAATTTTCACAAGGGTAAGAGGAGAAAATGGACCTCAAGTTTTGTTGTGCAATTGCGCCTGAGTATGGACATACCCCATATGTAGGGGAAAACTATTGTTTGGGCGCACGGCAGGGCTTGGAAAGGAAGGAGTGACGTTTGGAACGCAGACTTTGATGGAATGGTCTTCGGGTGTCATGTCACATTTGGAGAGCCCCTGATGTGCCTAAATAGAGGAAAACCCTGATAAGTTACCCTATTTTGGAAACTACACCCCACAAGGATTTTATCCATGGGTATAGTGAGCATTTTTATCCCACAGGTACTACACAGAATTTGATAACATTAGGTCGTCATACTGAAAATTTTCATTTTTTTCACGAAAATGTAGTTTTAGGCCCAAATTTGTAATTTTTGCAATGCATAATAGAAGAAAACGGACCCCATAATTTGTTATGCTATTTCTCCCAAATGCAATGATGCCCCATATGTCATCAGAAATTACTGTTAGGCCACACGTCAGGGCTAAGAAGGAAGAAGCACTATTTGGGTTTTGGAGCATAGATTTTAACATCCATGCCAGGCTTTATTTCTGGAGAATTCCAAATATGCCAGTTAGTGCCCATACATTTTGCCTCATAAAGTGTAGCGCCCCCATACGTTTCTCCTGTTGACACACACCCCATATATTAAGTGCTCTCCCCACTACAATAATGCCAAACATGTTTTATTAACCAGCATAGGGAAAGTAGACAGCTGGGGGCAGATGTTTATAGCCTGGGAATGGGGTTATACCCATGGAGGTTCCCAGGCTATTAATATCAGCTCTCAGCTGAATACTTAGCCTTTACTGGTTATTAAAATGGGGGACCCCCCCAAAAAATTGATGTGGGGTCCCCCTATTTTAACAACCAGCAAAGGCTAGGTAGACAGCTGGGGGCTGATATTAGTAGCCTAGGAATGGGCCATGAATATTGGCCCCCTCCCAGACTACAAACATCAGCTCTCAGCCACCCTAGAAAAGGCAAATCCATAAGATGCACAAATTCTGGTGCTTAGCCTCCGCTCTTCCCACTTGCCCTGGTGCGGTGGCAAGTGGGGTAATAGGGTTGGGGTTGATGTCACCTTTGTATTTTCAGCTGACATCAAGCCCAGTGGTTAGTAATGGAGAGGCATCTATAAGACGCTCCCATTACTAACCCCATAGTCAAATAGTGAAATAAAACACCAACACCCAGAATAAAATAATTGAATATTTGAAATAAACACACAGACTCCTTTAATAAATCTAAATTTAACCAAAAGCCTTATACTTACCGTAACACCCATTCCATTGATGCCAATGTCACCTGCAATAAAAATAAAATAATAAAGCAACCTTATCCTCACCTCTCCATCTTGAAGAAAATAATCCATTTGTCCAGCGACGGGTCTAGCTCTGCTACATCTAGATGGCAGGCTGCATTGTTGCATGATGCGACTATATAGCCTGCCATCCTGCAGAGACACTGAGCTGTGCCTAATATAGCAACCTTAGAGCCAGAATACACTACTAGTATTAGGCTCGGTAAAGGTGCGTTTACACTAGCTGATGGTGCTTGTCAAAACACTGCTGATCAGCTACATAGAAGCCAATCAGCAGCCATTTAATAGCTTGTTTAGTAGAGATGGGAGGTTCTTTTGAATTTTGAAGTTGCCAACTTTGCCAAATTTTCCCCCAAAATTTGATTTGCGGAAATAAATTACTGTGAATTTCAATATTGGAAAAATTGTAAATGCTTGGAAAATACACATAGAAAAAAAGAGAGCGAGAACCCCGCTGACCATAATAACATACTATATGAAAGAGAGAGGGAGGACTCAGCTGATCAGAAGACTCTATAGAAACACTTACCCAGCGACTCTGGAGATTGAAAATGACTCTGCCGTACAAACTCTGCTCCGCTAGGAAACTCTGGTCTGTAATAGCCCAATTACTGACCACTACTGTACACAGTATGATAATCCGCTAGATGTTACAGATACAGGGCATTATGGGGAAGCCCGCATGGCCATGCAAAAAGACATTAGCCCACTGTCAGATGCTTCAGCAATGTGGGAAATGGTGCTGAATACGTTTTTTATTTATTTATTTTTTTTGCAAACTGCGAAATGAATCTAAAAGTGTTCGAATTTGTGTAAAAACTCAAATTTCATTAAATTTGACTTAAATTCGAACTTGATTCTCTGCAGATGGGTCATCCCTACTGTTTTGACAGGTCGACCACACTTCCATGCACACAGAATAATGATTACCACAAGACTGTCATTATTCTCTGCAGCATACATGTCCTGTTTACTCAGGACAATATGCTGCCGACAGGGGTGGATTAAGGCTAGCCAGGGCCCTGGGCAGTTTAGGGTGTATGGGTCCTCCAGCACCCGATGAATCACGTGACATGCCACATGATATTTTGGGAGGTCATGTGACAGGTCACGTGATGAACTCACAGGTGCTCTGGTGCACATCTGTAGATGCCAATTTTTTTCCCTTATGTACAGCGCTAAACATAACAATAGAGGATGCTATGTAATAAGGGACGGGGCTATACATAACAAGGAAGGATGCTATGTAATAAGGGACCGGGCTATACATAACAAGAGGGAATGCTATGTAAAAAGGGATGGGACTATACATAACAAGAGGGGTTGCTATGGAAGAAGGGACGGGGCTATACATAACAAGAGGGAATGCTATGTAATAAGGGATGGGACTATACATAACAAGAGGGTTTGCTATGGAAGAAGGGATGGGGCTATACATAACAAGAGGGGATGCTATGTAATAAGGGACGGGGCTATACATGACAACAGGGGATTCTATGAAAGAAGGGACATTTTTTTCCCTTACATACAGCACTGAACAAGCGTTACATAATAAGGGAGGTTATTTTGCAAACAAAAGTAAAACTCCAATAAAAATATAAATTAATTAACCCCTGTGCTCTTTCCCCCAGTTCATTACCGGTCACTCTCCTATGTCCTTGACCCCCCACAGTGCTCCTCCTTGCTCCTCCAATTCATTATAATTTCATGTCTTTTTCCCAATTCATTCTAATTGTATACCCCAAAATTAAAATTACATATCCCTAATTCATTATAGTCACATATCCCCAATTCATAATAATTACATAACCCAATTCATTATAGTTACATTACAAAGCCCAATTCAGTATAGCCACATAACCCCCAATTCATTATAGTTACATACCCCAATTCAGTATAGCCATATACCCCCAATTCATTATAACGTACTGTTCTCTCATCCATCTTCCCACCCCAATACATTATAACATACTGTGCAGTGCTCTCACCCATACCCCACCCCAATTCATTATACCATATTGTGCAGTGCTCTCACCCATCCTCCTACCCCAATTCATTATAACATGCTGTGCAGTGCTCTCACCCATCCTCCCACCCTAATTCATTATAACATACTGGGCAGTGCTCTCACCCATCCTCCCACCCCAATTCATTATAACATTCTGTGCAGTGCTCTCACCCATTCTCCCACCCCAATTCATTATAACATACTGTGCAGTGCTCACCCATTTTCCCACCCCAATTCATTATAACACTGTGCAGTGCTCTCACCCATCTTCCCACCCCAATTCATTATAACATACTGTACTGTGCTCTCACCCATCTTTCCAACCCAATTCATTATAACATACTGTGCAGTGCTCTCACCCATCCTCCCATCCCAATTCATTATAACTAGTGATGAACGAGCGTGTTCTGTTAACCCTTTTGGTCATCATGCTGGGTTGCTCTCCGAGTATTTGCGGCGTGCTCGAATGTTATGTTTGAGTCACTGTGTGTGCATGATTTGCGACTGTTTGACAACTTTAATACTTGTGAAGAATGCCTAACAAACTGGCATTCCTCACATGTATTAAATCTGTCAAACAGTCGCAAATCATGCTCAAAGAGTGACTCAAACATAACATTCGTGCACGCCAAAGATACTCGGAAAACACCCAAACATGCTCGCAAATCTCGAGTAACGAGCATGCTCGCTCATCACTAATTATAACATGCTGTGCAGTGCTCTCACCCATCTTCCCACTCCAATTCATTATAACATACTGTGCAGTGCGCTCACCCATCTTCCCAGCCCAATTCATTATAACATACTGTGTAGTGCTCACACCCATATTCCCACCTCAATTCATTATAACATACTGTGCAGTGCTCTCACCCATCCTCCCACCCCAATTCATTATAACATACTGTGCAGTACTCTCACCCATCTTCCCACCCCAAATCATTATAACATACTTTGCAGTGCTCTCATCCATCGCCCCACCCCAATTCGTTATAACATACTGTACAGTGCTCTCAACCAACCTCCCACATTTATTCATTATAACATACTGTGCAGTGCTCTCACCCATCCTCCCACCCCAATTCACTATAACATACTGGGCAGTGCTCTCACCCATCCTCCCACCCCAATTTATTACAACATACTGTGCAGTGCTTTCACCCATCCTCCCACCCCAATTCATTCACTTTAATGAAAAAAAAGAAGAATAACTCACCTCTCCTGGCGATCCCCTGCAATTCTGCTTCCTTCTTCTTCTTGCTGGCACGTACATGGTAAACGATGTGATGACATCATCGCTCCGGCTGAGTCATAGAGAAGGCGACGGCTGCAGCTACGCTCCATCTCTCCCAGCAGCGGAGAAATAGAAGCACTCCCTGCTAGCGATAAGCACTGCTGATGTTGGCACAAAAAAAAATATTCTAATGAGGGCGATCTTGCCATGGGCCCCCCAGGAGCAGTAGCTCAGATTGCCCTCATTATAATCCGCCTATGGCTGCTGAAAGCAATGATTTTTAAGTATGATCAAAAATCATTTCACCCCATGAACCAGCATTTTGCATCCTGCTTACACTTGCCAATTATCGGGAGAGGAGCATTCCAAGGAACGTTGATTCCAAATAATCAGGCAGTATACAGTTGTGCTCAAAAGTTTGCATACCCCGGCAGAATTTTTCCTTTCTTGGCCTTGTTTCTGAGAATATGAATGAAAGCAAAAAAACTTTTTCTCCACTCATGGTTATTGGTTGGGTGAAGCCATTTATTGTCAAACTACTGTTTATTCCCTTGTTAAATCTTAATGACAACCAAAAACATCCAAATGACCCTGATCAAAAGTTCACATACCCCAGTTCTTTATACCGTGTATTGCCCCCTCTAACATCAATGACAGCTTGAAGTCTTTTGTGGTAGTTTTGGATGGGGTTCTTTATTTTCTCATATGGTAAAGCTGGCCATTCTTCTTGGCAAAAAGCCTCCAGTTCCTGTACATTCCTGGGCTGTCTAGCATGGACTGCGCGCTTGAGATCTCCCCAGAGTGGCTCAATGATATTGAGGTCAGGAGACTGAGATGGCCACTCCAGAACCTTCACTTTGTTCTACTGTAGCCAATGACAGGTCGACTTGGCCTTGTGTTTTGCATCGTTGTCATGTTGGAACGTCCAAGTATGTCCCATGCGCAGCCTCCGGGCTGATGAGTGCAAATTTGCCTCCTGTATTTGCTGATAACGTGCTGCATTCATCTTTCCTTCAACTTTTACCAAGTTTCCTGTGCCTTTGTAGCTCACACATCACCAAAACATCAGCGATCCACCTCCATGCTTTACTGTAGGAATGGTGTTCCTTTCATCATAGGCCTTGTTGACCTCTCTCCAAATGTAACGTTTATGGTTGTGACCAAAAAGTTCAATTTTGGTCTCATCACTCCAAATTACCTTGTTCTAGAAGTTTTGAGGCTTGTCTCTGTGCTGTTTGGCGTATTGTAGGTGAGATACTTTGTGGCATTTGCGCAGTAATGGCTTTCTTCTGGCGACTCAACCATGCAGCCCATTTTTCTTCAAATGCCTCCTTATTCAAACAGCCACACCGCTAGTTTTCAGAGAGTCCTGAATTTCAGCTGATGTTATTTGTGGGTTTTTCTTTGCATCCCGAACTATTTTCCTGGCAGTTGTGGCCGAAATTTTTGTTGGTCTGCCTGACCGTGGTTTGGTTTTTACAGAGCCCCTGATTTTCCATTTGTTAATCACAGTTTGAACGCTGCTGACTGGCATGATCAATTTCTTGGATATTTTTTTGTATCCCTTTCCTGTGTTATACAGTTCAACTACCTTTTCCAGTAGATCCGGTCACAATTCTTTTACTTTCCCCGTCACTCAAAATCCAGAAACGTCAGTGGCTGGATGAAAGATGCAAGAGTCTGTCTGGATCCCAGAAACTCACTCAGCTTTTATGCACACACAGTGATTAGAAGCAAACAGGTCACAGGTGAGGATGTTGCCTTTAGTAGCCATTCAAAACCATTTGTATCAAATTCTGTGCATGTTATCAGGCCAAAATCACCAGGGTATGTGAACTTTTGATCAGGGTAATTTGGATGTTTTTGGTTGTCATTAAGATTTAAAAAGAGAAAACACAGTAGTTTGACAATAAATGGCTTCACCCAACCAATAACCATGAGTGGAGAAAACTTTTTGTTATCATTCATATTGTCTGAAACAAGGCCGAGAAAGCAAAAATTCTGCCGGGGTATGTAAACTTTTGAGCACAGCTGTAAGTGCACCCTTAGTAAAAGCTGTAAAGGGATACAAAGTGACTCTTCAGTGCTGAATTTAGAAGCATCACGTTGAGTGGGAAACATTTTGGACTTTTCTCTGATGGTCACAATGAGTTATTCAATATCTTGCATTCATAAACTACACATCTGTTATAGGGCATAAACTAGGCTGCCTAATAGCTGCACATTTCTGTTACATGCAGTAATGCTATTTATAGATTTTAGCACACAAATACTGATGATGCTAAAATTATTTAATTTGCAAATCTTGTTCCACTTATTATGAATATAAAATGAATATAATTGTGAAATAAATGCAGAGTTAGTGGTGTGTGTTCTCCGTAAGTTATCTCAGCACACTGATGATGAGGCATATTACAGATTTTAATTAGGTACTTTATAATATAATGGAAACAAATTATTAGCTTAGAATTTGTTTCAATTATTCTTTGAGTCCTTCTCTAGTTAGCCTTATGCTTACGGCAGATTTTGATTCTAGCAATGTTCACATTTTGTGTGCAGAACTGAACCCAGGAAAGAGAGAAAAAGAAAGGGTCTTTGTGAAGACCCGGAGTCTTCCATGAGCGTAATAACTAGAGATGAGCGTTGTTCTACTCGAACTGTTCGCCAATCTCAAATTCGAGCTGTTTTGGGCGGTGTTCGAGCCGTTCGGCGAACACGAACAATTTGAGAAAAATTCGGCTGTTCGAGGTTATGTTCGATAACTGTTCGTGCACCAAAATCATAACTGGATTTTTTCTCATTAATGATGAAAATTAATGTTAATACGCAGTTTGAGTGTACAGCGGGGTGGGGGGAGGGGCAGGGGATGGATCTCTGCAGGAACAATGAAGATCTCCATTTTTTTTTCTCTTTCCCGCATTTGCAGTGGGGAGGTGCAATCTGTCAGCCTATCAGCAGCACACACACGGAGCGAAGTGCTTTTTTTCACACAAGCAAGGGCATGTGTCATTGGCAGTGTATGTCACATGTCCTTGCCCTATAAGACCAAGCCATTTTCCCCGTCGCCACCATTTTCTCACTGCTGCAGCTGCGTGTTAGACTGCACCGCTGTTGCTGTGTGCGCTATACCTTGTTAATTTCAAGCCAATTTTCGCACAAATCTACAGATAGCTTGGGAGTAGGGAATAGTTGTGATTGCAGTCCTTTTAAGGACTAGGTTACAGCATTTCCTACGACTTTTATCAGGCAGGTCTGTGCTCTTAAATAGATAGATTGTGGGAGTAAAGACTAATTGTAATTGGAGTCCTTTTCAGGACTAGGTTACATCAGTTCCTATCAGTTTTTGCCAGGCAGGTCTGTGCCAGTGCTGTGCAAGTTTTTTTCACAGCATTTGGCTGAATCTAGCAAAGCTAATCCTTTTTGGCCTATTGCAGAGTGTGTTAGTCAGTGGAGTAGCCTATCTGTGTTGCAAGATATAACACCTGTGTATAGAATACCAATTTTTTTACTGCACCTAGTGAAGTAAAATCTTTTGGGCATAGCATCATTCTATTAGTCCATCTATACTGACCTCCATCAGGTTGCAAATTGAATATAATTTTTTTCTGCATCTAGCTCTGAAAAAATATTGGGCTTCTAGCTGTGTGTGGGACTTGTTGTATTAGTCCATCTATACTGACCTCCATCAGGTTGCAAACTGAATATATTTTTTTCTGCATCTACCTCTGAAAAAATATTGGGCTTCTAGCTGTGTGTGGGACTTGTTCTATTAATCCATCTATACAGACCTCCATCAGGTTGCAAACTGAATATATTTTTTCTGCATCTACCTCTGAAAAAATATTGGGCTTCTAGCTGTGTGTGGGACTTGTTCTATTAATCCATCTATACAGACCTCCATCAGGTTGCAAACTGAATATATTTTTTTCTGCATCTACCTCTGAAAAAATATTGGGCTTCTAGCTGTGTGTGGGACTTGTTCTATTAATCCATCTATACAGACCTCCATCAGGTTGCAAACTGAATATATTTTTTTCTGCATCTACCTCTGAAAAAATATTGGGCTTCTAGCTGTGTGTGGGACTTGTTCTATTAATCCATCTATACAGACCTCCATCAGGTTGCAAACTGAATATATTTTTTTCTGCATCTACCTCTGAAAAAATATTGGGCTTCTAGCTGTGTGTGGGACTTGTTCTATTAATCCATCTATACAGACCTCCATCAGGTTGCAAACTGAATATATTTTTTTCTGCATCTAGCTCTGAAAAAATATTGGGCTTCTAGCAGTGTGTGGGACTTGTTCTATTAATCCATCTATACAGACCTCCATCAGGTTGCAAACTGAATATATTTTTTTTCTGCATCTACCTCTGAAAAAATATTGGGCTTCTAGCTGTGTGTGGGACTTGTTCTATTAATCCATCTATACAGACCTCCATCAGGTTGCAAACTGAATATATTTTTTTTCTGCATCTACCTCTGAAAAAATATTGGGCTTCTAGCTGTGTGTGGGACTTGTTGTATTAGTCCATCTATACTGACCTCCATCAGGTTGCAAACTGAATATATTTTTTTCTGCATCTACCTCTGAAAAAATATTTGGCCTTCTAGCAGTGTGTGGGACTTTCTCTATTAGTCCATCTATACTGACCTCCATCAGGTTGCAAATTAAAAATAATTTTTATCTGCATCTAGCTCTGAAAAAATATTTGGCCTTCTAGCAGTGTGTGGGACTTTCTCTATTAGTCCATCTATACTGACCTCCATCAGGTTGCAAATTGAATATAATTTTTTTCTGCATCTAACCCAGCCAATAGTTTTGGCCTAATACCACAGTTTGGCCACTCAGCTCTGCTCGGTTCCCATCCATTGTTTTTTTGTGCAAACAACTCCAGAGTTGTTAATTAGTTAACCACCAAAATGAGTGGAAAAAGGCCTGCTGCTGGTGGAAAGGGGAATAGGCGTGTTGGGAAGGGGAAAAAAGGTTGTGTCTGTGGGGTAGGTGTTAAAGCAACAGTAACATCTGCAGAAGAAAGACCATCTTCCAGCCAAACTAAAATGTCTACTTCTTTTAGCGGACAATGTGATAAGATCCCTTTCTTACGGCCACGCCAATCGCTACAAATTCCAGATGAGGCACAAAAACAGCAGGTGCTTCAACGGATATCAAGTGCTCCTTTAAGTGGGCTCTCCTCCACATCAACTTCAACATCACAAATACTCCAGTCCTCAAAGGTGTCACCCCAATCGCACTTGCTTCCTCACAGCTCCCAAATCTCCAGCTGCCCGTCTGAGTATGAGGTAGAACAGATGGTTGAGTCTGCAGAGCTGTTTACTCATAATATAGCCTGGGAATCAGAGGTCGACTCCAGCGCTTCTGTGAATCCAGACGAGGAAATGATCTGCACTGATGCCCAGAATCTTTATGAGTCGGATCCAGGACCAGACGCAGAAGGTTCTGACCATAATGTAGACCCTCATTCCCAAACTGTAACTCCTGTTGGTGGAGACAATGAGGAAGACGATGATAAGACTCAAATACCTGATTGGAGCGACAACTTTAGTTTTTTGTCAGGGCAGGAACAGGTTGGCTCTGAGGACGACGGGTGTGATAACGCACAGGGTGATGATGATGAGGTTGGAGATCCCACTTACTGTCAACCCACAGTCAGCCAAGAGATGAGGTCAGCAGAGGAGGTGGAGGAAGATGCTAGTGACGACGAGGTCAGGTTGCGCCTTCCTGGACAGAGACGTAGTACTGGAAGCACGTCAACAACTGCATCCTCAAACACAACTCTGCCTCTCACCACAAGTCGTGGTGGCTCTTCAGGTCGCATGGGTGCTAAGCCTTGCATAGCCTGGGCATTTTTTCAGATCGATAAAGATGACCCAACTCGTGTTATCTGTAACATTTGTCAGCAAAAGCTAAGTAGAGGCCAAAAAATACATAGTTTGAGTACTTCATGCATGAACCGGCACATGGACATGAAGCATAAGTTGCAGTGGGAAGCTCAGTGTGCTACAATGCGGCCTAGCCGGGCGGGCCAACCACCGTCTGCCATATCTTGTGCATCCGCGGCCTCTTCATCCTCTGTGACTGGGGGGACAGCAGTCACACCTGTTTTGGGGCGCAGACCTGCCACCTCTTTACCCGCAAAAAGCCAGCGTGATTGGCAGGTCATCATTTTCTTTGGAGGTGGTAACACCAGCTGGTGTTGAGCGCTGTCCGACATCGATAGCACCACCTTTGGATCAAGACAACCTAACATGTCCGCCTGCATCTTCCTCACAGACCGGCAGTTTGCCGGGGACACCCTTATCAACCCCGTCTAAGCACAATAGCCAGCCCTCGGTCCCTCAGATGTGGACAAGTAAAAGACCATTTCCTCCTAGCCATGAGAAAGCTAAGAGGTTGAATTTCACCATCTGCAAGCTCTTGGCTACAGAAATGCTGCCTTTCCGCCTGGTGGACACAGAGGATTTTCGAGACCTTATGTCCGTCGCAGTGCCCCAGTACCAGATGCCCAGTCGGCACTACTTCTCAAAGAAAGGTGTGCCTGCGCTCCACCAGCATGTCGCACACAACATCACCGCTTCTTTGAGAAACTCTGTGTGTGACAGGGTGCATTTCACCACAGACACTTGGACGAGTAGGCATGGACAGGGGCGTTACATGTCGCTGACTGGGCACTGGGTAACTATGGTGACAGCAGGACAAGGGGCTGCTGTCCAAGTCTTGCCGTCCCCACGAGTTGTGCGTCAATCCTCTTTATGTCAAAGTTCCTCCACTGCTTCTGCCTCCTCAACCTCCTCTCGGTCTTCCACCTGCACCCAAAGCCTGTCTGGTCATGCCACAAGCTTTCTAACTGCGCAGAAGGGATCCTGCACACCTCCTTACTATGCTGGCAGTAGGGCTCAACGTCATCAGGCGGTTTTTACATTGAAATGTCTGGGAAATGTGAGTCACACAGCTGAGGAGTTGTGGTCAGCTCTGGAGAACCAATTTCATGAATGGTTGTCTCCACTGGACCTGAAACCAGGGAAGGCCGTGTGCGACAATGCTGCAAACCTGGGTGCAGCCCTTCGCCGGGGCAATGTCACACACATGCCTTGTATGGCTCACGTGTTGAACCTGGTTGTCCAGCAATTTTTAGCCCACTATCCCAGACTAGATGGCCTTCTGCAGAGGGCACGGTCGCTGTGTGCTCACTTTCGCCGTTCGCATCCCGCAGCTCAGCGACTTACATCTCTACAGAAGTCGTTGGGCCTGCCACTTCACCGGCTAAAATGCGATGTGCCTACCCGGTGGAATTCAACTCTGCACATGTTGCAGCGACTGTGGCAGCACCGACAAGCCCTGGTGCAATACGTTCTGACGTATAGCTTGGGCCAACGAGATCCAGAGGTGGGGCAAATCACGCTGGAGGAGTGGTCTCAGATCCGGGACCTATGCACCCTTCTGCACAGTTTTGAAATGGCGACGAAGATGTTTAGTGCTGACGATGCCATTATCAGCATGACTATTCCGGTGATTTACATGCTGGAGCACATGTTAAACAGAATTCGGAGTCAGGTGGTGGCACAAGAGGAGGTGGAGGAAATAGAGGAGGAGGAGTTGTATGCGGAAGGGCTAACATCTGCAAGGTCCAGACGGTCGGCAGCACCAAGGCGGCAGGCATGTGAGGGTAGGGGAGATGGTTTTACCAGGGCGCATGGTAGCAGCCAAACTAGTGAGGAAGGTGCAGGAGCCCAGGAAGAAGTGGAGGACGAACTGATGGAAGACTCATCAGATGAGGGAGACCTTGATCACATTTCTGTTGTACGAGGTTGGGGGGAGAGGACAGAGGAAGGAAGCATGATTGTTACCTCGCCACCAACAAAACAGGGACTTGGTGCTCCTGGATGCGCAACACACATGAGTGCCTTCTTGCTGCACTACCTGCAACATGACCCTCGAATTGTGAGAATTAGAAATAATCCTGACTACTGGGTTGCCACACTGTTAGATCCCCGGTACAAAAGTAAATTTGCAGAAATTATTCCTGCCATAGAAAGGGATGCACGCATGCAGGAGTATCAGCAGAGACTGTTGCAGAATCTTACATGTGCTTTTCCACAAAATACCAGTGGTGCACGTAGTGAATCTCACAGTTCCAACTTGCCAACCGTGGGACCGTCAAGTGTTCAGCACTCAAACCGTAACAGAACCACAGTATCTGCTGGTAACATTAATTTTGCGGAATCATTTCACCACTTTTTTAGCCCATCCTTTGCAAGGCCACAGGAGACAAGAAGTCTGACACATAGTCAACGCCTAGAGACGATGGTACAGGAGTATCTCCAAGCAAACATTGAAGCCACGACTGTGTCACTGGACCCTTGCTCTTTTTGGGCTTCCAATCTGGATAAATGGCCGGAGCTAGCCACTTACGCCTTGGAGATCTTGTCATGCCCCGCAGCCAGCGTTCTGTCTGAACGTGTGTTCAGCGCTGCTGGTGGTGTGCTGACAGATAAGCGCACGCGGCTCTTCACTGATAATGTAGACAGACTCACGTTCATAAAGATGAACAAATCATGGATCCGAAATGACTTTTCTACCCCTGTGTCATCCTGGGGAGAGTAAAAGCTTGATGATTGGTTAAAATCACCCTACCAACCGTTTTAAGCTTTCAAATTACTAATCATGTTTATCTGTATCTTGGCTGGAAAATAATTTGGGCTTTGTAGCAGTGTGCAGCACTGATTCTATTAGGCCATCTATAATAAGCTCCACCAGATTTAAAATTACTAATCATGTTTATCTGTATCTTGACTGGAAAATAATTTGGGTTTTGTAGCAGTGTGCAGCACTGATCCTATTAGGCCATCTATACTAAAGCTTCACCAGATTTAAAATTAATAATAATTTTTAGCTGCATCTAGCCCGGAAAATAATTTTGGGGCTCCGAGATGCGCAAGATACATAAGTGCCTTCTTGCTGCACTACCTGCAGCATGACCCTCATATTGTCAGAATTCGAAGTAATCATGACTACTGGGTTGCCACACTCTTAGATCCCCCAAACTTTTCGATCAACCTTTTCATTTTAATAAAGACCAAAAAAATGGTCATTTTTGAAATTATAAGCATTAGCAGGTTGTTAGAAACTGAAATCAAACAGTTTTCAACTCAAAACTTTATTCTAGGTGATGTTACATTTTCACATAGGACCCCTTGTTCGAAAGGAGCTTCTGAACTCTCTCGTCCATTGAATTTGTCAGGTTTTGGATGGTTTCTGCTTCAATTGTTTTGCATGAGGACAGAATACCCTCCCAGAGCTGTTGCTTAGATGTGAACTGCCTCCCGCCATCATAGACACTCCTTTTAATGTTGCTCCAAAGGTTCTGAATGGGGTAGAGGTCAGGGGAGCATGGGGGTCACACCATAAGTTTGTCCCCTTTTATGCCCATATCAGCCAGAGATGCAGATGTTTTATGTGCAGCATGAGATGGTGCATTATCATGCAGAAAAATGATCTTGCTGTGAAATACACGGTTCTTCTTCTTGAACCATGGCAGGAAGTGCTGTTTGAGAAAATCCACATACATTATGGAGTTCATCTTTAGCACCTTCAGGGATCCTAAAGGGGCCGACAATCTCTCTCCCCATGATTCCAGCCCAAAACATTACTCCACCTCCTCCTTGTTGGCGCTGTAGCCGTGTTTGCGTGGGGTGTCCATCAACCAGCCATCCTCCACTCCATCCATCTGGACCATCGAGCGCTGCACGGCACTCATCCGTGAACAAAACAGTTTTGAAATCAGTCTTCATGTAATGTTTGGCCCACTGGAGCCGTTTCTGCTTGTGTGAAGTGGATAAAGGAGGTCGACAGGATGGCGTATGCACAGCTGCAAACCTCTGAAGGACCCTGCATCTTGTTGTTCGGGGGACGTTGGAGGCACAAGCAGCTTCAAAAACTTGTCTGCTGCTATGACAAGGCTTTTTTGCCGCTGCTCTTTCAACCTGACGTAATTGCCTGTAGGAAAGAGTCCTCAATTTGCCCTTATCAGCACGCACACGTGTGTACTGTGAATCAGCTACATACTTCTTGATTGCCAAGACACTTCATCCTGATCATCGCACAATGTTGATTGTAGTCATGCCTTGACCTAAACACTCCACAATTTGTTGCTTCTCAGCAGCCGACACATCCTTTTTCTTTCCCATTTTGGCAGAAAATGTAGGCTGCTTAATAATGTGCGACAGCCTTCTTAAGTAGTCTTGCCTTTCATTGGACACACCTGCCAAACTAATTAGCACAGGTGTCTGCAATTGCTTACAGTGATATAAAGAGCCCTGACACACATCACCATCAATGAGTTTAACTGACAAACAAACAAATTCTTCCCTTATCACTCCTAAACACTTTTTGCATAATAATTTGGAACACAGTGTACATGTGCTTTTCCACAAAACACCAGTGGTTCACGTAGTGAATCTTACAGTTCTAACTTGCCAACCGTGGTCTGTATGGAGTTGTTCAATAAAGGGCCCAAAATTAAGATAACATAGATGGGAGAGGTCTCTATGAATAGGAATTCCTAAGTATTTGATACCCTGTGAGGGCCAGGCAAAGGGAAAGTTGGACTGGATGGAATCCTATATGGATTTAGGGAGGGAGACATCGAGGGCCTCAGACTTCGCTGCATTGATTTTAAAATTTGACCATGTAACAAAGTGATCTATTTCAGCCATAACAGCAGGGATGGATATATGTGATTGAGTGATATATACTAGGACATCATCAGCAAATAGAGAGCACTTGTACTCGGTGCCTCCCACCTCAATCCATCTAATATTGGGGTTATGGCGAATTGATGAGAGCAGGTGCTCCGTCACTAGGATGTATAAGAGAGGGGACAGAGAACATCCCTGCCTTGTCCCATTGGTGATTGTGAAAGGTGATGAAAATGTTCTGACGCGCCCCCTGGGCCTTGGGACACCCGGATCCGGACCCTTTTTGGTGGATGCTGGTGGTTGTAGTCTCCGTGGCGGCAACCCGGTTCCGTGGCTCAGGGCGGTCAAACCAGTGGCGGAACTATTTATGTGGTTTTGATGTTTAAATGTCCGACTACGCCACCCGTGGATTGCGGTCAGAGTGAACCGCCGCTCCAGGGCAGACCGCTGAGGCTGGTGTTGTGGGTGCAGCAGAGCGTAGCATAACTCCCCACGGGAGGAGTATAGCCTCAGGGCAGTGTATGCGGAGGATGGGGGTGATGGTGCAGGGCAGCAGCAGTAATGACACGGAGTCAGTGATGCAGTCCAGGGTCTTTACTCACAGTTCTTATTATCCAGACCACGTCTGCAGGTAACGGCTGCCCACGTCGAACTGTGCTCACCAGGTGAGGGGCTCAGACAACTCCCAGATAACTTTGGAGTGCTTCACAGGACCCCCTTTGTGTGTCCTTTGTCTGGCCTTTCTTACCAACCCTTCTGTCCGGCTGCCTTGGGCCTCCTCTTGGTAAACTTGGCGCCAGTTTCCCTGACCCTATGTGGTGCCTTCCTAGCGGGTGTAGCGAGGGGCTGCGCCACATAAAATGTCACAGCCTCCGGTTTCTAGCTGAGGGTCGTTTCCTGCCTCCACTAGTTTCGGGGACCGGTCTCCCCCTTTGGCCTGACCCCTCCACGCAGGTGGATTCGGGCGTGCGGTGGCGACTCGCCCGTCCGCACCCCTGGGATCCCTTCATTCCTCGTTCCTGGAGCCTTCTCCGCTCCTCTTCTTTCCTTCTCCCTCTTCCAGGCCTGGGCCTCTGTTACTAGGCCCGCCTCCGGAGCAGAGCTCATGCAGAGCCCCTGCTCCCTGCCACTTCTGCTCAGACTTCTCTGCAGTGAACTAAGATGGTGCCCACCTTTTATACTCCCTTCTCAATGCACCCAGGAACTGCTTCCTCCCTGCTCCTGCACTACGGGGTTCCCCTTCCTCAGTGCTCCCTCCCCCCACTCCAGCCAGGGACAGGGACTGTCGTGCCCATCTCAGAGGCATATTGGTCGCCCTGCCCCACGGCAATGTGGTGTAATGCATGCAGGTGTCGGGTCCTGATCCACACTCCATCCTTACCTGAGAGTGAGATATCACACCTCTGGGTGAGGTGCAATACCTCTGTAGCAACCGAGCCCTCAGGGTGCTACAGTTCCATTTATCTTCAGCCTAGGTGACGTATTGTGATACAGGGCCGTGATTTTGGCTATAAAAGGGTCCCCTAGACCCCTACCCCAAGCTTTTTAAGAGAATCATATATGGCGTGCCAGGAGACTCTATGGAATGCTTTCTCAGCATCCAACGAGAGTATCTAATTACAAATTTTTAACTGCATCTAGCCCAGGAAATACTTTGTGCCTAGTAGCAGTGTCTGCTAGTCAGCGGATTATCCCGGCTGTTAAGCAAGCTACACCACCTGTAGTTTAGACACTTAATTTTTTCAAAGGAAATGCTTCGGGACCATGGGATACTCAGTGAAGAGCATCAGGAGGCACCCCAAGGCATAGGGGCTGGGACTGGCAGTAGGATGCCTTGCGGTGGACAGTCGAGCTCGATCCTTATAGAAGCTTTTTAACTGCAGCAGCTTTAGTGGACGCTACTGGAGCTGGAATTACGCGGCTGCTGGCATGAGACTTGCCCTCCAATAGATACTTGTAAATGGATTTAAAGTGTATTCATTCAAATTAGAGAGACAATTTAAATTAAAAAGCTTAGAGCTGCCTCCACCACAGGGGGGCTCGCTCGACCCACCAGCGGACAGGCACCAGTATTGGGAGAGGGGGGCTGGCCATCAGGGTTCACCGCGGCTCTGGCACAAACCCGGCGACACGGAGGTGGCACGGGCAGGAGCGGACTGGCCGTGTCGGCTTCTCACTTTTTGGATTTTAGAAGGGCATGACATGCCTATATCTGTGTCTCCCCCTCCTTTTACTCCTCCACCTCTTTTATTTTCGCATGACTATATGTACTTGTCACTTTTCCATGTGTTAGTTATGTCTTCTGAGCAGTTTGTCAGCTTTTGGACACCTTTGAAGGTGTTTTCTATGTGTTTCTATGTGTTTTTGTTTGCCTGCCATTGGTTTTAACGGTGTTCGAAGGTGTTCGACGAACAGTTCGGCGAACACACGGGTGTTCGACGAACCGAACCGAACTCGAACACTACGGGGGTGGCTCAACACTAGTAATAACTCTCAGACAACACCGGGTGAGGGTAAAACAGTGTGGTGATACTTTATTGAACCACAAAACGGACAATAAACACATAGAACAGTCCCAGCAAATGCCCAAGATGGTACAACATGACACAGTCTCACCGTTCCGCTGGCCCACCTGGGATAAAACAGCTGCGATTTTGGGACTTCCAGGGCCAACTACCTCAATCAGTGGCCCCCCGCTTATGGCGGGCCCCCACAAAGAGAAGGTGGCAGCAAGCTTAGAAAGCTAGCAGTTCATCGAGGTACAAGGCCAGGAGACCCGAGGTTCCCACCCTGGCCTCTCCGAGCGTTTCCATGGGGCCAGATGACCGGCTGGTCCCAATCTGGCTTCTCCGAATGTTTCCATGGGTTTCAGGTGACCGGAGGGTCCCACCTGGCAACCCTAAACAACATATTCATGGGGCCAGGTGACTTAATCGTCTCAACCTGGTCTCCTCAAATGTATCCATGGATTCTCTGATGGTCAATGGAGCAGATCCGTATCTTTCCAGTCAGGGCCATATACTCTTAGGCTAGAATCATTTGGATCCAAATCTGTGTCTCTTTGGTTACAGCCATGCTTCCAAGCTGATGGTGTCACACGCTGTCTAGCGCTAAGTATCTGCGATCTATTCTAGATGCTGCTGTAACTTTAACTGTGTTATTTCCCCTAGTACTGCATGAGTTAATGTGTGAGTCTCCTCCCCCAAGTCTTTAAGTAGCCTCTCCTTCCACCAGGTGGTGCTGCTGATAGAGTTTCACTCTATAGCTGGAAGCCATGCTGTGCTGACCTGTTGGTTTGTGCTGCTGAAGTCCTTTCCTTTGAAGTTGCTGTACCTTTTCAGTGGAGGGAGGTGAGGGGGATTAGCACAGGGCTTGTGGAGGAGTTAGGGCTTAGGGTGGAGACCTGAACCTTTTCACCATCAGTGATACCTTCGGGGTCAGGGCTATTCAGGGTTCCCTGTCTAGGGACAGACTAGCTTTCCCTGCTCACCCTGCCTGTATCTGCCTTTTACTCGCAAGCATTCCCCCTACACCGTGACAGATGGTCTGAGAGAGTCTAATCTTTGATTCTCCTTGTAAAGTCTCCTTCAATTCTCTGTTTCAAATCTCTTTGCAGCAGGATAGAAAAACCCTTTTATATATTTACATATGTGGCTAAAGTCATCAGTCACAGGTCAGAGGTAAAGGTGCAGGGCTCACTCAGGTTTGAGCTAATCAATTTACATAGTTGGTATAGTAGGGGGCTCTTTAAATCAACATTCAGCTGGCTTTAGTATAACATGTAATTAGCATATTAACAAACATCATTGTTCACAAACCCAAGAGGAGGCAAAACTCAGGGTTATACAAATACTTGTCTGTCCTTCTTGACTAGCCACAGAAATACACATACATTTACAAGTCAACACAAACACAATAGGGTATTTCTCTTGGCTCAGCAAATCTAGACGTCTGGCGGATTAAGATTAGAAGCTGTGTTTTCACAGTCTTCATATTAGATTAAAGTTTCAGAGATTACTTTCTGGGGAGAGATATAAATAAAATAACTTCGTGTCCAGTTCATAATTGTATTTGCACCTGTTTTTTGATAAGTTTTTAATGCTTTATGCTCTTTTTTATTATGACATTTTCTTCTTTCTATGTGTGACTTTTCTGTTAGTGTATTTTTTATATGTTCACATGGGGCTTTTTTTTTTAGATTGCCACTATGGGAAAAGTTTAGGATTTCATCATGTTTTTGCCTGATTCATCATCTGTGAATTTTCAAAAAGTTGCAAAATTTTTCTCAAATGTATTCCTGTCCCAACCTCTTCCCTCAATTCATTATTGCATTTATGCCTGTTTTCTGCCGAGTTTTTAGTGTTTTGTGCCTATTTTGGTTGGGGCCATATTCATCTATCCACTTGCGTATGTTTTAGTCTGCGTGCCCACGTTGCGTATTACAAGCGTATATGCTGCGGAATTTCCGCAGCGTAAACGCTTGTAAAACGCATGTATATCCGCACCCTATGGTCCCCAATGGCATTCCGCAATGTCAATGCCCATGCTGCGGATTTTTCCGCAGCGTATATGCTGCAGTCAAAAATCCGCAGCATGTTCATTAATTTTGCGTTTCCGCATGCGGAATCAATGTGCGGATGGTACCCAAGTCTGGATGAGAGGAGACTCTCATCCAGACCTGGGTACCAAAGAACCTGTAAAAAAAAGAAAAAATAAAGTTTATACTTATCTTCTGATGTTTTCCCTCCGTCGCGCTGTTGTCTGAAGGACCTGCCACGTCATTGAGTCATGTGACCCATCACATGACTCAATGACTTCACCGCAGGTCTTGCACACAACAGCGTGAGCTGCTCAAGACTCCGGACGGGGCAGAGAATGCACCGGAAGGTGAGTATAAACTTTATTTTTTTATTTTTTACCATTCTGATTCTTTTTTTTAACTATTACTTGGTCACACTATATAAATCCATGCCGGTTGCATGGATTTATATAGTGTGAACAAGTTGTCAAGCACTTTTCCAAGTGATGCTTAAATCACTTGGAGAAGTGCTTGATAACCCGCATGCGGAAATGCATGCAAAGACGCTGCAAAGACGCCTCACAAACGCTTCTACCTGGCGGGAAAACCGCATGTAAAATCCGCATGCGATTTTCCCGCCAGGGAGAATCGTAAAAAATATTCTTCAGTTCCGCAACGTGGGCACTTAGTCTTAAAGTCATTTTTTTATGTGTTTGTGTTTTTTTTGTTACTTTGCCACTATGGGCAGAATTTAGGGATTACAGATGTGTTCACCTGATTCGTCATTTGCGACTTTTCGAAAAGTCACAAAATTTGACGCAAATATACTCCAGTTCCCCTTCAGGTGTTTTTTATGTACATCTGAAATTTTGGCTAATGTTTTTTGCAACCTTTTAGCAGCTTATGTTGAAGAACAAAAATAAAGAGCATTTTGCAGTCCAGTAGCTCATCATAATGCACAATTCTACCTGCTTTGGAGGTAGAAATGGGCCCCCTTACCTCTTGTACGCCTGTGCGGCTGCACAGGTTGCACCAATGGTATGTCGGCCCTTGTGTATCATGGTCCGAGTACATACGGTAATAAAAAAACTGGTCAAGGATCTCATGATCCGAACTTGAAAGCCTTGTAAATGGTGTACCTATAAGGCTGTCAAGTACAGGTCAACAGATCCACTCCCAGTCTGTGCATCATGGGCCGTTCTCTAATAGTGATACATAGACGTCTGAATACAGCCTTAGTAGAGGCAAACCTTGAGGAAAAAATCTTGTGGGACCCCCTCACTGTTACCAATGCTATTTATTTTTCTTTAAGGAGAATCTATTATCAGAACAATTACTAATTCAATAAATGGAAATCATGCTGTAGCATCGGCGTCTCTGCCCCCTGCCAGGCAGAGACGCAGTCCCCCTTACCGCCACGGTCCTGCTCCAGCGTCTTATGGCCTTCTTGCAGCTGCTGCTGGTGCACGCAGCTTCCCTGGCTCTGTGCTTAGGGCGCGCACGCGCTCCCTCCCTCTTAAAGGGGCCGTGCGCGCCGTCCTAAAAAGTCCCCGGCCAATGGCCAGAGGACTTTCCCTATAAAGGGCACCTCTTCCAATATGGAGGTGCCCGTGCAAGGTTGTTGCTTTGTGTTACTTACTTTGCTTCAGCCCTCAGGTCCTCTGCGAGTCAGTCCTGTCTGCCAGTCTGACTACTATCCTGCCCGACAGTCTGTCTACAGACCTGTCCGCCAGTCTGTCTATGGGCTCTGCCCACCCACTTACCTGGAAGCACCTGCCTGTTACCTGCCGTGCCCGCCAGCCTGCATTACCTGGAAGCACCTGCCTGTTACCTGCCGTGCCCGCCAGCCTGTATTACCTGGAAGCTCCTGCCTGTTACCTGCTGTGCCCGCCAGCCTGTTTACCTGGAAGCACCTGCCTGTTACCTGCCGTGCCCGCCTGCCCGCTTACCTGGAAGCACCTGCCAGCTATCTGTTGTGCCCGCCAGCCTGGTTACCTGTAAGCACCTGCCAGCTACCCTTTGTGCCCGCCAGCTTGCCTACCCGGAGCACTCGCCTGACTATCAGCCGAATCAGCCTGCTTGTCTGCTCGGACCACCCGTCAGCCTGCCGGCCGTGCTCATCCGCTGTACTGGTCAGTTTCTGCCTTCTGACCTGTGGGAGTCACCTGCTCTCATACAAGGTCGGTCCCAGAGTGGCACCTGGTCCCTCTGCTCGGTTCCTCCCTGGTTCACGGAGTCGACTGAGCCGCCGTGCAACCTTGGTCGGGCCGAGTAGATACTTAGTCACGCCCCTCTGGTCCCTCCTTGCACCGCAGCACAGTGCTCACCCAGAAACCCCCGTCCGGGAGAATGGTAACCTGCTGCCTCTTCTCCAAGCTCTTCTCCTCGTCCGAGCGCAACTACTCCATAGGAGATCGTGAGCTGCTTGCCATCAAATTGGTGCTGGAGGAGTGGCGCTACCTGCTGGAAGGGGCTCTGCACCCGGTGATCATCTACACAGATCACAAAAACCTGGCCTATCTACAAAACGCCCAGAGACTCAATCCGCATCAGGCCCGGTGGTCTCTGTTCTTTGCCCGATTATGCTTTTCTCTACATTACCGCCCTGCGGACAAGAACGTTAAACCAAATGCTCTATCCCGCTCATTCCTGTCCTTTGACCAAGAGGAGGAGCCTCTGCATATCATCGACCCCTCCAGATTAATGACTGTGGCCCCGTTTGACCTGTCTCGTCTTCCACCTGGTAAGACTTTTGTAGCTGTTCCGGATCGTAAGAAGGTTCTTCTCTGGGTTCATTCATCCAAACTAGCTGGCCATGCTGGCCAGAGGAAGAGCTTCCTGCTCATCGCCCAGCATTACTGGTGGCTTTCGCTACGCAAGGATGTTGCGGATTTCATCTCGGCTTGTTCCTCCTGTGCCCGTAACAAAGTTCTCAGGCATCTTCCCGCTGGCCATCTCCTGCCTCTACCCGTACCTTCCGCTCCGTGGCAACACATTGCTATGGACTTTATTACGGATCTCCCTGTTTCTGCCAGTTGTCCTGTCATTTGGGTGGTCGCTGACCGCTTTTCTAAAATGGCCCACTTCATCCCTCTGCCTGGTCTCCCATCCACATCTGTGCTGGCTAAGGACTTCATCCTTCCCATCTTTCGTCTCCACGGCCTACCCCTCCACATTGTGTATGATCGCGGGGTCCAGTTCACTTCACGCTTCTGGAGAGCTACGTGTAAGCTGCTGCATGTCACCCTGGATTTCTCCTCTGCTTATCATCCTCAGTCCAATGGTCAAGTGGAACGTATCAACCAGGTCCTTACCAGCTTTCTCCGGCATTTCGTTAATGCTCACCATAACGATTGGGTTGAGCTCCTACCATGGGCCCAGTTCTCCTATAACAACCATGAGAGTGAGTCTTCTTCCAAATCCCCGTTCTTTGTGGTCTACGGTCAACACCCCCGGATTCCGTTTCCCGTCTCCGCTTCTGTGGACAATCCTGCCGCGGAGTCTCTGGTCAGCGAATTTTCTACTATTTGGGAAGACACTAGATCCGCACTTCTTCAGTCCTCTGAACGGATGAAGAAACATGCTGATAAGAGACGTCTGGATCTGCCTCTATTCCGTCCGGGAGACAGGGTCTGGCTCTCCTCCAAACATGTTCGGCTTAAAATACCATCATATAAGTTGGGTCCGCGGTTCATCGGCCTGTTTGAGGTTCTCAAGCAAATCAATCCCGTGGCTTACAAGCTAAAACTCCGGGTCACCTTACGGATTCCCAACTCCTTCCACGTCTCGCTCCTCAAACCAGTTGTTCTTAATTATTTTCTGACAATCCAGGTACCACTCCAGCTCCAGTCTCCGCTGAGGACGTCTATGAGGTAGAGAACATTTTGACCACCAAAAGGGTAAGAGGAAAAACTTTTTTTGTGGTGGATTGGAAGGGGTTTGGCCCGGATGAGAGGTCTTGGGAACCCAGGGAGAACATCCATGCCCCTCTTCTTCTTAAAGAATTTCTTGCTGGCCTGAAAAAGAGAGGGCGTAAAAGGGGGGGTACTGTAGCATCGGCATCTCTGCCCCCTGCCAGGCAGAGACACCGTCCCCCTTACCGCCACGGTCCTGCTCCGGTGTCTTCCGGCCTTCATGCAGCTGCTGCTGGTGCACGCAGCTTCCCTGGCTCTGTGCTTAGGGCGCACACGCGCTCCCTCCCTCTTAAAGGGGCCGCACTCGCTGTCCTAAAAAGTCCCTGGCCAATGGCCGGAGGACTTTCCCTATAAAAGGCACCTCCTCCAATATGGAGGTGCCCGTGCAAGGTTGTTGCTTTGTGTTACTTACTTTGCTTCAGCCCTCAGGTCCTCTGCAAGTCAGTTCTGTCCGCCAGCCTGTTCTACATTACAGTCCACCAGTCTGTCTACAGTCCAGTCCGCCAGTCTGTCTATGGGCCCTGCCCACCCGCTTACCTGGAAGCACCTGCCTGTTACCTGCCGTGCCCGCCAGCCTGCATTACCTGGAAGCACCTGCCTGTTACCTGCCGTGCCCGCTAGCCTGTATTACCTGGAAGCTCCTGCCTGTTACCTGCCGTGCCCGCCAGCCTGTTTACCTGGAAGCACCTGCCTGTTACCTGCCGTGCCCGCCAGCCTGCTTACCTGGAAGCACCTGCCACCTACCCTTTGTGCCCGCCAGCTTGCCTACCCAGAGCACTCGCCTGACTATCAGCCGAACCAGCCTGCTTGTCTGCCCGGACCACCCATCAGCCTGCCTGCCGTGCTCATCCGCTGTACCGGTCAGTTCCTGCCTTCTGACCTGTGGGAGTCACCTGCTCTCATACAAGGTCGGTCCCAGAGTGGCACCTGGTCTCTCTGCTCAGTTCCTCCCTGGTTCACGGAGTCGACTGAGCCGCCGTGCGACCGGGCCGAGTAGATACTTAGTCACTCCCCTCTGGTCCCTCCTTGCACCGCAGAACAGAGGTTCCACCATCCGGATCCGTAACACATGCAATCCTGAACTTCCCAAAACTTTTTGGCAGCAGAGCAATATAGTTTATAGAGGAAGGTCTTGAGAATCTATTACATACCTATGCTCTTATAAGACATGCTTACAGGGGTTGTCTTGCTGTGATCTATTTGCTAGACAAAAGCTGAGGATCCTAAGATGTAAATCCACACTGGAAATTTTGTGTACCATTATATTTGTATGAAGAAGAAAAAAAGATAACATTTAATTTAAATATTAAAGATGAATTAATTAAAGGACTTGTCTTGGACTAAACTAATAAAGACTTGCTCATGAGATACAGTGGGACCTCCTCTGATTCAGCTGACAAGGGGTTACAATTCTGCAACTTCATTCAGTGTTTAGTGGTTGCTGATGAGTACTGCAGTTTATCTCCCATTCACTTGAACCAAGTCGGGGTACTGGGTGTTTAACCCCCACATTGATGATCTATCCTACAGATAGGTCATCAATAATTTAGTCCCAGACAACCCTTTTAACCCTTTTAGACAAATAATAGTCAAGATATAGGATACAATGCCCATGCTGGAAAAATGTAGACTGCAAATACTTAATACATATTATGCTAATATCCATACATTTAGTCAAATTATTATCTTATTATTAAGTGAACGCAATCAAAAAAATAAATAAAAACAATTTCAATTGCAGTCTAGCTGTGAAAAGCAGGCAGTAATCCGAGTCTTCCTGAAAGTTTCTCCACAATGCTGAGTACAGGGCCATAAGCATGTCTGCAAATTGAACAATCAGTGTTAAGAGGGTTTAAGTCCAAATGAAGAATGCCAGTGGAAATAACTCTGGGGACCTTTTAACAGATGGACACTTGTAAATCTAACAGGATTTCCTACTGCCTCAGGTGAAATGAAGACTGCCTCATTAAACTGTCTGCAAGCCACTGTGAGCCACATTGCTCATCTGAACGACAGCGGAATAGCCCACACAGCACACCCTTACATGTTCCTGCATTATACAACAGATGTATACAATCAATAGACAGAACGGAAGGAAAAGGAGATATCAATCCCTTCATATTTACACAAAGATTAACATTTCTTTATGTGGTCCAAATAAGACTGTTCATATCTGTAGACATTTTTATTATATATTTTGTTCTAATATTAAATTAGAAAATAATAAAGAATTACTGTCAAATGGCTTAGATAACATATTAATGACTTTCTATACTAAAGATAATATGCACAGTAAATACAATTGGAAAATCGCTGTACATCAAAGTCTTTCCAGTACAAAACTTCACAACATTTATCCTGTCCAATTGTTCTTATTAGGGCTTGTGCATATGACTATATTTTCGGGTCCCAGGGCAATCCGACAAAACATCAGATCACACGAGGAGCAATGTTATTCTATAGGGCTGTGCACATGTCCGATTTGGATCTGATTATCGGGTAGCACTCGGCCATGCAAGTGAATGAGTTTGCGGAAAACATCGAATTGCAATCGGATGACATCTGAGTGCAGTCCAATTTTCCTAGATTGACAGAATGGAGAAGATGGAGATTTTTTTCCCCATTTTTTTCTCATCTGAGAAAATCTATGATCACACTCTGAACAAGATATGATCAGAGTGTGATTAGCATAATCGGCCCAATTCCCTCAGATGAGAGAAAATACTGTTGTGTGACCCAAGCCGTAGAATGTATGATATACACAAATGCAACATACAGTTATGGCCGAAAGTGTTGGCACCTTTGAACTTGTTCCAGAAAATGAAGTATTTCTCCCAGAAAATTATTGCAATTTTGCATGTTTTTGTTATACACGTTTATTTCCTTTATGTGTTTTGAAACTACACAAAAAAGCAGAGAAAAAAAGGCAAATTGGACATTTCACACTAAACCCCCAAAATGGGCAGGACAAAATTGTTGGCACCTTCAACTTAATATCTGGTTGCACACCCTTTGGAATAAATAACTGCGATCAGTCACTTCCTATAACCATCAACAAGCTTCTTTCACCTCTCAACAGGAATTTTGGGCTACACTTCTTTTGCAAACTGCCCAGGTCTCTCATATTTGAAGGTTGCCTTCTCCTAACAGCAATTTTAAGGTTAAGTACACACTTTTGATGCGTTTTCGCAGCATTTTTTCCACACGGAAATGCACCAAAAACACTAGGTAATTCGTCTGCCAGCTAATGCAATGACAATCCTGATGTTGTGTGCACATGATGCAGAATTTTCCGCTCAGGATTGTCATTGCATTAAAATATGCAGCATGTCCATTCTTTGTAGCGCTTCTGCTACGCAAAAATGCTCAAAAAATGGTACCCAGGCCAGAGAAGAAGACTACTTCTCCCATCATCCGACCGCCGCTCCCACTGATAACAGCAAGAGCAGCGCAGCTGAGGGGAGAAGTAGTCTACTCAGCCGAGCCAGGGCTGTGCGCGGGGAAAAAAAAAAAAGTAAAAATCTATTTAAAATAAAAAAAACACCTTTTATCCTCACCTGTCCGGTGTCCTGCCGTCCTCCTGGTGACCCCCGGCGACGCAATCATCCCGGTGGCCGGCAGTACACTGACGGGAGCATGCTCGCTCCCGGCAGTGTACATAGCTGCTGCCGGCTGAGGTCATGCAAGTTCATCAGCTGGAGATCAGCTGATGAGCTCTGGGACCTCAGTTTATGGCACTGGTGCTGTGTGGGAATATTCTCACGAATGTTCCCACGTACCACTGATGCAGTATGAGGTCACCAGAGTTGATCAGCTGATCTACAGCTGATGAACTCACCTGACCTCAGCCTACAGCAGAGCAATGTACACTGACAGGAGTGATTACACTCCTGTCAGTGTACAGTGTTATCTTCTACAGCAGTCACACCAGTGATTGATGTGACTGCTGTAGAAGTGATCCGAATCGCCGAGGGATAATCTGGATTACATCATGACGGCGGACAGGTGAGGGATATTGTTGTTTTTTATTTTTGTTTTTTTTCAAGAGACGAGGGCGTCGGGGATTGAGAGAACAATAAAAAAATGAATAAAACCGTGTGTAATTTTATTTCAATAAAATACTTTATTCTGGCCGTGTCTTTATTGAAAAAGCATTAAAAACTTAACTACGAGGTTAGTAATGGGGGTGTCTTATAGACACCTCTCCATTACTAACCTGGGCTTCATGTCAGCCGCCAATACAAGGCTGACAAGAACCCCAACCCCATTACCCCACTCGCCACTGCTATCCGGCAGGAAGAAAGAGCGGAGGTTAAGCACCAGATTTGGTGCATCTTATGGATGCGCCATTTCTGGGACTGCTGAGGGGTGATATTATTAGCCGCGGAGGGGGCAAGGATCCATGGCCCCTTCCCTGGCTATTAATATCAGCTCACAGCTGTCTGTTTAGCCTTTTATGGTTAGATTTTATAGGGGGACCCTATGTCAATTTTTTCTGGGGTCCCCCTGTAATCTAGCCAGTAATGGCTAAGCAAACAGTTGTGAGCTGTTATTAATAGCCAGGGAACATTTTTGACTAATGGCCCCTTCCCTGCTATTAATATCAGCCCCCAGCGGTCGGCTTTCCCTCTGCTGGTTATAAAAATGATGCGGGAGCCCACGCCATTTTTTAAAAAAAATTTTTAGGCTATGTGCACATCCGGATCGGATGTAGCAGCGCTTTGGATGCAGCATATTTTTGCTGTGTCCAAAATGCTGCGTTCTATTGAACGCAGGTAAATCCATATGTGTTCACTTAACCATGCGTATTTACTGCATTCAATACATTCTAGTGGTCAAATTTCTGTTGCGGAGACTAGCGACTCCGCAAGAGAAATTGACATGCTGTGGGCATATCAGTGTCCACGGGTGATCCGCAGCCTCAGATGCATGCATAGTGGACTTGGGATTTCTAGAGATCCCATCCACTATGCTGTAACATCTGGACGCTGCAGGTTTGGCGCTGCATAAACATGCAGCTTCAAACCGGCAGCGGCTCCTGATCGTGGTCACGTACTCAAACTCACCCGCAGCATGTCAATTTCTATAGCAGATACGCTAGTCTCCGCTGCTTATTTTGACTGATTGAAATGTCATTATATGCGGTGGATCCGCATGTATTGACAGCAAAAGTGCGGCATTAGAACACAGCATTTTGGATGCAGCGAAAATACGCTGCGTCCAAAGTGCTGCTTGTTGCTGTTTGTGAGGACTAGTGGCTAATGAAACAGCTAAAAGCTGTTATTAATAGCCTGAGAACATGTTTGCCTAATGGCACCTTCTTAGGCTAAAAATAGCTGCTCTCAGCTGCCCCAGAAATGCCTTGAATCGAAATGCTAATGAGATTGGGTGTATGGGATTAGCTGACACTTAGCCCTTGTATTTGGTGATGACAAGGTGTCAATCAAACCCTTTCATTACTAAAAGCTAATTAAAGTAAAGTAAAGAGTTAAATAAACACACATACACAGAGTAAAGTACTTTATTTGAAATACAACAGACACATTCTTTAAAAATTTTACATACTGGGGTTTTTTTTGTTTTATTTTAAAAGCACTACAGTTCAAAGGCAGAAAAAAAGTAAGAAATCTTATTCTTTTTGCTGTTACTGTAAAATACTGCATTATTTCTGCATGAAAAAATGCATGGAAAAAAGTACATAAAAATGCTACATCTGAGCAAGCCCTAAATGTGCAATTTTAATAGGGGCTATATTCCATACAGGGTTATCTGTATAGTTCATAGTGTAGTTTGAGCTGACAGATTCCCTTTAAAATAGTTAGGCAAATATTAGACTTAATGAGACACTGAAAACTACTGAACATTGGGTGTGTGTAATATTCTAAAGAAACCTCTGTCTTTAAGCACAGACAGTATGAATCTATTACCACCATACACTAAAGCAAAAAATGCACATTTTTCAAGGTAAAGTAGGCAGTTTAATAGATTATAAATAACAGTAATATGTTATAGGTATGAGATTATTTCATATCACTATGAGACTATGTATGGATCTCCAGTAATATACAAACCTGTCATAAAAGTACATTTCTCAAATCTGCACCTCTATTACTTTTTTCTGCACAGAAAAAGCAGACAAATGCAATAATTGATAAAGATGGCATTTTGCCCTTAATGGCGATCTATTTCATTCAGCAGCCTCCAGCTAATAGGATTGTTATTTACTTCTTTCAGGAAAAGTACTGAATAGTGTGAAATGCGCTAGTCAATACAGTTGGATAGCTAGATAAATAATACTTATACTGTTTTCTGACAAATCCTTCTGGATGAAAAATATAAATAACACAGGGCTATTGTCAGCTTACTGACCCATAAAATATCATTCCACAGGAAACTATGCCCACGATGTGAAAGTCTAAAAATGGTATAATACTGGGGAAATGCTACGTTTATTACATGTAAGAGCTAAATCTGATTGGTGAAGTGCATCGTTCAGATGCCCAATATGGATGTGTAAATATATTTTGGAGGATATACTAATAAATGCAGTACATTTATTATGTTTTAGACACTTTTCTAAAATATCAAGAAAAGGAAAAGAGTCTAAGTGAAGTTGTGAAATGCGCCAATTTGTTAACAACGGTATTTTGTTCATTGTAGGTGAAAAAAATAGTGTATGGTAATCCAGCCATGAGCTGGTATAACGAAGAGAAAAGTGTCTGGCTTACCTATTGGTGCTAAGATGTGCCAAATTTATTAAAAAAGAAAAACTGAAATATCACTTGGTCATAAGTATTCAGACCCTTTGCTCAGACAAATGTAGCACCCTGAGGATTCGGCTGCTACAGGGGTATTGCACCTCAACCCAGAGGTGTGATATTCCACTCCCGGGTAAGGAAGGAGTGTGGAACTGAGCTCAGATAGACTGCATGCACTACATACATCCCATTCCAGAGGAGCAGGCCGACGGTACTCCCACTTAGAAATGTGCAGGTACAACCGAGCCTGTTCCTGGCTGGAGTGGGAGGGGGGTGGTACATCCCATGTAGTGTAGGGGCAGATAGGGGGAGCAGTCTGGGTAGTGATAGGAGCTCATTGGGTGCTGGTCACCTGAGCTCACACATAGAGGGATATATAAGGAGGGCACCAACTTAGATCAGGGTCAGACGCTGAGAACAAGTCAGTTGGAGAGAGAGAAGGAAACAGCAGCCCTGGAGAGAGAGAGAGGAGAAAGAAAGAGAAAGACCCAGAGGGGGAAGACTGAAGGGACCCAAGAACCCAAATTAGAGCACCGGGTGAGGAGTCAGCAAGAGGGTACCGGAACCCAAGCTGGTGGGGGTAAAGACATTCCCCAGCCAGAGACCGGAGACCGTGGGCAGTGTCTGTCACGGTCACCCACCACATTCACCCCGAAGGCACACCACATGAAGGGTCAGGGAACCCAGGGCCAAGGGTGTCCCAAAAGAAGGCCCGAGGGAGCTGGACCTAGGTGAATCACTGGTGGGGACGGCTGAAGAAAGGACAGAGGGAGAGCTCAGGGCCACGCTCTGGACTTGTTTGGGGGTTGACCGGATCCAGGACCTGGTGGACGCAGCACGGCTCGGGTGGTCACTAGCAGCTGGAGTGACCAGTACAACATCAGCAGTAAGTAAACACCCTTAACTGCACAACCCGAGTCTGTCTTCATTGCCGGCTGCATCGCACCACCACAACCCCCATCCTCTGCGCCTGTCCCCTCTGAGGCTATACCCCTCCCGTTGGGGGTTATCCCATCAAGCTGCACATCCACCATCAGCCTCAGCGGACCCTGCTGCAGCGGCGGCCACAGTGACCGCATCACAACGGGTGGCGTAGTCGACACAAAAGAACTTTAATAACATCTGTAGGACTGCCACATAACACTGAGCTTGACGCCCTGGGCACGGGACCGGGTCACAGCCGCTCGGAGACTACAACCCCCCCCCATCTGATCCGGTGCCGGGTATTCCCCTCAAAAAGGAATATGTCCCAGGGGGCGCGTCAACTTTGGCGTAGTCGGCAGGATTACGTGCCCGCAACACCCGGGTACTGCGTGCCTGAAGAAAAGTGCAAGTTTACCTCAGAAAGAAGTCTCCCGCCGGTTCCGGAGGGTCCACGCCATCGGACTCCATCACCAGTCGTTTCCCGCCGATTGTCCGCCATTTCCAGCTTGTTCCCGCCATCTGCAGAGTTTCCCGCCACTGGGAAGCGATTCCCGCCAAAACCGCAGATTTCCCGCCTTGGAAGAGCAGCGGACGCCATTATGGGCGTGCCAAAGGAGGGCAGGAGGCCACCTCCCATCGTGGGCCAGGACAGAAAATGGCGCCAAAAGTGGAAACCGCCCCCACCAACAGAGACTGTGATGCTGGAGGTGTCTGTCAGCGTGAAAGAACTCCCCCTGGAGCTGACAGTCACCGAGTTGCCCCGGGACCGCCCTCGAAGTGGGAGGAGACGAAAGAGAAGAGAAAAGATGGGTGTCGCTTGGAGCAGTCTGGAGCGAGCGCACCCGGAGGCAGGAAGCCTGGAAAGGAGCAGCAGAAAAGCTCACCCGGAGATGGAAAGAGAGCAGAACAGCACCGGCCCGCTGGCCAGGAGTCTGCTAGAGACCGAGGAAGGAGGGCAGAGCAGCACCGGCCCGCTGGCCAGGAGCCTGCCGGAAGCCGAGCAGAGCAGCACCGACCCGATGGTCAGGAGCCTGCTAGAGTCCACAACCCCGCTAGGTCTAGCGGAGATCCTAGCGCAGCTCCCCCGAGACCGGGAGTGTGCACAAACTGCCCTGGAGGGCCTCGCACGGAGGATGGCCCGGGTACAGCGGGAGATACTGGCGGAGTGGAGCCGGGAGATGACTCAGCACGCAGAGACCAGTCAGCGGAGCACGCTACCCTGGAAGAGGAAGCAGACCGCCTCTGAGGATGGCGCAGGAGGACCCAAGGCCGGAGACGGCGCCGAGGAGGGAGCCGAACGCATGGAGGCAGGTAAAGGGGACGCCTATACCCCAAGCCGTGACACCGCTCACCTGCCCCAGCTCCCCGTCGCAGAGCCCGAAAGTCCCCCTGCTGTGCCCGTAGCCGCCAGGTCACCGCCATGGACTAGGCCCCGACCGGAAGCCGCCGCAGCGACCCCTGTGACGTCACGCGCCCCGACCCGGAGCGTGACAAAGCAGGAAGTACCACCAGCCTGGTCGCAAGGCCTAGTACCTCCGGGCGCCGCACCACCAACAGCGCCCCCTACCTCCGCGGAGCCTCCGGCCTGGCCGCAAGGCCAGGTAGCCCAGGGCGCCGCCGTCCTAACGGTGCCCTTCACCTTCCAGGTGCCCCAGGCCTGGCCGCAAGGCCTGGGCAACCCGGGCGCCACCACCACCGCGCCCGCGCCCGCAATACCTAGGGTGCCACACCTGGGGGAGGACCTCTTCGGCCAGCTCACATGGCCGGACGGGCGGCCCTTCATCTGGCCCGAAGGGTACCCTGAGCTGGAGCGGCAGCAAAGACTAGGGCCCTTGTGTGAGCCCCTAATTCCGGCTCCGAAGCCCGTGGCTCGGGTCTCGCCTCCTCTAGCAGAAGCCCAATTCGTGTGGGACCCCACGGGAGAAGATTTGATGGGGTTCACCGGAGAAACTCGGGCAGCCGCAGCTGAACGTACAGAGTGTTGCCGTCAACAGCTGGCAGAGTTTAAGAGAGAACGGGAGGAGAGGCGGGTCAGAGAACAACAGGCCCAAATCCAGAGCGCGGAGCAGAAAAGCCGGACTAGGAGGAACCCCCGTGCAGCGCATTGTCCCCGCACCATCGGGACAGTGATAAAGTTCAACCCGCAGCATGGGTGGGGCTTTATTCGGGACCGTAACAACCGCGGTGACGTTTTTGTGACTCGCAGAGACGTCGAGTCCCACCTGCCGGAAGGTCACAAAGGCCGTGACCTCTACGTCGGAGACGAGGTCACTTTCACCCGGCACAAGTGTGCCAAAGGACCTTACGCCCTCCACGTACACCGCCTGACGGAGGAGGAGTTGCGGTGCGAGGAGGAGGAGCAAGAGGACCCGGACGGGTCTGAAGTAACAACCAGCTATAAGCAAAGAGCAGGAGGAAGACGCCGTTGAGTGCGGCAGAGCAGGTGTTGTAAATAGTTACCCAATCAGGGTATAAAGGAACTGGAACTGTTGTTGCTGCTAAAATAGTCCCCGTTGGGACCAGTGAACTGTTTTACCCGTTAACCCCTTCATCCTACAGGCTGAGGACTGTGAGCAGCCATTCCCTTTCCTCTAACTGGCCGAGGACTGAGAGCGGCCAACTTCCAACTTCCCTGTATATAGTTGCGCGTCCTAAAGCGCCCCCTACCGGTTTTATAAGAAAACCAGATTTTCTAAGAGACTGTCGCACTTTTCCCGGACACACGTTGCACAGTGTCCGGAGGAGGAACCAGAGACAAGAGAAGTCTACGAGAAAGTTTTATCTGATAAGATATGTTATATATATAATGTCTTATATGTTTTATATGTTTATATAAAAATTTGTATGTTTTGGTGTTTTATGTCTTACAGCCCGAGGACGTGCTGTGATTTACCAGGGGGGAATGTAGCACCCTGAGGATTCGGCTGCTACAGGGGTATTGCACCTCAACCCAGAGGTGTGATATTCCACTCCCGGGTAAGGAAGGAGTGTGGAACTGAGCTCAGATAGACTGCATGCACTACATACATCCCATTCCAGAGGAGCAGGCCGACGGTACTCCCACTTAGAAATGTGCAGGTACAACCGAGCCTGTTCCTGGCTGGAGTGGGAGGGGGGTGGTACATCCCATGTAGTGTAGGGGCAGATAGGGGGAGCAGTCTGGGTAGTGATAGGAGCTCATTGGGTGCTGGTCACCTGAGCTCACACATAGAGGGATATATAAGGAGGGCACCAACTTAGATCAGGGTCAGACGCTGAGAACAAGTCAGTTGGAGAGAGAGAAGGAAACAGCAGCCCTGGAGAGAGAGAGAGGAGAAAGAAAGAGAAAGACCCAGAGGGGGAAGACTGAAGGGACCCAAGAACCCAAATTAGAGCACCGGGTGAGGAGTCAGCAAGAGGGTACCGGAACCCAAGCTGGTGGGGGTAAAGACATTCCCCAGCCAGAGACCGGAGACCGTGGGCAGTGTCTGTCACGGTCACCCACCACATTCACCCCGAAGGCACACCACATGAAGGGTCAGGGAACCCAGGGCCAAGGGTGTCCCAAAAGAAGGCCCGAGGGAGCTGGACCTAGGTGAATCACTGGTGGGGACGGCTGAAGAAAGGACAGAGGGAGAGCTCAGGGCCACGCTCTGGACTTGTTTGGGGGTTGACCGGATCCAGGACCTGGTGGACGCAGCACGGCTCGGGTGGTCACTAGCAGCTGGAGTGACCAGTACAACATCAGCAGTAAGTAAACACCCTTAACTGCACAACCCGAGTCTGTCTTCATTGCCGGCTGCATCGCACCACCACAACCCCCATCCTCTGCGCCTGTCCCCTCTGAGGCTATACCCCTCCCGTTGGGGGTTATCCCATCAAGCTGCACATCCACCATCAGCCTCAGCGGACCCTGCTGCAGCGGCGGCCACAGTGACCGCATCACAACGGGTGGCATAGTCGACACAAAAGAACTTTAATAACATCTGTAGGACTGCCACATAACACTGAGCTTGACGCCCTGGGCACGGGACCGGGTCACAGCCGCTCGGAGACTACAACCCCCCCCCCATCTGATCCGGTGCCGGGTATTCCCCTCAAAAAGGAATATGTCCCAGGGGGCGCGTCACAAACATATTTAAGTCACATGCTGTCCATTTCCTTGTGATCCTCCTTGAGATGGTTCTACTACTTCATTGGAGTCCAGCTGTGTTTAATTAAACTGATAGGACTTGATTTGGAAAGGCACATACCTGTCTATATAAGACCTCACAGCTCTCAGTGCATGTCAGACCAAAGGAGAATCATGAGCTCAAAGGAACTGCCCAAGGAGCTTTGAGACAGAATTGTGGAAAGGCACAGATCTGGCCAAGGATACAAAAGAATTTCTGCAGTACTCAAGGTTCCTAAGAGCACAGTGGCCTCCATAATACTTAAATGGAAGAAGTTTGGGACCATCAGAAATCTTCCTAGACCTGGCCGTCCAGTCAAACTGAGCAATCATAGGAGAAGAGCCTTGGTGAGAGAGGTAAACAACAACCCCAAGATCACTGTGGCTGAGCTCCAGAGATGCAGTAGGGAGATGGGAGAAAGTTCCACAAAGACAACTATCACTGCAGCCCTCCACCAGTCGGACCTTTATGGCAGAGTGGCCCGACGGAAGCCTCTACTCAGTGCAAGACATATGAAAGCCTGCATAGAGTTTGCTCAAAAACACATGAAGGACTCCGAGACCATGAGAAATAAGATCCTCTGGTCTGATGAGACGAAGATAGAACTTTTTGGTGATAATTCTAAGCAGTATGTGTGGAGAAAACCAGGCACTACTCATCACCTGCCCAATACAATCTCAACAGTGAAACATGGCGGTGGCAGCATCATGCTATGGGGGTGTTTTTCACCTGCAGGGACAGGACAACTGGTTGCAATTGAAGGAAACATGAATGCGGCCAAGTACAGAGATATCCTGGATGAAAACCTCTTCTAGAGTGCTCTGGACCTCAGACTTGGCCGAAGGTTCACCTTCCAACAAGACAATGACCCTAAGCACACAGATAAAATAACAAAGGAGTGGCTTCAGAACAACTCTGTTACCATTCTTGACTGGCCCAGCCAGAGCCCTGACCTAAACCCAATTGAGCATCTCTGGAGAGACCTGAAAATCGCTGTCGACCAACGTTCACTATCCAACCTGACGGAACTGGAGAGGGTTTGCAAGGAAGAATGGCAGAATGTAATGACCGGGGGTCCGAAAGTGATCCAGTGAGTCACAAACTGAGACAGAGACAGAAATAAACAACACTTTTTTTACTAAAAAACAGGGATTAGACTAAAATTCAGTATTGAATGAATCAGTCTCAGGTTCTGCCTGGGACACTGTCTCTACTAAATACACGCAATCAGCAAAAGCTGAAGTCAATGTGCCAATCTCAAGGTTTCCAGCTTATGTGAATTATTCTAATGATCCGGTACAATTTTACCTAAGCACAAAGTCAGTCTAGTGAGGGCGGTATATGGGGACCCCCTGAGATGGCACACTGAATACAATCCTACCACTATTAACAATAATAATGCATGAAACTATATCAATTGCTCTTATACCCTTATTATCAGGATACCCGGGTATCTTAAAGTTATGGTACTGTTAACCTCAGATGCAGTCTATCACAGGCCTGTGAATCATGGTGGCTGCAGCTAGTCCCTGAAAACTTTGGCGCCAAAACAAAAACAAAGTTCACAAAAACAGCAAAAATTCCTTGTCTTGTCGGCCGATGCCGAGCCCACACGCCGGGGACTTTAGTCCTGTAGCCTCAGATTAAGGTCTGGGAAGATCTCTTCACAAAGGCTTGTCAATATCCTCTCAGTAGAAATGGCACCAGAAATCTTCTTTCCTCCCGAAGTCTCTCACTCTTATCCAGTACACCAACCACGTGCTCCGTCACAGAAATGGATTCCTCAGCACAAAGTCTCTAATCCACTCAGCATAGACTTCCACAAAACTCCACAGAGCCACAAGGCTTTCCCCAGCTCAGCACTTGTTCTTAAACAGAGAAAGGGGTAAACAAACTCCACAGGGAAGCGTGTAAAGACAGCGTCTTCTTGCAGCTTCATTCTCACAGACTTCCTGTCTGGCCTCTCACACCTCAGACACTCTTAGAACACACAGAGTTTCTTGCACTGCCCCTCCTCTGAGCTCAGCCAGGCAAAAGTCACAGGGCCCTAGTGCTCTCCTGCTGTTATCACATTTCGCACTCTCACAGAAGATCCCCAAATCCAGGTGTGAAAAACTTGTTGCATCATTCCCAAGAAGACTCATGGCTGTACTAGCTCAAAAGGGGGCTTCTACTCAATACTGAGCAAAGAGTCTGAATACTTATGACCATGTGATATTTCAGTTTTTCTTTTATAATAAATTTACAAAAATTTTTACATTTCTGTTTTTTTTCAGTCAAGATGGGATGTAGAGTGTACATTAATGAGAAAAAAAATGAACTTTTTAGAATTTACCAAATGGCTGCAATGAAACAAAGAGTGAATAAATTTAAAGGGGTCTGAATACTTTCCGTACCCACTGTAATAAAACCTTGCCAGCTCTCTTGATGAGACTACACTTTTACTTAGAATGCTATATTCTTTCATCCCTGCGCAACTCCTCCTGCAAATTGAAATCACAGTCATTAATTTGTGTTTCTACACAGTGCAACTCTCTCAGCACTGATTGTACACTATCAGACTGTGTAGGGACATGTTTTGACAAGAGAAATTGTGATACAATCTAAAAAAAGGGGCGCTGGTAAGAAAACTCAGTAGGTCTGCTGCAAATGGTATGTGTCACCATAAACCACTGAGGGGATAAAAAATAAATAAAATGTATAAAACCATTGCACTGATGTACTGAGGAAGATAGGTGAGGAATATAAGAGAGTAATAGAATTGACAATTGTTCAGTGAATATTATTATTTTATTATTTCAAAATCGTTATTTAAAGGTTTCATGAATGCATAAATTAGTATAAAATCAAAAATTAGAGCTATGTTAAAAATAGACCATGGGATTAGTCTTCCAGGGATCCAGAGCTGTTTAGGACCTGTAATAGGATATATAACGACTATCATTACTGGCCTGTATACGTATGATGCTTTTTGATAGAGCTAATGTGTATGTATTTATTCACCTTAAAACGCAAGAGGATCTTACTGGATATTGAAGAAGAGGATAAAAACGGGATTGTGGGTCTTCTTGTTAAATAGAATGTCAGGATAAATGCTGTAATGAAAAAAATTCCATTAAAAAACAGGCTCTATCTCGCTTAGGTTATATAAATTCTAAAACTTTAAATTTAAAATTGCTAATTTTCGATTCAGGCCGCAGGATTAACCAGTTACATTAATCAGAATCAAGCCTCTATAGCCCCCCAGGAGCATATCAAGGTTCATGCTTTACATGTAAGTCCTTCAATAAGCTATTACAATTTATATAACCTAAGCGAGATAGAGCCTAGGCAGATCTAATAGCACCCTGCCTTCCCTATCATCCCTATATAGGTTCTACACCTATCGCCGAGCAGGAACCTAATCCCTGAATGTCATTTGAGCTTGGACGGGGTGAGCACTAGTCAGACCCCACTCCAAACTAAAGACAGCAAGGTAAACAAACAAAGGGGATACACTTAGCTTGAGCAGACACCAGAGAGATAATGTCCTCTAAGGGCACCAAAGAAGAAAATAGCCGACTGCTAGTGCTCCGAGCCTGCACAGAGGTGCATAGAACTATCACCAGTGACTCTCTGGAGAAACTGAGAGTTTTTAACTACCAAGCAAAGGTGTGTCAATCAGCAGCAGAAGGTGGAGGTCGCTGCTGGATCCTAAAGGAAGAAGGATGTAACTATACTACAGAGATGAGAGAACAAAGAAGGCATCTGCAATGCCAAGCACAGTGACCTTCTACAGCTGGATCCAGAGTGACTGTCTGTCATATCTGACACACCCATGAGAGGTTCAGGCTATGCCGACAGGACGGCCACAGGAACAGGTTCAGGCTGTGCCGACAGGTCGGCCACAGGGACAGGTTAACAGTTCTGGTCTGGGCACTCAGCCCCCAGGGTGGCAGACATGTACTGCTGATGCGGCCACAGGGTACAGGTACCGCAGACACTGTTTCAAGATTCAGACACCGCTGAAGAGGTCACAAGAAACCCAGTTATTGGCTGGGAGACACCTTGCTGTAAGCTGGGGACATTTACCATGTGCGTATCCTGGCCTTTTAAGAACAAGGCAAGCTGCCGAGGCACATTGTGGCATGCACACCAGGAAGAGACAGGAGGTAGGAGCATTCCGGGGGACCGCACCGAGGGATGAGGGCGGTGAGTAAGCCGGCATCCCTACATGGAGGAAGAAGGGGACACCATGCAGGGGTGCCGGCAATGGTGGTACAACCATCATATTATTTATAAAGGTACTAAGGGGCCATCATATTACGGTATATATAGTGGTAAATCATACTATATATAAAGGGGCTGAGGGCGTTCATACTATATGCAGAAAGACTATAGGGCCATAGAGGTCCTGAGGGGCCATCATATTATATATAGAGGAGCTATCATACTATATGTAAAGGGGCTGAGGGCGATCACACTTTATGCAAAGGGTCTATAGGGCCATCTTATTATAAATAGGGGGGCTGAGAGCCATCATGCTGTATGCAGAGGGGCTATGGGGCCATCCTATTATATATAGAGTGGTCATCATATTATTTATAGAGGTTCTGTGGGGCCATCATACTATATGCAGGGCGGTTATGGGACCATCCAGTTATATACAGCAGGTTAAATAAGTATTGATCACGTCACCAATTTACTAAGTAAATATATTTCTAAAGGTACAATTGACATGAAATTCTCACCAGATATTGGTAACAACCCATCCAATCCACAAAGGCAAAGAAATCAAACCATAGATGTCCATAAATTAAGTTATGTGTAATAATGAGAAATGACAAAAGGAAAAAGTATTGCACACACTTACTGAAATGTATTTAATACTTCATACAAAAACCTTTGTTGGTGATGACAACTTCAAGACACCTTCTGTATGGAGGGAGAAACTAGTCACATGCCTTGTTCAGGTGTGATTCTTCCACACAAACTCTCTTAGGGTATGTGCACATGATCAGTAATCGATGCGGATTGGATGCAGCGCACTTGCGCTGCGTACAAACCGCAGCAGCCAGATGTTACAGCACAGTGGATGGGATTTCAAGAAATCCCATGCCCACTATGCGTCTCCGTGCACCTGCACTAGTCTCCGCAAGAGAAATTATATATTATAGGATACAGTGAATCCGCATGGTCCAATGAACACATGCGGATTCACCTGTGTGCACCGCTTTAGACGCAGCATAAAGTATACTGCATTCAAAGCGCTGCCAATACCGACCATGTGCACATACCCTTAAAATACTGAAGGGTTTATGGGCTCCTTCTATGAACTCTGAGCATAAAGTAAATTCCTTCCATAACTTTTCTATTGGATTCAGGTCTGGTGATTGGCTGGACCATTCTAGCAGCTTTATTCTCATTCTCTGAAACCAATTGAGAGTTTCCTTGGCTGTGTGTTTTGGATCATTGTCTGGCTCAAATGTCCACCCTCATTTCATCTTCATCATCCTGGTAGATGGCAGCAGATTTTTATCAAGAATGACTCGGTACATTTATCCATTCATCCTACCTTCAATTACATGAAGTTTGTCATTGCTGTATGCTGAAAAACATCCCCACACCATGATGTACCCACCTCCAAACTTCACTGTTGGTGTGGTGTTTTTGGGATAATATGCGTGCCTTTTGGCCTCCAAATATGGTGTGTATTATGGCATCCATAGAGTTCAATTTGGCTCTCAACTGATCAGACTATATTCTCCCAGTATTCACAGGCTTGTCTAAATGTTGTTGAGCAAACTTTAAATTCGCTTGAACATGCTTTTTGCTCAGTAACAGAGTCTTGCATGATGAGTGTGCATGCAGGCAGTAGTGGATTAAGAGTATCCAGGACCCTGGACAGTTTAGATGGAATGGGCCTCCCCAGGTACAGGATGTATCACGTACCATGTCACATGATCCCGTTTGATAGATCATGTGATAGGTCGTGCAAGTAACACACAGATGTTTTGGTGCACATCCATACACGAAAAACAACAGATAGCTCAGCGCGCCACGCAAATTTTTCCCTTATGTACAGCATCATACATAACAGCACTATACATAATAGAGCAGGGGTGAGAGACCGTGACTGTTGTGGAGGCCAAACCAATAGGCTGAAATTAATTCTGCTCAATGTTACCATAGTATAAAAAATAATTATTATTAATAATTGTATGACTTAATATTGAGCAGAATTAAGTATGCTGACGTCCCCTTATACACAATATAAGCCCCCACATAGCCCCCTCAATCAATAACCGAAGCGATCAACCTATGGGGCCCTTATACATGTGTAAGAGGGAGCTGTGTGGACATTGCTGCTTTACCAGCCTCCGGCCACCAGAGGCCCCTGTTGCCTCTAAAAGAAATGAACTCTTTGGTGAACTTGTTGGTGTGAGTCAGCAAAAAGAGAAGCATGAGTCGAGAGAGGAGAGACATGGTGGAGCTGCATCCTAAGAGCTGGTGTGTGCAGCGTGCAGAGAGTCTAATAGAACTATGCCTGAAGGAGGAGCTTTGCCTGTGGCTCTGGGCAGAGAGAAGGAGCTACCTGGAAGGGACAACTGTTGTTGGATACAGATGTGGATTCCTCCCCAGTGCATCTGAGTGACGTGGAGAGCCCTCTGCTGGCCTTACAGACTGAAAACTGCACTTCTGAGACTAGTTCAGGACCCTCTCCTCAGACTCCAGCTTCTTCAGAGAACAGTTAAAGTGAAACTCATATATTATATAGAGTCATTACAGAGTGATCTGTTTCAAGTGTTTATTCCTGTTAATGCTGATGATTATGGCTTACAGCCAATGAAAACACAAAAGTCATTGCTGACTTGACAGAGGTCCAGAAGGCAGTCACTGACACACTCCACAAGGAGGGTAAGCAACAAAAGGTCATTCCTAAGGAAGCTGGCTGTTCACAGAGTGCTGTATCCAAGCATATTTATGGAAAGTTGAGTGGAAGGAAAAAGTGTGGTAGAAAAAGGTGCACAAGCAACCGGGATAACTGCAGACTTGAAAGGATTGTTAAGAAAAGGCCATTCACAAATTTGGGGGAGATTCACAAGGAGTGGACTGCTGCTGGAGTCATTGCTTCAAGAGCCACCACACACAGACGTATCCAGGACATGCATAGGCGGATTATAATGAGGGCAATCTGGGCTACCACCCGGGGCCCCGGGGCTCCAGGGGGTACATGTCCAGATTGCCCTCGTTATAATATGTGCGGCGCCGTGGCACATACTGGCAGACAGTGGTGGGGGGGCCCCTGGACCGCTCCCCCAGCAGTGGAGCACGGCCGCTACTTCTTCTTCGGCCGGGCCAGCACTGCACCTGTTAACTTCACTGTGTGCTGGCCTGGCCGCATCACTGCTAGGAGACACGGCCCTGTGCGCGGCCATGTCTGCTAGTGTGACGTCACGCAGTGTTCGCCCTGCACTGCTACTTACCACCGGAGAGGAGCTGGACGACGGGAGCCGGGGGATGGTGAGTGTGTGTGTGTGAGTGTGTGAGTGAGTGTAAGTGTGAGTGTGTGTGTGTAAGTGTGTGTGTATGAGTGTGTGTGTGTGTGATTGAGTGCGTGTGTGTGTGTGTGCAGGCAGATATCATTGTGTGATGTCTGTTTATATGTATTTTTGTGATTCAAATGTGTGTATGCGTGTATGTATATGTTTGTGTGTGTGCGTGACTGCGTGCGGCCTCCCGCTGTCTCTGGGGGGGGCGTGCGGCCTCCCGCTGTGTACAGATGGCGCCGTGCGGCCCCCTGCTGTGTATAGATGGCACCGTGCGGCCTCCTGCTGTGTATAGATGGCACAGTGGGCCTCCCACTGTGTATAGATGGCGTCGTGCGGCCTCCCGCTGTGTATAGATGGCACTGTGCAGCCTCCCGCTGTGTATAGATGGCACCGTGCGGCCTCCTGCTGTGTATAGAAGACAACTTGCGGCCTCCCGCTTTGTATAGATGGCTACGTGCGGCATCCCACTGTGTATAGAAGACTACATGCGGCCTCCCGCTGTGTCTGGGGGGCGCAGTGTGGCCTCCCACTGTGTATAGATGGCTACGTACGGCCTCCCGCTGTGTATAGATGACACCGTGTGGCCTCCCGCTGTGTATAGATGACACCGTGCGGCCTCCCGCTGTGTATAGATGGCACTGTGCAGCCTCCCGCTGTGTATAGATGGCACCGTGCGGCCTCCTGCTGTGTATAGAAGACAACTTGCGGCCTCCCGCTTTGTATAGATGGCTACGTGCGGCATCCCACTGTGTATAGAAGACTACGTGCGGCCTCCCGCTGTGTATAGAATACTACGTGCGGCCTCCCGCTTTGTATAGATGTATAGATGGCTACGTGCGGCGTCCCGCTGTGTATAGAAGACTACGTGCGGCCTCCTGCTGTGTATAGATGGCACCGTGTGGCCTCCTGCTGTGTATAGATGGCTACGTGCGGCCTCCCGCTGTGTATAGATGGCTACGTGTGGCCTCCCGCTGTGTATAGATGGCTACGTGCGGCCTCCTGCTGTGTATAGATGGCACCGTGCGGTCTCCCGCTGTGTAGAGATGGCTACGTGCGGTCTCCCGCTGTGTATAGATGGCTACGTGCGGTCTCCCGCTGTGTATAGATGGCTACGTGCGGCCTCCTGCTGTGTATAGATAGCTACATGCAGCCACCTGCTGTCTATAGATAGCTACGTGCGGCCTCCTGCTGTGTATAGATGGCACTGTGCTGCCTCCTGCTGTGTAGAGATGGCTACGTGCGGTCTCCCGCTGTGTATAGATGGCTACGTGCGGTCTCCCGCTGTGTATAGATGGCTACGTGCGGCCTCCTGCTGTGTATAGATAGCTACATGCAGCCACCTGCTGTCTATAGATAGCTACGTGTGGCCTCCTGCTGTGTATAGATGGCTACGTGTGCTCAATATTAAGTCATACAATTAATGTAAGGCTATGTACCCACGATGCAGAAATGCTCTGGATTTTTTTTGAGCATTTCTGCATCTCCCTGGCAGAAAAAACGCATGCGGATTGTATATGCGTTTTTCCTGCCAGGGACAAGCGGATGTGAAGCGTTCTTCACATGCATTTCCGCATGCGGGTTGTCAAGCGCCTTCCAAGCGATTTTAGCATCACTTGGAAAGTGCTTGACAACTTGGTCACACTATATAAATCCATGCAACTGGCATGGATTTATATAGTGTGACCGTTAAAAATAAAAAATAAATATATACTTACCTTCTGATGGCCTGCCGACGTCAGCAGTCACGTGACCCGTCACATGACTAAATGACATCACCACAGGTCCTTTAGTCTACCGCGAGCTGAAAGCAAGCCAGGACGCATCGGATGAAGACACCGGGGGCCATCAGAAGGTAAGTATAATATTTCTTTTTTATTTTATTCTGTTTTTTACAGGTACTATGGTACCCGGGTCTGGAGGAGAGTCTCCTCTTCTCCAGACCCGGGTACCATCCACACATTGAACCGCATGATATCCGCATGTGCACATGTAGTGATGCGGATATTATGCGTTCCAATGCAAGTCAATGGCGGCGAAAACGCAGCGCTTCCGCAAAATAATTGGTAGTGCTGCGGATTTTTCCGCAATGATAATCCACAGCGGAAATTTCCACAGCATGTGCACAGCTTATGTGGATTATCATTGGGGAACATGGCAGACCTACTACCAAGTGTTTTTTAAGCATTTCTGCAGCGTAATTGCCTCTGCAGAAACGCTTAAAAAACGCATGGTGGGCACACAGCCTAAAAAAATTATTATAAATAATATATTAATATTGTGCCAAATTAATTTCACGTGAACTATCACATGATCTATCACAGGGGATCATGTGATACATCAGGTGTGTGTGTGTGTGGGGGGGGGCTCGTGCCTTCTAAACTGCCCGGGACCGTTGCTACTCTTAATCCACCCCTGAGGACATGGGCTACAAGTGTCGCATTCCTTGTGTCAAGCCACTCATGACCAATAGACAACGCCAGAAGCGTCTTACCTGGGCCAAGGAGAAAAAGACCTGGACTACTGCTCAGTGGTCCAAGGTGTTTTCAGATGAAAGTAAATTTTGCATTTTATTTGTAAATCAAGGTCCCAGAGTTTGAAGGAAGAGTGGAGAGGCCACAATCCAAGCTGCTGGAGGTCTAGTGTGAAGTTTCCACAATCAGTGATGGTTTGGGGAGCCATGTCATCTGCTGGTGTAGGTCCACTGTGTCTTATCAAGACCAAAGTCAGCGCAGCCGTCTACCAGGAAATTTTAGAGCACTTCATGCTTCCCTCTGCCGACAAGCTTTTTGGAGCTGGAAATTTCATTCTCCAGCAGGACTTGGCACCTGTCCATACTGCCAAAAATACCAATACCTGGTTTAAAAACAACAATATCACTGTGCTTGATTGGCCAGCAAACTCACCTGACTTTAACCCCATAGAGAATCTATAGGGTATTGTCAAGAGGAAGATGAGGGACACCAGACCCAACAATGCGGACGAGCTGAAGGCTGCTATCAAAGCAACCTGGGCTTCCATAACACATCTGCAGTGCCACAGGCTGATCGCCTCCATGCCACGCCACATTGATGCAGTAATTGATGCAAAAGGAGCCCAGACCAAGTATTGAGTGCATTTACTGAACATACATTTCAGTAGGCCAACATTTTGGATTTTAAAAACATTTTTCAAGCTGTTGCTATAAAGTATTCTAATTTACTGAGATAATGACTTTTGTGTTTTCATTGGCTGTAAGCCATAATCATCGACATTAACAGAAATAAACACTTGAAATAGATCACTCTGTTTGTAATGACTCTGTATAATATATGAGTTTCACTTTTTGAATTGAAGAACTGAAATGAATTAACTTTTTGAGATGCACCTGTATATATAGACCCTATATTGTCAAAGTGAAAGCATTTATGCACCCAGGTTAGGATGTTAATTAGCAAGAGGAAGATAGCCGCTGAGTCCTAGAGAGACAGCTAAGAAGGTGTCTGTAATGCCAAACGAAGAGATCTTCTGCAACCAACTGCAGGGCAACTGTCTGTCACTTTTGACACACCCGTGACATATATGGCCTGAACACTTGTGTACTCACTTTAATGGCATCTTCTTCCGACATGTTCTTTTCCTCCCTCTTTTGGTCATTCAGGGGTTCATGAAGGAATTCCTTCAATCAAGACAAGAAAAGAAGACCATAAGCCATACTGCAATGAGGACAACAGCTCACAGGCCCAGGCAATGTGCCCCCACATAGCCCCTACATACAATATGAGCCCCCACACAGCCCCGGACATACTTTATGAGTCTCCGCATAGCTCCCTATATACAGTATGAGTCCCCACACAGCCCCCTACATAAAGTATGAGCCCCCACATAGCTACCTAGATAGAGTATGAGAACTCACATAACTAACTACCTATATACAGTATAAGCCCCACATAGCCCATAGCCCCTCTACTCAGCCCTTCATTATCATCATTCCCCCTTCTCTTCTCAGTCCTTCATCATCATTCCCCCTTCTCTACTCAGCCCTTCATCATCATCATTCTTCTTTCTCTACTCAGCCCATCATCATCATCCCCCTTCTCCACACAGCCCAACATCATCATCATCATCCCCCTTCTCCACAATGCCCCTCATTAATATTATCTTCCCCATACAGCCTCACTCAAGTAACATAAACCCTTTTCCTGTTAAAGCCACCCAATAAGCAACCCCATATACATGTTGCAGTGACCATTTCCCTGTACAACCTCCAACATGCAGCCTCCATATAGTACAATCATCCACACTTCTTTGCCTCCAAAATACATCCTCAGAGTCCTCACATTATGTATAAATCCATCCTCAGAGCCCTCACACTGAGTACTGTGTCCTCACTGCCAACTTCACATAGCTCCCTGGTGCAGTGCTCAGTCCTCTCCTCTTCTCAATCCTCTCCACTCCAGCAGCCTCAGCTCCAGCTCTTCCATGCTGCTTCCTGTTATTGGGTCTTCATTGGCCTGAAGGAGGCCCCGCCCCTTCCAGTGACATCACTCCCTCAAAGAATCAACTCCACTCTAGACAGCTTGCCAGGATGTATGAGTGAGCTGCAGATGCCGGTGCACAAAATATTATAATGAGGGCAATCTGGCGATGGGCCCCCCCGGAGCCTAGGGCCCCAGGCAGTAGCCCAGATTGCCCTCATTATAATCCACCTATGCATGCAGGCCATGAAGGTTGAGTGCACTGCTTATTGTTTTCTTTGAAACAATTGTATGTGTTGTTTTCAGGTCTTTCTGTAGCTCTCCACAGGTGGTTCTTGGCTCTTGGGCAACTCTTCTGATAATTCTTTTCACTCTTCTGTCATGCATCTTGCGACGAGCACATGCTCGTGGTCAGTTTATGGTGAAATGATGTTCTTTCCACTTCCGGATTATGGTTCCAACAGTGCTTCACCCTATAACAGTCAACAAAAATCTTACACCTCTCAACTGGAATTTTGGACCATTCTTCTTTTTCAAACTGCTCCAGAGCTCTCATATTTGAAGGGTGCCTTCTCCTAACAGCAATTTTAATATCTCTTCACAGGTGATCAATGGGATTTAGATCCGGACTCATTGCTGGTTACTCTCCAGTGCTTTGTTTCCATCCATTTATGGGTGCTTCTTGAAGCATATTTGGAGTCATTGTCTTATTGGAAGACCCATGAACTAGGGCACTAACCCAGTTTTCTGACACTGGGCACTACATTGTGACCCAAAATCCTTTGGTAATCTTCAGATGTCATGATGCCTTGCACACAGTCAAGTCACCCAATGCCAAAGGCAGCAAATCAACTCCAAAACATCAGCTTCTTAACTTATACGTTCACTTTTTTCTACCCTTTCTCACCATTGTGGTTTTGTTAATATTAAGATAAGAGTCTTTGTAAGGACATAAGGTACACCGACGTGGAGCGGGGGCTCCACGAAGTACAATTTAGGGTGCCATCCTCCACTGTCAGGAAGGGAGAGGAATTAGGGATAAAATAGAGACATGATTAATCTGTATTCCCTCCCTGTCGGTGTACTACCTGACTTTGGTGTCCTACCATTAGGAGTATCATTGTTGTTTGTTTATCGATTGTTCAGTCCTTTTTAGATTAAATTATTAAAAGTTATTTTTTAGGGGGCTTTTCTCTTATGGTTGTCGTTGTTTATTAGGCCCCTCATATAATTTTTGCTTAGGTGTTTAACTGATTATCTAGTATGGCTGGCTTTCTATCAGGCCCTCTTGATACAAATAAATGGATGGATGACGCTCGAGAGGTCTTTTCTGAGGCTGAATTGGAAAACAGTTCTTCAGCAACCCCTACCTTAAAAGTGGTGTTTATTGAGCTCCTTGGTGCATTTCAAAACAACATTAAGTCTTGGTGGGAGGTGCAATCTCTCGATAATTACATCAAGCAGAAAATAGTTCCAAGAGGCCTGAGAATACATATCGCACCAGCCCCAAGGTGCAGAACTCCAGGCCCGTTGTCTAGGTGGGAGGAGGAGTCAACAGTCTCCTCAGTGAGGTTCATGCAGATTCTGCTGAATGAGGAGAAGATAACACTAGAAAAGACCTCTATAAGACTGAAAGGACTAATTGAGGAAGTCTTGAAACATAAGACTAACCCTGACTTTTCTAATAAAGAAGAGAATCTAAAAACTGCGGTTGAACGCTTCCAACTGAATATTAAAGATAGGAAGCATGAGAGGTTTTTGAGAGACTGTGCAGACTTTCGTGAGAAGCGTGCCTATCCGGGTCTAAGTGAGGGGACTAACTTCCCTGTAAATATCTCTTCCTCCGATCTCGAGTCCTCAGACACTGAAGGGAGACCGAAGTACCCCGGTGCTAAAATCAATCATAGGGGGAAGGGACGAGGGAGGAGGGGTAATCAAAGGAGATGGCAAGGACAAGGTCTTCATCTGCTCAATCCTCTTCTGCTTTTTTAGAAACGAAAGGTCTTCTTTCCTACAAACTGCAGGAACGCACTGGGCCCCAAACATACAGGTAGTGGGTAGTTTGACTAATGATCTTCCAGAGAGTAGTGAAAACCAGATAGTCAATTTATCTTCCCACGTTCTGTCATTGGCAGAGAAAAGGACCTTGGAATCACTGAGTGCTAATAATGCAATAGTGTTGAAGCCCTCGGATAAGGGCGGCCACACTGTCGTCTTAGATGTGTCTACATATGAAATCTTGTGAAAAGATCCCACCAAGGAGTACACAGTAGGATTATCTAAGATCCTGTCGTGTGCATTGGCAATGAATCTGCTTTCGAAAAATGAGTATGACTTTCTTCTTCCAAAATGGCCTGTAACAGCAACATTCTATGCACTTCCCAAGATACACAAGGGCATCAGCCCTCTCAAGAGAAGGCCCATTGTTGCAGGGATTGATGCCCTATGTCAAAATTCCAGTGTGTATTTGGACAAAGTCCTGAGACCATTTGTTTTGGCCCTTCCATCGAACTTAAGGGATACGATGGATCTCCTGAATAAGTAGGAGGGCGTGTCCATTGACTCTAACACTATCCTGGCCTCAATTGACATTGAGGCCTTGTATAGCAGCATTTGACAAGAGGTAGGTTTAGCAGCTGCTGAACATTATCTGAGAAGCAGAGGGACACAGTTGGGGCCACACAATAAATTTCTTCTAGAACTTTTGGATTTTGTCCTGCGACAATTTTTTTCTGTGTAATGAGAAGTATTACCACCAACTCAGGGGCACAGCGATGGGGAGCCCGTGTGCTCCCACTTACGCTAACTTGCTCCTGGGTTGGTGGGAAGATACTATTGTGTTTAGATGAGGATGTCGTCTGGACCCCACGAATACTCTTCTGGGGCAGATATATTGACGACATCCTCGTCCTGTGGGCAGGGGATGAGGTATCTTTTTGGGCGTTTGTGGCACATCTGAATACCAACATCATTGGATTATCCTTTACATGTGAGGTAGGAGTGGAAGAGATCTCCTTCCTTGATGTGAAGATCTCGAGAAATGGAGATGGTACCTTAAAAACTTCGCTGTATCGCAAACTGCGACTAACAGCCTTCTAGAGTGGGGGAGTTTCCATCCTCTACTATTGAAAAAAGGCATTCCCAAGGGGCAGTTCCTCAGGGTACGGAGGAACTGTTCCTCGTGGAATGACTTCCAGTCCGAATCATACAACTTGTTTCACAGGTTTCATATTAGGGGATACCCTGAAGTAGTAATAGATAAGGCTTATCAACACGCACAGGCAATGGATAGATTGTCCCTCCTCACCCCAACAGACAGATCTGACTCTGAGTCCATCACATGGCTGATAGGTACCTATGATGATTAGTCAAGAAAAGTTATGGGTATTCTTGAAAGGCATTGGGGGATATTACAAGCGGATCTGGATGTGGCGGGTCTGGTCTCCAAGACACCTTCGGTTACATACAGGAGGGGGAAGTCTGTGAGAGACACGGTTGTCCATAGCCATTTCACTCCTCAGAGGAAGGAGGCCACATGGTTACAGAATAGGTCTAAGGGTACATTTAGGGTGGTCACTGCTCTTTTGTAAATTTGTTACACCATCAAAAAGCTTTGTGAGTGCAGTGACCAAACGTACATATGAAATTAGAGATTTTGCCAACTGCAGAACGTCGGGAGTGGTGTATCTCTGCAAGTGCACGTGTCCAATGGATTATATTGGAAAAACGAAACGGCAACTGTGTGTTCGGATAGGCGAGCACCTTGGAGACATGAGACATAGCAGAGATACACCACTCGCCAGACATGTATTATCTAAACATGGAGGTGATGTGGGATGCATTTCATTTAGGGTCCTCGAAGTTGTGGCGCAGTCAATCAGACAGGGAGATTGGAATAAAAAAATACTCCAACGGGAAGCCCGGTGGATTTTTTGGATGGAGTCAATGGCCCCTGGGGGCATTAATGAGCAGTTGAGCTTCTCGAGTTTCATCTCAATCCAGAGTGTGATATTAAGGGCCAAATAGAACCAGCCTTAATGGTACTGGCCTGCGGGCCACCACGTATATATACCCATTGTGGTAAACTTTGTATCCGTATTTTGGGGACTTTTTTATATCCCTATTCTAACAGCTTTGAAGTTCTGTGAATGGCAAATGAGATTGAAATATGTGGATAACACTTTAATTATAATACAGTCAAATATCTATACCCTCTTTTTCGTTCACTTATTAGTAATAGTGACACTTTGTTTTATCCTCCTGATATACAGTACAGACCAAAAGTTTGGACACACCTTCTCATTTAAAGATTTTTCTATATTTTCATGACTTTGAAAATTGTACATTCACACTGAAGGCATCAAAACTAAGAATTAACACATGTGGAATTATATACTTAACAAAAAAGTGTGAAACAACTGAAAATATGACATATTCTAGGTTCTTCAAAGTAGCCACCTTTTGCTTTGATGACTGCTTTGCACACTCTTGGCATTCTCTTGATGAGCTTCAAGAGGTAGTCACCGGAAATGGTTTTCACTTCACAGGTGTGCCCTGTCAGGTTTAATAAGTGGGATTTATTGCCTTATAAATGGGGTTGGGACCATCAGTTGTGTTGTGCAGAAGTCAGGTGAAAACACAGCTGATAGTCCTACTGAATAGACTGTTAGAATTTGTATTATGGCAAGAAAAAACAGCTAAGTAAAGAAAAATGAGTGGCCATCATTACTTTAAGAAATAAAGGTCAGTTAGTCCGAAAAATTGGGCAAACTTTGAATGTGTCCTCAAGAACAGTTGCAAAAACCATCAAGCGCTACAAAGAAACTGGCTCACATGAGGACCGCCCCAGGAAAGGAAGACCAAGAGTCACCTCTGCTTCTGAGGATAAGTTTATCCGAGTCGCTAGCCTCAGAAATCGCAGGTTAACAGCAGCTCAGATTAGAGACCAGGTCAATGCCACACAGAGTTCTAGCAGCAGACACATGGCTACAACAACTGTTAAGAGGAGACTTTGTGCAGCAGGCCTTCATGGTAAAATAGCTGCTCGGAAACCACTGCTAAGGACAGGCAACAAGCAGAGGAGACTTTTTTGGGCTAAAGAACACAAGGAATGGACATTAGACCAGTGGAAATCTGTGCTTTGTTCTGATGAGTCCAAATTTGAGATCTTTAGTTGTCTTTTTGCGACGCAGAAAAGGTGAATGGATGGACTCTACATGCCTGGTTCCCACCGTGAAGCATGGAGGAGGAGGTGTGATGGTGTGGGGGTGCTTTGCTGGAGACACTGTTGGGGATTTATTCAAAACTGAAGGCATACTGAACCAGCATGGCTACCACAGCATCTTGCAGCGGCATGCTATTCCATCCGGTTTGCGTTTAGTTGGACCATCATTTATTTTTCAACAGGACAATGACCCCAAACACACCTCCAGGCTGTGTAAGAGCTATTTGACCAAGAAGGAGAGTGATGGGGTGCTACGCCAGATGACCTGGCCTCCACAGTCACCAGACCTGAACCCAATCGAGATGGTTTGGGGTGAGCTGGACCGCAGAGTGAAGGCAAAAGGGCCAACAAGTGCTAAGCATCTCTGGGAACTCCTTCAAGATTGTTGGAAGACCATTTCCGGTGACTACCTCTTGAAGCTCATCAAGAGAATGCCAAGAGTGTGCAAAGCAGTCATCAAAGCAAAAGGTGGCTACTTTGAAGAATCTAGAATATAAGACATATTTTCAGTTGTTTCACACTTTTTTGTTAAGTATATAAATCCACATGTGTTAATTCATAGTTTTGATGCCTTCAGTGTGAACGTACAACTTTCATAGTCATGAAAATACAGAAAAATCTTTAAATGAGAAGGTGTGTCCAAACTTTTGGTCTGTACTGTATAGTATCTATACCTATTCCTTTGGAGTAAATTTGAATACATTAGTATAGCTGGCATTGAGGTTGTGTCTCTCTGTCCGCATTGATATGTGGGACAGTCTGATATGAGATGTGCCTGCTGGGCAGGTATTGGCATCTTTTAGCTACCATGACAACCACCATCAGATGTCCGTATGTCCATATGTATGGGCGCTCCGGTGATTCTTGATGCATTCCGGTGATGTAATTTCCGGTCAGCGTCATCAGTGCATCGTCACTTCCGGGTGCGTGCATTCCATGTGCACTCCACAGATCTGTATCCGGTTGTGGACGCGAGACGTGCATAATGGCAGCTAGATGTTTGGTATGTTAATTAAACATCTGTGGGGGCTGTGTTATCTATATGTAGAGTGTGTATATGCAGATTCCAATATACGCAGCATTGACTGGCAATCTGGGGAGAGGAATTGACGTCCTCCTCAGGTCCCCTGATGAACCCTGGTGGAAACGCGTTGGGACTAGGGACTACTAATGATAAGTGTCATTCTCCACTTGCTTATGAATATTTATGATTGAATGTCATTTCTATTTGTCTGAAAAGGTTTAAAATGTTGGGTACATTCTGATTTGTGGTGACGTAACATTGTGTTATAGATGTGATGCCTATGTATGTGGTATCAGCGCCAGAGCCTCATTGGGTGCACAGTGAAGTAAAAAATATTATGTATCTGTGTTGATCCATTACTGTGCTGCATATGTGATATTCATTTGGGTGCATAGCTAGGAAGCTAATACTACATATGATACGTACATGCTGCATCACGATTCTAATCATTGCAGAGTATGTGTTTATAAACTGATTAATCCGGCTATGCAGAGACAAAATTTGCTCCTAAGTCTTTGAGCACTGGTATATACCCTATTGTATAGATTTGGCTTTTCTATAATCATTCAACAAGGATTATCGGCTTCTTAACCTATACGTTCACTTTTTTCTACCCTTTCTCACTATTGTGGTTTTGTTAATATTAAGATAAGGGTCTTTGTAGGGATATAACAGGGACACAGACGTGGAGCGAGGGCGCCACGAAGTACAAATTAGGGTGCCAACCTCCGCTGTCAGGAATGGAGAGGAATTAGGGATAAAATAGGGACAGGATTAATCTGTTTTCCCTCCCTGTCTGTGTACTACTTGACTTTGGTGTCCTACTATTAGGAGTATCATTGTTGTTTGTTTATGGATTGTTCAGTCCTTTTTAGATTAAATTATTAAAAGTTATTTTTTAGGGGGCCTTTCTCTTATGGTTGTCGCCATCATACTATATGCAGAGTGCTTGTGGGGCCATCATATTATATGCAGAGTGCTTGTAGGGCCATCATACTATATGCAGGGTGCTTGTGGGGCCATCATACTATATTCAGAGTGCTTGTGGGGCCATCATACTATATGCAGGGTGCTTGTAGGGCCATCATACTATATGCAGGGTGCTTGTGGGGCCATCATACTATATTCAGAGTGCTTGTGGTACCATCATACTATATGCAGAGTGCTTGTGGGGCCTTCATACTATATGCAGAGTGCTTGTGGGGCCATCATGCAATATGCAGAGTGCTTGTGGGGCCATCATACTATATGCAGAGTGCTTGTGGGGCCATCATACTATATGCAGAGTGCTTGTGGGGCCATCATACTATATGCAGAGTGCTTGGGGGGACTTCATACTATATGCAGAGTGCTTGTGGGGCCATCATGCTATATGCAGAGGGCTTGTGGGGCCATCATACTATATGCAGAGTGCTTGTGGAGCCATCATACTATATGCAGAGTGCTTGTGGGGCCATCATACTATACAGTGGTGGCCAAAAGTATTGGCACCCCTGCAATTCTGTCAGACAATACTCAGTTTCTTCCTGAAAATGATTGCAATCACAAATTCTTTGGTATTATTCTCTTCATTTAATTTGTCTTCAATGAAAAAACACAAAAAGAATTGTCCTAAAGCCAAATTGGATACAATTCCACACCAAACCTAAAAAAGGGGGTGGACAAAAGTATTGGCACTGTTTGAAAAATCATGTGATGCTTCTCTAATTCGTGTAATTAACAGCACCTGTAACTTACGTGTGGCACCTAACAGGTGTTGGCAATAACTAAATCACACTTGCAGCCAGTTAACATGGATTAAAGTTGACTCAACCTCTGTCCTGTGTCCTTGTGTGTACCACATTGAGCATGGAGAAAAGAAAGAAGACCAAAGAACTGTCTGAGGACTTGAGAAACCAAATTGTGAGGAAGCATGAGCAATCTCAAGGCTACAAGTCCATCTCCAAAGACCTGAATGTTCCTGTGTCTTCCGTGCACAGTGTCATCAAGAAGTTTAAAGCCCATAGCAGTGTGGCTAACCTCCCTAGATGTGGACGGAAAAGAAAAATTGACGAGAGATTTCAATGCAAGATTGTGCGGATGGTGGATAAAGAACCTCGACTAACATCCAAACAAGTTCAAGCTGCCCTGCAGTCCGAGGGTACAACAGTGTCAACCCGTACTATCCGTTGGCGTCTGAATGAAAAGGGACTGTATGGTAGGATACCCAGGAAGACCTCACTTCTTTCCCCGAGACATAAAAAAGCCAGGCTGGAGTTTGCCAAAACTTACCTGAGAAAGCCTAAAACGTTTTGGAAGAATGTTCTCTGGTCAGATGAGACAAAAGTAGAGCTTTTTGGGAAAAAGCATCAACATAGAGTGTACAGGAAAAAAAAAGAGGCATTCAGAAAAAAGAACACGGTCCCTACAGTCAAACATGGCGGAGGTTCCCTGATGTTTTGGGGTTGCTTTGCTGCCTCTGGCACTGGACTGCTTGACCGTGTGCATGGCATTATGAAGTCTGAAGGCTACCAACAAATTTTGCAGCATAATGTAGGGCCCAGTGTGAGAAAGCTGGGTCTCCCTCAGAGGTCATGGGTCTTCCAGCAGGACAATGACCCAAAACACACTTCCAAAAGCACTATAAAATGGTTTGAGAGAAAGCACTGGAGACTTCTAAGGTGGCCAGCAATGAGTCCAGACCTGAATCCCATAGAACACCTGTGGAGAGATCTCAAAATGGCAGTTTGGAGAAGGCACCCTTCAAATATCAGGGACCTGGAGCAGTTTGCCAAAGAAGAATGGTCTACAATTCCAGCAGAGCATTGTAAGAAACTCATTGATGGTTACCGGAAGCGGTTGTTCGCAGTTATTTTGGCTAAAGGTTGTGCAACCAAGTATTAGGCTGAGGGTGCCAATACTTTTGTCTGGCCCATTTTTGGAGTTTTGTGTGAAATGATCAATGATTTGATTTTTGCTTCATTAAATGAAGATAATAATACCAAATAATTTGTGATTGCAATCATTTTCAGGAAGAAACTGAGTATTATCTGACAGAATTGCAGGGGTGCCAATACTTTGGCCACCACTGTATGCAGAGTGCTTGTGGGGCCATCATACTATATGCAGAGTGCTTGTGGGGACATCATACTATATGCAGAGTGCTTGTGGGGCCATCAAACTATATGCAGAGTGCTTGTGGGGCCGTCATACTATATGCAGAGTGCTTGTGGGGCCATCATACTATATGCAGAGTGCTTGTGGGGCCGTCATACTATATGCAGAGTGCTTGTGGGGGCCATCATACTATATGCAGAGTGCTTGTGGGGCCATCATACTATATGCAGAGTGCTTGTGGGGCCATCATACTATATGCAGAGTGCTTGTGGGGCCATCATACTATATGCAGAGTGCTTGTGGGGCCATCATACTATTTGCAGAGTGCTTGTGGGGCCATCATACTATGTGCAGGGTGCTTGTGGGGCCCACATGCTATATGCAGGGTGCTTGTGGGGCCCACATACTATATGCAGAGTGCTTGTGGGGCCATCATACTATATGCAGAGTGCTTGTGGGGCCATCATGCAATATGCAGAGGGCTTGTGGGGCCATCATACTATATGCAAAGGGCTTGTGGGGTCATTATATTATATATGGAAGGCTTGAGGATCATCATACTATACCTTATATATTAAATCTAAAATGTCAGAAAGGGCGCAAACCAGAAATAAAGGCGCACTGATAAATATAACGAAAAAAAAAAAATAAAAACAATCACAAATGTGAAAAATACTGCACAACTTTGTATCTGGTCATAAGATGATGAGGGGACTATGGGTGAGCAGTTCTGTAATAAGCACCAGATTAGAATAATTTGGAATCGATATATATATATATATATATATATATATATATATATATATATATATATATACACAGTACAGACCAAAAGTTTGGACACACCTTCTCATTTAAAGATTTTTCCGTATTTTCATGACTATGAAAATTGTACATTCACACTGAAGGCATCAAAACTATGAATTAACACATGTGGAATTATTTACTTAACAAAAAAGTGTGAAACAACTGAAAATATGTCTTATATTCTAGGTTCTTCAAAGTAGCCACCTTTTGCTTTGATGACTGCTTTGCACACTCTTGGCATTCTCTTGAAGAGCTTCAAGAGGTAGTCACCGGAAATGGTCTTCCAACAATCTTGAAGGAGTTCCCAGAGATGCTTAGCACTTGTTGACCCTTCTGCCTTCACTCTGCGGTCCAGCCCACCCCAAACCATCTCGATTGGGTTCAGGTCTGGTGACTGTGGAGGCCAGGTCATCTGGCGTAGCACCCCATCACTCTCCTTCTTGGTCAAATAGCCCTTACACAGTCTGGAGGTGTGTTTGGGGTCATTGTCCTGTTGAAAAATAAATGATGGTCCAACTAAACGCAAACCGGATGGAATAGCATGCCGCTGCAAGATGCTGTGGTAGCCATGCTGGTTCAGTATGCCTTCAATTTTGAATAAATCCCCAACAGTGTCACCAGCAAACCACCCCCACACCATCACACCTCCTCCTTCATGCTTCACGGTGGGAACCAGGCATGTAGAGTCCATTCGTTCACCTTTTCTGCGTCGCACAAAGACACGGTGGTTGGAATCAAAGATCTCAAATTTGGACTCATCAGACCAAAGCACAGATTTCCACTGGTCTAATGTCCATTCCTTGTGTTCTTTAGCCCAAACTAGTCTCTTCTGCTTGTTGCCTGTCCTTAGCAGTGGTTTCCTAGCAGCTATTTTACCATGAAGGCCTGCTGCACAAAGTCTCCTCTTAACAGTTGTTGAAGAGATGTGTCTGCTGCTAGAACTCTGTGTGGCATTGACCTGGTCTCTAATCTGAGCTGCTGTTAACCTGCGATTTCTGAGGCTGGTGACTCGGATAAACTTATCCTCAGAAGCAGAGGTGACTCTTGGTCTTCCTTTCCTGGGGCGGTCCTCATGTGAGCCAGTTTCTTTGTAGCGCTTGATGGTTTTTGCAACTGCACTTGGGGACACATTCAAAGTTTGCCCAATTTTTCGCACTGACTGACCTTCATTTCTTAAAGTAATGATGGCCACTCGTTTTTCTTTACTTAGCTGCTTTTTTATTGCCATAATACAAATTCTAACAGTGTATTCAGTAGGACTATCAGCTGTGTATCCACCAGACTTCTGCACAACACAACTGATGGTCCCAACCCCATTTATAAGGCAAGAAATCCCACTTATTAAACCTGACAGGGCACATCTGTGAAGTGAAAACCATTTCCGGTGACTACCTCTTGAAGCTCATCAAGAGAATGCCAAGAGTGAGCAAAGCAGTCATCAAAGCAAAAGGTGGCTACTTTGAAGAATCTAGAATATAAGACATATTTTCAGTTTGTTTCACACTTTTTTGTTAAGTATATAATTCCACATGTGTTAATTCATAGTTTTGATGCCTTCAGTGTGAATGTACAATTTTCATAGTCATGAAAATACGGAAAAATCTTTAAATGAGAAGGTGTGTCCAAACTTTTGGTCTGTACTGTATATATGCATATACTGACCATACACTTCTTACAGGGTATTAAGTATAGCATTACTGTTAATGTGAATCTTGGGGATGCACGTAGATTGGAATTGTAATGCATCTCTTCTAACTTTTTATTGCATGGAGATATTTGTGACTGATTTATTGCATTGGACCAACAGGTCATATAGGAAACTGTCCGCTCGGTTTCCTTGTCAGCATTACCTTGCAGAATATCATTTTATCATTGATAGTGCATTTCCCACTGCTATTAAACCTACTATAACAGGTCACAAATGGCCCGGGGAGAAGAAATACACTTCTGTTCTCTCTCTTGCCAGGTAGTCTGTGTTACATGACCCATGTGCTGGGCTGTAATGTTAGATCATTTTTCTTTTGAAGTATATATACAAGCTTGTATGGCCACAGAGGCACAGAACAAATCTGCAAGAGCTCTGAACCACCCAGAAGGCCAGCTACCCTCTAGCATTTACTCAGACTAGCATCACATCATGATGGTTGCAATACAACCAAGATGCTGTAACCATCAAAGGACAAGTTGGCTGTTTATTCAGCGCTGAAAGCAAATATCTTATCATATTAATAGAGCATTACATTAAACAATAAATTAAAAATTCTATAATTACATAAAGTAATGCAATCTACTATCAACATAGTCAATTTATAGGGTATTCTTTTTTTGGATATATAAATCAAGAATTATTTAAGAATATGTATAGATTAGCACCTTTTTATTGTTCCATCTAAAAATATAATGCAACTTTGCAAAAAGATTTCACGAAAAAAAGGTTTTACCGTTTTTAGCCTAAAGATTCGAAGCATACCAATGTATCAGCCAACCTCAATGTGAATAAGGGTAGAGCAGGACAGGAGCCCGAATGTCCTGCTCTGCCCTTATTCACATTGAGGTCAGCTGACACAAGGTGAGGTTTTAATACTAGAGACAGATTAGGACTGTCCTGATTGGGTACATTTTGTTGCGGTGGGATGGCTTTTACCTTTTTTTTAATCAAAATAGCGTTAACTAAGTACTGTATGTTATTTACATGTACTATTACTATTTTCTTATTTACTTACTACAGGGTATAGGCTCATTTTGTTTTGTTTTTTTTTCTTGGGTTTTATTTAGCCTCATGTAGCAGATTACAAACTAACCTGTGTTAACCTGGTTTTTGCCTCATGAAGAGTTTTACCTTGCTCTGGATCAACATTGCAGGAGAATAGACTGAACTGGATATACCTATGTCTAAAATAACACCATATATAGATGCTTCTCACTAAATTAGAATATCATCAAAAAGTTAATTTATTTCAGTTCTTCAATACAAAAAGTGAAACTCATATATTATATAGAGTCATTACAGAGTGATCTATTTCAAGTGTTTATTTCTGTTAATGTTGATGATTATGGCTTACAGTCAATGAAAACACAAAAGTCATTATCTCAGTAAATTAGAATACTTTATAACACCAGCTTAAAAAATAATTTTAAAATCAGAAATGTTGGCCTACTGAAATGTACAGTACAGACCAAAAGTTTGGACACACCTTCTCATTTAAAGATTTTTCTGTATTTTCATAACTATGAAAATTGTACATTCACACTGAAGGCATCAAAACTATGAATTAACACATGTGGAATTATATACTTAACAAAAAAGTGTGAAACAACTGAAAATATGTCTTATATTCTAGGTTCTTCAAAGTAGCCACCTTTTGCTTTGATGACTGCTTTGCACACTCTTGGCATTCTCTTGATGAGCTTCAAGTGGTAGTCACTGGAAATGGTTTTCACTTCACAGCTGTTCCCTGTCAGGTTTAATAAGAGGGATTTCTTGCCTTATAAATGGGGTTGGGACCATCAGTTGTGTTGTGCAGTAGTCAGGTGGATACACAGCTGATAGTCCTACTGAATAGAATGTTAGAATTTGTATTATGGCAAGAAAAAAGCAGCTAAATAAAGAAAAACGAGTGGCCATCATTACTTTAAGAAATGAAGGTCAGTCAGTCCGAAAAATTGGGAAAACTTTCAAAGTGTCCCCAAGTGCAGTTGCAAAAACCATCAAGCGCTACAAAGAAACTGGCTCACATGAGGACCGCCCCAGAAAAGGAAGACCAAGAGTCACCTCTGCTTCTGAGGCTAAGTTTATCTGAGTCACCAGCCTCAGAAATCGCAGGTTAACAGCAGCTCAGATTAGAGACCAGGTCAATGCCACACAGAGTTCTAGCAGCAGACACATCTCTTCAACAACTGTTAAGAGGAGACTTTGTGCAACAGGCCTTCATGGTAAAATAGCTGCTAGGAAACCACTGCTAAGGACAGGCAACAAGCAGAAGAGACTTGTTTGGGCTAAAGAACACAAGGAATGGACATTAGACCAGTGGAAATCTGTGCTTTGGTCTGATGAGTCCAAATTTGAGATCTTTGGTTCCACCCACCGTGTCTTTGTGCGACGCAGAAAAGGTGAACGGATGGACTCTACATGCCTGGTTCCCACCGTGAAGCATGAAGGAGGAGGTGTGATGGTGTGGGGGTGGTTTGCTGGTGACACTGTTGGGGATTTATTCAAAATTGAAGGCATACTGAACCAGCATGGCTACCACAGCATCTTGCAGCGGCATGCTATTCCATCCGGTTTGCGTTTAGTTGGACCATCATTTATTTTTCAACAGGACAATTACCCCAAACACACCTCCAGGCTGTGTAAGGGATATTTGACCAAGAAGGAGAGTGATGGGGTGCTATGCGAGATGACCTGGCCTCCACAGTCACCAGACCTGAACCCAATCGAGATGGTTTGGGGTGAGCTGGACCGCAGAGTGAAGGCAAAAGGGCCAACAAGTGCTAAGCATCTCTGGGAACTCCTTCAAGATTGTTGGAAGACCATTTCCGGTGACTACCTCTTGAAGCTCATCAAGAGAATGCCAAGAGTGTGCAAAGCAGTCATCAAAGCAAAAGTTGGCTACTTTGAAGAACCTAGAATATAAGACATATTTTCAGTTGTTTCACACTTTTTTGTTAAGTATATAATTCCACATGTGTTAATTCATAGTTTTGATGCCTTCAGTGTGAATGTACAATTTTCACAGTCAAGTAAATACAGAAAAATCTTTAAATGAGAAGGTGTGTCCAAACTTTTGGTCTGTGCTCAGTAAATGCACTCAATACTTGGTCAGGGCTCCTTTTGCATCAATTACTGCATCAATGCGGCGTGGCATGGAGGCGATCAGCCTCTGGCACTGCAGATGTGTTATGGAAGCCCAGGTTGCTTTGATAGCAGCCTTCAGCTCGTCTGCATTGTTGGGTCTGGTGTCTCTCATCTTCCTCTTGACAATATCCCATAGATTCTCTATGGGGTTAAAGTCAGGCGAGTTTGCTGCCCAATCAAGCACAGTGATACTGTTGTTTTTAAACCAGATATTGGTATTTTTGGCAGTGTGGACAGGTACCAAGTCCTGCTGAAGAATGAAATTTCCAGCTCCAAAAAGCTTGACGGCAGAGGGAAGCATGAAGTGCTGTAAAATTTCCTGGTAGACGGCTGCGCTGACTTTGGTCTTGATAAAACACAGTGGACCTACACCAGCAGATGACATGGCTCCCCAAACCATCACTGATTGTGGAAACTTCACACTAGACCTCAAGCAGCTTGGATTGTGGCCTCTCCACTCTTTCTCCAGACTCTTCGACTTTGATTTCCAAATGAAATGCAAAATTTACTTTCATCTGAAAACATCGCCAAACCAGGGATTGAAGCTTGAAGAGGACAATTTGCATATTCCAGGTGCCTTCTGGGAAAAGCGAAGAGTCTCCTTCAGCTGGAAGATCGTTGGGTACAGCCAGGACCAGCTGCTTGGAAAGCATCGCCAAACCAGGGATTGAAGCTTGAAGAGGACAATTTGCATATTCCAGGTGCCTTCTGGGAAAAGCGAAGAGTCTCCTTCAGCTGGAAGATCGTTGGGTACAGCCGGGACCAGCTGCTTGGAAAGCATCGCCAAACCAGGGATTGAAGCTTGAGGAGGACAATTTGCATATTCCAGGTGCCTTCTGGGAAAAGCGAAGAGTCTCCTTCAGCTGGAAGATCGTTGGGTACAGCCCGGACCAGCTGCTTGGAAAGCATCGCCAAACCAGGGATTGAAGCTTGAAGAGGACAATTTGCATATTCCAGGTGCCTTCTGGGAAAAGCGAAGCGTCTCCTTCAGCTGGAAGATCGTTGGGTACAGCCGGGACCAGCTGCTTGGAAAGCATCGCCAAACCAGGGATTGAAGCTTGAAGAGGACAATTTGCATATTCCAGGTGCCTTCTGGGAAAAGCGAAGAGTCTCTTTCAGCTGGAAGATCGTTGGGTACAGCCGGGACCAGCTGCTTGGAAAGCATCGCCAAATCAGGGATTGAAGCTTGAAGAGGACAATTTGCATATTCCAGGTGCCTTCTGGGAAAAGCGAAGAGTCTCCTTCAGCTGGAAGATCGTTGGGTACAGCCGGGACCAGCTGCTTGGAAAGCATCGCCAAACCAGGGATTGAAGCTTGAAGAGGACAATTTGTTTAATTTGTTTATCCTAGGGTATCACAAGAAAGAAGACAGACATCAAGTCAGCAGGGACAAGGAGCAGCATGGCAGATGTGACAACCTACATGGTGAGCTGCAACATGTGCTACATGTTCACAGATCGACTAGAAGCTGAAACCAACTTCACCTGCCAGAAGTGTAGACTACTGGCTCTTTTAGAAGAAAAGGTGCGGGGACTGGAAGAAAGAATTGTGACATTAAAACTCATCAAGGAAAATGAAGACTTCCTGGACAGAACAGAAGCGTCACTACTGGTCACGGAAAGTGAAGGAAGCGTCAGAGAACCTCCAGAGGCAGACAAGTGGAGGCAAGTGACCAAAAGAAGCAAGAAGACCATGGAGACACCACCAACCACACAACTGAGAAACAGATTCCAAGGACTTGTGGAGGATGAAGATGGCACACCTAAGGATGAGGAACTACCAGCAAGCAAAAAAGAAAAGAGTACCCAGAAACACCCAGAAGCGACAAGAAAAAGGACAGCCAAGAAGGGAAGAAGAGTGGTGGTGGTGGGAGACTCACTACTGAGAGGAACAGAAGCAGCTATCTGCAGACCAGACATAACCGCAAGAGAAGTATGCTGCCTCCCAGGGGCGAAGATCAAGGATGTTACCGATAGGATACCGAAGCTCATCAGTTCCAAGGATGTCCACCCATTTCTTCTGATACATGTTGGCACCAATGACACGGCAAAGAAGGACCTACCGACAATCTGCAAGGACTTTGAATCATTGGGGAAGAAAGTAAAAGAACTGGATGCGCAGGTAGTTTTTTCTTCTATCCTTCCAGTAGACGGGCATGGCGTCAGGAGATGGAACAGGATCCTTGATGTGAACAACTGGCTGAGACGATGGTGCAGACAACAAGGATTTGGATTCCTGGACCACGGTGTGAATTACCTCTATGACGGACTCCTTGCCAGAGACGGACTACACCTCAACAAACCCGGGAAACACACATTCGCCAGGAGACTCGCAACACTCATCAGGAGGGCGTTAAACTAGAAGAAGAGGGGATGGGAAGAAAAACGCCGGACATGAACATGCAATCAGAGAACATACTAATGAAAGATATGGAGTGCGACAAAGAAGGTCCAAGACAAGATACTTGGAAGGGAGGTAAGAAAATTTCAAATACAATCCACAGGGAGAAGATTGGAACAAAACAAAATCGTGTAAACTGCGTGCTAGCAAATGCCAGGAGCCTGACAAACAAGATGGATGAACTGGAAGCAGAAATATCTACAGGTAACTATGACATAGTGGGAATAACCGAGACATGGTTGGATGAAAGCTATGACTGGGCAGTTAACTTACAGGGTTACAGTCTGTTTAGAAGGGATCGAAGAAGTCGGAAAGGGGGTGGAGTCTGTCTATATGTAAAGACGTGTCTAAAGCCTACAATACGGGAGGATGTATGGGAGGGACATGATGAGGTCGAGTCCTTATGCGTGGAGATACATGGGGCAAAAAACAATAATAAAATTATCATAGGAGTCTGTTATAAACCTCCAAATATAGCAGAAGCCACGGAAAGTCTATTAATGAGACAAATAGACGAAGTAGCAAAAAATAATGAGGTGATTATTATGGGGGACTTCAACTACCCCGATATAGACTGGGAAACCGAAAGCTGTAGATCTCAGAAAGGAAACAGGTTTCTGTCAATTATCAAAGACAATTATTTGTCACAACTTGTGCAGGAACCAACTAGAGGGACGGCCCTTTTAGACTTAATATTAACTAACAGGCCAGACAGAATAACTGAGGTGCAGGTCGGGGGGCACCTGGGAAATAGTGACCACAACATTATACAATTCCACATGTGCTTCAGTAGGGAGCCCAGCAAGGGAGTCACAAAAACACTGAACTTCAGGAGGGCAAAGTTTGATCAGCTAAGAGATGCCCTTCACCTTATAGACTGGAATAGTATCTTTAGTAATAGGAGCACGGATAGAAAATGGGAAATTTTCAAAACAGTCCTACATAGTCAGTGTAGAAGGTACATACCTTATGGGAATAAAAGGGCTAGGAATAGGAGGAAGCCAATGTGGCTAAATAAGGAAGTCAAGAGGGCAATGAAAAACAAAAAAACGGCTTTCGGTAAACTTAAACAAGAAGGCAGCGAGGAAGCGCTAATATCTTATAGGGAAAAAAACAAAATCTGTAAGAAACAAATAAGAATAGCAAAAGAGGAGACAGAGAGACTAATTGCCGAGGAAAGTAAAACGAATCCCAAACTGTTCTTTAACTATATAAACAGTAAAAGGATTAAAACTGATGGAGTTGGCCCATTGAAAAATAACCTGGGTAAAATCATAGAGGGCGATGAGGGTAAAGCAAACCAACTCAATAGCTTCTTCTCCACTGTTTTCACAAAAGAAAACAATTTATCGGAGGAAATGCAGAGTGATAAAGTAAACCCTCCGCTAAATATCACCCACCTAACCCAGGAGGAAGTTCAGAAACGCCTAAATAATATCAAAATAGAGAAGTCATCAGGCCCAGATGACATACACCCCCGGGTACTAAAAGAATTAAGTAATGTGATAGACAGACCGCTGTATCTTATATTCAAGCACTCTTTATGGACAGGGACTGTCCCACTTGACTGGCGCCAAGCAAATGTGGTACCAATATTCAAAAAGGGGTCTAAAAGTGACCCTGGGAACTATAGACCAGTCAGCTTAACGTCTGTTGTGGGTAAATTGTTTGAAGGATTTCTTAGAGATGCTATTGTAGAATATCTTAATGATAATAACTGTCTAACTCCATATCAACATGGATTCATGAGGGATCGCTCCTGCCAAACAAACCTGATGGCCTTCTACGAGGAGGTGAGCTCACAGCTGGACCGGGGAGAGTCAGTGGATGTTGTATACCTTGACTTCTCCAAAGCGTTTGATACCGTGCCACACAAAAGGTTGGTATATAAAATGAGAATGCTTGGTCTGGGGGATAATGTGTGCAAGTGGGTAAATAGCTGGCTGAGTGATAGAAAGCAGAGGGTGGTTATCAATGGAGTAAGCTCAGGGTGTGTCAGGGTTGCTAGCGGGGTGCCTCAAGGGTCTGTCTTGGGCCCTATATTATTTAATATATTTATTAATGATCTAGTGGAAGGGTTGCATAGTAAAATAGCAATATTTGCAGATGATACTAAACTTTGTAAAGTAGTTAATACAGATGAGGATAGGGCACAGCTACAGGAGGATTTAGATAAATTGGGGAGTTGGGCCAAAAAATGGCAAATGGGGTTCAATGCCGATAAATGTAAGGTCATGCACATGGGAAAGAAAAACAGCAGTCACCCATACATATTAAATGGGAAACCGTTGGGGAAATCTGACATGGAGAAGGACCTGGGCGTCTTGGTTAATAGCAAATTAAATTGGAGTGCCCAGTGTCAGGCAGCAGCTGCGAAGGCAAATAGAGTCATGGCATGCATCAGAAGAGGAATAGGGGCATATGATGAGAACATTGTTCTTCCTCTCTATAAAGCTCTGGTAAGGCCGCACTTAGAATATTGTGCACAGTTCTGGGCTCCAGTACTCAGGAAAGACATATTGGAGCTAGAGAGGGTACAAAGGAGGGCGACTAAGGTAATAAAGGGAATGGAGGGACTAGAATACCCAGAGAGGTTGTCAAAATTAGGCCTATTTACGTTGGAAAATAGAAGGCTTAGGGGAGACCTCATAAACATGTATAAATACATCAGGGGGCAGTACAGAGATCTCTCCCATGACCTGTTTATACCAAGGATGGTGACAAAGGCGAGGGGGCACACTATGCGTCTGGAGGAAGGAGGTTCCTGCACTAGCATAGAAGGGGATTCTTTACGGTCAGAGCCGTGAGACTCTGGAACTCTCTGGGAGAGGAAGTGGTGATGTCCAACTCACTTAATGAGTTCAAGAGAGGCCTGGACGCCTTTCTTGAGAACAATAAAATTACATCTTATGCTTAGTGATAGTTAATTAATCCAGGGATTTAATCTGACTGCCAGATTGGAGTCGGGAAGTGAATTTTTCCTCAATGATGTAAATTGGCCTATACCGCATGGGTTTTTTTTGTCTTCCCCTGGATCAACGCTGCGGAATAGCTGCAGTGCACAAGAAATAGGCTGAACTCGATGGACGCTTGTCTTTTTTCGGCCTTATAAACTATGTAACTATATATAAACTATGTAACTATGTAAATTAAAGGGAACCTGGGAAACTGCTGTCAATTATTCCACTAGCTCGCTACTATCACATCCACAGTGGCGTGATTGACATCCTAATGAGTGCAGAGAAAGCATGGAGGAGGTGATGGGATTTCTTCTTCTTCTTCTGGTTACAGAGTCAGTTATGCTACCTGTGGGCGTGATACCAGTTCGCTGTCAGAATGATTTACACCAGTCCCAGATAAGTCAAGGTAGCCGTACACCCACATTAAATATCTGTTTTAAACATATTGAAGGAGTTATTAGTAATGATGCAGCGATGATTAAAAACGGTGTTAGGAAGCATAAACGGTGCTCCTAGCCCTTTGCAGAGGTAAATCCTGCTATCATGATTCCTTTAATACATTGAATCAATTAAAGGGGTTATGTGTCTTCCTTTTTTTTTTCTAATCCATAGCCAGATGCACTTTCTACCGGCCATTGCAGCGCCGGATCTGTATTGTTACCCCAGGATTTGTTGAGATGGCTACAGTAGTGATGTCATATCGACGTCACGTGACCAATGCAACTAATCACTGGGCTCAGTCATGATGCCAAGGTAGACTACACAAATGATCTTTTACACTAGTTTTCATCGGAGTACAGTTCTTTAACCATTTCATAGATTCATCTACTACTTGGACAATCATTTCTTAAATATTGTAGTTCCCCAAGTAACATAAAAAAACTTTCTACTCTGCTCCCGCAGTGGTGATTGATGGAGGGTCCACCTCACCCGGTGAGCCTAAGTCCAGGGTTCGAGTGGGCACACAGGCCACGGACATCAGTGCTGCAGGCGGGGGAGGCACATGGGAAATGGGAAGCAGAGATGCTGGAATCCACATACAGATAGTTGAGGTACTGGAAGCCACAGGCAGACAGGAAGCTGAGGTACGGGAAACCGCAGGTAGGCAGGTATCTGAGTACTGGAAGCTGCAAGCAGACAGATAGCTGAGGTACTGGAAGCCGCAGGTAGACAGGTAACTGAGGTACTGGAAGCCGCAGACAGGTAGCTGAGGCACTGGAAACCACAGGCAAACAGGTAGCTGACATATTGGAAGTCGCAAGCAGACAAGTAGCTGAGGTACTGGAAGCCGCAGGCAGACAGGTAGCAGAGATACTGGAAGCTGCAAGCAGACAGGTAGCTGAGGTACTGGAAGCCGCAGGCAAACTGGTAACTGAGGTACTGGAAGCCACAGGCAAACAGGTAGCTGAGGTACTGGAAGCCGCAGGCAAAAAGGTAGCTGAGGTACTGGAAGCCGCAGGCAAACAGGTATCTTAGGTACTGGAAGCTGCAAGCAGATAGGTAACTGAGGTACTGGAAGCCAAAGGTAGACAGGTAGCTGAGATACTGGTAGCTGCAATCAGACAGGTAACTGAGGCACTGGAAGTTGCAGGCAGACAGGTAGCTGAGGCATTGGAAGCTGCAAGCAGACAGGTAACTGAGGTACTGGAAGTCGCAAGCAGACAGGTAGCTGAGGTACTGGAACCCACAGGCAGACAGATTGCTGAGGTATTAGAAGCTGCAAGTAGACAGGTAACTGAGGCACTGGAAGCTGCAGGCAGACAGGTAGCTGAGGCACTGGAAGCAGGCAGACAGCGGAGGTACTGGAAGCTGCAAGCAGATAGGTAGCTAAGGTATGGGAAGCCGCAGGCAAAAAGGTAGCTGAGGTACTGGGAACCGCAGGAAGACAGGTAGACAGGTAGCTGAGGTACTGGAAACCGCAGGCAGACAGGTAGCTGATGTACTGGAAGCTGCAGGCAGACAGGTAGCTGAGGTACTGGAGACCACAGACAGGGAAATATGCATAAACTAAAAGTCTCAATACTAAGACACAGGTGTGTGTCTTGGTGAGCCTTATATAGGCCCAGACAGATGAACACATGGGATCATGTCAGGCGATCTACAAAGTCCCATGTGAAGCACAACAGAGTATAGTGGACCGGGGTGAGGGAAGCAAAGCCCAGATCCAAGACAGGTGCGTAACAGTGCCATTCCAGCGATGTCTGGTTCTGGTCTCCCAGCACTCACATGACATATCACATGAATGCAGCAGCCAATCAGCGGCCACTAATGTGTGCAAAACACTCTCACCTCCCCTTGTTGTCTTAGTTTTGTCTTAGGGAAGTGTGAGCAATGCAGCCCATGTTACACAAGCACTGATATAGCTGGAACGGCACAGATGTGGGGTGAGTATAAGTTGTTTTTTTCAATTTGGGGACTGTAGCATTTAAGAAGGGGTTGTCCAACCAAGCAGTGAACAATCCCTGTAAAGAAAACTCATAAACATGGAGGTATTTTGTGGAATCTATTAGTGCACCACTATCTAAATCTTACCATACCTAACAAAAAAACTCAAGCAGAACGAGACACATTGAGCGGAAATTAACTTTTCTAAATGTACCAGGATTCTAGTGCGATTTGTAGCAAAGATTGTCTTACATGCCTTGCACCAAATTCATGATGTCTTTTTAGATATTGTCTTAGAGTTATCTGCCAAGGGGGTGTGCCTCAATGTGCAATACTATTTGCCAAAAAATGTTTCAAAATTTATCAATGAATTTATCATCCAGCTCACACTGTCTAAGACAGTTTAAATAAGTATGCTCCTTTGGGTGTTTGGCTTTTGCTAAGCAAAGAGATTAATTGTGGACAGGGCTGCCACTTGGAATTTCAGGGCCCCATACTGTCAAAATTTCCGGGCCCCCTTGAGACTCCTCCCAGTCTGCACCCCAGCTCCACCTCCACCCCTTGAATCTTCCACAGTCCCACCACCCACTCTTGGAAAAACTCTATTCTGCACCACGTCTTCAACAATCACACATTAACAGTTCCCATCGAACACCATATCACATACAGAGCCAGTAGCTGTTGTTTTGGCCAAAACAAGGTAGACTCTTCTGGCCGGTCCATACTCTACTCTAACCTTTTAAAAATTTCTTAAAAATATCCAATACTATTTTTTAGGTATATTTTATTTATTTTTCTTTAAGGGAATGTGTCACATACATTTTTTTTAACTAATTGTAACCAGATTGTGACAAGTTTTTTTATAATCTGTATTTCTGATGGCAGATTCCATCAATCATTCCCTCCCCTCCCCAACCAAAATGTATAAGCTCCTGGAGAATCCTGAGCATGGCCGCCTGATGTTGTAATTCGGCATTTGGTTTTGCAGCATCGCTCAGGGTCATCCAGTAGCTTATAAATTTTGGTTGTGGGTTGGAAGGTGGGAGGAGAGGCAATGATTGCATCATACAATCACATACTGAAATAGTGGACAAATGAATACATGGACTTAAGATAGCTACTCAAATAGCCAGTGGCACCGCTGGCGCTCCCACCGCCCAGTCAAGAAGAATCTAATGGTCACTTTAGCTTGCCCACCGCCTCAGCCTGCGATCACCAAATTAATAAATGTAAACAGGGTATATTATTGAATATATATTCACCGATTATACACTACTAAAAATATCTTTATTGGTATTCATTAAAAACCTATAAATTCTTGAATATAAATATGTGTCACCCCAGGCCTGGATGCCACAAACTTGTAAGGCTGTGTCTGAGAGCAGGAGGGAGGTTCTCTGGTCATGGACCATTTGCATGCAGCACCTCCTGTCCCAGGCCAGTAGGGGGAGCAGGCTGCCCCTATAAAAACTGGTACTGAGGGAAGGGTTAGTGAGACCAGGACCCACTTCTGAAGCATCCAGAAGGGTTCCCAGAAGAGAGGGACAGGTCAGCCGCAGCTGAGGAGTCCAGGAGGCAAAGGAGAAACAGAAAGCCAGGGACAGAGGCGACGAGAGCCGGTCCTGGCAGAGAGAGACTACACAACCGGATACTGGGGTCCGAGGCTGTCAGGGTTGCAAGCCCTGCAGCAGATAACCAACCCGCAAGAGATTTCAGATCCCTTGGCCAAGAAGCCTGGAGGCTCCGCCACACAGAGGGACCGGTACAGCATGGAGAAGCTACAGGTACCTAAGGCCCAAATCGCAAGCCATACAGACGTAGTACACGGCAAGCTCAGGGACGTGGGCTATCATACCACTAAAGGGGGAGATAGTCAGCAAGGGCAGAGAGAGAACGGTAGGCCTACCCACTCATCCTGACCAGCGGAGCTCGCCCGAATGCCCTCAGACACCCAGGTCCATTCCTACCCTGTACTCCTGGTGGGTCTGTGATAAGATCTGCAGTAAAAGACCCTGGACTGCATTATTGGACTCTGTGTGGTTACTGCTGCACCTGCACCATCACCCCCAGCATCCTATTACACGGCCCTGAGGCCACACTCCTCCCGTGTGGAGTTGTACTATTCCCTGCTGCATCCCCAACACCAGCCTCAGCGGTCTGCCTTGCAGCGGCGGTCCTCCCTGACCGCAATCCACGGGTGGCGTAGTCGGACATTACCTAAAACATATAAAAGGCTGCCACTGGTCTGACCACCCTGAGCCACGGGACCGGGTCGCCACTACTACTCCCAGCATTGCCCTGAAGCCCGGTCCCGAGTGCCCCACGGCCCAGGGGGCGAGTCAGCTTTGGCATAGTCGGCATGATTGTGACCAACCCGCCACAAGCGGGTATTGCGTGCCTGAAAAAGACTGTATACATACCTTAAAAAGAAGTTTCCCGCCATCCGGAGCCATTTCCCGCCGTTTTCAACCGTCTCCTGCCATCTTCAGCAGTTTCCCGCCATCTTCAGCCGTTTTCCCGCCATCGGACGCCATCTTCAGGACACCGCGCGGGACGAAGAGGGGCGTGGACGTCCAAAGCGCGCGAGACTTGAAGCCCCGCCCTACGCACCGACGCTGCGCAAGGTCCTGGAAGGGAGAGAGAGCGACGCTGACGTCACCAGGACGCGACGCAAGGTCCTCACACGGAGCAGCACCAGCGGAGCCGCAGTCTACAGAAGAGGATCGTCGGAAGGTAGGCCACGATTAACTAGGGGGGAGGAAGATGACGGACGCGGAGGGGCCCTCTACAACCGGCGGGGCTGCAGCAGCGGTGATGCCGTTCTCTATGCCCTACATACCCGGAGCAGCCTGGCTACCCCAATACTCAGGGGACCCCCATACCTTAACTGACTTTAGGGAAAGACTGCACAGTTTATTCAAAGTTTATCCCCTGACAGAAGAACAGAAAGTGAGCATTCTGACGGGGCAGCTCACCGGTGCAGCCCAGTGGGAAGTGAAATCATGGTCAGATGAGGAGAAAAGGACAGTAAATGACATTCTCACCTGGCTGCGGAGTACCTTTGATACCCGTACCTCAGCAGAAATCAAAATGCGGTTCTATGGCTGTAAGCAGTGGGCCCAGGATAGTATCAGAGACTATGCCTTGAACCTGCAAGAAGCCCTGAGAGCTATCAAACAAGCTGACCCTGGAAGCGTGCAGGACTCTGATAAACTGTTGACTGACCAGTTCATAGAAGGTCTGCTGTCCAGCGCCCACAGAACCCAGCTGCGCCTCATGGCCCTACAGAACCCCGATTTGACTTTTGCGCAGTTCAAGGATCGGGCGATCCGGGTGCTCAGAGAACCCGCAGCAGGTGGCGCTGTAGCTTCCCGGCGCCCTGCCATCACTTACCACCAGGGGGCAGCTCCCTACCCCGCAGACCTTGTGGGGGCTGATGCACAGGCCCTAAATCCATCCCAGCCTGCAGACCTGCACCATCAGGTCCAGGAGCTAACAAAGAGTGTGGCTGCATTAACCAGGACCGTACAGTCATTGCAGGTGGGACCGTCAAGACCAATCGAGCTGGCTCCCAGTCCGGAGGATGTCCCGTGGCGTCGACAGAGGAGGATCCCGCCGTTCAGAGGGAGGCCCGCCGACCGCTACACTGAGGATGGACAGCCGATTTGCCGCCATTGCAGTCAGCCAGGACACATAGCAAGGTACTGTACTTTAAATGGGTCCGACCTGGGGCAGAGGGCCAACCCCCAGGCACAAGGTCATCAGGCCCGTCTAATTGGCGTGATAAGCACGTGGGGGGACGCCCGGTCCTACCCGTAGTGCTGGACGGTATCCCCATGAGTGCACTGCTGGACACCGGGTCTCAAGTGACTACCATCCCCTACGTACTTTTCAAGTGGTACTGGAGTGACGCTGACATAACCCGCTACCCAGACGATGACTTAAGCATCATTGTCAGCAATGGCCAACCCGTGCCGCAGGTGGGGTTCAGAGAGATGACCATCAAGATTGGTAAGGTGGAACTGCCGGCACAGGGAGTGATCATTGTGGACATTGACCGTCGTGAAAGTCACCCTAAAATAACTGTGGGTACTAATGTAATTGAAAACTGTCTTTCAGAAGTAATTGTGATTTTACAGCAGGTGGCGATGAATGCGAGCTCCAGCCAACAGAGGGTCCTCCAGAAAGAGATAAGAGCCCTGATGAGACGTCAGCAGGTAGAACTGTCTGGTGGTGAGATCGGTAGCGTAAGAATGAGTGACCCATTCCCCATTTCCATGCCTCCCAAAAGTGAAATGATGATCTGGTGTCGGACTGAGAGGCAGAGACTACCAAGCCATGGTAGAACCCGTGTACTCAGACAGCAGGCCCACCATTTTGACAGCCCGGGGGGTGGTTGATGTCCGTCATGGGAGGGTGCCCATTCGCATTCTCAATATTGGGGAGAGGGAGGTACACTTACCCAGGTACGCTACACTTGCCAAACTGTTCGCTGTTGAGCATAAAGCTATCAGGGCCGTGGAACCGTTGCCTCCATCTCCACAGGCGGAGGGTAATGGCTCCCAGAAACAAAGGAGGACTGGTTCCAGAAACTCCATGTGGGTGCTGACTCCACTCCCCTGCACCAAAAACAAGGAGTCTACCGGGTGGTACAGGAGTACGAGAGAGTCTTTAGTAAGCACCCGCTAGATTTCGGCAGAATAAAAGGGATAGAACACCATATCCCTATGGGGAGCCACCCACCAATAAAAGAGAGACACAGGCCTGTACCCCCTGCACATTATCAGAATGCCAAGGGTATGCTGAGAGAAATGAAAGAAGCTGGGGTCATTAGAGATAGCTGTAGTTCCTGGGCAGCTCCCTTAGTTTTGGTAAAAAAGAAAGACGGTACCATGAGAATGTGCGTGGACTATAGACAAATCAATCGTATCACCCATAAAGATGCGTACCCATTACCTAGGATAGAGGAGTCTTTAGCAGCTCTAAAATCAGCTAATTTCTTCTCTACTTTGGACCTTATAAGCGGGTACTGGCAGGTTCCTGTGGCAGAGGCTGACAAGGAGAAGACCGCCTTCACCACCCCGATGGGACTGAGCGAGTTCAACTGTATGCCCTTCGGGCTCTGCAACGCACCAGAGACCTTCCAGAGGCTGATGGAATGCTGTCTAGGGCACCGAAACTTCGAGACGGTCCTCCTTTACCTGGACGACGTGATCGTCTATTCGAAGACTTACGAGGACCATCTAAAGCACCTGGCCGAGGTGTTCGAAGCCCTGGCAGGCTACGGCCTGAAAGTGAATCCTTCAAAGTGCCACCTGTTAAAACCGAAGGTCCAATACCTAGGGCACGTGGTGAGTGCAGAGGGAGTAGCCCCCGACCTCGACAAAGTTACAGCCATCAAGAGCTGGCCAAGCCCCTCTAACATCAAGGAAGTGAGGCAATTCCTCGGGTTGGTAGGCTACTACCGAAGGTTCATCCCCGGGTTCACTAAGATGGCAGCCCCTATGCAGGACCTCCTGATAGGGCAATCTAAATCCAGAAGTCACAAGCCACCCTTCAAGTGGGACAAGCCAGAAGAGGAGTCCTTCCGCCACTTGAAGATGGCCCTCACGGGGGATGAGATACTAGCCTACCCCGATTATGGCCAGCCTTTTATCCTCCACACAGATGCCAGTAATGTGGGACTGGGAGCCGTACTTTCACAGAACCAACAGGGCAGAGAAAGGGTGATTGCGTATGCCAGCCGGAAGCTGAGGCCCACTGAAAGAAACCCGGAGAATTACAGCTCTTTCAAGCTAGAATTCTTGGCAGTGGTGTGGGCCGTCACAGAACGGTTTAAGCATTACCTGGCCTCCGCAAAGTTCACCGTGTACACGGACAACAACCCGTTGACACATCTGGACAATGCAAGACTAGGTGCCCCAGAACAGCGGTGGATGGCCCGGCTATCCAATTATGACTTCACAATCAAATACCCGGCAGGCAGAACCAACGCCAACGCAGACGCCCTATCAAGAATGCCCCACCTACCTGAAGGAGAAGACGACTCGGAAGAGCTGGAGGAAATAGAGCTCCCTGCGTTCCACCGGTATGGGGCCACTCAGCATTCTCACCGGGTAAGAGACAAGGACTTAACCACCATCATGTTCAACCCCTTACCCCACCACGGCTGGGCTGAAATGCAAGATAGCGACCCTGCAATACGCCTGGTGAAAGACATGTTAACCTAGGAAGACGCTAGCCCTGGCCCGGACGCTCCAGAGGAAGCCAAACAGATATGGAAGGAGAAAAGCAGGCTATTCCTCTACGAGGGTAAGCTGTGCAGAAGGCTTGTCAACCACCGGAGGCATGAGCTGACCTGGCAGATAGTGGTCCCAAGGCGAGATGCAGCAATGGTCCTGGAGGCCTACCATGACAGAGCGGGACACTTCAGGTGGAAGAAACTGGAGTTCCTACTGAGAGAGCAGTTCTACTGGGTCGGCATGAGAAGGGCCATCGAGAAGTGGAGCAGGGACTGAGGCCCATGTCACCTCAGAAGGAAGGACCGTACCAGCCAGCAGACACCCTTGAGGCCCATCGTCACCAGGCAGCCTCTTGAGCTGGTAGCTCTGGACCATGTGAAATTGGCTCCAAGCCGGTCGGGCTACGTCTATGCCCTGACATTTGGGGACCATTACTCCCGGTTCCTGGTAGTGGTTCCTGTTAAAGACCTGACAGCCCAATGGCCAGAGCCTTCCAGCAACACTTCTGCCATCCACATGGGTATCCAGAACAGGTCTTGACAGATCAAGGTCCAGCGTTTGAGGCTGAAGTATTCCAGGAGTTCTGCAACCTCTACCGCTGTAGGAAGATTCGGACAACGCCTTACCACCCGCAAACCAACGGGCTGTGTGAGAAGATGAACAATATCGCCATTGATCTCCTCAAGACGTTACCCCTGGAAGAATGCAGCCTGTGGCCGGAGAAGCTGCCAGACCTGATTGACTTGTACAACCATATCCCGGTGAATGCTACAAATTGCACCCCGGCTTACCTGATGCGAGCAAGACCAGGTAAGCTGCCGATCCACCTGGAAATGGGAGTCCTGACACCTGAGGACACCTCCCCAGACGCGGACTGGGATACGGAACGGCGGCTACAGTACAAGAAGGTACAGGAGAGTGTGGAGAGGAGTCTGGCTCAAGCGAGGGAAAAGCAAGAGAGGCTCTTCAACCAACACGCCCCTACTGGTCCCCTGGAACCTGGTGAGCAGGTCCTGAAGCGGAAGAGAAGGTTACACAAGCTGGATGACCAGTGGGAGAGAGACCCGTACACAGTACTGCAGTCCGACCACGACAACCCGAACGTATGTGTGATTACCAAGGATGGAGGAGAAACCACTAGCACCGTCTCCAGAGACCACCTAAAACGGTGCCCCGAGCAACTACAGAGTCCAAGTGAAGATCAAGATGACCTTGAACCCGCAGAGGGCAAGGAAGAGATGATCAGCACAGTTCTCGGAGAGTTCCCCCGGACCTGGACTCAGATAAATCGCGCAATAGTGGTACCCATCCTACACTTCCTTCAGCCTACCCAGCAGGAGCCTACAGGAGGACAGGAAGAACAAGAAGAGCAAGCGGCCCCAGAGGCGGAAGAACCCACACCAGCAGCCCAGGAGAGTCAACCCTCTGCTGACAGTGAGCCTGCCATGCCTGCGGTAAGCCAAAGGACCCGCAGACAGCTGCCTGCCCTGCCTGTACACCCAGCTAGTAGCTGTACCCTCAATGATAGTGGGGAAAGCTAGGTTGGTCCACCACCAGACAGTGGGTTAAGGAGGTCAACCAGGAGCACTAGGGGTCAAACAGCAGCTCGCTGGAGGATATAGGTACAAGATCTAAATGTACCATGTATATATTTAATATGTTTGTTACCTGTAACTAATAGTGTTTTCTCCAGTTTGTCTAGATATATGGACTGACAGGTTATGAACTTTGGATAACCGGAACTACCTTGTAAATAGTCGCACTTGGTGCCTCTTGCAAAGACGGCCACGGAAGAAAAACCTGTCTGGCGTGGCCCCGAGTGGTCCAAAGTAGTTTGCTTCGCCTTGCAGCCACGCCCAGGGCCAACACTTGGGGTTTGCTTTGGACAGGTCCCCGCACCGGTTAAGACTTCGCCTTATTGGGTGAAATTGACACCCGGTCACAGGCCATACTGTGACCTAAAGAACTCAATATGTGGTGTTGTTTGTTGTTTTCTACTCTGTTATGTTTATGTTATAATTTATACCCTGTATCGTGTTTCTTGTTTAGTCCCGGAGTACTAAGCTTTCCTAGGGGGGAATGTGTCACCCCAGGCCTGGATGCCACAAACTTGTAAGGCTGTGTCTGAGAGCAGGAGGGAGGTTCTCTGGTCATGGACCATTTGCATGCAGCACCTCCTGTCCCAGGCCAGTAGGGGGAGCAGGCTGCCCCTATAAAAACTGGTACTGAGGGAAGGGTTAGTGAGACCAGGACCCACTTCTGAAGCATCCAGAAGGGTTCCCAGAAGAGAGGGACAGGTCAGCCGCAGCTGAGGAGTCCAGGAGGCAAAGGAGGAACAGAAAGCCAGGGACAGAGGCGACAAGAGCTGGTCCTGGCAGAGAGAGACTACACAACCGGACACTGGGGTCCGAGGCTGTCAGGGTTGCAAGCCCTGCAGCAGATAACCAACCCGCAAGGGATTTCAGGTCCCTTGGCCAAGAAGCCTGGAGGCTCCGCCACACAGAGGGACCGGTACAGCACGGAGAAGCTACATGTACCTAAGGCCCGAGTCGCAAGCCATACAGGCGTAGTACATGGCAAGCTCAGGGACATGAGCTATCATACCACTAAAGGGGGAGATAGTCAGCAAGGGCAGAGAGAGAACGGTAGGCCTATCCACTCACCCTGACCAGCAGAGCTCGCCCGAATGCCCTCAGACACCCAGGTCCATTCCTACCCTGTACTCTTGGTGGGTCTGTGATAAGATCTGCAGTAAAAGACCCTGGACTGCATTATTGGACTCTGTGTGGTTAATGCTGCACCTGCACCATCACCCCCAGCATCCTATTACACTGCCCTGAGGCCACACTCCTCCCGTGGGGAGTTGTACTATTCCCTGCTGCATCCCCAACACCAGCCTCAGCGGTCTGCCTTGCAGCGGCGGTCCTCCCTGACCGCAATCCACGGGTGGCGTAGTCGGACATTACCTAAAACATATAAAAGGCTGCCACTGGTCTGACCACCCTGAGCCACGGGACCGGGTCGCCACTACTACTCCCAGCATTGCCCTGAAGCCCGATCCCGAGTGCCCCACGGCCCAGGGGGCGAGTCAAATACACCTCAAAACATAACTCAAAGTGATAATATAAAAAACTTATAAAGTAGCCTCCCTCTCACCAGCCTCCCTCTCACCAGCATCCCCCCACCAGTCTCCCCCTCACCATCATCCCCTCAGCAGCCTCCCTTTCATCAGCCTCCCTCTCATCAACCTGCCCTCAGCAGCATCCTCTCATCAGCCTCCCCTCAGTAGCCTCCCACTCAGCAGCCTCCCCTCAGTAGCCTCCTTCTCCGCAGCATCCCCCTCACTATCACACACAGACACACTGCCCACCACCTCCTCACTAACAAACACACACACAATGCCTTCCCTAACACACGCACACAGACAGACACAATGCCTTGCCTGAGACACACACTTGCCTGACTGGCCGCCGCCGTCCCCGCAACTGATTGAAGATGAGTGCGCACAGCCACGCAGCCTGTCACAGGACCATGATGCACCTGGCTGCGGATTAAAGGTACAGCACTCATTTCCAACTGACAGGTGCATCGTGCACTGAACTGTTGTCCCTAAGAGGCCCGGCAAGCAGAAACAAAGAGAGGGGGCCATGGGGCCCCCCCATTTTTCTTCTGTTCACCGAGCCCCATAAAGAGCTTCATTTATAACTGAATTTTTGTTTACTTGTGTTATCTTTGTCTTATATTTCAATTTGTTTTGTGATCTGAAACATTTAAGTGTGACAAACATGCAAAAGAATAACATCAGGAAGGGGGCAAACACTTTTTCACACCACAGTATGTCCTAGGAAGAGTAGAACTGGGAGAGTTACTGATATAGAAGGATCTGTGTCTAGTTTGACCATAGACTAAATAACAATGTGCAATATCAGTTAGCAGCTTCTAAGTCAAGTGTTAAAGGACAGTTCGCGCATGTCTAATTTCATGTGATCACCAGCAAAGATTCTTCCCTTAAATCCACTTGAAATCCATACTATATGCCAGTAAATTGAGCTTCTGCTACCTCTTTCACACTCTGTGCAGAAAAAACGTTGCAAAAATAAGTAGCAAACTACTTATTCCCACGGATTCCACATGAAATAGTCACCGGATTAGCCGCATAATACTAATCCATGTGCAGGTCCAAGGCACTGCAAACTTCACATCCGTGAAAGAAAACCAGTTATTTGTGCCATGGATCTTGTAGTAATATATTTGTTCAATTTGCATCTTGTGAAAATACCCTAAATTCACAACCTAAGATACAGCTGCAAAAAGAGTTGTGAATCTGTGGAATAATCTAGCTTTCTTCTTTGGTGAAGGATATATATATTCCTAAGAAATGAAGGTGCGTGACTTCAAGATACCATTTCTTGTATAACATCACACTAATGAAAAATTTAATGAACAAAGTTTCCCCATCTGAAATGTTTTTTACTATTAGATTAAAATCTGGTTCTCACTCATGAAAATAGTTATGTTTTACCCATATTCAGAAAATCAGTAACCTGGTATAAAACGCGGACAAAAGCATAAGTTAAATTAAAGATAAAAACCAAACAGGTAAAAGTTTATTGCATCTGTTCATGTATATAAAATTTGCCAGTAAGAGCTAAGCTAACTTGTAAACTAATTTAATTATGGGACAAATATTGCGAGACGATACACCATGCACAAGTATAAAAATGTTTGCATGTGTTAACACTCTATAAAGAGCAAAAATATATATCAAAGGAAAGTATAAAGGAAAACATGAATGAGAAGCTGACAGACTACAGCAACATATTAGGTCAGTTACAGCAACTTAAATATATCATATAAGAGGAGAAGAACTGAATCAGAATAGAATCTGAACTTTAAAAATATTTCCATATTTACATTATTAGCTTGCAAATGATAATTTAATTTTATTAAAAAAATATATGATAATTTCGATGTTGAAAAAGTGTTTACATTTAATTTTTAAAATTAATTCTGGAAGAGAAACATAATTATATTTTACAACAGTAACCTCACCATATTTCTTGGATACAGTTTGTTGAAGGTGTACATTTCTTTTTTTAATAAAATATTTATTTTTAATCAATTTTTTTGTTTATTTTTTTTTAAACTACAATGAAAAAGAAACCACTGAAGTAGAAAAAAATTGTGTACAAGCATATTTAACTACGTCTGGACCACCCATAGACAATAAACGCCTGAGTAGTCTGTGTTCTACTGTGCAGTGATGTTCTGAAATGTCACCGCATAGTAGAGCAGCTGCATGTGATCATACGACACTGCTGGACTCCCCAAACAGAAGGCAGGGACAACTTGTTACCAACTCTGCCTTTTTGTTCGCTGTATACACAGTGCTGAACAAGCATTATGTAGCCAGTGCTGTCGCTTACTTCTCCGGAACCAGCAGTCATGTGTTCATTGTGTCTATAGAGGGAGCAGGAGTAGCTGAGTTCTAGGAGACACAGTCAGCCCCAGTTATCTGGGAAATCAGGGGAAAAATTATTTAAATAATGAAATGCCCCCTAAAGGCCTTTTATGACTTTATGAGGGGCACAATATGTGAAAGAAAATTAAAAATAAATACCATAAATGAATATAAAGCACTGTGTATGCAGTGCTTTCGCTGTCGGCGCTTGCTTCTCCGGAACCAGCAGTCATGTGTTCATTGTGTCTATAGAGGGAGCAGGAGTTGATGAGTTCTAGGAGACACAGACAGCTCTGCTATGCAGCCATGAGGCTACATTTCTACTGTAACTGGGGCTAAAATATCAGCCCCAGTTATCTGGCAAATCAGGGGAATAAGTATTTAAATAATGAAATACCCCCTAAAGGCCTTTTATGACCTTATGAGGGGCACAATATGTGAAATAAATTAAAAATAAATTCCATCATTGAATAAAAAGCAAGTAAAAAATAAATAGTTTAATAAAAAAGCCACTGTCAATCCAAATAGCTGTTACTAGCCCCACTCCTGTCAGAAAATAAATGTATTCGATATGTAAAAATATAAAAATAATTGTTTCAGAAAGGGGAATACATTTTTAATTACCATATATTTCAGTGGATCTTTATAGCCCTAAACAAAAAATGAAAAAATGGGAAAAACAGAAACGTATTTCTTTCACTTTCCCACTTATATTGCCCCATATTGGCCAAAAAAAGAGAGCAGCACAATGATAGAAATATGTATCGCAAAAAAAATGCAAAAATTATTTGAAAATGTGAATGAGAAGAAAATTTTACATTCCTTTAACCTCATGTACACAAAAAAATAAAAATGTGCCTGACCAGAAAAGGGGGGGGGGGTGTAAATGACCTGGGTTTTAACTAGTTAAGAACATTTTAAGACAACAGAAACACTGAACAATTTAGAATTATTATTGCAGCCTTTATTGAACCATGAATTTTTGAATGATGTTTCTGACGCGCCCCTGGGCCTGTGTCGCGCTGCGTTGCGCACGCGGGAGCCTACCCGGAGCCGGATCAGTGGTGGGTTGTAGTCTCGTGGCGGTGACCCGGTCCGTGCCCAGGGAGTCAAACTAGACGGCAGTCTATTAGTAGTAAATAATTGGTGACTACGCCACCCGTTGAGTGCAGCCAAGAAGCTGCTGCTGCAGGGCAGACCGCTGAGGCCGGTGGTAGGATTGTGCAGCGTGATAGTATAACCCCCAACGGGAGGGGTATGGCCTCAGGGCAGCCGACGTGGATGATGGGGGTAGCAGGAACCACTCAGAGACGGTACGGTGTAGTTCAGGGTCTTTACTGGTAACAACGACAGACCCTCCCGGAGTACTTGCTAGCAAACGGGGCCTGGTCAGTCTTTGAGCAGATGGGATCTCCCCTGGCCAGGCGTAGTTGTAGGCCTCCCAAACTGACTGTACTCTTCTGGCTACCTTGCTAGAAGCTGATGTAAGTAGCCCACGTCCCTGAGTGTACCGTGTGGTGCTCACCCGTATGGCCGGTGACTCGGGGCCTTCTAATGGCTTCCGCTCCACGATGGCGGTGCTGGTCCCACGCGTGTGACCGTGCCTTCGGGCTTCTGGGCCAGAGGACCTGAAATCCCCTGCCTGACGGATTCTGCTGCTGGGTAGGAGTTAGTCCCCACAGCCTCGGACTCCGGGTCCGGTAAAGAATCTTCTTAGTCAGGGCGAGCTCTGCAGCTGCCAGCCCCTGACTCCTTGTAACTCTGCTGTTTCCTATGCTGCTTCTTGTCTCCACTCTCCTTGTCTGACTCACCCTGCCTCAGCCCCGGGTTTATACAGGGGAAGTTCTTCCCCTCCCAAGACTGGGCAGGAGGTGTGGCATGCACAGGATCCCTGACCAAAGGACCTCCCACCTGCTCTCAGACATAACATTACATTACTGTGGAAAACCAGACCCCTGGGGTGCCACATTCCCCCCTAGTGAAATTTAGTACTCCGGGACTAAACACATTTAGAAAAACATAACAAAGTATAACAATAACAATAAAAACACATAAGATGGTTACGGCGTGTCCGCAACCGGATGCAGTCTTTGAAGAAAAGCAAAGGTGTCCATTTCACCAACACAGGGAGACGTAACCAGGTAGGGGTCTGTCCTACCCCGAGTCCTTAACAGTCTCTAGTCCATCCTGGGTTACGCTCCAACTATATACAAGGATTCCCGGTAAATCCACCAAGGTTTCCTAAAAACAACTGGAAACACAAAATTATACACAAGCAACAATACACAGATAAACATAAATAAAACTATTTTTACACTTCAAATTCTCCAGCGTGCGGGTAACTGGCCTCTAGTGGCCCTAGTGGACCTACGGAGCTGACTGTCTGGCCCTGAACTACAGGGTGTAGGAGCTGTCAAGGGTAAACTGGGCAGCTGTCTACCGGCTCTTTGTCTCACTAGGGGTACGGCAGGCTCACTATAAGCAGAGGGTTGATTCTCCTGTTCTACTCGTGTGGAGTCTTCTGCCTCCTGGACCGGCTGTTCTTCCAGCTCTACCCGTTGCTCCGTAGGTTCTTGGGATGATGGTTGGAGGAAGGTGAGTACGGGTACCACAACTGCACCATTGACTTGAGTCCAAGACCGAGGGAAGTCCCCGAGCACGGTACTAACCATATCTTCCCTTTCTCCCACGGGTCGATGGTCTTCTTGTTCCTCTTTAGGGTTCCTCAGTTGTTCGGGACACTTCTTTAGGTGGTCCCGGGATACAATGGCTGTGGTTTCCCCTCCGTCTTTACTGATGGTACAGACCTTCGGGTTCTCGTGGCTTGAGGGCAGTACGGTGTACGGGTCCTTCTCCCACTGGTCATCCAACTTGTGGAGCCGTCTTTTCCTCTTCAAGACCTGCTCTCCGGGTACCAGGGGAACAGCGGGAGCATACTGGTTGTAAGTCTTCTCTTGTCTTTCCCTAGCCTGACAGAGACTTCGCTCCACGCTCTCTTGTACTCTCCGGTACTGCTGCTGCCTCTCTGTGTCCCAGTCTGTTTCTGGTGAAGTGTCCTCAGGTGTCAGGACTCCCATTTCCAGGTCAACAGGTAACTTACCAGGTCTTGCCCTCATTAGGTAAGCCGGGGTACAGTTGGTGGAACCTACCGGGATGTGGTTGTATAGGTCCACCAGATCGGGCAACTTCTCAGGCCACAGACTGCGTTCTTCCAGGGGCAATGTTTTTAGAAGATCCATTACCACCTGGTTCATTTTTTCACAAAGTCCATTAGTTTGCGGATGGTAGGGTGTCGTCCTTATCTTCCGGCAGCCATACAGATTGCAGAATTCCTGGAAGACCTCCGCTTCAAAGGCAGGTCCCTGGTCCGTCAGCACTTGGTCCGGGTACCCGTGTGGACGGCAGAAGTGCTGCTGGAAGGCTCTAGCTGCTGTTTGAGCCGTTAAGTCCTTGACGGGGACGACAACCAAGAACCGGGAGTAATGATCCACGATGGTTAACGCGTAGACGTAGCCACTTCTGCTTGGGGTCAGTTTTACATGATCCAAGGCTACCAGTTCCAACGGTTGCCGGGTGACGATGGACTGCAGGGGAGTCTTCTGGCTGGCCCGGTCCTTCCTTCTCAGATTGCACGGGCCACAGTCTCGGCACCACTTCTCGATGGTTCCCCTCATGCCTACCCAGTGGAACCGCTCGCGCAGCAGGAACTCCAGCTTTTTCCACCCGAAGTGCCCAGCTCCGTCGTGGTATGCCTCCATCACCATGGCTGCGTCTCTTCGTGGCACCACTACTTGCCAGAGTAGTTCATGCGTCCGGGAGTTGACCATTCTGCGGCACAACTTCCCCTTGTAAAGGAATAGTCGACTCTTCTCCGCCCATAGTTGTTTGGCTTCCTCCGGAGCGTCTGGTTCAAGGCGAGCCTCCGGCCGAGTCAGCATCTCCTTCACCAGTCGGACGGCAGGGTCGCTGTCTTGCGTTTCCGCCCAGTTGTAGTGGGGTAAGGGGTTCAACGTAGCAGCCTGCTTACCCCTTACCCGGTGGGAATACTGGATAGTCCCATGACGGTGGAACGCAGGGAGTTCAACTTCTTCCAGTCCCTCCGGATCTTCTCCTTCGTCCGGCAGGTTGGGCATCCTGGACAGGGCATCCGCGTTAGTATTGGAACGTCCTGCCCGGTATTTGATTGTGAACTCGTAGTTGGACAGACGGGCCATCCACCTCTGCTCCAGGGCACCGAGTCTTGCCGTGTCCAGGTGTGTCAACGGGTTGTTATCCGTGTATACGGTGAACCGGGAAGAAGCGAGGTAATGCCTAAAGCGCTCGGTGACTGCCCATACCACGGCCAGGAACTCTAGCTTAAATGAGCTGTAATTCTCGGGGTTCCTTTTGGTGGGTCGCAGTTTTCGGCTGGCATAGGAGATTACTCGTTCTCTCCCCTGCTGAATCTGGGACAGTACGGCTCCTAGCCCGATGTTACTGGCGTCGGTGTAGAGGATGAAGGGCTGGCTATAGTCCGGGTACGCCAAGATTTCATCCCCCGTGAGGGCCATCTTCAGCTGGCGGAAGGACTCTTCTTCTAGCTCTTCCCATTTGAAGGGCGGCTTCTGGTTCTTGGCCTTTCGGGACTGGCCTATCAGGAGGTCCTGCATAGGCGCTGCCTTTTTGGTGAAACCGGGAATAAACCTTCGGTAGTAGCCTACCAACCCTAGGAACTGCCGCACTTCTTTTACGCTGGAGGGGCTTGGCCATCCCTTAATTGCGGTGATCTTATCGGGGTCGGGAGCCACTCCGTCAGCGCTCACCACGTGTCCCAGGTATTGCACCTTTGGTTTCAGGAGGTGACACTTAGAGGGTTTCACCTTTAGGCCGTAACTCGCCAGAGCTTCGAACACCTCCGCCAGGTGTTTCAGGTGGTCCTCATAAGTTTTGGAGTATACGATGACATCGTCCAGGTACAACAGGACCGTCTCGAAGTTTCTGTGGCCCAGACAGCACTCCATTAATCGTTGGAAGGTTCCTGGGGCGTTGCAGAGTCCGAACGGCATGCAGGTGAACTCGCTAAGTCCCATCGGGGTGGTGAATGCGGTCTTCTCCCGGTCCGCCTCTGCTACAGGAACCTGCCAGTACCCGCTAGTGAGATCCAAGGTAGAGAAGAAGTTAGCAGATCTTAAAGCAGCCAATGACTCCTCTATCCTTGGTAAGGGGTACGCATCCTTGTGTGTGATACGGTTGATTTTCCGGTAATCTACACACATCCTCATGGTGTTGTCTTTCTTTTTGACTAAAACTAGTGGGGCTGCCCAGGGGCTACAGCTATCCCGGATTACCCCAGCCTCCTTCATGTCTCTAAGCATCCCCTTGGCGTGTTGGTAATGTGCAGGGGGTACGGGTCGATACCTCTCTTTTATGGGAGGATGATCTCCCGTGGGGATGCGGTGTTCTACCCCCTTGACTCGCCCGAAGTCTAACGGGTGTTTACTAAACACTCTCTCATACTCTTGAACCACCCGATAGACTCCTTGTTTCTGATGTGAGGGAGTGGAATCAGTACCCAAATGTAGTTGCTGACACCAGTCCTCCATGTCTTTCTTAGAGCCGTTACCTTCCTCCGGGTGAGATGGAGGCAAGGGTTCCACAGATTGTATAGAATTTTGATTAGTGGTATATAATTTGGCTAGCGTGGCATACCGGGGCAGGTACACTTCCCTCTCCCCGATATTTATTATGCGAATGGGCACCCTCCCATGGCGTACATTGACCACCCCCCGTGCTGTCAAAATGGTGGGCCTACTGTCTGAGTAAACTGGTTCTACCATTGCCTGGTAATCTCTACCTCTCAGACCAATAGCTGCCCGGCACCAAATCATCATTTCACTTTTTGGGGGCATGGCAATAGGAAAAGGGTCACACATTCTTACGCTACCAATCTCACCGCCGGAGAGTTCCACTTGTTGCCGTTGCATCAGTGCCCGGATCTCTTTCTGGAGCACCCGCTGCTCGCCGGAGCTGGCTTTCTTGGCAACCTGCTGTAAAAGGAAAATCACCTCTGCAAGACAATTTTCAATTACGTTAGTTCCTAGAGTTATTTTTGGGTGACTCTCATGTTTATCAATATCTACAATGATCAGTCCCTGTGCGGCCAGTTCGACTCTACCGATTTTGAGGGTCACCTCTTTAAATCCGATCTGTGGCACGGGCTGGCCATTGCTGGCGATGATACTCAAGTCGTCGTCAGGGTAGCGGGTAATATCCGAGTCATTCCAGTACTGCTTGAAGAGCACGTACGGGATGGTGGTGACCTGTGACCCGGTATCCAGTAGGGCACTCATGGGAATGCCATCCAGTACCACAGGCAAGACTGGACGTCCTCCCACATATCTGTCGCGCCAGTTCGATGGGCCTGGTGACCTTTTTCCTGGGGGTTGGCCCTCTACCCCAGGTTGTGCCCGTTTAAAGAACAGTACCTTTCCATATGTCCGGGTTGATTGCAGCGGCGGCAGATGGGTCGTCCGTCCTCGCTGTATCGGTCACTGGGTCTTCCTCTGGCCGGTGGGGTCCTCCTTGGTCGACGCCACGGGATGTCCTCCGGTCCGGATGCCAGCTGGATCTTCCCTGGGGTGGAAACCTGTAAAGACTGCACAGTTCGGGTTAGCGCAGCAACGCTCTTAGCTAGCTCTTGGACCTGATGGTGTAGGTCTGGAGCCGGGTCATTGTCCAAAGCCTGCGCATCAGCTCCCACAGGCCCTGCCGACAAGGGCGCCGCCTCCTGGTGGTAAGTGATAGCTGGGCGCCTGTGGGTAACAACGCCACCCGGTGCTGGTTCTCGGAGCACCCGGATAGCTCTATCCTTGAACTGTGCAAAGTCCAGATGGGGATCCTGTAAGGCCATTGCCCGCAACTGGGTTCGGTGGGCATTGCAATATAAACCCTCTATAAATTGTTCAGTCAATAGCCTGTCCTCGTTTCCCACCCCATCAGGGTCGGTCTGCTTTATGGCCCTCAGGGCCTCTTGTAGGTTTAATGCATAGTCCCTTATACTCTCATGCGCTCGCTGCTTGCACCCGTAGAATCTAAGCTTAATCTCGGCTGAGGTGCGGGTATCAAAGGTGTCCTTCAGCCGGGTTAGTATCCCTGCGACAGTCTTCCTCCCAGGTGGCCAGGATTTTACTTCCCTTTTGGCTGCCCCGGTTAGTTGGGCCACCAGGATGCTCACTTTTTGCTCTTCTGTGAGGGGGTACACCTGGAAGAGGCTATCCAGCTTTTCTCTAAAGTCATGCAGGGTATGTGACTCCCCTGAGTACTGGGGTAGCCAAGCTGCTCCCGGGATATAGGGCATGGTGAAGGGCATAACTGCAGCAGCGGTAGCGCTGGCGGGGGTTGAGGCAGTGAAGCTCTCCTCCGTATCCGACATCTTCCTCCCCCCTAGTGGACCGTGGCCTACCTTGCGATGATCCTCTTCCGTAGGCCGCGGCTCCGCAGTGGATCGTCAGGGTTGAGGACCTTCCGTCGCGCTCCTGTGACGTCGGCGTCTGCTGGGCTCCTTCCAGGACCTTACGCAACGTCCGGACGTGAGGCGGGGCTTCAGTTCTCGCGCGCTTTCGGAGTCCACGCCCCTCTTCTTCCCGCGCGGCGTCCTCAAGATGGCGTCCAATGGCGGGAAAACTCCACGGATGGCGGGAAGAAGGTCGAAGATGGCGCCGGATGGCGGGAAAACTTCGCGGATGGCGGGAAGAAGGTAGAAGATGGCACCGGATGGCGGGAAACCTTCATCACTGGTAAGTTTGAACAGTCTTTGCTTTTCAGGCACGCAGTACCCGGTGGTTGCGGGCACGAAATCCTGCCGACTACGCCAAAGTTGACGCGCCCCTCGGCCTGTGTCGCGCTGCGTTGCGCACGCGGGAGCCTACCCGGAGCCGGATCAGTGGTGGGTTGTAGTCTCGTGGCGGTGACCCGGTCCGTGCCCAGGGAGTCAAACTAGACGGCAGTCTATTAGTAGTAAATAGTTGGTGACTACGCCACCCGTTGAGTGCAGCCAAGAAGCTGCTGCTGCAGGGCAGACCGCTGAGGCCGGTGGTAGGATTGTGCAGCGTGATAGTATAACCCCCAACGGGAGGGGTATGGCCTCAGGGCAGCCGACGTGGATGATGGGGGTAGCAGGAACCACTCAGAGACGGTACGGTGTAGTTCAGGGTCTTTACTGGTAACAACGACAGACCCTCCCGGAGTACTTGCTAGCAAACGGGGCCTGGTCAGTCTTTGAGCAGATGGGATCTCCCCTGGCCAGGCGTAGTTGTAGGCCTCCCAAACTGACTGTACTCTTCTGGCTACCTTGCTAGAAGCTGATGTAAGTAGCCCACGTCCCTGAGTGTACCGTGTGGTGCTCACCCGTATGGCCGGTGACTCGGGGCCTTCTAATGGCTTCCGCTCCACGATGGCGGTGCTGGTCCCACGCGTGTGACCGTGCCTTCGGGCTTCTGGGCCAGAGGACCTGAAATCCCCTGCCTGACGGATTCTGCTGCTGGGTAGGAGTTAGTCCCCACAGCCTCGGACTCCGGGTCCGGTAAAGAATCTTCTTAGTCAGGGCGAGCTCTGCAGCTGCCAGCCCCTGACTCCTTGTAACTCTGCTGTTTCCTATGCTGCTTCTTGTCTCCACTCTCCTTGTCTGACTCACCCTGCCTCAGCCCCGGGTTTATACAGGGGAAGTTCTTCCCCTCCCAAGACTGGGCAGGAGGTGTGGCATGCACAGGATCCCTGACCAAAGGACCTCCCACCTGCTCTCAGACATAACATTACATTACTGTGGAAAACCAGACCCCTGGGGTGCCACATTTCCATAGATGTTCAAATCATACAGTATACCATACCGTGGAGGGCAAGGAAGTATTGAGCGTGGAAAAACTGCTGTCAATGAAAAAATAAAAAATGAAGCAGTTAAATCAATATCAGTATGTTTTATTATTATTTTTTTTTACTAGAGAATGAATCCAAGGTGGTAAACTTGTCAATTCAACATCTGGGATGTATTTAAGACACGGGAAGAGTTATTTAAAGTCTTATAAGAAAAAGGTCATTCAAGCTTTAGTTTGTCTAGCACTTAGAGTATGTTCACACATTTGTCTATTCTAGGAACCTAGTATTTCTACAACAGATATGACTACAAATCCAAAATGGATTAACCTCATTATCATTCAGTTGGACTTAAACAGGTTGCAGATCTTAAAAGCTTCAGAACAGTCGTGTTTTGTACTCCAAACTCTCATCACATCCCGAACATGTAAACCTAGCTTAATAGCCCAACTTAGTAGAAGACATGTTCAAGACTATTTAAAAGGCCTGACTCACATATTTTCGTTAAAGTGTCTTGCCAAGCTTGTAAAAAAATACCTACATTTTTGTGAATGCTCATCATATATCAAAAATTTTAGGGCAAGGTATTTTTTTTTTTAAATCAATGAGTACATTGTGGGGGCCATTAAACTATTTGGAGGGCTGTGTAGGGTCATTATACTATTTGGAGGTGGTCATTATACTATTTGTAAGGTTAGGTGGGCACCATTATATTATTTGGTGGGCTATTTAGCGGCCATTCTACTGTTTGGAGTGCTATGTGGAGGGCCATTATACTATTTAGCGAGCCATGTGGGGGCTATTATAGTGTTTGAAGGGCCATGTAGGGGGCCATTATACTGTTTGGTGGGCTATGTGGGGGCCATTATACTATTTGGAGGGCTATGTGAGGAGCCATTATACTGTTTGGTGGGCTATGTAGGGGCCATTATACTATTTGGAAGGCTATGTGAAGCCATTATACTGTTTGGCGAGCTATGTGATGGCCATTATACTATTTGGCAGGCAGCCTATGTGGGGGCCATTATACTGTTTGGAGTACTATGTGGGGGCCATTATACTGTTTTGTGGGCTATATGGGGCCAATATACTGTTTGAATGGCTATGTGGGGGACCATTATACTAGTGCAGGCCATTATACAGTGTGAAGGGTTGTTTGGTATGGGGGCCATTATACTGTATGGGGGGGCATCATACTACACGAAGGGCTGTCTGGGGGCCATCATATTGTGTGTAGGGCTGTTGGGGCCTCATACTGTGTGGGAGGACTGTGTTTCAGAGCCATACTACAGTGTATGGGGAAGTGTGGGGGCCATCATTTTGTGTGTTGGGTACTGCGGGACCATCATACTGTGTTGGGGGTCACTGTGAGGGCATCGTACTATATTGGGGTTACTGTGGGAGAATCATACTGTGTGGAGGGATAGCATCATTTGTGGGGGGGTACTGTAGGGTCATCATGCTGTGCATGTGGAGGCATGTGGTGCATATTATGGGGGCATATCCACATAAATTGCCTTAAGTAAATAAAGATCCCTTATTAAAGACCCTAATAAAACATAACTAATTTTAACATTAAACAACGGAAAAGAACCATATGCTTTAAAAACACATAGTGCTAGGGAGGGAATATTATTCAATGGATCAATCCTGATATTGGAAATGTAAAGTGCTTGTGCTTTACTTAATGGCCGTCTAATTATCTGGTGCAATTTCAGAATATATATACCGAAGATATTCACTGACATATTTATAGAAAATGGTATGCTCAGATTCCTGGCTATCTGACGGCTTCTTGAGTTGCCTTTGTATCACCTTGCCAGATAATATCTCACTACATATACAGTGATGAGCAAAAGGGTAAAAATGTGTAGAACTTTTTACTTTCAAGCTCCATATCTCACCATCCACTACTGCTTCAAACATGAGACTACCATCATTTTATAGACAATTATCTTGACTATCTCATGCATAACTTTGACTTGCAACTATTTAGCATATTGAGCTATAGTTGATCATTCTACAAGACGAGTTACTTCGTACACTTGAGTACTATGGGTATGAAAAGGACGACATAGTGTTCCAGCAGGTCAACAACCCGAAGCATACTTTGAGATTGGTATAGAAATGGTTCAATGACAATGAAGTAGAGGTGCTGGATTGGCCCCCACAGTCCCCAGACCTCGAACCCAATCAAACACTTGTGGGTTGAGTTGAAGAAAAAGCTTTATACATACCCATGTGAGTTGACCAGTGTGCATCAACTTTGGGAACGTGTATAAGAGACCTGGAATCAGATTTTGGCCGAGACATGTTTGAATCTGTTCAAGAGCATGCCCAGAAGGATTCAGGCAGTGTTGAAAGCCAAAGGTGGATTTACAAAATTCTAGCAAATTAATAAAAATTTAAATTTAGATTTTTAGGAGCAAAACAGTAACAATGCAGTGACATGACAAGAATCTGCATAAACAATCATAGTTGCAAGTCAAATTTATGTGTGAGATAGCCAAGATGATTGTCTATAAAATGATGGTAGTCTCTCGTTCGAAGCTTTAGTGGATGGTGAGATATGGAGCCTGAAAGTCAAAAGTTCAAAACATTGTTACAATTTTGCTCATCACTGTATGTAAAGTGCTTGTGCTTTGCTTGATGGCAATCTAATTAGTAAGCTAAACCTTGCGATAGATACAGAAATTATCCACTAGTATATCTACATTAATCAATAATGTGCTCAGATTCCTGGCTATCTAATGGCACTATATATGTATACCATTGGCTTCCTGAGCTACTGATACATTCAGATTCTTACTATCTTTCTAGTGATTTACAATATCATTTGATTCATATTGCCATAACTTCCTGCCTATTACATTCCCTGTTATCCCTCCCCAAGTACATGCTATTAAAACTTAAACAGTCATTAGCCTCCCCGACATGTTTCACCATAAAGGCATCATCAAGGGAGAGAGGCTATAATGAGCGGGCTGGGAGACGGTCTAAACTTTTAAAGACTTGGCTATGACATCATCAGTAAAGGTCATCCAATCACTCACCATGTCCCATGCCTAATTGAGCTGGCCAATAGAAATACATTGCTTAATAGGTGCTTAGCTTACATACCATATGATATGTTACCACCTTTGGAGGATCCTCCTCCCTCAGAAAAAAACTGCAGATATTACTTATTTTCGACCAGTAAGAAAAAAGCACTCTGTCCTACCTTTATTACTTATCATGAGGGAATTCACTGTGAGGGTTTTGGGGGGTATGTTTGGGGGGCACCTTTGTTGACATCATACTTTATAGGGGCCATGAAAGAGATATCTTTGTGTGCAGGAACACTATGGGACTTCAATAAGTGCAAAATTACTTTGTAAGGCTAAGTGCCCACGATGCAGAAATGCTGCATATTTTTTCCGCTTCTCCCTGGCAGGAAAAACTCATGCGGATTTTACATGCGATTTTCCCGCCAGGTAGAAGCGTTTGTCAAGCGTTTTTGAATGCTTTTCTGCATGCGGGTTATCAAGCGCTTTTCCAAGCGATTTTAGCATCACTTGGAAAAGTGCTTGACAACTTGGTCACACTATATAAATCCATGCAACCGGCATGTATTTATATACTGTGACCAAGTAATAGTTAAAAAAAAGTATAAGAATGGTAAAAAATAAAAAATAAAGATTATACTCACCTTCCGATGGCTCCCGGTCTCTTTCTCCGATGCGTCCGGTCTCCCGCGGTGGTGTGAAGGACCTGCGATGACGTCATTGAGTCATGTGACAGGTCACGTGACCGCCGACGTCAGCGGACGCGTGACATGTCTCATGACTCAATGACATCATGTCAGGTCCTCACACCACCGCGAGCAGCTCAACACACCGCACGCATCGCTGAGGAGGCCGGGGGACATCGGAAGGTAAGTATAATCTTTATTTTTTATTTTAAATTCTTTTTTTTACAGGTTCTATGGTACCTGGGTCTGGAGGAGAGTCTCCTCTTCTTCAGGCCTGGGTACCATCCGCACATTGAATCACTTCATATTCTTGTGTGCAAATGTGCTGACACAGATATTGAGCGTTTCAATGCAAGTCAATGGCGGCAATTACGCTGCGTGTCCGCAAAATTAATGGACATGCTGCGTATTTTTCCGCAATGATAATCCGCAGCGGAAATTTCTGCAGCATGTGCACAGCACATGCGGATTATCATTGGGGACCATGGGGCACATATTACCAAGTGTTTTTGAAGCGTTTTCGCTGCGGAAATTCTGCAGCAAAAACACTTGAAAAATGCATAGTGGGCACATAGCCTAAGGGCTGCAAAATTATGAATAATGTTCTTCTGTGACTCCGCTGAATATTTTTTTTTTATTGGGAGAAGATCCAATTAGGACTTCTGCTATGTAGTTCTTGATTTCTCTATATGCCGTCTACATTCCAAGCTGATATTTTTATTGATGTCAAAATTATTGAGATCACAGCTGGGTCAGGAATTGAAAAGTGGAATGATAAATGCAGAGACAAGAGACTTCCTGTTTCTACATAGAGCAGAGAAGAGAGAAGAATTAGCTGGGTAGAAATACAAAATGAGCAATTGTAAGTACACAGTGCTATATAATATGATGATTGCAATATATTAAAAGGATAAAACCTTTGATGGGAATGCTTCTTTAATGTTTTTACTCTATAAAACAAATGTTGATATTCTTTACTGTAGTTATAATAAAATGTTAATGTCTCTTTGAACATTGAAAAATGAAGAATACAGTGCATTGTGAAAGTATTTGGCCCCCTTGAATTTTTCTACCTTTTGCCACATTTCTGGCTTCAAACATAAGGATATAAAATTCTAATTTTTGGGTCAACAACAAGTGGGACACAATCGTGAAGTGGAACGAAATTTATTGGATATTTTAAACTTTTTTAACAAATTAAAAACTGAAAAGTGGGGCATGCAATATTATTCAGCCCCATTGAGTTAATACTTTATAGCGCCGCTTGGGGTATGTCTCTATCTGTTTTGCACATCGAGAGGCTGAAATTCTTGCCCATTCTTCCTTGCAAAACAGCTCGAGTTCATTGAGGTTGGATGGAGAGCGTTTGTGAACAGCAGTTTTCATCTCTTTCCACAGATTCTCGATTGGAATCAGGTCTGGACTTTGACTTGGCCATTCTAACACCTGGATACGTTTATTTTTGAACCATTCCATTGTAGATTTTGCTTTATGTTTCTGATCATTGTCTTGTTGGAAGATAAATCTCCGTCCCAGTCTCAGGCCTTTTGCAGACTCCAACAGGTTTTCTTCCAGAATGGTCCTGTATTTGGCTCCATCCATCTTCCCATCAATTTTAACCATCTTACCTGTCCTTGCTGAAGAAAAGCAGGCCCAAACCATGATGCTGCCATCACCATGCTTGACAGTGGGGATGGTGTTTTGAGGGTAATGAGCTGTGTTGCTTTTACGCCAAACATATCGTTTTGCATTGTGCCCAAAAAGTTCGATTTTGGTTTCATCTGACCAGAGCACCTTATTTTACATGTTTGGTATGTCTCCCAGGTGGCTTGTGGCAAATTTCAAATGAGACTTTTTATGGATATCTTTAAGAAATGGCTTTCTTCTTGCCACTCTTCCATAAAGGCCAGATTTGCGCAGTGTACCTCAGCTGTAGATCTCTGCAATTCATCCAGAGTGATCATAGACCTTTTGACTGCATCTCTGATCAGTCTTCTCCTTGTTCGAGATGAAAGTTTAGAAGGACGGCCGGGTTTTGGTAGATTTGCAGTGGTCTGATACTCCTTCCATTTCAATATGATCGCTTGCACAGTGCTCTTGAGATGTTTAAAACTTGGGAAATCTTTTAGTATCCAAATCCGGCTTTAAACTTCACCACAACAGTATCTCAGACCTGCCTGGTGTGTTCCTTGGTCTTCATGACGCTCTCTGCACTTGAAACAGAACCCTGAGACTATCACAGAGAAGGTGCATTTATACGGAAACTTGATTACACACAGGTGGATTCTATTTATCATTACCAATCATTTAGGACAACATTGGATCATTCAGAGATCCTCACTGAACTTCTGGAGTGAGTTTGCTACACTGAAAGTAAAGGGGGCCGAATAATATTGCACGCCCCACTTTTCAGTTTTTAATTTGTTAAAAAAGTTTAAAATATCCACTAAATTTCGTTCCACTTCACGATTGTGTCCCACTTGTTGATTCTTCCCCAAAAAATTAGAATTTTATATCTTTATGTTTGAAGCCAGAAATGTGGCAAAAGGTAGAAAAATTCAAGGGGGCCAAATACTTTCACAATGCACTTTAAATACAAAAAAAGAAATAAAAGTCTAGGCTGACCAGGTTGAAGCACGGGTACAGAACACCTCGATCTATGTAATCCTTACCCATCTGTGGTGAGTTGGGCATCCATGAAAAGTCGTGTTGTATCTGCAAAAAATATTCATAAAAGTGCAGAGTAACTTCCATATTAGTGACAAATGCAACCCTGTATAGGGGAATAAATGCATTACAGGCTCTAATAGTGATTCTTCCCCCAGAGATCTTCAGCAGGGTTATAGGATGGGTGAAAGTCTGTTAATACGGGCGTATTTCTGAATTTGGTGAACTGACAGGCGTAACTCATAGTGGACGCCACATATGTAGGACTGCTGTTACAACTGTTCCAAAGAAAAATAAAGTTCTCCTGTTAAACTGCAATTTCTGCATCATTCTTAAAGACAATCTACCTTACATTTATATCATACCTGCCAACTCTTCAGAAAAAAGGGAAGAGCTTTTGAGCTGCAAACAAATCTCCCAAACACATGTCAAATCCTCTAGGGCAAAGTTTTATTCCATTGATGGTGAATGGTAAAGACAAATATACAGTAAACTGCTTTAATCCCTTCATGCCATTTTCCGTTTTTGCGTTTTAATTTTTTGCTCCCCTTCTTCCCAGACCATAACATGTATAGGTTCTTTTTTATTTAAGTGGTAAAAAAAATCCAAAGTTTGTTAAAAAAAAAATGGCGCCATATTCCAAGACCTGTAGCGTCTCAATTTTTCAGGATCTGGGGCCAGATGGAGCTTATTTTTGTTGCGCGCCGTGCTGATGTTTTTATTGATACCATTTTGGGGTAGATCCGATGTTTTGATTACCTGTTATTGCATTTTATTGCAATGTTGCAGTGACCAAAAGAATATAATTCTCGCGTATATATTTGATTTTTTTTTTATTGTTTTATTTTGAATGGGGCGAAAAACTTTTATTTAAACTTTTATATTTTTTAAATTTTTTTATTTATTTTTACTTTTTGCATGCTTCAATAGTCTCCATAGGAGACTAGAAGCTGCACTTGTATGATCTGCTGTGTTGTGCTACACACAGGCTATCATCACAGCAGAAATGCTCACTTGCTATGAGCACCGACTGCTGGGCGGCGCTCATAACAATCTGGCAATGACAGCCACAGGGGTCTCCTGCAGTCCCCAGGTTGTCATGCCAACCCATCAGCAACCCAAGATCATGTGACAGAGTCGCTTATGGGCGGAGCCAACAACGTGCTTCCGGTAAGCGCAAGTTAAATGCCTCTGTCAGAGATTGACAGCGGCATTTAACTAGTTAACAGTTGCGGGTAGATTGTGATTCCACCCGCGGCTGTTGCAGGCACATGTCAGCTGTATAGATCGCCGGAGCCCGCATGAAACAGGGGAATATGACATGTGTCGTACTATTACGGCACACGTCATAAAGGGGTTAAGCACCATATATATATATATATATATATATATATATATATATATATATGTGTGTATTTATGTGTACATGTACATATATAAATGATGGAAAGAGTAAAACTAAACTACAAAAGGTTGTCTTCATATAGTTTTATAGTGATCAAATTTGAGACTATAATGATGTTTAGCTAGATGCCAAATTTAAACTTCTAGAACAGATGGGTTTTCCATCCAGGCAAATACAAGTACAAACCAAAACTAACAAGTGAATAGGTATTATTTCCCCCTCATTTATAATTCTGCTGCACTAAGATTAATTTAAAAGCTTGTTTCCCCACTCGGTGTAAATTCCCTTTGGGTGGATTTTATTTTATACACATTGTAATGGTATGCTTTTTCTTTTCTAATTAGCAACTATCTTCTGGATATAATCAGTACATCTCCCAAATTTATGTACATATTTGCAGTCCATTTATACATATTGTTTATATATTAACAAAAATTGACTCTGAAATATCTAGAACACATTAGGATTTACCGCTTTGTCTAAATTAACCTGATAAAGAAATATACATATGACTAAACACCATGAATCAATATTTAGAATTCATGACCTATTTTGAATGAAAAAAAATAATAATATAAAAATGTATTACTTTTGTAGGTGCTTTGCAAATTGAAAGACGCCATATGCAACATTAATGATTCAGACACCATCAATTAGAGGCTTAATATATGTTGTGTCCTGGTAAAAAAAAAAATGGTGATTCTGTCAGAAGGCTTTTGATATTTAATCTGAAAGGAGCATAATGTAGGGACAGAGGGCCTGATTCCAGGGATGTATCACTTGTTTCGCGGCTTGCTGTAGTCTCAATACAATCAATAATTTATCAGCAGGACATTATCACTGACAATGCACAGTGTCACGTACACTCTTCCAAGGTGTGTCTACAAGGGTTAATTTATCTCCTCTCACTCAATCCAGCACTCAACCTCTGTTACAAGCTATAAAGTAAATATAAATCACACCCCCAACACAGACTACACAACACGGATATGGATATGCAATACACTGCCACCACTCATCAAAAACACGGGGTGAGGAGTCCCTGAAATATATTGCTGTCAGACAATCAAAAAAAGGCCACACACTCTCTAAAAGGCTATGGATTCTTTAGAGCATACAAGGATCGAACTTAAAGATTTTAAGCTTTAATTTAAAAATACAATGCTTACAATAAAAAGATAGAAAAAAGGTAAAAATAAAATAACACAAATATGCAAAACAGTTATAAAATAAAAAAAAGGAGAAATAACAGACATACCTAAGCTTTTCCATCTACAGTTATCTTCTGTTTCCTTGAGGGAAGGAGAAATGAATTATGCATCACAATCAACAGACGCTGATCCCCACATGTGAATAACTTTCTTTTGTGCAACCCAGCTTTTATATGCTTAACCCTTGCTTGATTTTCCAGGATTGGACTAATTAAAAATTGCTGTTTGTGACTGGACGGTGGGCTAATTTAGGGGCCAGGGCCTTGCATTTCAAATATCCTGTGGCTCAAGCTACAGTATATAGGAACTTGGCCAATTCATGTGTACTCGGCAGCCACGGTAAGGCTTTCTCGTTACCAGGAGCCTACCTAATGTGAATCCTCTCTTAGAAACTAAAGTCTGCATGTGTATGAGAAGGTAATATCCTGCTGGAATGGGCCAATTTATGACATAAGATTTCTAAGTTATTTCTATTTTCTAGAGCAGTAATGCAATTCAAATTTCAAATATTTCATGTTTGCATATTTAGAGTTGCAGAGTGCTACTTTATTTGTTAGTTATATATGGAGATGGCTACTCTTAATAAGCACCTGTAGAAACCTGTTCTGTTTTGGAAGTGACAATCAGTCTTTTGATATTTGTATACATAGGCTTTCTGATTGAGCACTTCTTCCCTAGGAGTCAGATGGTTAATTAGAGCAGGATCTTACCTTTACAAACATAAGCAGAATTTAGTCTCTAAGAGAGGATTCACATCAGATAGGTTCCTGGCAATGAGAAACGCCTTACCGTGTCTAACGGGTACACATGAATTGGTCAATTTATGCGCTAAGATTTCTCAGTTATTTCTATTTTCTACAGCAGTAATGCAATTCAAGCTTCATATATTTCATGTTTGCATAGTCAGCGTTGCAGAGTGCTACTTTATTTGGTAATTGTATTTGGTGTTTGGTTCTTAATAGCCCTGGTCTTATTCTAAAATTATAGCATTATTCTGAATTTTTGGAAAGACTGAGAAACGGTCTGTTTTTCCTAGGCTCGTGGATTAATAATATTTTGAACCCTTTACTCAAGGTGTACCTTTTAATATGGATGGTCCCTAACCACTAAATATCCTACTTCTCTATGTGTCAAACCAGGCCTCATCTGAATGGGGAGTAAAAAGGATACCATCCATATTAAAAGGTACACCTTGATGTGGTTGGATGGCTCTTTGATCAAAAATTGCTAAGTAGTGCGAATTTACCCTAGTTCTAACCTAAACCTAGTCATAACCCAAACCCTAGTCCTAATCCTAGTCCTAAACCTAAATCTAGTTCTAATTCTAGTCTTAATTCTAACTACAAACCTCATCCTAAACCTAACCTTTGTCTTACTACTAGTTAGGGCCTGTGCACATGATCGATTATATCGGATGAATACTATCTGTGGTTTTCACAGATAGCACTTGTACCCATGATATTCTATGGGGCTGTGCACGTCTGATTTTTTTCATCAGACCAAGTTGTCAGAGGAAAAAATCAAAGACATATCCGATTTTGATCTGAGTGTTGGATTAAAATCTCCAATGCAATGAAAACCATGAGACCTTATTCGGATGACATCCAAGTGCGATCCAATTTTCATGGACTGACAGAATGCAGAAATTTTTTTTTCCTCTCCACCTCCAAGTAAAACTGATGTCATTCTGATCAGAATAATTGTAGCGTTTTTCTCAGATGGAGAGAAAATGGTTGTGTGCACTTACACTTAGGGTTACAAAAAGTATGAAAAATTCTAAATTTGTTATAATTTTATTTTGTTTTTCAAGGACAGCTCTCCCAGTAGGTCCCTATCTCATCTCTCACAAAATTACAAATGAGAAGAAAGGCAACGAACTGTGCAAGAACACAATGCAGTCTTTGAAAGCTCGGTCTCTGCAGGTAGTGCCTCTGCAGAGTGCAGCAGTTGAGATGAGTTTGTCATCAGTTCCTGCACTTTGCAGTGGGAGCTCCCAGGATGACAAAGCTTTTAGTATAAGGAAGTTAGCTTTGTCAACCTCCTCTTATGCTTCAAAGACTGTTATTTTTTTAATGGGGGCACCATTTGTAATAGCTGTAACATGCCAAAATATTTAATTTTCATGATTTCTGCAGTTTTAACAGTAGGGTATGTGGTGGCACATCGCCTTTGACCGCAATATATATTTACTTTCGAATCTGTACTTACCACCCTTACATCTGTCTGAGATGTTTTAGTGAATCCTGTATTGAGCAGGGGGTTGGACATAATGACCCTGGAGGTCCCTTCCAACTCTAACAAAAAAAAAATTCTAGCACTAGTCCTAAACCTAACCCTAAGTCTAATTCTAGTCCTAATTCTAACTATAAACTCCATCCTAAACCTAACCTTTGTCTTACTACTAGTTAGGGCTCGTGTACATGATTGATTATATCGGATAAGTGCTATCTGCCACTTAACAAAGACAGAAACATGATACGCAAATACCCTGCAATAAATAAAGAAATAAACAGCAATACCGCATGAAAATAATATAGGGTACTTCGTTAACATAATTTTGATCAAAATAATGCAAAAGCCATCCCACCTCGCCACGGTGACCCTATTTGGGACAGTCCTAACTCTAATATTTAAAACCTTACTGTTTGTCAAGTGACATGCATGTGGATAAAGGCTGAGAGACTGCATGCTCAACAATTTATATTCCAGTTAATTTCTTTAGTTCTTTTTCAGTTAAGTGTGCACAAGTGCATATAAAGGTGTGGCCTGCCTTTTCCTTGAGCTGGAAAGTCTATTCATCTTGCTCCCCATGTTTGTATGTCCACTAGCTGGGCTCTCAGACCTTATCCACATGCATGTCACTTGACAAACGAGGTTTTAAATATTAGAGTTAGGACAGTCCCAAATAGGCTCATCGGGATGTGGTGGAGTGACTTTTGCATTATTTTGATCAAAATTAAGTTAACTAAGTACCCTTTTTTATGTTTCGCCACCTGTCTACACAGAGATGTTCAGTGAACAAACACACTCCTACCATTGTATTCTATGGCCCTATCGGAAATTCGTCTGATTCAGTTGGACTCCTCGGGACGCCTTGCTGAAACGCAATGTGAACGAGCCTAAGTTTATCCGCATAAAGTACTTTCGGCTATGTATTTCTATGGATGAAAGAGCATTCTCGATATCTGACTTCAGCCTCTATTTTGTATCATTTCAAAGGTAGCAATCAGTAGACTGGAATAGTCTAGTCGCTAATAAATCAATACTGCAGAAATGTGGGATAAAATTACACGAATATTAGAAATAGACCAAGTTAAAACAAAGATATTCTTCTATGTTGATATATGTTCTAAAGTATAATATATATATATATATATATATATATATATATATATAAAAAATAAAAGTTTAAATATCTTTTTAGATATTATCAGTGCATCATTATTATTAGAACTAGAAAGGTTTTGATTATTATAGTATTAACTGTCCTTGGTATTTAGTATCATCCAACTTTTATGATGGTGGCCTGTGGACTAGGTCAGCTCCAGGATTGCCATTTGTCCATAAATTACTGTACAGTGATTTAATGTCCATAACAAAATGTGATATAGCTATGATTTTTTTTAAGCTGGAGGAGCTTGTACGGGTAATTGTGATAGTAATTATCTTAATTTCACATCAGTCCTTTGGGCTATAGATTTATATATATAAAAAAAATTGGTTTTACATCATTTTTGGATAAGCTTTTCAGAAAAAATATAAAATCTGGTTGACAACTCTGGTCAGTTTCACATGTTTTCTGACGTGTAAGTGTGGCACCCCAGGGGTCTGGTTTCCACAGTAACAAGCAATGTTATGTCTGAGAGCAGGTGGGAGGTCTCTTGGCCAGGGATCCTGTGCATGCCACACCTCCTGCCCAGTCTTGGGAGGGGAAGACCTTCCCCTATATAAACCCGGGGCTGAAGCAGGGTTAGTCAGTCAAGGAGAGTAGAGACAAGAAACAGTCACAGGAAGAAACAGCAGAAGCTCAGTGGGAGCAATACTACTACAAGTCAGGGGCTGGCAGCTGCAGAGCTCGCCCTGACTGAGAAGCTTTCTTACCGGACCCGGCGTCCGAGGCTGTGGGGACTAACTCTTACCCAGCAGCAGAAGCCGACCGGCAGGGGATTTCAGGTCCTCAGGCCCAGAAACCCGAAGGCACGGTCACACGCGTGGGACCAGCACCGCCATCGTGGAGCGGAAGCCATTAGAAGGCCCCGAGTCACCGGCCATACGGGTGAGCACCACACGGTACACTCAGGGACGTGGGCTACTTATATCCGCTTCTAGCAAGGTAGCCAGAAGAGTACAGTCAGTTTGGGAGGCCTACAACTCCGCCTGGCCAGGGGAGATCCCATCTGCTCAAGGACTGACCAGGCCCCGTTCACTAGCAAGTACTCCGGGAGGGTCTATCGTTGTTACCAGTAAAGACCCTGAATTACACCGCACCGTCTCTGAGTGGTTCCTGCTACCCCCATCATCCACATCTGCTGCCCTGAGGCCATACCCCTCCCGTTGGGGGTTATACCATCTACGCTGCACCATCCATCCACCGGCCTCAGCGGACTGTCCTGCAGCGGCAGCTCCATAGCTGCATTCAACGGGTGGCGTAGTCGTCCAACATCTACCGCTAAAACAGCGCCACTTAGTCTGACTCCCTGGGCACGGACCGGATCACCGCCACGAGACTACAACCCTCAACAGATCCGGCTCCGGGTAAGCTCCCGTGTGCGCAACGCAGCGCGACACAGGCCCAGGGGCGCGTCAACTTTGGCATAGTCGGCAGGATTTCGTGCCCGCAACCACCGGGTACTGCGTGCCTGAAAAAGAGACTTTTAAAACTTACCATCCGTGAAGTTTTCCCGCCATCGGTGAAGATTCCCGCCATCCGGTGCCATTTTCAGCCTTCTTCCCGCCATCTGTGAAGATTCCCGCCATCCGGCGCCATCTTCAGCCTTCTTCCCGCCATCCGTGGAGTTTTCCCGCCGTTGGACGCCATCTTGAGGACGCCGCGCGGGAAGAAGAGGGGCGTGGACTCCGAAAGCGTGCGAGAACTGAAGCCCCGCCTCAGGTACGGACGTTGCGTAAGGTCCTGGAAGGAGCCCAGCAGACGCCGACGTCACCGGAGCGTGACGGAAGGTCCTCAACCCTGACGATCTACTGCGGAGCCGCGGCCTACGGAACAGGATCATCGCAAGGTAGGCCACGGTCCACTAGGGGGGAGGAAGATGTCGGATGCGGAGGAGAGCTTCATTGCCTCAACCCCCGCCAGCGCCACCGCTGCTGCAGTTATGCCCTTCACCATGCCCTATATCCCGGGAGCAGCTTGGCTACCCCAGTACTCAGGGGAGTCACATACCCTGCATGACTTTAGAGAAAAGCTGGATAGCCTCTTCCAGGTGTACCCCCTCACAGAAGAGCAAAAAGTGAGCATCCTGGTGGCCCAACTAACCGGGGCAGCCAAAAGGGAAGTAAAATCCTGGCCACCTGGGATACTAACCCGGCTGAAGGATACCTTTGATACCCGCACTTCAGCCGAGATTAAGCTTAGATTCTACGGGTGCAAGCAGCGAGCGCATGAGAGTATAAGGGACTATGCACTAAACCTACAAGAGGCCCTGAGGGCCATTAAGCAGACCGACCCTGATGGAGTGGGAAACGAGGACAGGCTGTTGACCGAACAATTTATAGAGGGACTATATTGTAATGCCCACCGAACCCAGTTGCGGGCGATGGTCTTACAGGATCCCCATCTGGGCTTTGCACAGTTCAAGGACAGAGCCATCCGGGTGCTCCGAGAACCGGCACCGGGTGGCGTTGTGACCCACAGGCGCCCAGCTATCACTTACCACCAGGAGGCGGCGCCCTTGTCGGCAGGGCCTGTGGGAGCTGATGCGCAGGCTTTGGACAATGACCCGGCTCCAGACCTACACCATCAGGTCCAAGAGCTAGCTAAGAGCGTTGCTGCGCTAACCCGAACTGTGCAGTCTTTACAGGTTTCCACCCCAGGGAAGATCCAGCTGGCATCCGGACCGGAGGACATCCCGTGGCGTCGACCAAGGAGGACCCCACCGGCCAGAGGAAGACCCAGTGACCGATACAGCGAAGACGGACGACCCATCTGCCGCCGCTGCAATCAACCCGGACATATGGCAAGGTACTGTTCTTTAAACGGGCACAACCTGGGGTAGAGGGCCAACCCCCAGGAAAAAGATCACCAGGCCCATCGAACTGGCGCGACAGATATGTGGGAGGACGTCCAGTCTTGCCTGTGGTACTGGATGGCATTCCCATGAGTGCCCTACTGGACACCGGGTCACAGGTCACCACCATCCCGTACGTGCTCTTTAAGCAGTACTGGAATGACTCGGATATTACCCGCTACCCTGACGACGACTTGAGTATCATCGCCAGCAATGGCCAGCCCGTGCCACAGATCGGATTTAAAGAGGTGACCATCAAAATCGGTAGAGTCGAACTGGCAGCACAGGGACTGATCATTGTAGATATTGACAAACATGAGAGTCACCCAAAAATAACTCTAGGAACTAATGTAATTGAAAATTGTCTTGCAGAGGTGATTTTCCTTTTACAGCAGGTTGCCAAGAACGCCAGCTCCGGAGAGCAGCGGGTGCTCCAGAAAGAGATCCGGGCACTGATGCGACGGCAACAGGTGGAACTCTCCGGCGGTGAGATTGGTAGCGTAAGAATGTGTGACCCTTTTCCTATTGCCATGCCCCAAAAAGTGAAATGATGATTTGGTGCCGGGCAGCTATTGGTCTGAGAGGTAGAGATTACCAGGCAATGGTAGAACCAGTTTAATCAGACAGTAGGCCCACCATCTTGACAGCACGGGGGGTGGTTAATGTACGCCATGGGAGGGTGCCCGTTCGCATAATCAATATCGGGAAGAGGGAAGTGTACCTGCCCCGGTATGCCACGCTAGCCAAATTATATACCATTAACCAAAATGCTATACAATCTGTGGAACCCTTGCCTCCATCTCACCCGGAGGAAGGTAACGGCTCTAAGAAAACAATGGAGGACTGGTGTCAGCAACTACATTTGGGTACTGACTCCACTCCCTTACATCAGAAACAGGGAGTCTATCGGGTGGTTCAAGAGTACGAGAGAGTGTTTAGTAAACACCCGTTAGACTTCGGGCGAGTCAAGGGGGTAGAACACCACATCCCCACGGGAGACCATCCTCCCATAAAAGAGAGGTATCGACCCGTACCCCCTGCACACTACCAACACGCCAAGGGGATGCTTAGAGACATGAAGGAGGCTGGGGCGATCAGGGATAGCTGTAGCCCCTGGGCAGCTCCACTAGTCTTAGTCAGAAAAAAAGACAACACCATGAGGATGTGTGTAGATTACCGGAAAATCAACCGTATCACACACAAGGATGCGTACCCCTTACCAAGGATAGAGGAGTCATTGGCTGCTCTAAGATCTGCTAACTTCTTCTCTACCTTGGATCTCACTAGCGGGTACTGGCAGGTTCCTGTAGCAGAGGCGGACCGGGAGAAGACCGCATTCACCACCCCGATGGGACTTAGCGAGTTCACCTGCATGCCGTTCGGACTCTGCAACGCACCAGGAACCTTCCAACGACTAATGGAGTGTTGTCTGGGCCACAGAAACTTCGAGACGGTCCTGTTGTACCTGGACGATGTCATCGTATATTCCAAGACGTATGAGGACCACCTGAAACACCTGGCGGAAGTGTTCGAAGCTCTGGCGAGTTACGGCTTAAAGGTGAAACCCTCCAAGTGTCACCTCCTGAAACCAAAGGTGCAGTACCTGGGACACATGGTGAGCGCTGACGGAGTGGCTCCCGACCCTGATAAGATCACTGCAATTAAGGAATGGCCAAGCCCCTCCAGCGTAAAGGAAGTGCGGCAGTTCCTCGGGTTGGTAGGCTACTACCGAAGGTTTATTCCCGGTTTCACCAAAAAGGCAGCACCTATGCAGGACCTCCTGATAGGCCAGTCCCGGAAGGCCAAGAACCAGAAGCCGCCCTTCAAATGGGAGGAGCTGGAAGAAGAGTCCTTCCGCCAGCTGAAGATGGCCCTCACGGGGGACGAAATCCTGGCGTACCCGGATTATAGCCAGCCCTTTATCCTCTACACCAACGCCAGTAACATCGGGCTAGGAGCCGTACTGTCCCAGATCCAGCAGGGGAAGGAACGAGTAATCGCCTACGCCAGCCGAAAGCTGCGACCCACCGAAAGGAACCCCGAGAATTACAGCTCATTTAAGCTAGAGTTCCTGGCCGTAGTATGGGCAGTCACCGAGCGCTTTAAGCATTACCTCGCTTCTTCCCGGTTCACCGTGTACACGGATAACAACCCGTTGACACACCTGGACACGGCAAAACTCGGTGCCCTGGAGCAGAGGTGGATGGCCCGTCTGTCCAACTACGAGTTCACAATCAAATACCGGGCCGGACGCTCCATTACCAACGCGGACGCCCTGTCCAGGATGCCCAACCTGCCGGACGAAGGAGAAGATCCGGAGGGACTGGAAGAAGTTGAACTCCCTGCGTTCCACCGTCATGGGACTATCCAGTACTCCCACCGGGTAAGGAGTAAGCAGGCTGCTACGTTGAACCCCTTACCTCACTACAACTGGGCGGAAACGCAAGACAGCGACCCTGCCGTCCGACTGGTGAAGGAGATGCTGACTCGCCCGGAGGCTTGCCTTGAACCAGACGCTCCGGAGGAAGCCAAACAACTATGGGCAGAGAGGAGTCGACTGTTCCTTTACAAGGGGAAGTTGTGCCGCAGAATGGTTAACTCCCGGACGCATGAACTACTCTGGCAAGTAATGGTGCCACGAAGAGACGCAGCCATGGTGATGGAGGCATACCACGACGGAGCTGGACACTTCGGGTGGAAGAAGCTGGAGTTCCTGCTGCGCGAGCGATTCCACTGGGTAGGCATGAGGGGAACCATTGAGAAGTGGTGCAGAGACTGTGGCCCGTGCAACCTAAGAAGGAAGGACCGTGCCAGCCAGAAGACTCCCCTGCAGTCCATCGTCACCCGGCAGCCGTTGGAACTGGTAGCCTTGGATCATGTAAAACTGACCCCAAGCAGAAGTGGCTACGTCTACGCACTAACCATCGTGGATCACTACTCCCGGTTCTTGGTTGTCGTCCCCGTCAAGGACTTAACAGCTCGAACAGCAGCGAGAGCCTTCCAGCAGCATTTCTGCCGTCCACACGGGTACCCGGACCAAGTGTTGACAGACCAGGGACCTGCCTTTGAAGCGGAGGTCTTCCAAGAATTCTGCACTCTGTATGGCTGCCGGAAGATAAGGACGACACCCTATCATCCGCAAACTAATGGACTTTGTGAGAAAATGAACCAGGTGGTAATGGATCTTCTGAAAACGTTGCCCCTGGAAGAACGCAGTCTGTGGCCTGAGAAGCTGCCCGATCTGGTGGACCTATACAACCACATCCCGGTAGGTTCCACCAACTGTACCCCGGCTTACCTAATGAGGGCAAGACCTGGTAAGTTACCTGTTGACCTGGAAATGGGAGTCCTGACACCCGAGGACACTTCACCAGAAGCAGACTGGGACACAGAGAGGCAGCAGCAGTACCGGAGAGTACAGGAGAGCGTGGAGCGAAGTCTCTGTCAGGCTAGGGAAAGACAAGAGAAAACTTACAACCAGTATGCTCCCGCTGTTCCCCTGGTACCCGGAGAGCAGGTCTTGAAGAGGAAGAGACGGCTCCACAAGTTGGACGACCAGTGGGAGAAGGACCCGTACACCGTACTGCCCTCAAGCCACGAGAACCCGAAGGTTTGTACCATCAGTAAAGACGGAGGGGAAACTACAGCCATTGTATCCCGGGACCACCTGAAGAAGTGTCCCGAACAACTGAGGAACCCTGAAGAGGAACAAGAAGACCATCGACCCGTAGAGGAAAGGGAAGATATGGTTAGTACTGTGCTCGGGGACTTCCCTCGGTCTTGGACTCAAGTCGATGGTGCGGTTGTGGTACCCGTACTCACCTTCCTCCAACCAGCATCCCAAGCACCTACGGAGCAACAGGTAGAGCTGGAAGAACAGCCGGTCCAGGAGGCAGAAGACCCCACACCCGCAGACCAGGAGGATCAACCCTCTGCTTGCAGTGAGCCTGCCATATCCCTAGTGAGCCAAAGAGCCGGTAGACAGCTGCCCAGTTTACCCTTGACAGCTCCTACACCCTGTAGTTCAGGGCTAGACAGTCAGCTCCGTAGGTCCACTAGGGCCACTAGAGGCCAGTTACCCGCACGCTGGAGGATTTAAAGTGTATAAATTGTTTTATTTATGTTTACCTGTGTATTGTTGCTTGTGTATAATTTTGTGTTTCTAGTTATTTTTAGGAATCCTTGGTGGATCTACCGGGAATCCTTGTACAATTAGTTGGAGCGTAACCCAGGATGGACTAGAGACTGTTAAGGACTCGGGGTAGGACAGACTCCTACCTGGTTACGTCTCCCTGTTTTGGTGAAATGGACACCTTTGTTTCTTCAAAGACTGCACCCGGTTACGGACATGCCGTGACCACCTTTATGTGTTTCTTTATTGTATTGTTATTGTTATATCTTGTTATGTTTTTCTAAAATATGTTTAGTCCCGGAGTACTAAATTTCACTAGGGGGGAATGTGGCACCCCAGGGGTCTGGTTTCCACAGTAACAAGCAATGTTATGTCTGAGAGCAGGTGGGAGGTCTCTTGGCCAGGGATCCTGTGCATGCCACACCTCCTGCCCAGTCTTGGGAGGGGAAGACCTTCCCCTATATAAACCCGGGGCTGAAGCAGGGTTAGTCAGTCAAGGAGAGTAGAGACAAGAAACAGTCACAGGAAGAAACAGCAGAAGCTCAGTGGGAGCAATACTACTACAAGTCAGGGGCTGGCAGCTGCAGAGCTCGCCCTGACTGAGAAGCTTTCTTACCGGACCCGGCGTCCGAGGCTGTGGGGACTAACTCTTACCCAGCAGCAGAAGCCGACCGGCAGGGGATTTCAGGTCCTCAGGCCCAGAAACCCGAAGGCACGGTCACACGCGTGGGACCAGCACCGCCATTGTGGAGCGGAAGCCATTAGAAGGCCCCGAGTCACCGGCCATACGGGTGAGCACCACACGGTACACTCAGGGACGTGGGCTACTTATATCCGCTTCTAGCAAGGTAGCCAGAAGAGTACAGTCAGTTTGGGAGGCCTACAACTCCGCCTGGCCAGGGGAGATCCCATCTGCTCAAGGACTGACCAGGCCCCGTTCACTAGCAAGTACTCCGGGAGGGTCTATCGTTGTTACCAGTAAAGACCCTGAATTACACCGCACCGTCTCTGAGTGGTTCCTGCTACCCCCATCATCCACATCTGCTGCCCTGAGGCCATACCCCTCCCGTTGGGGGTTATACCATCTACGCTGCACCATCCATCCACCGGCCTCAGCGGACTGTCCTGCAGCGGCAGCTCCATAGCTGCATTCAACGGGTGGCGTAGTCGTCCAACATCTACCGCTAAAACAGCGCCACTTAGTCTGACTCCCTGGGCACGGACCGGATCACCGCCACGAGACTACAACCCTCAACAGATCCGGCTCCGGGTAAGCTCCCGCGTGCGCAATGCAGCGCGACACAGGCCCAGGGGCGCGTCATAAGTGAAGCCAGATTGTAACCTAAAGCTCTAGACCTCCAATGCAAAATATGTAAAAGAATCGACCATGTTACATTTATGATAGTATCTTCTTATGCAGTAGGACGGCCTTTTGACCACCTTTGTCACCATGACCCAAGTGCGCCTGCTACCTCTGCACAGCTTACAACAATGCATATTAAAAATATTATATCATGCAAACTGTAAAACATGCAGGAAATTATGGAATAAGTACTAATAACAGAATTTTTAATAAGGTCTTCTTCGCTGCTCTCCTTACACTCATGCTGGGAGGTATATGCATCTTGGGGCCTATAGTAAAGTCATCACTAGAGAATGGTTTAATTGCTTAATCATATAAATTACAGTCACTTAATCATTTTAATCACCATCATCTAATTAGTACAGAGTTATGGCCTCAAAGCTAACCGTTATGCAAATGTTTGCTCCACTCCATGCTATTACCAGCCATATTTCCCAATTCGTGGCTGACAGTGAGGGATGACTGGAAGAAGTGAAGGTCGGTAGTGTTCTCGTTAGTCTGGTAGGATTTGTGCAAATATCACATATGAAAGATTTGATTGGTAATTAATTACTTGTACATTTTCTAATATTCATTAACTAGCAAAACATTGTATAATTTACAGCAAATTGTCGGGTAATATAAAGAGTGGATAATGCAGATCTACAACAGCTGTAGGCTGAGAACCAGATCTCTGAGCAAACACTACCTGAACGTATTTCAAGTATGAATAATAAAATGGCCGCTTTTCCTTCATGGACAATAGTAAGGTTTTCCTACCCAACTGCTTTAGTTTACTCAATTATAAAAATTGTAATTTAGTGACTGTGAATTATTTCCACATTAGTAAAGATGGACAAAAAGAAAAGGTAAAAATAAACATAATTACATGTATGATTAACTTGGACCTTTCATAAATCACAGCATGCAGGGGATAAGCACTTATTGGTAGGTAGTTGGTAACTACCTGCCTGCTCTGCCATGCGACAATCTCTACTGGCTCAGTGAGGTCACAGGCCACTCCAGGCTGCGAGTCTCCTACTTTATGTGATGTCACATTGACAGAGCAGTTCCTTCTCTACCATTCTGCTTTGTCGTTGAGGCGTCACTCTCAATGTCATGTTGATTGACAGCCAGCTAAGCTTAATGCAGCAGGGAGCCGGCAGTCAATCAATATAATGTTGGCAGTGACGCCTCGTCAAAGAGGCAGAGGGAAAGAGACAGAACCACTCTGTCTATGTGTCATGACAGTGAGTAGGAGAATCACCACCAGGAGCATTCTGTGATCGCTCTGTGCCAGGAGAGATTGTCGCACGGCAGAATAGGCAAATAGTTAGCAACTTCTTGCTAATAATTCTTTAGCTTTATAGAAAAAAAAAATAAGTCCCCGAAAACCCATTTGTTCAACATTGGTCAACATTGGTCAGAGTAAAAAAAATTTCTACAAATTCACATTTATCTCAATGAGTAAACATAGTACAACAATGTTTCACTATTGACCCATTACTATGCCTAATGTTAATCATCACTGGGAGCCAGAAACTGGAATGGACACTGTTTATAGGGAATACAGGACAAATATATCTGCAAACTGAAGGTCAACTTTGTAAGTATGCACTTACTAAGGATTCGATAATGGCTATTTTATAGGTGAATTGGCAACCAAAAAGTAATGTAAACCTATTACATGACCAGGAGATAAAGTTACAGGTGCCCAAAAATATAGGGCTACTTTACATACGCATGTGTGCAGTCTGTGCATTTATTAAACTTTTACAAATATTGCGTTTGGATTTTAGTAAAGAAAGTATGCAAAACCTTGTCCAAAATAAAGGTTTTCTTACTTCCCGCTGTTATGGCTGTGTCTGAATATGAGATGCACAAGTCATAGTTTCCCATAAACTAACAATTCATTTGCATATCCTATAAATCCTGAGAATAGACAACCATTGTCCTGAACATCCTGACCACATGAGATTGGGCATTTACACTGTACCAGCAGGAACCCAGGAGGAACCCAGGACCCACTGCACAAGCGTATGGTCTGACAATGGCTCTGAGGATTTTATCCCGGGACCTAACAGTAGTCATAATATTGTTGGCTATCACTTGGAAGTTAAGCGACCTGCCAAGGATTTTCCTTTGGTTTGCAAAGTGAGACTTCCATTACAAGTAAGAAAATAAAAATTAAAGTGTAAATTAGGCAGAGTCTCTAGATTTCCATGTATAATGTTTGTTTTCATGGGTATAATACACAAGAACAGGGCCATAATGTACTGGGGCTATCATCAACTGTTGAGAAATCTGTTTGTCACCAAACACAAGATGCACTGGTCTTGGAGTAAGGAAAAATGACGAGTAAACCAGGCAGAGAATTTCCAATATGTTGTAAATGTGTATGATATTGATTACCATTTCAGATGTTACCATATGACCCAAATAGTAACCTGAACAAAAGATGGATGGCAAACTCAATCCACTCAAAGATTACTTTTCTGTTGTCTTACAATGGACACTGATGCCTAAAACCAGAGGTGGCTTTCCTGTGATCAAGTGAATTAAGTTGACATCTATCAAGTTATTTAGATGTTTTGGGATATTCTAAGTATCTGGAGAGATCATTTTATAGTTTTGCCTCGTTTCACTCTGATCTTTGTAATTTTAGGCCCCAGTTCATTAAGACTGGCATTCTACACGAGTCTCAATGAAGGGGCGTGGTGGAGTAAGAGAATGTAATTCATTAATGAATCGCCTCTCCAGAAATCTTACTCCAGTCAGGGGTCTGGCATAAGGTATGCCACAACTGACCATGAATTAGATGAGTGGCCAGTGCTATGCCCTTGTCCCACCCATGATCTCCTTCTGTAGTGGAGCTGGCTGGGAATGGCTTGAGGAAAATGTAGAGTCCCTGTGGGTGGAGATAAGGGGAGGGGGAAAAAATAAAAAATTACTGATAGGAGTTTGTTATAAGTCTCCAAAAATAATGGAAGTAGCGGAGAATATCCTCGTAAAGCAAATAGATGAAGCAGCGACTCAAGGAGAAGTCATTATTATGGGAGACTTCAACTACCCTGAAATACATTGGGGGACGGAAACATGTAGTTCAAGCAATGGTAATAGGTTTTTGACAACTATGAGAGACAATTACCTTTCACAACTGGTTCAGGACCCAACAAGAAGAGTTGGGGGTCACTTGGGTAATAGTGATCACAAAATAATACGTTTTCATGTAACCTTTAATAAGATGTGTAGTAGAGGGGTTACAAGGACACTAAACTTCAGGAAGGCTAATTTCCAACGGTTAAGAGATGATCTTACTGCAATGAACTGGGACGATATCCTGAGACATAAAGCTACACAAAGCAAATGGGAGACATTTATTAACATCCTAAATAGGACCTGTGCACAATATATACCCTTTGGGAATAAACATGCTAGAAATAGGAGGAAACCACTTTGGCTAAATAGAGCTGTAAGGGGCACAATAAGTGATAAAAAGAAAGCATTTAGAGAACTAAAGCAAGTAGGTAGTGATGAGGCATTAAATAAATATAGAAAATTAAATAAATTATGTAAAAAACAAATCAAGGCAGCAAAGATTGAGGTAGAGAGAATCATTGCCAGAGAAAGTAAAAATAACCCCAAAATATTCTTTAACTACATAAATAGTAAAAAGCTAAAAAATGATAGTGTTGGCCCCCTTAAAAATAGTCTGGGTGAAATGGTGGATGAGGAAAAAGCCAATATGCGAAATGATTTTTTTTCAACCGTATTTACACAGGAAAATCACATGACAGAAAACATGATTAGTGATAACAAAAATTCTCCATTAAATGTCACTTGCTTAACCCAGCAGGAAGTACGGCGGCGTCTAAAAATCACTAAAGTTGACAAATCCCCGGGCCCGGATGGGATTCCCCCCCCCGAGTACTGCAGGAATTAAGTAACGTCATAGATAGACCATTATTTTTAATCTTTAAAGATTCCATAATAACAGGATCTGTACCACAGGACTGGCGTATAGCAAATGTAATGCCAATATTCAAAAAGGGGACAAAAACTGAACTTGGAAATTATAGGCCAGTAAGCTTAACCTCTACTGTGGGTAAAATCCTGGAGGGTTTCCTAAGAGATGCTATACTAGAGTATCTGAAGAAGAATAACCTCATGACCCAATATCAACATGGGTTTACGAGGGACCATTCCTGTCAAACTAATCTGATCAGTTTTTATGAGGAGGCAAGTTCTGGACTAGACCAAGGAAATGCAATGGATGTTGTGTATATGGACTTTTCAAAAGCTTTTGATTCGGTTCCACACAAAAGGTTGATACATAAAATGAGAACAATGGGGATAGGGGAAAATATATGTATGTGGGTTAAGAATTGGCTCAGTGATAGGAAACAAAGGGTGGTTATTAATGGAAAACACTCAGACTGGGTCTCAGTTAACAGTGGGGTACCACAGGGGTCAGTATTGGGCCCCCTTCTTTTTAATATATTTATTAATGACCTTGTAGGGGGCATACAGAGTAATATTTGAATTTTTGCAGATGACACTAAACTCTGCAGGGTAATCAATACAGAGGAGGACAATTTTATATTACAGGAGGATCTATGTAAACTAGAAGCTTGGGCTGATAAATGGCAAATGAGCTTTAATGGGGATAAATGTAAGGTAATGCACTTGGGCAGAGGAAATAAAATGTATAATTATATGCTTAATTGTAAAACACTGGGCAAAACTGTAACTGAAAAAGACCTGGGTGTATTGGTGGACGACAAGCTCACGTTTAGTGGCCAGTGTCGAGCAGCTGCTGCAAAGGCAAATAAAATAATGGGATGCATTAAAAGAGGCATAGATGCTCATGAGGAGAACTTAATTTTACCTCTATACAAGTCATTAGTGCGATCACACTTAGAATACTGTGTACAGTTCTGGTCTCCGGTGTATAAGAAAGACACAGCTGAACTAGAGAGGGTGCAGAGAAGAGCGACCAAGGTTATTAGAGGACTGGGGGGTCTGCAATACCAAGACAGGTTATTACACTTGGGGTTATTTACTGTGGAAAAAAGAAGGCTTAGGGGTGATCTTATTACTATGTACAAGTATATGAGGGGACATTACAAAGACCTTTCTACTGATCTTTGTACTCTGAGGCCAGAGACGGGGACAAGGGGGCATCTTTTACGTCTGGAGGAAAGAAGGTTTAATCATAATCACAGACGCGGATTCTTTACTGTAAGAGCAGTGAAACTATGGAACTCTCTGCCGCATGATGTTGTAATGAGTGATTCACTACTAAAATTTAAGATGGGCATGGATGCCTTTCTTGAAAAGTATAATATTACAGGGTATATATATTGGATTCCTTGATAGGGCGTTGATCCAGGGAACTAGTCTGATTGTCGTATGGAGTCGGGAAGGAATTTTTTTCCCCAATGTGGAGCTTAATGTTTGCCACATGGGTTTTTTTGCCTTCCTCTGGATCAACATGTTAGGCTATGGGTTGAACTAGATGGACTTAGTCTTCCTTCAACCTTAAAAACTATGTTACTATGTTACAAAGTAGCTAAATATTGATGAAACTCCACTTTCCACAAAAACTCAGCAACCTTTTAAAGCATTTTATGGTCTGGCTTAAAAACTTTGATGTATCTGCCCATTAGTCTTCTGTTGTTTAAGTCACATTAAACTATAGAAACCATTATTTAAAGGGGTTTTCCCATGAATACACGAATAAAAGTTAATTTTAATCAATAGATCTTGTAATGATAATAAATTCCACAATTGGATGTGTTTAAATAAAATGTTCCTGTGCCGAGATAATCTTATAAATGTGTACTGCTGTGTACTGTGTAATGGCTGTGTCTGACCGTATACGGAACATGGTCTGATCATACCACAGCTCCTGGGCGAAGACGGGGAGGACGCAAAAGAGTATACAGACATTACAGCACAGGATGATAGCTGATTCTTTCTTTGAAGTTTAAAAACAGGCAGTGAAATGTTTTACCCCACAAAAACAATCAGCTGTGATTCTGTGCTGTAATGTCTGTATATTCTTTTGCTTCCTCCCCTGCCCAGGAGTTGTGGTATGATCAGACAGTATTCAGTACACGGTCAGACTCGGCCATTACACAGAGGAACATTTATAAGATTATCTCAGCACAGGAACATTTTATTTAAACATATCCAATTGTGGAAATTATTATTATTCCAAGATCTATTGATTAAAATGAACTTTCATTCATGGGAAAACCCCTTTAAGCCTGAACCCATCTCTTAGCATTTTCTTCCATCCCATGTCTCCTTTGGGTTTGATGATTAACCTGAGTAAATGGTTTCCCTTGTAATTAGTGAATGTTACTATTGGATGTCAGGAGTGTCCAAGTGATGGACCTTGGGCTATATGTAAACTATGTATAGGAAGCTGTGTTATGGTAATTTGTATCTGAACCTCTGCAGTCAATTTATACAATTCTGCAATGTCCCTATTAGGCTAGATATGGTATATTCATGTATACTATAAAAACATTGAATATGTTAGGCATCAGCTGTACAATGAGAAATAGCAAGTCCAATTTACAAAATTGCTGATTTCTTTGCCATTATGCTCTGCACAATATAAATGACCTTTCCATACTGCTCATTAGAAATGCTATCTCCTGTGCCAGTATTGTACTGTACACTATTGTGCATAGATCACATAATAAATGTGCCTCTTGGAAAATAGTATAGCAGCAGAACGAGTGCTGTAGAGAACGCTGCTATATCTTTTGCCATTTTCCAGATGAAGCCTGAGCTGTGATATAATATTTAAATGAGCCCCCGTATCTCCATGTAACTCATTACTTGACAGCGGCAACTTGAAGTCGCAGATAATTCTGAAGCTGGAAACAGACATTCTGCTTGGTCCTGAGAGGACCTCTTGATCCTCTCTACATTCTTCCCAACATACATCATTAAAATATTCATGAGTAAAGTGATTGCTGAGGGATTGCCAAAGTTAGCATACAACAGCGCTTGATGAATGCTTCAATGAACACAAGGACCCAACACTTCCTTGCTGTCCAAGAGAAGGATAGGGAAGGAATACAAGCACTGAGGCTTATCAGGAGGCAGCACCAGAACTGTAATAGCCCGATGTGCATCTTATTCACACACTGACAGTACAGATGTACACCACTCGTAAGGTGTTAAAACATACACACATGCTTGTGTATGTATATATATATATATATATATATATATATATATATATATATATATATATACACATATATATATTTTATATGTTTTTACAGTACATACATAAATACACTGCTCAAAAAAATAAAGGGAACACTTAAACAACAGAATATAGCTCCAAGTAAATCAAACTTCTGTGAAATCAAACTGTCCACTTAGGAAGCAACACTGATTGACAATCAATTTCACATGCTGTTGTGCAAATGGAATAGACAATAGATGGAAATTATTGGCAATTATCAAGACACCCTCAGTAAAGGAGTGGTTCTGCAGGTGTGGACCACAGACCACATCTCAGTACCAATGCTTTCTGGCTGATGTTTTGGTCACTTTTGAATGTTGGTTGTGCTTTCACATTCGTGGTAGCATAAGACGGACTCTACAACCCACAGAAGTTGCTCAGGTAGTGCAGCTCATCCAGGATGGCACATCAATGCGAGCTGTGGCAAGAAGGTTTGCTGTGTCTGTCAGCGTAGTGTCCAGAGGCTGGAGGCGCTACCAGGAGACAGGCCAGTACACCAGGAGACATGGAGGGGGCCGTAGGAGGACAACAACCCAGCAGCCGGACCGCTACCTCCGCCTTTGTGCAAGAAGGAACAGGAGGAGCACTGCCAGAGCCCTGCAAAATGACCTCCAGAAGGCCACAAATGTGCATCTGTCTGCACAAACGGTTAGAAACCGACTCCATGTGGGTGGTATGAGGTGGTATGAGGGCTTGACGGTCCACAGATGGGGGTTGTGCTCACAGCCCAACACCGTGCAGGACGCTTGGCATTTGCCACAGAACACCAGGATTGGCAAAGTCGCCACTGGCGCCCTGTGCTCTTCACAGATGAAAGCAGGTTCACACTGAGCACATGTGACAGACGTGACAGAGTCTGGAGACGCAGTGGAGAGCGATCTGCTGCCTGCAACATCCTTCAGCATGACCGGTTTGGCAGTGGGTCAGTAATGGTGTGGGGTGGCATTTCTTTGGAGTGCCGCACAGGCCTCCATGTGCTCATCAGAGGTAGCCTGACTGCCATTAGGTACCGAGATGAGATCCTCAGACCCCTTGTGAGACCATATGCTGGTGCGGTTGACCCTGGGTTCCTCCTAATGCAGGACAATGCCAGACCTCATGTGGCTGCAGTGTGTCAGCAGTTCCTGCAGATGAAGGCATTGAAGCTATGGACTGGCCCGTCCGTTCCCCAGACCTGAATCCGATTGAGCACATCTGCGACATCATGTCTCGCTCCATCCACCAATGTCACATTGCACCACACACTGTCCAGGAGTTGGCGGATGCTTTAGTCCAGGTCTGGGAGGAGATCCCACAGGAGACCATCCGCAGCCTCATCAGGAGCATGCCCAGGTGTTGTAGGGAGGCCATACAGGCACGTGGTGGCCACACACAATACTGAGCCTCATTTTGACTAGTTGTAAGGACATTACATCAAAGTTGGATCAGCCTGTAGTGTGTTTTTCCAATTTAATTTTGGGGGTGATTCCAAATCCAGGCCTCCATTGGTTAATACATTTGATTTCCATTGATGATTTGTGTGATTTTGTTGTCAGCACATTCAACTTTGTACAGAACAAAGTTTTCAATGAGAATATTTCATTCATTCAGATCTAGGATGTGTTATTTGAGTGTTCCCTTTATTTTTTTGAGCAGTGTATATATTCCATACATATAACTATGACGCGCCCCTGGGCCTGTGTCGCGCTGCGTTGCGCACGCGGGAGCTTACCCGGAGCCGGATCTGTTGAGGGTTGTAGTCTCGTGGCGGTGATCCGGTCCGTGCCCAGGGAGTCAGACTAAGTGGCGCTGTTTTAGCGGTAGATGTTGGACGACTACGCCACCCGTTGAGTGCAGCCAGGGAGCTGCTGCTGCAGGGCAGACCGCTGAGGCCGGTGGTAGGATTGTGCAGCGTGATAGTATAACCCCCAACGGGAGGGGTATGGCCTCAGGGCAGCCGACGTGGATGATGGGGGTAGCAGGAACCACTCGGAGACGGTACTGTGTAGTTCAGGGTCTTTACTGGTGACAAAGATAGACCCTCCCGGAGTACTGGCTAGCGATTGGGGCCTGGTCAGTCCTTGAGCAGATGGGATCTCCCCTGGCCAGGCGGAGTTGTAGGCCTCCCAAACTAACGATACTCTTCTGGCTACCTTGCTAGAGGCGGGTATAAGTAGCCCACGTCCCTGAGTGTACCGTGTGGTGCTCACCCGTATGGCCGGTGACTCGGGGCCTTCGGGTTTCTGGGCCAGAGGACCTGCAATCCCCTGCCGGTCGGTTTCTGCTGCTGGATAGGAGTTAGTCCCCACAGCCTCGGACTCCGGGTCCGCTGATAACTTCTCAGTCAGGGCAAGCTCTGCAGCTGCCAGCCCCTGACTCCTTGTAACACTGCTCCCACAGAGCTCCTGTTGTTTCTTCCTATATTTGCTTCTTTTCTCTGCTTCTTCTCTACTCACTCACCCTGCCTCAGCCCTAGGTTTATATAGGGGAAGTTCTTCCCCTCCCAGGACTGGGCAGGAGGTGTGGCATGCATAGGATCCCTGACCAAGAGACCTCCCACCTGCTCTCAGACATAACATTGCTGTTACTGTGGAAAACCAGACCCCTGGGGTGCCACATTCCCCCCTAGTGAAATTTAGTACTCCGGGACTAAACATATTTTAGAAAAACATAACAAGATATAACAATAACAATAAAGAAACACATAAAGGTGGTCACGGCATGTCCGTAACCGGGTGCAGTCTTTGAAGAAAGCAAGGTGTCCATTTCACCAAAACAGGGAGACGTAACCAGGTAGGGGTCTGTCCTGCCCCGAGTCCTTAACAGTCTTTAGTCCGTCCTGGGTTACGCTCCAACTATGTACAAAGGATTCCCGGTAAATCCACCAAGGACTCCTAAAAATAACTAGAAACACATAATTATACACAAGCAACAATAAACAGGTAACCACAAATAAAACAATTTATACACTTCAAATCCTCCAACGTGCGGGTAACTGGCCCCTAGTGGCCCTAGTGGACCTACGGAGCTGACTGTCTAGCCCTGAACTACAGGGTGTAGGAGCTGTTAAGGGTAAACTGGGCAGCGGTCTACGGGCCCTTTGGCTCACTAGGGATATGGCAGGCTCACTGCAAGCAGAGGGTTGATCCTCCTGGTCTGCTGGTGTGGGGCCTTCTGCCTCCTGGACCGGCTGTTCTTCCAGCTCTACCTGTTGCTCCGTAGGTGCTCGGGATGCTGGTTGGAGGAAGGTGAGTACGGGTACCACAACTGCACCATTGACTTGAGTCCAAGACCGAGGGAAGTCTCCGAGCACAGTATTAACCATGTCTTCCCTTTCCTCTACGGGTCGAGGGTCTTCTTGTTCCTCTTCAGGGTTCCGTAGCTGTTCGGGACACTTCTTCAGGTGATCCCGGGATACAATGGTTGTGGTTTCCCCTCCGTCTTTACTGATGGTACAGACCTTTGGGTTGTCGTGGCTTGAGGGCAGTACGGTGTACGGGTCCTTCTCCCACTGGTCGTCCAACTTGTGAAGCCGTCTTTTTCTCTTCAAGACCTGCTCTCCGGGTACCAGGGGAACAGCGGGAGCATACTGGTTGTAAGTTTTCTCTTGTCTTTCCCTAGCCTGACAGAGACTTCGCTCCACGCTCTCCTGTACTCTCCGGTACTGCTGCTGCCTCTCTGTGTCCCAGTCTGCTTCTGGTGAAGTGTCCTCAGGTGTCAGGACTCCCATTTCCAGGTCAACAGGTAACTTACCAGGTCTCGCCCTCATTAGGTAAGCCGGGGTACAGTTGGTGGAACCTACCGGGATGTGGTTGTGTAGGTCCACCAGATCGGGCAGCTTCTCAGGCCACAGACTGCGTTCTTCCAGGGGCAACATTTTCAGAAGATCCATTACCACCTGGTTCATTTTCTCACAAAGTCCATTAGTTTGCGGATGATAGGGTGTCGTCCTTATCTTCCGGCAGCCATACAGAGTGCAGAATTCTTGGAAGACCTCCGCTTCAAAGGCAGGTCCCTGGTCTGTCAACACTTGGTCCGGGTACCCGTGTGGACGGCAGAAATGCTGCTGGAAGGCTCTCGCTGCTGTTCGAGCTGTTAAGTCCTTGACGGGGACGACAACCAAGAACCGGGAGTAGTGATCCACGATGGTTAGTGCGTAGACGTAGCCACTTCTGCTTGGGGTCAGTTTTACATGATCCAAGGCTACCAGTTCCAACGGCTGCCGGGTGACGATGGACTGCAGGGGAGTCTTCTGGCTGGCACGGTCCTTCCTTCTTAGGTTGCACGGGCCACAGTCTCTGCACCACCTCTCGATGGTTCCCCTCATGCCTACCCAGTGGAACCGCTCGCGCAGCAGGAACTCCAGCTTCTTCCATCCGAAGTGTCCAGCCCGTGGTATGCCTCCATCACCATGGCTGCGTCTCTTCGTGGCACCACTACTTGCCAGATTAGTTCATGCGTCCGGGAGTTAACCATTCTGCGGCACAACTTCCCCTTATAAAGGAACAGTCGACTCTTCTCAGCCCACAGTTGCTTGGCTTCCTCCGGAGCGTCTGGGTCAAGGCGAGCCTCTGGCCGAGTCAGCATCTCCTTCACCAGTCGGACGGCAGGGTCACTGTCTTGCGTTTCCTCCCAGTTGTAGTGAGGCAAGGGGTTAAACGTAGCGGCTTGCTTACTCCTTACCCGGTGGGAATACTGGATAGTCCCATGCCGGTGGAATGCAGGGAGTTCGACTTCTTCCAGTCCCTCTGGATCTTCTCCTACGTCCGGTAGGTTTGGCATCCTGGACAGGGCGTCCGCGTTGGTATTGGAGCGTCCTGCCCGGTATTTGATTGTGAACTCGTAGTTGGACAGACGGGCCATCTATCTCTGCTCTAGGGCACAGAGTCTTGCTGTGTCCAGGTGTGTCAACGGGTTGTTATCCGTGTACACGACGAACCGGGAAGAAGCGAGGTAGTGCTTAAAGCGTTCGGTGACTGACCACACCACTGCCAGGAACTCTAGCTTAAATGAGCTGTAATTCTCAGGGTTTCTCTCGGTGGGTCGCAGTTTTCGGCTGGCATAAGCGATTACTCGTTCTTTCCCCTGCTGGATCTGGGACAGCACGGCTCCGAGCCCGATGTTACTTGCGTCGGTGTAGAGGATAAAGGGCTGGCTGTAATCCGGGTACGCCAGGATTTCATCCCCCGTGAGGGCCATTTTCAGCTGGCGGAAGGACTCCTCTTCCAACTTCTCCCATCTGAAGGGCGGCTTCTGGTTCTTGGCCTTCCAGGACTGGCCTATCATGAGGTCCTGCATAGGAGCTGCCTTTTTGGTGAAACCGGGGATGAACCTGCGGTAGTAGCCTACCAACCCGAGGAACTGCCGCACTTCCTTTACACTGGAGGGACTTGGCCATTCCTTAATTGCGGTGATCTTATCAGGGTCGGGAGCCACTCCGTCAGCGCTCACCACGTGTCCCAGGTACTGCACCTTTGGTTTCAGGAGGTGACACTTGGAGGGTTTCACCTTTAGGCCGTAGCTTGCCGGAGCTTCGAACACTTCCGCCAGGTGTTTCAGGTGGTTATCATAAGTCTTAGAATATACGATGACATCGTCCAGGTACAACAGGACCGTCTCGAAGTTTCTATGGCCCAGACAGCACTCCATTAATCGTTGGAAGGTTCCTGGTGCGTTGCAGAGTCCGAACGGCATGCAGGTAAACTCGCTAAGTCCCATCGGGGTGGTGAATGCGGTCTTCTCCCGGTCCGCCTCTGCTACAGGAACCTGCCAGTACCCACTAGTGAGATCCAAGGTAGAGAAGAAGTTAGCAGATCTTAAAGCAGCCAAAGACTCCTCTATCCTTGGTAAGGGGTACGCATCCTTGTGTGTGATACGGTTGATTTTCCGGTAATCTACACACATCCTCATGGTGTTGTCTTTCTTTTTGACTAAGACTAGTGGAGCTGCCCAGGGGCTACAGCTATCCCTGATCACCCCAGCCTCCTTCATGTCTCTAAGCATCCCCTTGGCGTGTTGGTAGTGTGCAGGGGGTACGGGTCGATACCTCTCTTTTATGGGAGGATGGTCTCCCGTGGGGATGTGGTGTTCTACCCCCTTGACTCGCCCGAAGTCTAACGGGTGTTTACTAAACACTCTCTCGTACTCTTGAACCACCCGATAGACTCCCTGTTTCTGATGTGAGGGAATGGAGTCAGTACCCAAATGTAGTTGCTGACACCAGTCCTCCATTGTTTTCTTAGAGCCGTTACCTTCCTCCGGGTGAGATGGAGGCAAGGGTTCCACAGATTGTATAGCATTTTGGTTAATGGTATATAATTTGGCTAGCGTGGCATACCGGGGCAGGTACACTTCCCTCTTCCCGATATTGATTATGCGAACGGGCACCCTCCCATGGCGTACATTAACCACCCCCCGTGCTGTCAAGATGGTGGGCCTACTGTCTGAGTAAACTGGTTCTACCATTGCCTGGTAATCTCTACCTCTCAGACCAATAGCTGCCCGGCACCAAATCATCATTTCACTTTTTGGGGGCATGGCAATAGGGAAAGGGTCACACATTCTCACGCTACCAATCTCACCGCCGGAGATTTCCACCTGTTGCCGTCGCATCAGTGCCCGGATCTCTTTTTGGAGCACTCGCTGCTCGCCGGAGCTGGCGTTCTTGGCAACCTGCTGTAAAAGGAAAATCACCTCTGCAAGACAATTTTCAATTACATTAGTTCCTAGAGTTATCTTTGGGTGACTCTCGTGTTTGTCAATGTCTACAATGATCAGTCCCTGTGCTGCCAGTTCAACTCTACCAATTTTAATGGTCACCTCTTTAAATCCGATCTGTGGCACGGGCTGACCATTGCTGGCGATGATACTCAAGTCGTCGTCAGGGTAGCGGGTAATATCCGAGTCATTCCAGTACTGCTTGAAGAGCACGTACGGGATGGTGGTGACCTGTGACCCGGTGTCCAGTAGGGCACTCATAGGAATGCCATCCAGTACCACAGGCAAGACTGGACGTCCTCCCACATATTTGTCGCGCCAGTTTGATGGGCCTGATGATCTTTTTCCTAGGGGTTGGCCCTCTACCCTAGGTTGTGCCAGTTTAAAGGACAGTACCTTGCCATATGTCCGGGTTGATTACAGCGGCGGCAGATGGGTCGTCCGTCCTCGTTGTATCGGTCGCTGGGTCTTCCTCTGGCCGGTGGGGTACTCCTTGGTCGACGCCACGGGATGTCCTCCGGTCCGGATGCCAGCTGGATCTTCCCTGGAGTGGAAACCTGTAAAGACTGCACAGTTCGGGTTAGCGCAGCAACGCTTTTAGCTAGCTCTTGGACCTGATGGTGCAGGTCTGGAGCCGAGTCATTGTTCAAAGCCTGCGCATCAGCTCCCACAGGCCCTGCCGACAAGGGCGCCGCCTCCTGGTGGTAGGTGGTAGTGGGGCGTCTGTGGGTCACAACGCCACCTGGTGCCGGTTCTCGGAGCACCCGGATGGCTCTGTCCTTGAACTGTGCAAATCCCAGATGAGGGTCCTGTAAGGCCATTGCCCGCAACTGGGTTCGGTGGGCATTGCAATATAAGCCCTCTATAAATTGTTCAGTTAACAGCCTGTCCTCGTCTCCCACGCCGTCAGGGTCGGTCTGCTTAATGGCTCTCCGGGCCTCTTGTAGGTTCAGGGCATAGTCCCTTATACTCTCATGTGCCCGCTGTTTGCACCCGTAGAATCTAAGCTTGATGTCGGATGAGGTGCGGGTATCAAAGGTGTCCCTCAGCCGGGTTAGTATCCCTGCGACAGTCCTCCCCCCAGGTGGCCAGGACTTTACCTCCCTTTGGGCTGCCCCGGTTAATTGGGCCACCAGGATGCTCACTTTTTGCTCCTCTGTGAGAGGGTACACCTGGAAAAGGCTATCCAGCTTTTCTCTAAAGTCATGCAGGGTATGTGACTCCCCTGAGTACTGGGGTAGCCAGGCTGCCCCCGGGATATAGGGCATGGTGAAAGGCATGACCGCAACAGCGGTGGCGCTGGCGGGGGTTGAAGGGGTGAAGCTCTCCTCCGTATCCGGCATCCTTCTCCCCCCTAGTGGACCGTGGCCTACCTTGCGATGATCCTCTTCCGTAGGCCGCGGCTCCGCAGTGGATCGTCAGGGTTGAGGACCTTCCGTCGCGCTCCTGTGACGTCGGCGTCTGCTGGGCTCCTTCCAGGACCTTACGCAACGTCCGGACGTGAGGCGGGGCTTCAGTTCTCGCGCGCTTTCGGAGTCCACGCCCCTCTTCTTCCCGCGCGGCGTCCTCAAGATGGCGTCCAATGGCGGGAAAACTCCATGTATGGCGGGAAGAAGGCTGAAGATGGCGCCGGATGGCGGGAAAACTCCACCGATGGCGGGAAGGAAGCGGAAGATGGCGCCGGATGGCGGGAATCTTCACCACAGGTAAGTTTGAACAGTCTTTTTCAGGCACGCAGTACCCGGTGGTTGCGGGCACGAAATCCTGCCGACTACGCCAAAAGTTGATGCGCCCCTGGGCCTGTGTCGCGCTGCGTTGCGCACGCGGGAGCTTACCCGGAGCCGGATCTGTTGAGGGTTGTATTCTCGTGGCGGTGATCCGGTCCGTGCCCAGGGAGTCAGACTAAGTGGCGCTGTTTTAGCGGTAGATGTTGGACGACTACGCCACCCGTTGAGTGCAGCCAGGGAGCTGCTGCTGCAGGGCAGACCGCTGAAGCCGGTGGTAGGATTGTGCAGCGTGATAGTATAACCCCCAACGGGAGGGGTATGGCCTCAGGGCAGCCGACGTGGATGATGGGGGTAGCAGGAACCACTCGGAGACGGTACTGTGTAGTTCAGGGTCTTTACTGGTGACAAAGATAGACCCTCCCGGAGTACTGGCTAGCGATTGGGGCCTGGTCAGTCCTTGAGCAGATGGGATCTCCCCTGGCCAGGCGGAGTTGTAGGCCTCCCAAACTAACGATACTCTTCTGGCTACCTTGCTAGAGGCGGGTATAAGTAGCCCACGTCCCTGAGTGTACTGTGTGGTGCTCACCCGTATGGCCGGTGACTCGGGGCCTTCGGGTTTCTGGGCCAGAGGACCTGCAATCCCCTGCCGGTCGGTTTCTGCTGCTGGATAGGAGTTAGTCCCCACAGCCTCGGACTCCGGGTCCGGTGATAACTTCTCAGTCAGGGCGAGCTCTGCAGCTGCCAGCCCCTGACTCCTTGTAACACTGCTCCCACAGAGCTCCTGTTGTTTCTTCCTATATTTGCTTCTTTTCTCTGCTTCTTCTCTACTCACTCACCCTGCCTCAGCCCTAGGTTTATATAGGGGAAGTTCTTCCCCTCCCAGGACTGGGCAGGAGGTGTGGCATGCATAGGATCCCTGACCAAGAGACCTCCCACCTGCTCTCAGACATAACATTGCTGTTACTGTGGAAAACCAGACCCCTGGGGTGCCACAACTACATATATGTAAAGCAATTAACCCCATCCCAACATGGCCAATTTCCATTTTTGTGTTTTAGTTTTTTCCTCCCCTTCTTCCAACAGCCATGACTTTTTTATTTTTCTGTCCACATAGATGTAGGAGAGCTTTGTTTTTTTGTGGGACGAGTTTTATTTTTGAATGACACCATTCATTATACTAATACTGGAAAACAGGAAAAAAAATCCAAGTGCAGTGAAATTGCAAAAACTGTTCTTTGGGAATTGTTTTTACGGTATAGATTGTGTGGTAAAAATCCAAGACCAGTAATGTTTTCATTTTTTGGTCGATAGAGCTGTGTGAGGGCTTATTTTTTTGTGAGGAGTGATGTTTTTATTGATACCATTTTGGGATAGATATTTTTCATTTTGATGACTTCGAACAGCATTTTTTGCAGGATTGCAGCGACAAAAAAAAAATTGCAATTTTGGAATTTAAACTTTTTTTGTTTATGATGTTTACTGATTTGTAAATGATTTTCTGATTTTGATAGATCAGACTTTTATGTATGCAACGATACCACATATGTATATTTTTTAGGATCTTTATTTTAACAGTGGAAATGGGGGTTGACGCGCCCCTGGGCCTGTGTCGCGCAGCGTTGCGCACGCGGGAGCTTACCCGGAGCCGGATCTGTTGAGGGTTGTAGTCTCGTGGCGGTGATCCGGTCCGTGCCCAGGGAGTCAGACTAAGTGGCGCTGTATCAGCGGTAGATGTTGGACGACTACGCCACCCGTTGAGTACAGCTAAGGAGCTGCTGCTGCAGGGCAGACCGCTGAGGCCGGTGGTAGGATTGTGCAGCGTGATAGTATAACCCCCAACGGGAGGGGTATGGCCTCAGGGCAGCCGACGTGGATGATGGGGGTAGCAGGAACCACTCGGAGACGGTACGGTGTAGTTCAGGGTCTTTACTGGTGACAAAGATAGACCCTCCCGGAGTACTGGCTAGCGATTGGGGCCTGGTCAGTCCTTGAGCAGATGGGATCTCCCCTGGCAAGGCGGAGTTGTAGGCCTCCCAAACTAACGATACTCTTCTGGCTACCTTGCTAGAGGCGGGTATAAGTAGCCCTCGTCCCTGAGTGTACCGTGTGGTGCTCACCCATATGGCCGGTGACTCGGGGCCTTCTAGTAGCTTTCGCTCCACGACGGCGGTGCTGGTCCCACGCGTGTGACCGTGCCTTCGGGTTTCTGGGCCAGAGGACCTGCAATCCCCTGCCGGTCGGTTTCTGCTGCTGGATAGGAGTTAGTCCCCACAGCCTCGGACTCCGGGTCCGGGTCCGGTGATAACTTCTCAGTCAGGGCGAGCTCTGCAGCTGCCAGCCCCTGACTCCTTGTAGCACTGCTCCCACAGAGCTCCTGATGTTCTTTTCCTATATCTGCTTCTCTTCTCTACTTCTTCTCTACTCACTAACCCTGCCTCAGCCCTAGGTTTATATAGGGGAAGTTCTTCCCCTCCCAGGACTGGGCAGGAGGTGTGGCAAGCATAGGATCCCTGACCAAGAGACCTCCCACCTGCTCTCAGACGTAATATCTCTATCACTGTGGCAACCAGAACCCTGGGGTGTCACATTCCCCCCTAGTGAAATTTAGTACTCCGGGACTAAACATATTTTTAGAAAAACATAACAAGGTATAAACAATAATAATACAATAAGAAAAACACATAAAGATGGTCACGGCGTGTCCGCAACCGGGTGCAGTTTTTGAAGAAAAGCAAGGTGTCCATTTCACCAAAACAGGGAGACGTAACCAGGTAGGGGTCTGTCCTGCCCCGAGTCCTTAACAGTCTTTAGTCCATTCCTAGGTTACGCTCCAACCATGTACAAAGGATTCCCGGTAAATCCACCAAGGACTCCTATAAATAACTAGAAACACATAATTATACACAAGCAACAAGAAAAACAGGTAACCACAAATAAAACAATTTATACATTTCAAATCCTCCAACGTGCGGGTAACTGGCCTCTAGTGGCCCTAGTGGACCTACGGAGCTGACTGTCTAGCCCTGAACTACAGGGTGTAGGAGCTGTCAAGGGTAAACTGGGCAGCTGTCTACCGGCTCTTTGGCTCACTAGGGGTACGGCAGGCTCACTATAAGCAGAGGGTTGATCCTCCTGTTCTGCTTGTGTGGAGTCTTCTGCCTCCTGGACCGGCTGTTCTTCCAGCTCTACCTGTTGCTCTGTAGGTGCTTGGGATGCTGGTTGGAGGAAGGTGAGTACGGGTACCACAACTGCGCCATTGACTTGAGTCCAAGACCGAGGGAAGTCTCCGAGCACAGTACTAACCATGTCTTCCCTTTCCTCTACGGGTCGAGGGTCTTCTTGTTCCTCTTCAGGGTTCCGTAGCTGTTCGGGACACTTCTTCAGGTGATCCCGGGATACAATGGTTGTGGTTTCCCCTCCGTCTTTACTGATGGTACAGACCTTTGGGTTGTCGTGGCTTGAGGGCAGTACGATGTACGGGTCCTTCTCCCACTGGTCGTCCAACTTGTGGAGCCGCCTTTTCCTCTTCAAGACCTGCTCTCCGGGTACCAGGGGAACAGCGGGAGCATACTGGTTGTAAGTTTTCTCTTGTCTTTCCCTAGCTTGACAGAGACTTCGCTCCACGCTCTCCTGTACTTTCCGGTACTGCTGCTGCCTCTCTGTGTCCCAGTCTGCTTCTGGTGAAGTGTCCTCGGGTGTCAGGACTCCCATCTCCAGGTCAACAGGTAGCTTACCAGGCCTTGCCCTCATCAGGTAAGCCGGGGTACAGTTGGTGGAACCTACCGGGATGTGGTTGTATAGGTCCACCAGATCGGGCAGCTTCTCAGGCCACAGACTGCGTTCTTCCAGGGGCAACATTTTCAGAAGATCCATTACCACCTGGTTCATTTTCTCACAAAGTCCATTAGTTTGCGGAAGATAGGGTGTCGTCCTTATCTTCCGGCAGCCATACAGATTGCAGAATTCCTGGAAGACCTCCGCTTCAAAGGCAGGTCCCTGGTCCGTCAGCACTTGGTCCGGGTACCCGTGTGGACGGCAGAAGTGCTGCTGGAAGGCTCTAGCTGCTGTTCGAGCTGTTAAGTCCTTGACGGGGACGACAACCAAGAACCGGGAGTAGTGATCCACGATGGTTAGTGCGTAAACGTAGCCACTTCTGCTTGGGGTCAGTTTTACATGATCCAAGGCTACCAGTTCCAACGGCTGCCGGGTGACGATGGACTGCAGGGGAGTCTTCTGGCTGGCACGGTCCTTCCTTCTTAGGTTGCACGGGCCACAGTCTCTGCACCACCTCTCGATGGTTCCCCTCATGCCTACCCAGTGGAACCGCCCGCGCAGCAGGAACTCCAGCTTCTTCCATCCGAGGTGTCCAGCCCCGTCGTGGTATGCCTCCATCACCATAGCTGCGTCTCTCCGTGGCACCACTACTTGCCAGATTAGTTCATGCGTCCGGGAGTTAACCATTCTGCGGCACAACTTCCCCTTGTAAAGGAACAGTCGACTCTTCTCAGCCCACAGTTGCTTGGCTTCCTCCGGAGCGTCTGGGTCAAGGCGAGCCTCTGGCCGAGTCAGCATCTCCTTCACCAGTCGGACGGCAGGGTCACTGTCTTGCGTTTCCTCCCAGTTGTAGTGAGGCAAGGGGTTAAACGTAGCGGCTTGCTTACTCCTTACCCGATGGGAATACTGGATAGTCCCATGACGGTGGAACGCGGGGAGTTCAACTTCTTCCAGTCCCTCTGGATCTTCTCCTACGTCCGGTAGGTTTGGCATCCTGGACAGGGCGTCCGCGTTGGTATTGGAGCGTCCTGCCCGGTATTTGATTGTGAACTCGTAGTTGGACAGACGGGCCATCCATCTCTGCTCTAGGGCACAGAGTCTTGCCGTGTCCAGGTGTGTCAACGGGTTGTTATCCGTGTACACGGTGAACCGGGAAGAAGCGAGGTAGTGCTTAAAGCGTTCGGTGACTGCCCACACCACTGCCAGGAACTCTAGCTTAAATGAGCTGTAATTCTCAGGGTTTCTCTCGGTGGGTCGCAGTTTTCGGCTGGCGTAAGCGATTACTCGTTCTTTCCCCTGCTGGATCTGGGACAGCACGGCTCCTAGCCCGATGTTACTTGCGTCGGTGTAGAGGATAAAGGGCTGGTTGTAATCAGGGTACGCCAGGATTTCATCCCCCGTGAGGGCCATCTTCAGCTGGCGGAAGGACTCTTCTTCTAACTTCTCCCATCTGAAGGGTGGCTTCTGGTTCTTGGCCTTCCGGGACTGGCCTATCAGGAGGTCCTGCATAGGAGCTGCCTTTTTGGTGAAACCGGGGATGAATCTGGGGTAATAGCCTACCAACCCGAGGAACTGCCGCACTTCCTTTACACTGGAGGGACTTGGCCATTCCTTAATTGCGGTGATCTTATCAGGGTCGGGAGCCACTCCATCAGCGCTCACCACGTGTCCCAGGTACTGCACCTTTGGTTTCAGGAGGTGACACTTGGAGGGTTTTACCTTTAGGCCGTAGCTTGCCAGAGCTTCGAACACTTCCGCCAGGTGTTTCAGGTGGTCCTCATACGTCTTGGAATATACGATGACATCGTCCAGGTACAACAAGACCGTCTCGAAGTTTCTGTGGCCCAGACAGCACTCCATTAATCGTTGGAAGGTTCCTGGTGCATTGCAGAGTCCGAACGGCATGCAGGTAAACTCGCTAAGTCCCATCGGGGTGGTGAATGCGGTCTTCTCCCGGTCCGCCTCTGCTACAGGAACCTGCCAGTACCCACTAGTGAGATCCAAGGTAGAGAAGAAGTTAGCAGATCTTAAAGCAGCCAAAGACTCCTCTATCCTTGGTAAGGGGTACGCATCCTTGTGTGTGATACGGTTGATTTTCCGGTAATCTACACACATCCTCATGGTGTTGTCTTTCTTTTTGACTAAGACTAGTGGAGCTGCCCAGGGGCTACAGCTATCCCTGATCACCCCAGCCTCCTTCATGTCTCTAAGCATCCCCTTGGCGTGTTGGTAGTGTGCAGGGGGTACGGGTCGATACCTCTCTTTTATGGGAGGATGGTCTCCCGTGGGGATGTGGTGTTCTACCCCCTTGACTCGCCCGAAGTCTAACGGGTGTTTACTAAACACTCTCTCGTACTCTTGAACCACCCGATAGACTCCCTGTTTCTGGTGTGAGGGAGTGGAGTCAGTACCCAAATGTAGTTGCTGACACCAGTCCTCCATTGTATTCTTAGAGCCGTTACCTTCCTCCGGGGAAGATGGAGGCAAGGGTTCTACGGACTGTATGGAATCTTGATTGATGGTATACAATTTGGCTAGCGTGGCATACCGGGGCAGGTACACTTCCCTCTTCCCGATATTTATTATGCGAACGGGCACCCTCCCATGGCATACATTGACCACCCCCGTGCTGTCAAAATGGTGGGCCTACTGTCTGAGTAAACTGGTTCTACCATTGCCTGGTAATCTCTACCTCTCAGACCAATAGCTGCCCGGCACCAAATCATCATTTCACTTTTCGGGGGCATGGCAATAGGGAAAGGGTCACACATTCGCACGCTACCAATCTCACCACCGGAGAGTTCTAGCTGTTGCCGTCGCATCAGTGCCCGGATCTCTTTCTGAAGCACTCGCTGCTGGCCGGAGCTGGCGTTCTTGGCAACCTGCTGTAAAAGGAAAATCACCTCTGCAAGACAATTTTCAATTACATTAGTTCCTAGAGTTATCTTTGGGTGACTCTCGTGTTTGTCAATGTCTACAATGATCAGTCCCTGTGCTGCCAATTCGACTCTACCGATTTTAATGGTCACCTCTTTAAATCCAATCTGTGGCACGGGCTGACCATTGCTGGCGATGATACTCAAGTCGTCGTCAGGGTAGCGGGTGATATCCGAGTCATTCCAGTACTGCTTGAAGAGCACGTACGGGATGGTGGTGACCTGTGACCCGGTGTCCAGTAGGGCACTCATAGGAATGCCATCCAGTACCACGGGTAAGACTGGACGTCCTCCCAAATATTTGTCGCGCCAGTTCGATGGGCCTGGTGATCTTTTTCCTGGGGGTTGGCCCTCTACCCCTGGTTGTGCCAGTTTAAAGGACAGTACCTTGCCATATGTCCAGGTTGATTGCAGCGGCGGCAGATGGGTCGTCCGTCCTCGTTGTATCGGTCGCTGGGTCTTCCTCTGGCCGGTGGGGTCCTCCTTGGTCAACGCCACGGGATGTCCTCCGGTCCGGATGCCAGCTGGATCTTCCCTGGAGTGGAAACCTGTAAAGACTGCACAGTTCGGGTTAGCGCAGCAACGCTTTTAGCTAGCTCTTGGACCTGATGGTGCAGGTCTGGAGCCGGGTCATTGTTCAAAGCCTGCGCATCAGCTCCCACAGGCCCTGCCGACAAGGGCGCCGCCTCCTGGTGGTAAGTGGTAGTGGGGCGTCTGTGGGTCACAACGCCACCTGGTGCCGGTTCTCGGAGCACCCGGATGGCTCTGTCCTTGAACTGTGCAAATCCCAGATGAGGGTCCTGTAAGGCCATTGCCCGCAACTGGGTTCGGTGGGCATTGCAATATAAACCCTCTATAAATTGTTCAGTCAACAGCCTGTCCTCGTCTCCCACGCCGTCAGGGTCGGTCTGCTTAATGGCTCTCAGGGCCTCTTGTAGGTTCAGGGCATAGTCCCTTATACTCTCATGTGCCCGCTGTTTGCACCCGTAGAATCTAAGCTTGATCTCGGCTGAGGTGCGGGTATCAAAGGTGTCCCTCAGCCGGGTTAGTATCCCTGCGACAGTCCTCCCCCCAGGTGGCCAGGACTTTACCTCCCTTTGGGCTGCCCCGGTTAATTGGGCCACCAGGATGCTCACTTTTTGCTCCTCTGTGAGGGGGTACACCTGGAAGAGGCTATCCAGCTTTTCTCTAAAGTCATGCAGGGTATGTGACTCCCCTGAGTACTGGGGTAGCCAGGCTGCCCCCGGGATTTAGGGCATGGTGAAAGGCATGACCGCAACAGCGGTGGTGCTGGCGGGGGTTGAAGCGGTGAAGCTCTCCTCCGTATCCGACATCCTTCTCCCCCCTAGTGGACCGTGGCCTACCTTGCGATGATCCTCTTCCGTAGGCCGCGGCTCCGCAGTGGATCGTCAGGGTTGAGGACCTTCCGCCGCGCTCCTGTGACGTCGGCGTCTGCTGGGCTCCTTCCAGGACCTTACGCAACGTCCGGACGTGAGGCGGGGCTTCAGTTCTCACGCGCTTTCGGAGTCCACGCCCCTCTTCTTCCCGCGCGGCGTCCTCAAGATGGCGTCCAATGGCGGGAAAACTCCACGTGTGGCGGGAAGAAGGCTGAAGATGGCGCCGGATGGCGGGAAAACTCCACCGATGGCGGGAAGGAAGCGGAAGATGGCGCCGGATGGCGGGAATCTTCACCACAGGTAAGTTTGAACAGTCTTTTTCAGGCACGCAGTACCTGGTGGTTGCGGGCACGAAATCCTGCCGACTACGCCAAAAGTTGACGCGCCCCTGGGCCTGTGTCGCGCAGCGTTGCGCACGCGGGAGCTTACCCGGAGCCGGATCTGTTGAGGGTTGTAGTCTCGTGGCGGTGATCCGGTCCGTGCCCAGGGAGTCAGACTAAGTGGCGCTGTATCAGCGGTAGATGTTGGACGACTACGCCACCCGTTGAGTACAGCTAAGGAGCTGCTGCTGCAGGGCAGACCGCTGAGGCCGGTGGTAGGATTGTGCAGCGTGATAGTATAACCCCCAACGGGAGGGGTATGGCCTCAGGGCAGCCGACGTGGATGATGGGGTAGCAGGAACCACTCGGAGACGGTACGGTGTGGTTCAGGGTCTTTACTGGTGACAAAGATAGACCCTCCCGGAGTACTGGCTAGCGATTGGGGCCTGGTCAGTCCTTGAGCAGATGGGATCTCCCCTGGCCAGGCGGAGTTGTAGGCCTCCCAAACTAACAATACTCTTCTGGCTACCTTGCTAGAGGCGGGTATAAGTAGCCCACGTCCCTGAGTGTACCGTGTGGTGCTCACCCGTATGGCCGGTGACTCGGGGCCTTCTAGTAGCTTTCGCTCCACGACGGCGGTGCTGGTCCCACGCGTGTGACCGTGCCTTCGGGTTTCTGGGCCAGAGGACCTGCAATCCCCTGCCGGTCGGTTTCTGCTGCTGGATAGGAGTTAGTCCCCACAGCCTCGGACTCCGGGTCCGGTGATAACTTCTCAGTCAGGGCGAGCTCTGCAGCTGCCAGCCCCTGACTCCTTGTAGCACTGCTCCCACAGAGCTCCTGATGTTCTTTTCCTATATCTGCTTCTCTTCTCTACTTCTTCTCTACTCACTAACCCTGCCTCAGCCCTAGGTTTATATAGGGGAAGTTCTTCCCCTCCCAGGACTGGGCAGGAGGTGTGGCATGCATAGGATCCCTGACCAAGAGACCTCCCACCTGCTCTCAGACGTAATATCTCTATCACTGTGGCAACCAGACCCCTGGGGTGTCACAGGGGTGATTTGAACTTATGTTTTTTTCATATTTTTAAAAACGTTTTCTTTCCTTTTTATTGTACTTATTAGTCTTATTAGTTATTATCTCCTTAGGGCACTTGAACCTACAATCGTGTGATCACTTTTACTATATACAGTAATATCACAGTATTTCTGCATGTAGTAAAAATCACGGTCTCCTTTGAAGCCTGGCCACAGGCTATGTTTCAAAGGAGCTATGTGATGACAGGCACAAAGGTCTTCAATAGACCCTCGGCTGTCAAAGACACCCCTTTGGTGCCCCGCAATTGCGTTACACGGGCGCCAATGGGCACATAGTAGAAAGCGCTCCCATTCTGGCGCTCTGTTAATGCCACTGTCAGAGTTTAACAGCGGCATTTAGCAGGTTAACAGTCGCGGGTAAAGCAGAGCTGTTAGAGGCAGGTCCTGGCTATGTGTCATAACCATTATATTCAAGGTATAAGGCGGTCTCAACCCGTGAGCCTGCTCCAAACACCTGCTGCTGACTTACGTCATACATGTACGGCGGATGTCGGAAAGGGGTTAACAGCATTTGGGCCTCGTTCAGACGTCTGTGATTTTTCATCAAAGCAAAGAAAGGTTCAAGTGTCATTAGTGTTTTGGATCAGAGTTTCATCAATGTTTGGTCAGTGTCAGTTTTTACTATCAGTGATTCATCAGTGATTTTAGTGTATGGAAAAATGAATGTATAAATTACAAATCTTCTCCTTTCCATTATAATGATAATCATGGACAGCACATGGATACCATCAGTGTGCTGTCCCTAATTTTCATGGATCCATAGACTTGTATGGGTGGTAACCCAATGTGGCACCCCAGGAGTCCGGTTGCCACATTGGCATTGCCTCCCTCACAGGGGGTGATCCAATGCCTAGAAGCAAGGAGGGGTCCCCTTATCAGCTAACACCAGCATCCAACACATTTCCTGGCTCCAGACCAGAAGGGGGAGCTCTAACCCGGTTTCAGGGGAGCTTCCCCTTTAAATTGGAGCCTGGAGGCGGGGTTTAAAAAAGTCGGTTGGAGTGAGAAAAGTCAGTTGGAGACAGGAGAGAGACGAGGGAGAACCTTGGGAGGGGAGCTGTGACCAAGCTTGCCCCAGAGAAAAGTGCCAGAAACCGGATACCGGAGTCCATGGTTGTTTGGGTACTGAAGTCCCGGCAGCTAAATCCGGAGGGCAGGAGACTGCAGGTCTCCTGTCCCCACAAAACACTCGGTGGCTCAGCAGCATACTAGAGCCCGGAGCCGCCACGACGAAGCAACGCCTGAAAAAGGCTCGAGCTGCCTGCCATACGGGTGAGGATTTAATAATTGCTCAAGAAAGAGGGCCGCATCATAGCCTTAGGCAGCAGGGCCAAAGAGGACAGCGCAGAAGGAAGGCCTACAACTCCACCTGGCAAGGTGGATCCCCAAATTGCTTCTAGGCTGCCCGAATCTCCATTACTTTCTGTGATCAGTGCCCCGGTCTGCTCCAGCAAACCTCAAGTATAGGTAGAGGAAACCGCCATTCTTGTGTCGTCTGGTCATTATCTGCACCCTCAGTCCTGAACCACAACATCCATCCAATATACTGCCCTGGGGCCTAGCTCTGCCCGTGGAGAGCTGCACTATCTCAGCTGCGTCACCATCAGCCCCAGTGGATCTGAATAGCAGCGGCAGCCCCCTATAACCACACACCACGGGTGGCGTCACAAACCTTTTCCCCTAAACAAACTGTCCTAGTTCTTTTTATTGACCGCCCCGTGACAATCCCAAGGAACCGACCGACCTGGTGGCGAGTACCCCATAGTCCTAGGGGGCGCATCATTTTTGGCATCACAAACAGGATTGTCGTAGCCCGGTATAACCGGGTGCTGTGTGCCATAGACTTTGCTGAACTGTATAATCACGTCATTTGACATCAGCCGAGGGGAAGCAGGAGGCCCCGATCTGGAACCGCTGGGTAAGCGATCCTTCTCGCCTGCAGAGCAGCATACTGATACGCCAGCAGAAACCCAGGACCTGGCTGAGGTTCACTAGGGGGGAAGGAAGATTCCCAACCTAGAAGAGGGCCAGCTGCAGGCGCGGCCGCAGCAACAGTAATGCCTTTATCCATGCCATATATCCCAGGGGCGGCGTGGTTGCTTCAGTACTCAGGAGAGTCGCACACCCTGAGCTAATTTGAGGAGAGACTGCAAAGTGTACCCCCTGTCTGAGGAGCAAAAAGTCAGCATCCTTATAGGTCAGCTAATCGGTGCAGCCCAGAGGGAGGTGAAGTCCTAGCCGGGCAGGGACAAAAGAACTGTTAAGCAAATCCTGGCCAGGTTGAAGGATACCTTTGACACCCACACAGCAGCGGAGATTAAAATGAAGTTCTACGGGTGCAAACAAAGGGTGCAGGACAGTGTACAGGACTATGCTCTAAACCTGCAGGAGGCACTGCGGGCCATTAAACAGGTAGACCCCGACAGTGTGCGAGACGACGACAGATTGCTAACCGAACAGTTTATTGAGTGGCTCCTGTCTAACGCTCACCGGACACAGCTGCCCATTATGGCTCTGCAAAACCCTCATCTAGACTTTGCGCAATTTAAAGACCGGGCCATCCGGGTGCTGCGAGAATGAACCCCAAGTGCCACTGCACCCCTCCGGCGCCCAGCTATCACATACCACCAGGAGGCGGCGTCCTTCTCCCCGGCACCTGTGGAGGCTGAAGCGCAGACCCTAGATAATGACCCCTCTGCAGACCTACGAGCTGACCAAAAGTGTGGCTACAATAACAAAAACCATGCAGGCCATGCAAGTGTCTCCAAAGGAAAGAATCCAGCTGGCTTCCAGTCCAGATGACATTCCGTGGCGACAGCAGAGAAAAATTCCACTGACCAGAGGGAGAGACAGTGATCGCTACGACCAGAAGGGACAACACATCTGCCGCTGTCAAAAGGCGGGGCACATCGCAAGATTCTGCAATTTAAATGAGCAACCTCTGGGGCAGAGGGTCAACCCCCAGGAGTAAAACGACCAGGCCCACAAAGCTGATGAGACAAGTACGTGGGAGGACGACCAGTCCTGCCTGTCGTGCTTGATGGCATCCCGATGAACGCGTTACTGGACACAGGTTCCCAGGTGACAACGATGCCATATATCCTTTTTAAACTGTACTGGGCTGATTCAGACATTACCCGCAGTCCAGATGAACACTTTAACATCTTTGCCAGCAATGGTCAGCCCTTGCCTCAGGTGGGGTATTAAGAGGTGACCATAAAGGTTGGCCGAGTAGAACTGCCATCACAAGGGTTGATTATTGTAGATATTGATCGCCGAGAAAGCCACCCTATGATAACCTTAGGCACAGAGAATTGCATTGGGGAAATTATTGTTTTTTTGCAACAGGTCGCAGAGACTGCCAGTTCTAGTCAGCAGCGAGTTCTGCAGAAGGAGATCAAAGCCCTGATGCAGAGACAACAGGTAGAGCTGTCTGGTGGAGAAGTCGGCAGTATCAGAGTGAGTGATCCATTCCCCATTGCAATACCCCCTAAAAGTGAAATGTTAATATGGTGTCGGTCAGCAATAGGTCTCAGGGGTCAAGATTATCAGGCCCTGGTAGAACCCGTGTACTCTGATAGTAGGCCCACCATCTTGACGGCCAGGGGGGTAGTTGATGTCCACAAGGGAGAGTATCGATACGCATCCTGAATTGTGGGGAGAAAGAGGTCCATTTACCCCGGTATGCCACCCTTGCTAAGCTGTTCACTGTCAGTAACAACACAATAAAGGCAATGGAACCCTTGCCTCAGTCGGAACAGGCGGAGGACAATGGCTCCAAGGGGCAGAAGGAGGATTGGTGTCAGAAGCTACAAGTAGGCACTGACTCCACCCTTTTGCCCCAAAAGCATGGGGTGTACCGGGTGGTCCAAGAATATGAGCGAGTCTTTAGCAAACACCCACTAGACTTTGGACAGGTAAAATGGGTCCAACATCATATCCCTACAGGAGATCATCCGCCCATTAAAGAGAGGTACCGGCCTGTACCCCCAGCTCACTATCAATGTGCCAAGGGAATGTTATGGGAGATGAAGGAGGCTGGGGTGATCAGAGATAGTTGTAGCCCCTCGCCAGCTCCATTAGTCCTCGTTAGAAAGAAAGATGGTACAATGAGGATGTGTGCTGATTATAGGCAGATTAACCGCATTACACATAAGGATGCCTAACCATTACCCAGAATTGAGGAATCATTAGCTGCACTGAGATCCGCTAACTATTTCTCCACTTTAGATCTCACCAGTGGGTATTGGCAGGTTCCCGTGGCAGAGGCGGACAGAGAGAAGACCGCGTTTACGACACCAATAGGCCTCTGCAAGTTCAACTGCATGTCATTGGGGGTCTGCAATGCCCCGGGAACATTCCAGCGGTTAATGGAGTGTTGCCTAGGACACAAAAACTTCGAAACCGTTCTGCTGTACTTGGACGATGTAATTGTTTACTCAAAGACGTACGAAGACCTCCTGGAGCACCTGGCCGAGGTGTTCGAGGCCTTATCCGGTTTTGGCCTGAAAGTAAAGCCATCCAAGTGCCACCTGTTGAAGCCCAAGGTGCAGTACCTAGGCCATGTGGTAAGCGCCGAAGGTGTAGCACCAGACCCTGAAAAAGTCACCGTGATCAAGGACTGGCCAAGACCCTCCACTATCAAGGAATTGCGTCAGTTCCTCTGGCTGGTAGGCTACTACAGGAGATTCATCAAGGGTTTCACAAAGATAGTGGCACCCATGCAGGACCTCTTAGTGGGCCAGTCCAAGAAGGCCAAGAACCTGAATCCTCCGTTCAAGTGGGGTAAAAAAGAAGAAGAATCCTTCACTCGACTGAAGGTGGCTCTTACGGGAGACGAGGTCCTGGCCTACCGCGACTATGGCCAACCCTTTATACTCTATACGGATGCCAGCAACGTGGGACTGGGAGCGGTGCTGTCCCAAGTATAGCAAGGCAGAGAGAGAGTGATTGCCTACGCCAGCAGGAAGCTCCGTCCCACGGAAAGGAAGCCCGACAACTATAGTTACTTCAAGTTGGAGTTTCTAGCCTTAGTCTGGGCTGTAACGGAGTGCTTCAAACACTACCTGGCTTCAGTGAAGTTTACCATTTTCACAGACAATAATCCGCTGACCCACCTTGAAACGGCGAAGCTAGGTGCGCTGGAGCAGTGATGGATGGCCTGGCTGTCCAACTGCGAGTTTACCATCAAGTATCGGGCGGGGCATAAAAATGCTAGTGCTGATGCGCTGTCCAGGATGCCCAACTTGCCAGATGGGGGAGAAGACCCGAAAGAGCTGGAGGGGATAGAGCTACCGGCTTTCCATCGTCACGGGGTGACCCAGTGCTCCCACTATCTGAGGGACAAGCGCTCCGCCAACAGAGAGGCCACGTTTAACCCATTGCCCCACCATGGATGGGCAGAGACGCAGGATAGCGACCCGGCTGTCCACCTAGTAAAGGAGTTGCTGACACAAGCTGACTCGCACCCTGGTCCAAATGCTCCACAGGAGACCCAACAGTTGTGGAAGGAGAAAGGCAAGCTGTTCATCTACGAGGGAAAGCTGTGTCGGAGAAGCATCAACTCCCGGACACACGAACTGGTCTGGCAGGTGGTAGTCCTGAAGCGGAATGCGCCAATGGTCTTAGAGGCATACCACGATGGAGCAGGACACTTCGGGTGGAAGAAGTTGGAAGTCCTGCTACGTGAGCGATTCTACTGGGTTGGCATGAGGAAAGCAATCAAGAGATGGTGTCGAGAATGTGGTCCATGCAACCTGAGACGGAAAGACCTTGATAGCCAGAGGGCTCCCCTGCAGCCCATAGTCACCCAACAACCACTTGAACTGGTAGCCTTGGACCACGTGAAGCTAGCCCCAAGCCGGTCAGGCTATGTTTACGCTCTCACCATAGTAGACCACTACTCCCGGTTCTTAGTAGTAGTGCCAGTGAAGGATCAGACGGCTAAGACGGCAGCCAACACTTTTGTCACCCGCACGGTTACCCTGACCAAGGGCTTACCGACCAAGGCACAGCCTTTGAAGCAGAAGTGTTTCAGGAATTCTGTAACTTGTACGGCTGCAAGAAAGTAAGGATGACACCGTATCATCCCCAGACCAACGGGTTATGCGAGAAAATGAACCAGATAGTAATAAACCTGTTGAAGACGCTGCCCCTTGAACAGTGTAGCCTGTGGTCAGAGAATTTACCGGATTTGGTAGACCTATATAACCACATCCCGGTGAACTCCACCAACTGTACATCCACCTACCTGATGAGGGCAAGACCTGGCAAGTTATCCATTGATTTAGACATGGGAGTTTTAACACCTGAGACGACATCACCAGATGCAGACTGGGAAACGGAGCGGCAGCAACAATACCGCAAGGTGCAAGAATGTGTAGAGAGAAGTTTGTCCCAGATGAGACAGAGGCAGGAAAGAACTTATAATCAGCATGCACCTGCAGTTCCCTTGTCACCTGGAGAACAGATACTCAAAAGGAAGAGACAAGTTCACAAATTAGACGAACAGTGGGAAGTTGAGCCATACACCGTCTTAACTTCAAATTTCGACAACACCAAGGTATGCCTCATCAGTAAAGATGGAGGATAGACTTCGGCGGCAGTCTCAAGAGACCACCTAAAGATATGCCCTGATCAATTGAGACACCAAGAGGAAGACCAAAACAGCCCCCAGCGCACAGAAAAGGTGGAAGAGACGGTCCAAACCATCCTTGGAGAATTTCCCCAGTCTTGGACGCAGGTGAACCAAGCAATCGTGGTACCTGTCCTGACCTTTCCCCAAGTAGCTTTACCAGAAGCCGCAGAGACTCTAAAACAGCTGAGAAACCAGATAGCCCCAGCAACAGATGCCACAACTGCAGTGGAACGAGTAAATCATTCCCCTGCTAGCAGTGAATCTGTCAGTCTCATGGCGAGTTTAGGAGTTCACAGAAGGCAATCTGGTGTACCAGTACTACGTAGGTCCACAAGTAGTGTAGTGAATAGTGCACCCACCAAACCAGCGGTAGACACTAGAGACTCGGGTAGGTCATTAGCAATAACTGTACTGCGTAGATCAACCCGTAGTACCAGATGTCAGCTCCCTACCCGTTATAGGGACTAAAGTGTAATAAGATAATAGTGTATAGTATATTATTGCAACCGTTAAGCATGAGAGCCTACAGAGACTTCCTGTAAGAACTTTTAAGCAATCGTGAGTGTATATAGTTATTATATTTATGGACAAATGGACCACAGGACTAGATGTGGTCAGAACAATATTGAGCAAAGTTAATTGTTAGCCTTGAAAATAAACTGAAGGCGTGGCCGAAAACCAGACCCACCGACAGAGTGCCCTGAAGCCACGCCCAGGGACGATAAACGAAGTGGGTTAAGGCGGTTCCCACCAACCAACCTTCAGGTGCCCCGAAAGAGACAATTCCCGGATAGCGGCGTAAAGAATAAGCGCCGCAATGACTGCTCCCAGTTTTTGTTTGTTTTTTTGTTGTTCTGCAATTTTTGCCTTTTTTGAGACTTTGAAAATTTTTTGGAATATAAATCGTTATTGTTGTTAATTGTTTAGCTCTAAAGGTGTCCTCAGTCCAGGAGTACTGAATTTAACTAGGGGGGAATGTGGCACCCCAGGAGTCCGGTTGCCACATTGGCATTGCCTCCCTCACAGGGGGTGATCCAATGCCTAGAAGCAAGGAGGGGTCCCCTTATCAGGTAACACCAGCATCCAACACATTCCCTGGCTCCAGACCAGAAGGGGGAGCTCTAACCCGGTTTCAGGGGAGCTTCCCCTTTAAATTGGAGCCTGGAGGCGGGGCTTAAAAAAGTCGGTTGGAGTGAGAAAAGTCAGTTGGAGACAGGAGAGAAACAAGGGAGAACCTGGGGAGGGGAGCTGTGACCAAGCTCGCCCCAGAGAAAAACGCCAGAAACCGGACACCGGAGTCCATGGTTGTTTGGGCACTGAAGGCTGCTAAATCTGGAGGGCAGGAGACTGCAGGTCTACTGGCTCCACCAAACACCCGGCGGCTCAGCAGCATACTAGAGCCCTGAGCCGCCACAACGGAGCGACGCCTGAAAAGGGCTTGAGCTGCCTGCCATGAGAATTTAATGATTGTTCAGGAAAGAGGGCCGCAGCATAGCCTTAGGCAGCAGGGCCAAAGAGGACAGCGCAGAAGGAAGGCCTATAACTTCACCTGGCAAGGTGGATCCCCAAATTGCTTCTAGGCTGCCCGGATCTCCATTACCTTCTGTGATCAGTGCCCCAGTCTGCTCCAGCAAACCTCAAGTAAAGGTAGAGGAAACCGCCATTCTTGTGTTGTCTGGTCATTATCTGCACCCTCAGTCCTGAACCACAACATCCATCCAATATACTGCCCTGGGGCCTAGCTCTGCCCGTGGAGAGCTGCACAATCTCAGCTGCGTCACCATCAGCCCCAGTGGATCTGAATAGCAACGGCGGCCCCCTATAGCCGCACACCACGGGTGGCATCACAAAACTTTTCCCCTAAACAAACGGTCCTTGTCCTTTTTATTGACCGCCTAGGGCCCTGGACCAGGTCACGCCCCGGGACAATCCCAAGGAACCGACCAACTTGGTGGCAAGCACCCCATGGTCCTAGGGGGCGCGTCACCCAACCATCAAGATCAACACTTGTATGGGTGGTAACCCAACCATCAAGATCAACACTCATAATCCTTCTCATAATGCTGTATCTGTACCCGGGACTTTCTATTGAGCTAGTACATTACACGTTCTGTAACCCTTCATTTTGGTATTTGGTGGGGTCTCAGGATCAGGATCCATACCCAAACTTTACACAGTCGCAAAATACAGTAACAAGTATGGAACAAATTCCATAAATGTGCATATTTAAAAAAGCCATCCTCTATTGCCTATATGTGCTGTTCCCAGATCTGCAAAGCTATTGGAATAGTGGAAGAGGTAATATAACTTAGCTACTGCAAAATTCGTTAACACTGTTGGTGAGATAAGTGATAGCAATCAATGAGTTTGTAAAAAAGAGAATGATGGCATTAAGTCTGGGCTGCTTTGTGGGGTAGCTACATGGGAAGAGTATGGAGTGGTTGCAGTTTTGCTGCAGGTTATTAACCCCGTCACGACCTTGGACGTACCCAGTATATCATGGTTGGGAAGTCCTTCCCGACCTTGGACGTACTGGGTACGTCCTAGCAATTTTGTGTGCTCAGGAGCTGTGCGTGCACAATCGCCGCCGAGTGTTCAGCTAATATCATAGCTGATACCCGGCTCTCACTACCAGGAGTGGTGTCCACACTGCTCCCGGCAGTTTAACCCTCTAAATCCTGCAATCGATATTGATTGCAGCATTTAGAAGGCAGAGAGAGGGAAGGGGCCCCCTCTGCCTTCCAATCGGCGCCCCTGCAACGTCATCACGGGGACACGATCGTTGCCTTGGTGACCCGACGTTGTTATGACGACATCCAGGTCACCAGGCTCTAGCAAGCCTGTTAGACCATGCTGAGGGTATGGTCTAAGAAGATTGTGTGAGAGCAGAACTGACAGTTAAAATGCATTTATAACAGTGATCAGACTGCAGAAAGTGAAAGTCCCATAATGGGACTAAGTAAATAAATGTAAAAAAATATTTGTTAAAAATTCACAAAATAATAGTACGCGTATATGTTTTTATACATATATATATATATATATACAGTACAGACCAAAAGTTTGGACACATCTCATTTAAAGATTTTTCTGTATTTTCATAACTATGAAAATTGTACATTCACACTGAAGGCATCAAAACTATGAATTAACACATGTGGAATTATATACTTAACAAAAAAGTGTGAAACAGCTGAAAATATGTCTTATATTCTAGGTTCTTCAAAGTAGCCACCTTTTGCTTTAATGACTGCTTTGCACACTCTTGGCATTGTCTTGATGAGCTCCAGTCCCGGTCGCAAGGCCTGATGTCCCCAGGCGCCTTCCAACAACGAGCGCCCGCGGTCCCAACACTACCACCACTGGGGACAGACTTATACAGTCAACTTGCCGGTCCTGAGGGAGAGCCGGTCCCCCTGCTACGCGGATGGGTTCACCCTTGCCATCGGAGGGACCTGTCCGCAGGGGCCAAAGCCCCACTTCCACCGCTCCTGCCCGCTCCGCAGCCAGTCACCATCCCCCAGCTCCCGGATGAAGAGGTCCAGATGGAGTGGGACCAGACCGGGGAGGACCTGATGGGGTTCTCACAGGAGACGCGGGTGGACGCAGCTCGCAGGCGGGAATTCTGTCACCGGGAAATAGAGCAGCTGGAGAAGGAGAAGCGGGCGCAGCGCCAGAGGCAAGAACAGCTACAGGCGCGGAGGAAAAGACCGGACCCGCCGAGACACCCAGGCTGCACGCGGTCCCACAGTCACCGGGATCGTGGTCAGGTTCCACCAGGAGAAGGGGTAGGGGTTCATTCTGGACTCGACGATGGACACCGACCTCTTTGTCAATCGGAGGGATGTGGAGAGTCGCCTGCCCGTGGGTAACTGAAGACGGGATCTGTTCCCAGGGGACCAGGTATTATACACCCGACACCGAGGTCTGCGAGGGTGGTACGCCCTCAATGTTCGGAGGGTGGAGGAGCACCGCTACCCTGAATCCCGCTATGCGGAGGACCCGGATGAGCCTGAAGAGGATGAGGCGCAGGGATACCGCTACTAAAGCGCAGCAATGGAAACTGTATATAGTTACCCGCCAGGGTGAAAAAGTTTCAAGACACGCCGTTTACGGATTATAAAGAGTTTGCTAAAGTTACCCGAAAAGGGTCTGTGAATTATCCGGCTGAGGACTGGGAGCAGCCAACCCTTTTCTATCCGGCTGAGGACTGGGAGCAGCCAACCCTTTTCTATCCGGCTGAGGACTGGGAGCAGCCAAATTTTGTAAATAGTTGCACTTCTTAAGGTGCCCCCTATTGGTTTTATAAATGCCTACCTCAACGGACACCTGAAGGTGTTTGAAAATTTGCACTTAGTAAAATTGCATCTTGTTGGGTGACATGGACACCTGGTCGCGGCAAGGACTGTGACCTGCTAAAGAGACTTCGTCGCAAGAATGCTGCTGAGAATAGTTTTCATTTTCTACTTGAAGAAATGTTTTATATACATATATATGCTGAGAGTTATATGTTTGAAAATTTTATATATATTAAAAAGTAAAGTTTAATAATGCTGAAAGTAACAGGAAAAGTTGTCTCCCATAAAGGGAAAAAGAAAATGTTGAATTGCTTTTATATGGTTCCATTTAAAATGTTTTTGCATGTCTTGCAATCAATTGTCTTTTGCTCTGTTCCAGCCCGCGGACGTGCTGTGATTTACCAGGGGGGAATGTAGCGCCCCGAGGGTTCGGTTGCTACAGAGGTATTGCAGCTCACCCAGAGGTGCGATATCTCACTTCCAGGTAAGGATGGAGTGTGGCTCAGGACCCTAACACCCACATGCATTACACCACATTTCTGGGGGACAGGGCAACAATGCTCCCGGGCGTGAGCACAACTGCCCCTGTCCCTGGCTGGAGTGGGGGGAGGGAACACCTAGAAAGGGGGAACCTGGTAGTGTATGGGTGGGTAGAGTAGATCCTGGGTGCACTGGGTAGAAGGTATATAAGGTGGGCACCATCTTAGATCAGGGTTCAGTTCAGTCAGAGAGAGCAGAGAGAGAAGGAGGCTGGGAGCAGAGGCTCTGCTCCGCAGGCAGGCATAGTCTTAAGGCCTGAGCCTGGAGGAGAAGAAAGTAGAGGAGAGGAATAGAGGAGGCTCCAGGAGTGGAGTGAAGGGACTCCAGGGGTGCGGACCGGCCAGCCGCCACCGCACGCCCGCCGCTACCCAAGTAGGGGGGTCAGGCCGAGAAAGGGAACCGGATCCCTCATCTAGTGGAGGAGAGCAACTACCCTCAGCTAGTAACAGGAGGCCGTGGCATTGCACGTGTTATGGCCCCTCACTACACCCGTTAGGAAGGCACCATATAGGGCCCAGGGAAATGGAACATACTTTTGCCCGCCAAGGCCCGAGGCAGCAGGACAGAAACGTGGTCAATTGTGGGGTACGACGGGCCAGAGAAAGGACACACGAAGGGGGTCCTGAAAAGCATTCCAAAGGTACCTGGGAGTTGGCCGAGCCCCTCACCTGGTGAGCACAGTACGACGTGGGCAGCCATTACCTGCAGGAGTGGCTTGGAGTGTAAAACTGTGAGTAAAGACCCTGGACTGCATCACTGGACTCTGAGTCATTACTGTTGCTCCCGCGCACCATAACCCCCACCATCTGCACTCACTGCCCTGAGGCTATACTCCTCCCGTGGGGAGTTATACTACCCCCTGCTGCGCACACAACATCAGCCTCCGCGGTCTGCCCCGCAGCGGCGGTTCTCAATGACCGCAATCCACGGGTGGCGTTGTCGGACATTTAAACATTAAAACCCAAATAAACAGATCCGCCACTGGTTTGACCACCCTGAGCCACAGGACTGGTTCACTGCCACGGAGACTACAAACCCCAAGCATTACACAGAGACCCGGCTCTGGGTATTCCCACACACACTGCCCAGGGGGCGCGTCATATACGGCAGAGAAATATCGGTATAGTACACAAGGCCCAGGCTGTCCCCTCGTCCTTCACATATGCAAACATGCACACACAGTACGCAGATATGCACACACACACAGAGTACGTAGACATGCACACACACAGAACGCAGACATGCACAAGCACACACACAGTATGAAGATATGCATGCACACACAAAGTATGCAGACATGCACGCACACACACAGTATGCAGACACGCACGCACACACACAGTATGCAGACACGCACGCACACACACATTTTGCAGACATGCGCGCACACAGTATGCAGACATGCGCGCACACGGTATGCAGATGTGCGATCATACACACACGGTACGCAGACATGCGATCACACACAGTACGCAGACATGCAATCACATACAGTACGCAGACATGCGATCACACACACAGTACGCAGACAGACACACACACACGGTACGCAGACATGCGATAACACACACAGTACGCAGACATGCGATCACACACACAGTACGCAGACATGCGATCACACACACAGTACGCAGACATGCGATCACACACACAGTACGCAGACATGCGATCATACACGGTACACAGACATGCGATCACACACGGTACGCAGACATGCGATCACACACGGTACGCAGACATGCGATCACACACGGTACGCAGACATGCGATCACACACGGTACGCAGACATGCGATCACACACGGTACGCAGACATGCGATCACACACGGTACGCAGACATGCGATCACACACGGTACGCAGACATGCGATCACACACACACCGTACACAGACATGCAATCGCATACACAGTACACAGACATGCGATCACACACACAGTACGCAGATATGCACGCGCACACACAGTACGCAGACATGCACACACAGTACGCAGACATGCACACACACAAACACATACACAGATACAGTATGTACACATACAGACATACACACATATTTGAACACATTCTTAAAAACACATAAAACAGACAAATATATATACACAGTCATGCACACACACACACACAAGACACATTAGAAATATATTGAAAATGGGGATTGGGGAATCTGGCGACAAGCCTCACTTACCTGCCCCCGGCCTGTCTCCCGTTCAGCTGTGCAGGGCCGCCGGCATGTGTAATGGCCATCACAGACATGGCCCTGGACCATCAGGGGGGCTCGTTCGTTGTCGGGGCCCTGGACCATCAGGGGGGCCTCCTCACTGTCGGGTCCCCTGGACCATCAGGGGGGCCCCTCACCATCGGGGCCCTGGACCATCAGGGTGATCCCCTCACCGTCAAGGCTCTGGACCATCAGGGGGGTCCCCTCACCGTCTGGGTCTGGGCCGCTCCCCCAACATCTGTACAGCCAGGACCTCATACCAGTGCTGCAGCTTGTCTGCCGGCACTTCCCCAGACTTGGCCGTGCTGTGTGTGGCTGTGTCTGCTAGTAATGACGCGGCAGGGGCGACATACAAGCACAATTAAAGGTGCAGTGTTGCCCCTGCATGTCATTACTACCATACACAACCTCATAGCTCGCAGCTATGTCTGAGGAAGTGCCGGCAATCTAGTTACAGCCTTCAGCGCCGGCGGATCAGGGGGGCAGGAGCGGGGGGGGGCCGATGCAAGGGTGGCGGGAATCCAGATGCAGGTACACGGTGCAGGCGACTGCTATGGAGCCCCCCCGGCTCACGGGCCCCATAGCAGTCGCGTGGCCTGCCGCCATTGGCGGTACGCCACTGGTCCTCGGCTAGTCTGAACGAAGACCTATAGCATAAGGGGAGAGGTCCCTAAAAGAACTAAGGACTGGAACAAAAATGAGACACCTCCTGAACAGAGAAGGTTGTTGCAGAACACAAAAAGACAAACAGACAAAAAGGTACTAGAGGTTCCAGAAGGACCAAGCAAACTGACAGAGATAGGCACAGAAGCACCTGGCTAGCAAAACAGTCAAACACTGAAGTCCAGCACAGCCAAAAGGGCGGAGCTGGAATATATAGGCAGATGGTCACGTGACCGCAAAACATAGGAAGGAAAAAACAAACAGGAGGGTTTCTAACAGTATCAGTGTACTCAGGAGAAAATGCACAACAAATTTTGAGTTCCATTTTCTCCAGCTATCCTTGTGAAAATGAAAAAATTTGGGGCTAAAAACATTTTTGTGGGAAAAACTATTTTTGTTTCATTTTCACAGATCAATGTTGTAAAATTCTGTGAAGCACCTGTGGGTTCAAGGTATTCACCACATGTCTAGATAAATTCATTGAGGCGTCAAGTTTCCAAAATGAGGTCACTTGTTGGGGGTTTCCATTGTTTAAGCACATCAGGGGCTCTCCAAATGCGACATGACACCGGCAGACCATTTCATCAAAGTCTGCATTCCAAAATGTCACTCCTTCCATTCTGAGCCCTGCTCCTTCTTGTGGGTAGATGTTCCGCTGATGGGTATTCCTGGTGGTTGTAAAGGAGGTTGGGAGTGAAGTCCTGGCCAGAGACTAGTGTTTCTCGCGACTCCTCTAGTGAGTCCCTGATGAATGATGAAGGAAACCAATTGATTTCTGATACACATTGGCTTTTGGTCCTATTCGCCTCCTGTACCGGTAGCTATCACGTGTTAACACACTAGTCACAGTCCGGGACTCCACTCCCAACCTCCTCTACATTCACCGGGAATACCCATCAGCAGAACATCTACCCACAAGAAGGAGCAGCTGATCTCCTCACCGCAGATCTGGTAAACCCTGGGAACCAAGCAGCAAGACGGGACTCCGCTCCAGCAGGTAAACCTGTGCCGATTTTTTTCAGCTGATACAAACCCTGCACAAATAATAACCACCCACCTTTTTACCTACCCAGCCAGAGCCGACTCTAGGTTTTCGTGGGCCCCGGGTGAAATAGTCTCAGTAGGCCCCTTTAGCACATACCACGATTCATGATGTACAGATACGGCGGAGAAATATACAGTTAGGTCCATATATATTTGGACAGAGACAACATTTTTCTAATTTTGGTTCTAGACATTACCACAATGAATTTTAAACAAAACAATTCAGATGCAGTTGAAGTTCAGACCTTCAGCTTTCATTTGAGGGTATCCACATTAAAATTGGATGAAGGGTTTAGGAGTTTCAGCTCCTTAACATGTGCCACCCTGTTTTTAAAGGGACCAAAAGTAATTGGACAGATTAAATAATTGTAAATAAAATGTTCATTTCTAGTACTTGGTTGAAAACCCTTTGTTGGCAATGACTGCCTGAAGGCTTGAACTCATGGACATCACCAGACGCTGTGTTTCCTCCTTTTTGATGCTCTGCCAGGCCTTGACTGCGGTGGTTTTCAGTTGCTGTTTGTTTGTGGGCCTTTCTGTCTGAAGTTTAGTCTTTAATAAGTGAAATGCATGCTCAGTTGGGTTGAGATCAGGTGACTGACTTGGCCATTCAAGAATATTCCACTTCTTTGCTTTAATAAACTCCTGGGTTGCTTTGGCTTTATGGTTTGGGTCATTGTCCATCTGTAGTATGAAATGACGACCAATCAGTTTGGCTGCATTTGGCTGGATCTGAGCACACAGTATGGCTCTGAATACATCAGAATTCATTCGGCTGCTTCTGTCCTGTGTCACATCATCAATAAACACTAGTGACCCAGTGCCACTGGCAGCCATTCATGCCCAAGCCATCACACTGCCTCTACCGTGTTTTACAGATGATGTGGTATGCTTTGGATCATGAGCTGTACCACGACTTCGCCATACTTTTCTATTTCCATCATTGTGGTAGAGGTTGATCTTGGTTTCATCTGTCCAAAGAATGTTCTTCCAGAACTGTGCTGGCTTTTTTAGATTTTTTTTTAGCAAAGTCCAATCTAGTCTTTTTATTCTTGATGCTTATGAGTGGCTTGTGACGCGCCCCTGGGCCTGTGTCGCTCTGCGTTGCGCACGCGGGAGCTTACCCAGAGCCGGATCTCTTGAGGGTTGTAGTCTCGTGGCGGTGATCCGGTCCGTGCCCAGGGAGTCAGACTAAGTGGCGCTGTATTAGCGGTAGATGTTGGACGACTACGCCACCCGTTGAGTACAGCTAAGGAGCTGCTGCTGCAGGGCAGACCGCTGAGGCCGGTGGTAGGATTGTGCAGCGTGATAGTATAACCCCCAACGGGAGGGGTATGGCCTCAGGGCAGCCGACGTGGATGATGGGGGTAGCAGGAACCACTCAGAGACGGTACGGTGTAGTTCAGGGTCTTTACTGGTGACAACGATAGACCCTCCCGGAGTACTGGCTAGCGATTGGGGCCTGGTCAGTCCTTGAGCAGATGGGATCTCCCCTGGCCAGGCGGAGTTGTAGGCCTCCCAAACTGACTTTACTCTTCTGGCTACCTTGCTAGAGGCGGGTATAAGTAGCCCACGTCCCTGAGTGTACCGTGTGGTGCTCACCCGTATGGCCGGTGACTCGGGGCCTTCTAGTAGCTTCCGCTCCACGACGGCGGTGCTGGTCCCATGCGTGTGACCGTGCCTTCGGGTTTCTTGGCCAGAGGACCTGAAATCCCCTGCCTGACGGATTCTGCTGCTGGGTAGGAGTTAGTCCCCACAGCCTCGGACTCCGGGTCCGGTAAGAAATCTTCTCAGTCAGGGCGAGCTCTGCAGCTGCCAGCCCCTGACTCTTTGTAACACTGCTCCCACAGAGCTCCTGTTGTTTCTTCCCATAGCTGCTTCTCTTCTCTGTCTCTACTTCTGGCATGGCCCAGGAGCTGGGCCCAGCCGGAGCCACAGCTCCCTGTCAGCCCTCCTGGCTGAACTCTCCCTCTGAACTCTCTAACCCTGCCTCAGCCCCAGGTTTATATAGGGGAAATTCTTCCCCTCCCAGGACTGGGCAGGAGGTGTGGCATGCACAGGATCCCTGACCAAGAGACCTCCCACCTGCTCTCAGACATAACATTGCCGTTACTGTGGAAACCAGACCCCTGGGGTGCCACACTTGCACCGTGCTGTGAACCCTCTGTATTTACTTTCATGCAGTCTTCTCTTTATGGTAGATTTGGATATTGCTACGCCTACCTCCTGGAGAGTGTTGTTCACTTGGTTGGCTGTTGTGAAGGGGTTTCTCTTCACCATGGAGATTATTCTGCGATCATCCACCACTGTTGTCTTCCGTGGGCGCCCAGGTCTTTTTGCATTGATGAGTTCACCAGTGCTTTCTTTCTTTCTCAGGATGTACCAAACTGTAGATTTTGCCACTCCTAATATTGTAGCAATTTCTTGGATGGGTTTTTTCTGTTTTTGCAGTTTAAGGATGGCTTGTTTCATCTGCATGGAGAGCTCCTTTGACCGCATGTTTACTTCACAGCAAACCTTCCAAATGCAAGCACCACACCTCAAATCAACTCCAGGCCTTTTATCTGCTTAATTGAGAATGACATAACCAAGGGATTGCCCACACCTGTCCATGAAATAGCCTTGGAGACTATTGTCCAATTACTTTTGGTCCCTTTAAAAACAGAGTGGCACATGTTAAGGAGCTGAAACTCCTAAACCCTTCATCCAATTTTAATGTGGATACCCTCAAATGAAAGGAGAAAGTTTGAACTTCAACTGCATCTGAATTGTTTTGTTTAAAATTCACTGTGGTAATGTCTAGAGCCAAAATTAGAAAAATGTTGTCTCTGTCCAAATATAAATGGACCTAACTGTAGATATACAACACAGGGCCCAGGCTGTCCCCTCATCCTTCACATATGCAGACATGCACATGCACACACAGTACACAGACATGCGCACGCACACGGTACGCAGACATGTGCATGCACACGGTACGCAGACATGAGCATGCACACGGTACGCAGACATGCACACAGACAGTATACAGACATGCACACACATACACATGGTACACAGATATACACACATACAATACGCAGACACGCACAGATATATACACATACATATTTGAACACATTCTTAAAAACACATATAAAACAGACAGATATATATACACAGTCATACACACTGACATACACAGACATTCACCTCATACATGCGGACACACATTAGAAATATTTTTAATATGGGGATTGGATTGGGGAAGCCTCGCTCAGCTGCCCCCTGGCCTGTGTCCAGTCCAGCTTCTCAGTCATGTGGCTGTGCAGGGCTGCCGGCATGTCACATGGCCCTGGACCATCAGGGGGGCCCTCTCGCCGTCAGGGGCGACACACAGGGGCGACACACAAGCACAAATAAAGGTGCAGTGTCGCCACTGCGTGTAATTACTACCAGACACAGCCGCACAGCGCACAATGCACAGTGCACAGCGCGCAGCCATGTCTGGAAAGTGACAGCACTGGGCGTGATTGGCGGAGCAGCAGCACACTGACCGCACACTGACTGCTGCTGCATGAAGCAGAGCAGGGCTCGGACAGCATCGACGGTCCTGCACAGATGCCTGGGAAGCGGCCCGGGCCCCGACGGCGAGTGGGCCCCCCTGATGGTCCAGGGCCCCAGCACTTGCCCGGGTATGCCGGGTGCTGACGCCGGCCCTGTACAGTGCTATTGAACAAGCCTTGTCCTATTGCTATTGAAGCACGTTGGTCTAGTGCTACTGAGCATAATCTGATCCACTGCTACCACCTAAACTATACAGGTACCCTCATAGCACTCTGTTTTATGTGCCATTGCTTATCCTCTGATACCAGATGCCTTATTCTTTTTTCTTTACCATAGGGGATGGCCTTATATGTGCCAAATTTACAGACCATCTACTTATTAACAGACCACCTACGTCTTAAGATCTACAATTGTTCATCATATACAGTACTAATCCAGTCCATCTGTTTACATGGACTAGAAGTATCATTATCTTCTCTCTATTTTTAGAATTAATATTTTTATAAATAAAAAAATGTTTTAATCACACTCTAATATTCTGCCTCTTATAGCTTTTCCCTAACCTATTAGCCCAGCGCGAATACCTAAATTATTATTTAGATCTCTAAACTAGCATGCGGGGGACTGGAGTATATTTTTGGAGTAAGTTACACCACAAAAGTTTTCATGAATTAGTTGGGCAAGCGTAACCATCCAACACCCGCCCATGCTGCCCCCATAATGGCATAGCTGGGCATGAAAATGTCAAAAGTTGCAATATTTTCGAGCAACTTCAGAGCTGCAAAAAAAATATTGCACCTTATTAAGGCATTTTACTCCAGAATTCTGGCATAAACACCTTAATGAATCGGCATCATTTATTCAATCAGTTATTTATTTTTTTATTTATTTTCTAAGTTTAATTTTCTTTTAATATAGTCTATTTTTTTCATGAAATATCCTTATGTTCTGCTGTGTTTTTATGACATCATGTTTCTATATAGTTGGATCATTTTACCATACTGGAAAAATATACTGCAGTAATCCTTGTCAAACATATGCCTTTCAAATATAAAAAGGCTGAATAGAAACTAAAAACTCTATATGTAATGAAAAAGCCAACCAGCATGTTTCCATTTCTGCTCTTTAATATACTGAGACCAGACTAAAGTAGAACTTAATATACTGGGAGACCACCAGATGTAGTAATGGTCAGAGCTCTGTGCAAACGTGTGAAATGGATATGATTTCTGACATGCCTGGAAAACTCCTTTTGCCAAGTTGTAATTTTATTTTTTATTTTACTACTACTTGGAAAAATTGGATACAGACTCACACTTAACACAGAGACACTTACGATGCCAGGTTTACCAACACGGGAACAGCAAAATATGTACCACCACTAATATCATCACCTTAAGGACTATATCTACCTCTGCAATCTTAATAATTCTTCTAAAATTAAAAAAAGCAATTTTCAAAAAGTTTTCATAAAATATTTTAAGCCATTTTGTGACTACAGCTCCAAGACAGATGTATATATGTGACACCCCAGGGGTCTGGTTGCCACAGTAATAGAGATATTATGTCTGAGAGCAAGTGGGAGGTTTCTCTGGTCAGGAGCCCTAAGCATGCAACACTGCCCACCCAGACCTGGGAGGGGAGGAATCTGCCCTTATAAACTGGGTCTGGGGCGGGATTAGGTTAGACAGAGCCTGCAGAACAAGCAGAGGAGTCAGAGCCTGGAGAGGGAAAGTGAGAACAGGAGCTCTGTAGGAGCAGCAGCTGAAGGCCAGGGGCTGTGAGCAGAGATATAGCTCGCCCTGGCTGAAGTTACTAAAACCGGACACAGGAGTCCGAGGCTGTGGGGACTGATATAAACCCAGCAGCAGAAACCAGCCGGCAGGGGATTCCAGGTCCTCTGGCCATAGAAGCCCAGAGGCTCAGTCACAAAGAAGGGACCAGCGCCGCCATCCAGGAGCGGAGGCTAACAGAAGGCCCCAAGTCACCAGCCATACGGGTGAGCACCACACGGTATACTCAGGGACGTGGGCTACTTGTAACCGCTGACAGCAAGGTAGCCAGGAAGAGTGCAGATAAACGGGGAGGCCTACAACTCCACCTGGCCAGGGGAACTCCTGCTTGCTCGCAGACTGACCAGGCCCCTTATACTAGCCAGTACTCCCGGGAGGGTCTGCCTTGTACCATCAGTAAAGACCCTGAACTGCACCTCACGTCTCTGTGATTCCTTGCCGCACCAGCACCATAAGCACTGGGACCCTCACACCATCACTCCCATCATCTCTCACATTAGCTGCCCTGAGGCAATACTTCTCCCGTGGGGAGTTATCCCATACTCGGCTGCGCAAACAACATCAGCCTCAGCGGTCGGCAGCGCAGCGGCGGTCCCCACTGACTGCAATCCACGGGTGGCGTAGTCGGACATTTGCTATACATTAAGACTGCCACTGGTTTGACCACCCTGGGCACGGACCGGGTCACCGCCACACGGAGACTACAACCCCCAGCATTCTACAACAGGCCCGGTTCCGGGTTCCCCTGCACAACACAGGCCCAGGGGGCGCGTGATATATAAAAGTCAAAACAGACACGAAAAAAACACACTGTGCATAATGAGAGTCATAATTGATTTCCTATGTCTCCTAGTTATTGCTAATGATTGTAGGATCAGACTACATAGGGTTTGTTTGTTGTCTGTTACCATGGAGACACACAGGCCTACATAGGAGCAATAGCCACAAAATGGTAAGTCAATGTTTAACCAAGATTATTTGCAAAGTTGTTTCATTTTAGTTGTTATAGGCCATTAGACATGAATTTTACCAAAGTAGTAGGGGATCCAGCATACATGAGTAGATAAAATAAATGTTTATTACAAAAAATGGTTAAAAACATCTTCATCAGTGTATATTCCATAACAAGATTATGGAAAAAGATCATATAAATTGGCATATGATATGGGAGTTATTATGCGTTTCGAACCTTTGAACACCCTGCTTCTTAGTCAGAACTAGTCATTATAGGAGAAAGATTGTGGTTTTATAGCATCAGGTACAGTATATGGGTGTGGATCAATAACCCCATGTATACCAGATTGGGACACATTCCACTAGACTTAATAAAGCAATAAACAAAATAGTGATATAACGAAAAAAAAAAACTTGGAACCTCCTGTGTGGGATTGATTCTGCCAAGTGCTCTGGTGCACGATGTTTTCTGAGATTGCTGACCGATGAGACCATGAGTTGAATAATTTTTCTCCTCCACTTTATGAGTTTTACAATGTGCATGTGACGCGCCCCTGGGCCTGTGCTGAGTAGCGTTGCGCACGCGGGAGCCTACCCGGAGCCAGATCTGATAGGGGTAGTAGTCTCGTGGCGGTGACCCGGTCCGTGCCCAGGGAGTCAAACTGTGTGGCTGAGTATTAGCAGTAGATGTAGGACGACTACGCCACCCGTTGAATGCAGCTATGGAGCTGCCGCTGCAGGGCAGACCGCTGAGGCCGGTGGTAGGATAGTGCAGCGTAGATGGTATAACCCCCAACGGGAGGGGTATGGCCTCAGGGCAGCCGACGTGGATGATGGGGGTAGCAGGAACCACTCAGAGACGATGCGGTGTAGTTCAGGGTCTTTACTGGTGACAAAGATAGACCCTCCCGGAGTACTGGCTAGCGGTCGGGGCCTGGTCAGTCCTTGAGCAGATGGGATCCCCCTTGGCCAGGCGGAGTTGTAGGCCTCCCCAACTAATCGTACTCTTCTGGCTACCTTGCTAGAGGCGGGTAAAAGTAGCCCACGTCCCTGAGTGTACCGTGTGGTGCTCACCCGTATGGCCGGTGACTCGGGGCCTTCTAGTGGCTTCCGCTCCACGACGGCGGTGCTGGTCCCACGCGTGTGACCGTGCCTTCGGGTTTCTTGGCCAGAGGACCTGAAATCCACTGGCGGGCGGTTTTTGCTGCTGGGTCTGGGTTAATCCCCACAGCCTCGGACTCCGGGTCCGGTAGTAACTCTTCAATCAGGGCGAGCTCTTCAGCTGCCAGCCCCTGATTCCTTTTAGCCTGCTCCCACAGAGCTCCTGATCTTTCTTTCCTATGCTGCTTCTCTTCTTCTCAACTCTTCTCTTCTCACTAACCCTGCCTCAGCCCCAGTTTTATATAGGGGAAGTTCTTCCCCTCCCAGGACTGGGCAGGAGGTGTGGCATGCATAGGATTCCTGACCAAGAGACCTCCCACCTGCTCTCAGACATAACATTGCTATTACTGTGGAGACCAGACCCCTGGGGTGCCACATTCCCCCCTAGTGAATTTTAGTACTCCGGGACTAAACATACTTTTGTAAACATAACAAATTATAAACAAAAACAATGCAATAAAGAAAAACATTAGGATGGTCACGGCGTGTCCGCAACCGGGTGCAGTTTTTCAAGAAAACAAGGGTGTCCATTTCACCAACACAGGGAGACGTAACTGACGCGCCCCTGGGCCTGTGTCGCGCTGCGTTGCGCACGCGGGTGCTTACCCGGAGCCGGATCTGTTGAGGGTTGTAGTCTCGTGGCGGTGACCCGGTCCGTGCCCAGGGAGTCAGACTAAGTGGCGCTGTATCAGCGGTAGATGTAGGACGACTACGCCACCCGTTGAATGCAGCTATGGAGCTGTCGCTGCAGGGCAGACCGCTGAGGCCGGTGGTAGGATAGTGCAGCGTAGATGGTATAACCCCCAACGGGAGGGGTATGGCCTCAGGGCAGCCGACGTGGATGATGGGGGTAGCAGGAACCACTCAGAGACGATGCGGTGTAGTTCAGGGTCTTTACTGGTGACAAAGATAGGCCCTCCCGGAGTACTGGCTAGCGATTGGGGCCTGGTCAGTCCTTGAGCAGATGGGATCTCCCCTGGCCAGGCGGAGTTGTAGGCCTCCCAAACTGACTGTACTCTTCTGGCTACCTTGCTAGAAGCGAGTATAAGTAGCCCACGTCCCTGAGCGTACCGTGTGGTGCTCACCCGTATGGCCGGTGACTCGGGGCCTTCTAGTAGCTTCCGCTCCACGACGGCGGTGCTGGTCCCATGCGTGTGACCGTGCCTTCGGGTTTCTTGGCCAGAGGACCTGAAATCCCCTGCCTGACGGATTCTGCTGCTGGGTAGGAGTTAGTCCCCACAGCCTCGGACTCCGGGTCCGGTGATAACTTCTCAGTCAGGGCGAGCTCTGCAGCTGCCAGCCCCTGACTCCTTGTAACACTGCTCCCACAGAGCTCCTGATGTTCTGTTCCTATATTTGCTTCTTTTCTCTGTCTCTACTTCTTCTCTACTCACCAACCCTGCCTCAGCCCTAGGTTTATATAGGGGAAGTTCTTCCCCTCCCAGGACTGGGCAGGAGGTGTGGCATGCATAGGATCCCTGACCAAGAGACCTCCCACCTGCTCTCAGACGTAATATCTCTATCACTGTGGCAACCAGACCCCTGGGGTGTCACATTCCCCCCTAGTGAAATTTAGTACTCCGGGACTAAACATATTTTTGGAAAAACATAACAAGGTATAACAATAACAATACAATAAAGAAACACATAAAGGTGGTCACGGCATGTCCGTAACCGGGTGCAGTCTTTGAAGAAAGCAAGGTGTCCATTTCACCAAAACAGTGAGACGTAACCAGGTAGGGGTCTGTTCTGCCCCGAGTCCTTAACAGTCTTTAGTCCGTCCTGGGTTACGCTCCAACTATGTACACAGGATTCCCGGTAAATCCACCAAAGACTCCTATAAACAACTAGAAACACATAATTATACACAAGCAACAAGAAAAACAGGTAACCACAAATAAAACAACTTATACATTTCAAATCCTCCAACGTGCGGGTAACTGGCCTCTAGTGGCCCTAGTGGACCTACGGAGCTGACTGTCTAGCCCTGAACTACAGGGTGTAGGAGCTGTCAAGGGTAAACTGGGCAGCTGTCTACCGGCTCTTTGGCTCACTAGGGGTACGGCAGGCTCACTATAAGCAGAGGGTTGATCCTCCTGTTCTGCTTGTGTGGAGTCTTCTGCCTCCTGGACCGGCTGCTCTTCCAGCTCTACCTGTCGCTCCGTAGGTGCTTGGGATGCTGGTTGGAGGAAGGTGAGTACGGGTACCACAACTGCGCCATTGACTTGAGTCCAAGACCGAGGGAAGTCTCCGAGCACAGTACTAACCATGTCTTCCCTTTCCTCTACGGGTCGAGGGTCTTCTTGTTCCTCTTCAGGGTTCCGTAGCTGTTCGGGACACTTCTTCAGGTGATCCCGGGATACAATGGTTGTGGTTTCACCTCCGTCTTTACTGATGGTACAGACCTTTGGGTTGTCGTGGCTTGAGGGCAGTACGGTGTACGGGTCCTTCTCCCACTGGTCGTCCAACTTGTGGAGCCGTCTTTTTCTCTTCAAGACCTGCTCTCCGGGTACCAGGGGAACAGCGGGAGCATACTGGTTGTAAGTTTTCTCTTGTCTTTCCCAAGCCTGACAGAGACTTCGCTCCACGCTCTCCTGTACTCTCCGGTACTGCTGCTGCCTCTCTGTGTCCCAGTCTGCTTCTGGTGAAGTGTCCTCGGGTGTCAGGACTCCCATTTCCAGGTCAACAGGTAACTTACCAGGTCTCGCCCTCATTAGGTAAGCCGGGGTACAGTTGGTGGAACCTACCGGGATGTGGTTGTATAGGTCCACCAGATCGGGCAGCTTCTCAGGCCACAGACCGCGTTCTTCCAGGGGCAACGTTTTCAGAAGATCCATTACCACCTGGTTCATTTTCTCACAAAGTCCATTAGTTTGCGGATGATAGGGTGTCGTCCTTATCTTCCGGCAGCCATACAGAGTGCAGAATTCTTGGAAGACCTCCGCTTCAAAGGCAGGTCCCTGGTCTGTCAATACTTGGTCCGGGTACCCGTGTGGACGGCAGAAATGCTGCTGGAAGGCTCTAGCTGCTGTTCGAGCTGTTAAGTCCTTGACGGGGACGACAACCAAGAACCGGGAGTAGTGATCCACGATGGTTAGTGCGCAGACGTAGCCACTTCTGCTTGGGGTCAGTGTTACATGATCCAAGGCTACCAGTTCCAACGGCTGCCGGGTGACGATGGACTGCAGGGGAGTCTTCTGGCTGGCACGGTCCTTCCTTCTAAGGTTGCACGGGCCACAGTCTCTGCACCACCTCTCGATGGTTCTCCTCATGCCTACCCAGTGGAACCGCTCGCGCAGCAGGAACTCCAGCTTCTTCCATCCGAAGTGTCCAGCCCCGTCGTGGTATGCCTCCATCACCATGGCTGCGTCTCTTCGTGGCACCACTACTTGCCAGATTAGTTCATGCGTCCGGGAGTTAACCATTCTGCGGCACAACTTCCCCTTGTAAAGGAACAGTCTACTCTTTTCTGCCCACAGTTGCTTGGCTTCCTCCGGAGCGTCTGGGTCAAGGCGAGCCTCTGGCCGAGTCAGCATCTCCTTCACCAGCCGGACGGCAGGGTCACTGTCCTGCGTTTCCGCCCAGTTGTAGTGAGGTAAGGGGTTAAGCGTAGCGCCTTGCTTGCTCCTTACCCAATGGGAATACTGGAAAGTCCCATGACGGTGAAACGCGGGGAGTTCAACTTCTTCCAGTCCCTCTGGATCTTCTCCTACGTCCGGTAGGTTTGGCATCCTGGACAGGGCGTCCGCGTTGGTATTGGAGCGTCCTGCCCGGTATTTGATGGTGAACTCGTAGTTGGACAGGCGGGCCATCCATCTCTGCTCTAGGGCACCGAGTCTTGCCGTGTCCAGGTGTGTCAACGGGTTGTTATCCGTGTACACGACGAACCGGGAAGAAGCGAGGTAGTGCTTAAAGCGTTCGGTGACTGCCCACACCACTGCCAGGAACTCTAGCTTAAATGAGCTGTAATTCTCAGGGTTTCTTTCGGTGGGTCGCAGTTTTCGGCTGGCGTAAGCGATTACTCGCTCTTTCCCCTGCTGGATCTGGGACAGCACGGCTCCTAGCCCGATGTTAAATGCGTCGGTGTAGAGGATAAAGGGCTGGCTGTAATCCGGGTACGCCAGGATTTCATCCCCCGTGAGGGCCATCTTCAGCTGGCGGAAGGACTCTTCTTCCAACTTCTCCCATCTGAAGGGTGGCTTCTGGTTCTTGGCCTTCCGGGACTGGCCTATCAGGAGGTCTTGCATAGGAGCTGCCTTTTTGGTGAAACCGGGGATGAACCTGCGGTAGTAGCCTACCAACCCGAGGAACTGCCGCACTTCCTTTACACTGGAGGGAATTGGCCATTCCTTAATTGCGGTGATCTTATCAGGGTCGGGAGCCACTCCGTCAGGGCTCACCACGTGTCCCAGGTACTGCACCTTTGGTTTCAGGAGGTGACACTTGGAGGGTTTCACCTTTAGGCCGTAGCTTGCCAGAGCTTCGAACACTTCCGCCAGGTGTTTCAGGTGGTCCTCATAAGTCTTAGAATATACGATGACATCGTCCAGGTACAACAGGACCGTCTCGAAGTTTCTGTGGCCCAGACAGCACTCCATTAATCGTTGGAAGGTTCCTGGTGCGTTGCAGAGTCCGAACGGCATACAGGTAAACTCGCTAAGTCCCATCGGGGTGGTGAATGCGGTCTTCTCCCGGTCCGCCTCTGCTACAGGAACCTGCCAGTACCCACTAGTGAGATCCAAGGTAGAGAAGAAGTTAGCAGATCTTAAAGCAGCCAAAGACTCCTCTATCCTTGGTAAGGGGTACGCATCCTTGTGTGTGATACGGTTGATTTTCCGGTAATCTACACACATCCTCATGGTGTTGTCTTTCTTTTTGACTAAGACTAGTGGAGCTGCCCAGGGGCTACAGCTATCCCTGATCACCCCAGCCTCCTTCATGTCTCTAAGCATCCCCTTGGCGTGTTGGTAGTGTGCAGGGGGTACGGGTCGATACCTCTCTTTTATGGGAGGATGGTCTCCCGTGGGGATGTGGTGTTCTACCCCCTTAACTCGCCCGAAGTCTAACGGGTGTTTACTAAACACTCTCTCGTACTCTTGAACCACCCGATAGACTCCCTGTTTCTGGTGTGAGGGAGTGGAGTCAGTACCCAAATGTAGTTGCTGACACCAGTCCTCCATTGTTTTCTTAGAGCCGTTACCTTCCTCCGGGTGAGATGGAGGCAAGGGTTCCACAGATTGTATAGCATTTTGGTTAATGGTATATAATTTGGCTAGCGTGGCATACCGGGGTAGGTACACTTCCCTCTTCCCGATATTGATTATGCGAACGGGCACCCTCCCATGACGTACATTAACCACCCCCCGTGCTGTCAAGATGGTGGGCCTACTGTCTGAGTAAACTGGTTCTACCATTGCCTGGTAATCTCTACCTCTCAGACCAATAGCTGCCCGGCACCAAATCATCATTTCACTTTTTGGGGGCATGGCAATAGGGAAAGGATCACACATTCTCACGCTACCAATCTCACCGCCGGAGAGTTCCACCTGTTGCCGTCGCATCAGTGCCCGGATCTCTTTTTGGAGCACTCGCTGCTCGCCGGAGCTGGCGTTCTTGGCAACCTGCTGTAAAAGGAAAATCACCTCTGCAAGACAATTTTCAATTACATTAGTTCCTAGAGTTATCTTTGGGTGACTCTCGTGTTTGTCAATGTCTACAATGATCAGTCCCTGTGCTGCCAGTTCAACTCTACCAATTTTAATGGTCACCTCTTTAAATCCGATCTGTGGCACGGGCTGACCATTGCTGGCGATGATACTCAAATCGTCGTCAGGGTAGCGGGTGATATCCGAGTCATTCCAGTACTGCTTGAAGAGCACGTACGGGATGGTGGTGACCTGTGACCCGGTGTCCAGTAGGGCACTCATAGGAATGCCATCCAGTACCACGGGTAAGACTGGACGTCCTCCCACATATTTGTCGCGCCAGTTCGATGGGCCTGATGATCTTTTTCCTAGGGGTTGGCCCTCTACCCTAGGTTGTGCCAGTTTAAAGGACAGTACCTTGCCATATGTCCGGGTTGATTGCAGCGGCGGCAGATGGGTCGTCCGTCCTCGTTGTATCGGTCGCTGGGTCTTCCTCTGGCCGGTGGGGTCCTCCTTGGTCGACGCCACGGGATGTCCTCCGGTCCGGATGCCAGTTGGATCTTCCCTGGAGTGGAAACCTGTAAAGACCTGCACAGTTCGGGTTAGCGCAGCAACGCTTTTAGCTAGCTCTTGGACCTGATGGTGCAGGTCTGGAGCCGAGTCATTGTTCAAAGCCTGAGCATCAGCTCCCACAGGCCCTGCCGACAAGGGCGCCGCCTCCTGGTGGTAAGTGGTAGTGGGGCGTCTGTGGGTCACAACGCCACCTGGTGCCGGTTCTCGGAGCACCCGGATGGCTCTGTCCTTGAACTGTGCAAATCCCAGATGAGGGTCCTGTAAGGCCATTGCCCGCAACTGGGTTCGGTGGGCATTGCAATATAAACCCTCTATAAATTGTTCAGTTAACAGCCTGTCCTCGTCTCCCACGCCGTCAGGGTCGGTCTGCTTAATGGCTCTCAGGGCTTCTTGTAGGTTTAATGCATAGTCCCTTATACTCTCATGTGCCCGCTGTTTGCACCCGTAGAATCTGAGCTTGATCTCGGCTGAGGTGCGGGTATCAAAGGTGTCCCTCAGCCGGGTTAGTATCCCTGCGACAGTCCTCCCCCCAGGTGGCCAGGACTTTACCTCCCTTTGGGCTGCCCCGGTTAATTGGGCCACCAGGATGCTCACTTTTTGCTCTTCTGTGAGGGGGTACACCTGGAAGAGGCTATCCAGTTTTTCTCTAAAGTCCTGCAGGGTATGTGACTCCCCTGAGTACTGGGGCAGCCAGGCTGCCCCCGGGATATAGGGCATGGTGAAAGGCATGACCGCAACAGCGGTGGCGCTGGCGGGGGTTGGAGCGGTGAAGCTCTCCTCCGTATCCGACATCCTTCTCCCCCCTAGTGGACCGTGGCCTACCTTGCGATGATCCTCTTCCGTAGGCCGCGGCTCCGCAGTGGATCGTCAGGGTTGAGGACCTTCCGTCGCGCTCCTGTGACGTCGGCGTCTGCTGGGCTCCTTCCAGGACCTTACGCAGCGTCCGGACGTGAGGCGGGGCTTCAGTTCTCGCGCGCTTTCGGAGTCCACGCCCCTCTTCTTCCCGTGCGGCGTCTTCAAGATGGCGGCCAACGGCGGGAAAACTCCACGGATGGCGGGAAGAAGGCTGAAGATGGCGCCGGATGGCGGGAAAACCTCACGGATGGCGGGAAGAAGGCTGAAGATGGCGCCGGACGGCGGGAATCTTCACGGATGGCGGGAAGAAGGCTGAAGATGGCGCCGGATGGCGGGAAAACTTCACGGATGGTAAGTTTTAAAAGTCTCTTTTTCAGGCACGCAGTACCCGGTGGTTGCGGGCACGAAATCCTGCTGACTACGCCAAAAGTTGACGCGCCCCTGGGCCTGTGTCGCACTGCGTTGCGCACGCGGGAGCTTACCCGGAGCCGGATCTGTTGAGGGTTGTAGTCTCGTGGCGGTGACCCGGTCCGTGCCCAGGGAGTCAGACTAAGTGGCGCTGTATCAGCGGTAGATGTAGGACGACTACGCCACCCGTGGAATGCAGCTATGGAGCTGCCGCTGCAGGGCAGACCGCTGAGGCCGGTGGTAGGATAGTGCAGCGTAGATGGTATAACCCCCAACGGGAGGGGTATGGCCTCAGGGCAGCCGACGTGGATGATGGGGGTAGCAGGAACCACTCAGAGACGATGCGGTGTAGTTCAGGGTCTTTACTGGTGACAAAGATAGGCCCTCCCGGAGTACTGGCTAGCGATTGGGGCCTGGTCAGTCCTTGAGCAGATGGGATCTCCCCTGGCCAGGCGGAGTTGTAGGCCTCCCAAACTGACTGTACTCTTCTGGCTACCTTGCTATAAGCGAGTATAAGTAGCCCACGTCCCTGAGCGTACCGTGTGGTGCTCACCCGTATGGCCGGTGACTCGGGGCCTTCTAGTAGCTTCCGCTCCACGACGGCGGTGCTGGTCCCATGCGTGTGACCGTGCCTTCGGGTTTCTTGGCCAGAGGACCTGAAATCCCCTGCCTGACGGATTCTGCTGCTGGGTAGGAGTTAGTCCCCACAGCCTCGGACTCCGGGTTCGGTGATAACTTCTCAGTCAGGGCGAGCTCTGCAGCTGCCAGCCCCTGACTCCTTGTAACACTGCTCCCACAGAGCTCCTGATGTTCTGTTCCTATATTTGCTTCTTTTCTCTGTCTCTACTTCTTCTCTACTCACCAACCCTGCCTCAGCCCTAGGTTTATATAGGGGAAGTTCTTCCCCTCCCAGGACTGGGCAGGAGGTGTGGCATGCGTAGGATCCCTGACCAAGAGACCTCCCACCTGCTCTCAGACGTAATATCTCTATCACTGTGGCAACCAGACCCCTGGGGTGTCACATAACCAGGTAGGGGTCTGTCCTGCCCCGAGTCCTTAACAGTCTTTCAGTCCGTCCTGGGTTACGCTCCAACTATATACACAAAGGATTCCCGGTAAATCCACCAAAGACTCCTATAAATAACTAGAAACACAAAATTATACACAAGCAACAATAGACAGGTAAACATTAATAAACAATCTAAACACTTAGATCCTCCAACGTATGGGCAACTGGCCTCTAGTGACCCTAGTGGACCTACGGAGCTGACTCACTGGTCCTGAGCTACAGGGTATAGGAGCTGTCAAGGGTAAACTGGGCAGCCATCTACGGACTCTTTGGCTCACTAGGGGTATGGCAGGCTCACTATAAGCAGAGGGTTGATTCTCCGGGTCTGCTTGTGTAGGGTCTTCTGCCTCCTGGACCGGCTGTTCTTCCAGTTCTACCTGTGTCTCCGTAGGCACTTGGGATGCTGGTTGGAGGAACGTGAGGACGGGTACCACAACAGCACCATTGACTTGAGTCCAAGACCGAGGGAAGTCTCCGAGCACAGTACTAACCATATCTTCCCTTTCCTCTACGGGTCGAGGGTCCTCTTGTTCCTCTTCAGGGTTCCGTAGCTGTTCGGGACACTTCTTTAGGTGATCCCGGGATACAATGGCCGTGGTTTCCCCTCCGTCTTTACTGATTGTACAGATCTTCGGGTTGTCGTGGCTTGAGGGCAGTACGGTGTACGGGTCCTTCTCCCACTGGTCGTCCAACTTGTGGAGCCGTCTTTTCCTCTTCAAGACCTGCTCTCCGGGCACCAGGGGAACAGCGGGAGCATACTGGTTGTAAGTTTTCTCTTGTCTTTCCCTAGCTTGACAGAGACTTCGCTCCACGCTCTCCTGTACTTTCCGGTACTGCTGCTGCCTCTCTGTGTCCCAGTCTGCTTCTGGTGAAGTGTCCTCGGGTGTCAGGACTCCCATCTCCAGATCAACAGGAAGCTTACCAGGTCTTGCCCTCATTAGGTAAGCCGGGGTACAGTTGGTGGAACCTACAGGGATGTGGTTGTATAGGTCCACCAGGTCGGGCAGCTTCTCAGGCCACAGACTGCGTTCCTCCAGGGGCAATGTTTTCAGGAGATCTATCACCACCTGGTTCATTTTCTCACAAAGTCCATTAGTTTGCGGGTGATAGGGTGTTGTTCTTATCTTCCGGCATCCATACAGGGTGCAGAACTCCTGGAAGACCTCTGCTTCAAAGGCAGGCCCCTGGTCCGTCAGCACCTGCTCCGGGTATCCATGCGGACGGCAGAAGTGCTGCTGGAAGGCTCTAGCTGCTGTGTGAGCCGTTAAGTCCTTGACGGGGACGACAACCAAGAACCGGGAGTAGTGATCCACGATGGTTAACGCGTAGACGTAGCCACTTCTGCTTGGGGTCAGTTTTACATGATCCAAGGCTACCAGTTCCAACGGCTGTCTGGTGATGATGGACCGCAGGGGAGTCTTCTGGCTGGCACGGTCCCTCCTTCTTAAGTTGCATGGGCCACAGTCTCTGCACCACCTCTCGATGGTCCCTCTCATGCCTACCCAATGGAACCGCCCGCGCAGCAGAAACTCCAGCTTCTTCCATCCGAAGTGCCCAGCTCCGTCGTGGTATGCCTCCATCACCATAGCTGCGTCTCTTCTTGGCACCACTACTTGCCAGATTAGTTCATGCGTCCGGGAGTTAACCATTCTGCGGCACAACTTCCCCTTGTAAAGGAACAGTCGACTCTTCTCAGCCCACAGTTGCTTGGCTTCCTCCGGAGCGTCTGGGTCAAGGCGTGCATCTGGCCGAGTCAGCATCTCCTTTACCAGTCGGACGGCAGGGTCACTGTCTTGCGTCTCCGCCCAGTTGTAATGAGGTAACGGGTTGAACGTAGCGGTTTGCTTACTTCTTACACGGTGGGAATACTGGATAGTCCCATGACGGTGGAACGCGGGGAGTTCAACTTCTTCCAGTTCCTCTGAATCTTCCCCTACGTCCGGTAGGTTCGGCATCCTGGACAGGGCGTCCGCGTTGGTATTGGAGCGTCCTGCCCGGTATTTGATTGTAAACTCATAGTTGGACAAGCGGGCCATCCATCTCTGCTCTAGGGCACCGAGTCTTGCAGTGTCCAGGTGTGTCAACGGGTTGTTATCCGTGTACACGGTGAACCGGGAAGCAGCAAGGTAGTGCTTAAAGCGTTCGGTGACTGCCCACACCACTGCCAGCAACTCTAGCTTAAATGAGCTGTAATTCTCAGGGTTTCTTTCGGTGGGTCGCAGTTTTCGGCTGGCGTAAGCAATTACCCGTTCTTTCCCCTGCTGGATCTGGGATAGTACGGCTCCTAGCCCGATGTTACTGGCGTCGGTGTAGAGGATAAAGGGCTGGCTGTAATCCGGGTACGCCAGGATTTCGTCCCCCGTGAGGGCCATCTTCAGCTGGCGGAAGGACTCTTCTTCCAGCTTCTCCCATCTGAAGGGTGGCTTCTGGTTCTTGGCCTTCCTGGACTGGCCTATCAGGAGGTCTTGCATAGGAGCTGCCTTCTTGGTGAAACCGGGTATGAACCTTCGGTAGTAGCCTACCAACCCGAGGAACTGCCTCACTTCCTTTACGCTGGAGGGGCTTGGCCATTCCTTAATTGCTGTGATCTTATCAGGGTCGGGAGCCACTCCGTCAGCACTCACCACGTGTCCCAGGTACTGCACCTTTGGCTTCAGGAGGTGACACTTGGAGGGTTTCACCTTTAGGCCGTAACTTGCCAGAGCTTCGAACACTTCCGCCAGGTGTTTCAGGTGGTCCTCGTAGGTCTTGGAGTAGACGATGACATCGTCCAGGTATAACAGGACCGTCTCAAAGTTCCGGTGTCCCAGACAGCACTCCATCAGTCGCTGGAAGGTTCCTGGTGCGTTGCAGAGTCCAAACGGCATGCAGGTAAACTCGCTAAGTCCCATCGGGGTGGTGAATGCGGTCTTCTCCCGGTCCGCCTCTGCTACAGGAACCTGCCAGTACCCGCTAGTGAGATCCAAGGTGGAGAAGAAGTTAGCAGATTTTAAAGCAGCCAAAGACTCCTCTATTCTTGGTAAGGGGTACGCATCTTTGTGTGTGATACGGTTAATTTTCCGGTAATCTACACACATTCTCATGGTGTTGTCTTTCTTTTTGACTAAGACTAGTGGAGCTGCCCAGGGGCTACAGCTATCCCTGATTACCCCAGCCTCCTTCATGTCTCTAAGCATCCCCTTGGCGTGTTGGTAGTGTGCAGGGGATACGGGTCGATACCTCTCTTTTATGGGAGGATGGTCTCCCGTGGGGATGTGGTGTTCTACCCCCTTGACTCGCCCGAAGTCTAACGGGTGTTTACTAAACACTCTCTCGTACTCTTGAACCACCCGGTAGACTCCCTGTTTCTGGTGGGAGGGAGTGGAGTCAGTACCCAAATGTAGTTGCTGACACCAATCCTCCATTATTTTCGTAGAGCCGTTACCTTCCTCCGGATGAGATGGAGGCAAGGGTTCCACAGACTGTATAGAATTTTGGTTGATAGTATATAATTTGGCTAGCGTAGCATACCGGGGCAGGTATACTTCCCTTTTCCCAATATTTATTATGCGAACGGGTACCCTCCCATGGCGTACATCAACTACCCCCCGGGCTGTCAAAATGGTGGGCCTACTGTCTGAGTAGACTGGCTCTACCATGGCCTGGTAATCTCAACCTCTCAGACCAATAGCTGCCCGGCACCAAATCATCATTTCACTTTTCGGGGGTATGGCAATAGGGAAAGGGTCACACATTCTTACGCTACCAATCTCACCGCCGGAGAGTTCCACTTGTTGCCGTCGCATCAGTGCCCGGATCTCTTTCTGGAGCACTCGCTGCTGGCTGGAGCTGGCGTTCTTGGCGACCTGCTGTAAAATGAAAATCACCTCTGCAAGACAATTTTCAATTACATTAGTTCCTAGAGTTATCTTTGGGTGACTCTCGCGCTTGTCAATGTCCACAATGATCAGTCCCTGTGCTGCCAGTTCGACTCTACCGATTTTAATGGTCATCTCTTTAAATCCGATCTGCGGCACGGGTTGACCATTGCTGGCAATGATACTCAAGTCGTCGTCAGGGTAGCGGGTTATATCCGAGTCATTCCAGTACTGCTTGAAGAGCACGTACGGGATGGTGGTGACCTGTGACCCGGTGTCCAGTAGGGCACTCATAGGAATGCCATCCAGTACCACAGGCAAGACTGGACGTCCTCCCACATATTTGTCGCGCCAGCTCGATGGGCCTGGTGATCTTTTTCCTGGGGGTTGGCCCTCTACCCCAGGTTGTGCCAGTTTAAAGGACAGTACCTTGCCATATGTCCGGGTTGATTGCAGCGGCGGCAGATGGGTTGTCCGTCCTCGTTGTATCGGTCGCTGGGTCTTCCTCTGGCCGGTGGGGTCCTCCTTGGTCGACGCCACGGGATGTCCTCCGGTCCGGATGCCAGCTGGATCTTTCCTGGAGTGGAAACCTGTAAAGACTGCACAGTTCGGGTTAGCGCAGCAACGCTTTTAGCTAGCTCTTGGACCTGATGGTGCAGGTCTGGAGCCGGGTCATTGTTCAAAGCCTGCGCATCAGCCCCCACAGGCCCTGCCGACAAGGGCGCCGCCTCCTGGTGGTAAGTGATAGCTGGGCGCCTGTGGGTCACAACGCCACCCGGTGCCGGTTCTCGGAGCACCCGGATGGCTCTGTCCTTGAACTGTGCAAAGTCCAGATGAGGATCCTGTAAGGCCATTGCCCGCAACTGGGTTTGGTGGGCATTGCAATATAGTCCCTCTATAAATTGTTCGGTCAACAGCCTGTCCTCGTTTCCCACGCCGTCAGGGTCGGTCTGCTTAATGGCTCTCAGGGCCTCTTGTAGGTTTAGTGCATAGTCCCTTATACTCTCATGTGCTCGCTGCTTGCACCCATAGAATCTAAGCTTAATCTCGGCTGAGGTGCGGGTATCAAAGGTGTCCCTCAGCCGGGTTAGTATCCCCGCGACAGTCTTCCTCCCAGGTGGCCAGGACTTTACCTCCCTTTGGGCAGCCCCGGTTAGTTGGGCCACCAGGATGCTCACTTTTTGCTCCTCTGTGAGGGGGTACACCTGGAAGAGGCTATCCAGCTTTTCTTTAAAGTCATTCAGGGTATGTGACTCCCCTGAGTACTGGGGTAGCCAGACTGCTCCCGGGATATAGGGCATGGTGAAAGGCATGACTGCAGCAGCGGTGGCGCTGGCGGGGGTTGAGACAGTGAAGCTCTCCTCCGTATCCGACATCTTTCTCCCCCCTAGTGGACCGTGGCCTACCTTGCGATGATCCTCTTCCGTAGGCCGCGGCTCCGCAGTGGATCGTCAGGGTTGAGGACCTTCCGTCGCGCTCCTGTGACGTCAGCGTCTGCTGGGCTCCTTCCAGGACCTTACGCGACGTCTGGACGTGAGGCGGGGCTTCAGTTCTCGCGCGCTTTTGGAGTCCATGCCCCTCTTCTTCCCGTGCGGCGTCTTCAAGATGGCGTCCAACGGCGGGAAAACTCCACGGAAGGCGGGAAGAAGGCTGAAAATGGCGCCGGATGGCGGGAATCTTCACCGATGGCGGGAAGAAGGCTGAAGATGGCGCCGGATGGCGGGAATCTTCACCACTGGTAAGTTTGAACAGTCTTTTTCAGGCACGCAGTACCCGGTGGTTGCGGGCACGAAATCCTGCCGACTACGCCAAAAGCTGACGCGCCCCTGGGCCTGTGCTGAGTAGCGTTGCGCACGCGGGAGCCTACCCGGAGCCAGATCTGATAGGGGTAGTAGTCTCGTGGCGGTGACCCGGTCCGTGCCCAGGGAGTCAAACTGTGTGGCTGAGTATTAGCAGTAGATGTAGGACGACTACGCCACCCGTTGAATGCAGCTATGGAGCTGCCGCTGCAGGGCAGACCGCTGAGGCCGGTGGTAGGATAGTGCAGCGTAGATGGTATAACCCCCAACGGGAGGGGTATGGCCTCAGGGCAGCCGACGTGGATGATGGGGGTAGCAGGAACCACTCAGAGACGATGCGGTGTAGTTCAGGGTCTTTACTGGTGACAAAGATAGACCCTCCCGGAGTACTGGCTAGCGGTCGGGGCCTGGTCAGTCCTTGAGCAGATGGGATCCCCCTTGGCCAGGCGGAGTTGTAGGCCTCCCCAACTAATCGTACTCTTCTGGCTACCTTGCTAGAGGCGGGTAAAAGTAGCCCACGTCCCTGAGTGTACCGTGTGGTGCTCACCGTATGGCTGGTGACTCGGGGCCTTCTAGTGGCTTCCGCTCCACGACGGCGGTGCTGGTCCCACGCGTGTGACCGTGCCTTCGGGTTTCTTGGCCAGAGGACCTGAAATCCCCTGCCGGGCGGTTTCTGCTGCTGGGTCTGGGTTAATCCCCACAGCCTCGGACTCCGGGTCCGGTAGTAACTCTTCAATCAGGGCGAGCTCTTCAGCTGCCAGCCCCTGATTCCTTTTAGCCTGCTCCCACAGAGCTCCTGATCTTTCTTTCCTATGCTGCTTCTCTTCTTCTCAACTCTTCTCTTCTCACTAACCCTGCCTCAGCCCCAGTTTTATATAGGGGAAGTTCTTCCCCTCCCAGGACTGGGCAGGAGGTGTGGCATGCATAGGATTCCTGACCAAGAGACCTCCCACCTGCTCTCAGACATAACATTGCTATTACTGTGGAGACCAGACCCCTGGGGTGCCACACATGCAGTCCGATCTGTGGACAGCATGGCATAGAGTAGACTGATATATAGATTTAACATAGTAGCATAGTAACATAGTTTTTAAGGTTGAAGGAAGACTAAGTCCATCTAGTTCAACCCATAGCCTAACATGTTGATCCAGAGGAAGGCAAAAAAAAAACATGTGGCAAACATTAAGCTCCACATTGGAGAAAAAATTCCTTCCCGACTCCATATGACAATCAGACTAGTTCCCTGGATCAACGCCCTATCAAGGAATCTAGTATTTATAACCTGCAATTTTATAATTATCAAGAAAGGCATCCATGCCCTTCTTAAATTTTAACAGTGAATCACTCATTACAACATCATGCGGCAGAGAGCTCCATAGTCTCACTGCTCTTACAATAAAGAATCCCCGTCTGTGATTATGATTAAACCTCCTTTCCTCCAGACGTAGAAGATGCCCCCTTGTCCCCGTCTCAGGCCTCAGAGTAAAAAGATCAGTAGAAAGGTCTTTGTACTGTCCCCTCATATACTTGTACATAGTAACAAGATCACCCCTAAGCCTTCTTTTTTCCACAGTAAATAACCCCAAGTGTAATAACCTGTCTTGGTATTGCAGACCCCCCAGTCCTCTAATAACCTTGGTCGCTCTTCTCTGCACCCGCTCTAGTTCAGCTATGTCTTTCTTATACACCGGAGACCAGAACTGTACACAGTATTCCTAGTGTGGTCGCACTAGTGACTTGTATGGAGGTAAAATTATGTTCTCCTCATGAGCATCTATGCCTCTTTTAATGCATCCCATTATTTTATTTGCCTTTGCAGCAGCTGCCTGACACTGGGCACTAAACGTGAGCTTGTCGTCCACCAATACACCCAGGTCTTTTTCAGTTACAGTTTTGCCCAGTGTTTTACAATTAAGCATATAATTATACATTTTATTTCCTCTGCCCAAGTGCATTACCTTACATTTATCCCCATTAAAGCTCATTTGCCATTTATCAGCCCAAGCTTCTAGTTTACATAGATCCTCCTGTAATATAAAATTGTCCTCCTCTGTATTGATTACCCTGCAGAGTTTAGTGTCATCTGCAAATATTGAAATATTACTCTGTATGCCCCCTACAAGGTCATTAATAAATATGTTAAAAAGAAGGGGGCCCAATACTGACCCCTGTGGTACCCCACTGTTAACTGAGACCCAGTCTGAGTGTTTTCCATTAATAACCACCCTTTGTTTCCTATCACTGAGCCAATTCTTAACCCACATACATATATTTTCCCCTATCCCCATTGTTCTCATTTTATGTATCAACCTTTTGTGTGGAACCGTATCAAAGCTTTTGAAAAGTTCATATACACAACATCCACTGCATTTCCTTGGTCCAGTCCAGAACTTGCCTCCTCATAAAAACTGATCAGATTAGTTTGACAGAAACGGTCCCTCGTAAACCCATGTTGATATTGGGTCATGAGGTTATTCTTCTTCAGATACTCTATTATAGCATCTCTTAGGAAACCCTCCAGGATTTTACCCACAGTAGAGATTAAGCTTACTGGCCTATAATTTCCAAGTTCAGTTTTTGTCCCCTTTTTGAATATTGGCACTACATTTGCTATACGCCAGTCCTGTGGTACAGACCCTGTTATTATGGAATCTTTAAAGATTAAAAATAATGGTCTATCTATGACGTTACTTAATTCCTACAGTACTCGCGGGTGTATCACATCTGGGCCCGGGGATTTGTCAACTTTAGTGATTTTTAGACGCCGCCGTACTTCCGGCTGGGTTAAGCAAGTGACATTTAATGGAGAATTTTTGTTATCACTAATCATGTTTTCGGTCATGCGATTTTCTTGTGTACATATGGTTGAAAAAAAATCATTTAGCATATTGGCTTTTCCTCATCCTCATCCACCATTTCACCCAGACTATTTTTAAGGGGGCCAACACTATCATTTTTTAGTTTTTTACTATTTATGTAGTTAAAGAATATTTTGGGGTTATTTTTACTTTCTCTGGCAATGATTCTCTCTGCCTCAATCTTTGCTGCCTTGATTTGTTTTTTACATAATTTATTTAATTTTCTATATTTATTTAATGCCTCATCACTACCTACTTGCTTTAGTTCTCTAAATGCTTTCTTTTTGTCACTTATTGCGCCCCTTACAGCTCTATTTAACCACAGTGGTTTCCTCCTATTTCTAGCATGTTTATTCCCATAGGGTATATATTGTGCACAGGTCCTATTCAGGATGCTAATAAATGTCTCCCATTTGCTTTGTGTAGCTTTATGTCTCAGGATATCGTCCCAGTTTATTGCACTAAGATCATCTCTCAACCGTTGGAAATTTGCCTTCCTGAAGTTTAGTGTCCTTGTAACCCCTCTACTACACATCTTACTAAAGGTTACATGAAAACGTATTATTTTGTGATCACTATTACCCAAGTGACCCCCAACTCGTATATTTGATATGCGGTCTGGCCTATTGGTTAATATTAGGTCTAGCAGTGCCCCCCTTCTTGTTGGGTCCTGAACCAGTTGTGAAAGGTAATTGTCTCTCATAGTTGTCAAAAACCTATTACCTTTGCTTGAACTACATGCTTCTGTCCCCCAATGTATTTCAGGGTAGTTGAAGTCTCCCATAATAATGACTATTCCTTGAGTCGCTGCTTCATCTATTTGCTTTACGAGGATATTCTCCGCTACTTCCATTATTTTTGGAGACTTATAACAAACCCCTATCAGTAATTTATTATTTTTTCCCCCTCCCCTTATCTCCACCCACAGGGACTCTACATTTTCATTTGATTCACATATATCCTCCCGCAAGACAGGTTTTAAGGATGATTTTACATATAAACACCCCCTCCCCCTTGCTTGTTTGTACGGTCATTTCTGAACAGACTATAGCCCTGTAAATTAACTGCCCAGTCATGGCTCTCATCCAGCCACGTCTCAGATATCCCTACCATGTCATAATTATTTTCCAACAAAATTAATTCTAATTCCTCCATTTTGTTGGTGAGGCTTCTGGCATTAGTGTACATGCATTTTATGTATCTCTCTGTACCTCTATTCCTTCTTACTTTATTGACTGCTCTAACCCCACCCCCAATTTCTTTATTTGTGCCCAGGTCACTATCTGCACCATCTTCCCCACCTATAAAATGAATACCCTCCCCCCCAAATCCCTAGTTTAAACACTCCTCCAACCTTCTAGCCATTTTCTCCCCCAGCACAGCTGCACCCTCCCCATTAAGGTGCAGCCGGTCCCTAGCGTAGAGTCTGTAGCCAACTGAGAAGTCGGCCCAGTTCTCCAGGAACCCAAATCCCTCCTTCCTACACCAGTTCTTGAGCCACTTATTTATCTCCCTAATCTCCCATTGCCTCTCTGGCGTGGTACCGGTAGTATTTCAGAGAATACCACCTTGGAGGTCCTTGCTTTCAGCTTGCAGCCTAATTCCCTGAAATCATCTTTAAGGACCTTCCACCTACCTTTAACTTTGTCATTTGTGCCAATGTGCACCATGACCGCTGGGTCCTCACCAGCCCCTCCCAGTAATTTGTCAGAAAAGATTCAGTAGAACTTGTATATTATTCATTGAATTCCCTGTTTTTTTAGTATGCATACGAGTCCAGTAGTTGGCCCTATTCGTGATTGACAGTTATTGCTAGATGCACAGTAATAAAGGGAAGACTATAAATTACTTAATAGGACTGCCCACAGGACTCATTTTAAATTCAACTTTATATGAGAATGTCAAACTGGGTTAATTACGGGTGATGAGCGAGCATTGCTCGATACTCGATCGAGTATAAGGGTGCTTGGGTACGCTCATTACTCTATCGAGCCCGGCCAGCTCGATTCTAGTACTGAGCACTCGAGCATTTTACTGCTGGCTCGCTCATCACTATTAACTATATGAAAAAGAGCTTTGAATAGTCAAATTTTATTCAGGAGGTAAATTTGTACTATCGATAGAAAGCAGCACCCAGCTATCTCAAGTTTCAGAATAATCCAGTTGCCAATGTTTAAAGGGAATTTTGGAACTTTAAAAAAAACATGATATAACTCCATAAAATACCAAAAAAGGTGACTTCTTGTTTTATTATTATCTCCAGATTTCTAAAAAAATGTAAAATCACTGTATTATTGGTAGTTTGCTGTAGTGAGGCTCATGGAATACAACTTGAACGTTAGTGCTTTCATAAAGGGTTCATGAGATGACCCCCAAAAACATATGCACAGTAAACCTTTTTTTTAAAAAAAATGGACTAATCCGTGCTTTGTTTCTTTGATACTGAAAAAAATTCACAATGGAGTTACATACGAGTCATGGTGTGTGAAAACACCAGTGGACACTGTGATGTATGCTGTAACTGGTTGTCTCCCAACTTATGCTACTTATGAAAACAGGGATAACTAAATAAAATATTAAAAAACAATATGATGGATTTTTCACAGATTTTTTTTGCTATAGGAAAATACATTTTTAAGGGAATATGGAAGTTTTATTTCTGAAACATGACTACTCCATGATCATAGGATATGCAAAACCATCCTTATTGAAAAAATGATCAACTATGGAATGAACAAGGCAACTGTTAGGTGGATTCATAACTGGCTTAGTGATTGGACCCAAAGAATGGTCATAAATGGTTGCCCATCCAGTTGGAAGAATGTCTGAAGTGGGGTACCACAAGGCTCTGTCCGGGCCCTGTGTCGTTCAACATCTTTATCAATGATTTAGATGAAGGAATTGAAAGCTGATTAAATTTGTGATAACACATACTGTAGCTAGAAAGGATAGCTAATACTAGAGAAGAGAGAGAGGATTCAAAAAGATCTAAACAAAAATGTAACTGTGGGCAGCAACTAACAGAATGGTTTTTAACAAGGAGAAATGCAAAGTCCTATATCTGGGCAATTAAACTGAAAAAAGCATACAGAATGGGAGGAATAGGACTAAGCAACAGCACATGTGAAAAAGACTTGGGTATATTAATAGATCACAGACTGAACATGAGTCAACAGTGTGATGCAGCAGCAAAAAAAAGGCAAACACAGTTCTGGGATGTATTAAGAGAAGCATACAGTCTAGATCATGTGAAGTAATTATCCCCCTCGATTCCTCCTTGGTCAGACCTCATCTGGAATACTGTGTCCAGTTCTGGGCACCATATCTAGAGGTGGTGAATTCTCCTTCAATGGAAGTCTTCATACAGAGGCCGAACAGACATCTGTCCTAGACGGTTTAGTGAATCCTGCATTGAGCAGGGGGTTGGACCAGATGACCCTGGTGGTCCCTTCCAACTCTAATATTCTATGATTCTATGAAAATATTGCAACTAAACCCAATTCAAGAAAATAATCTTTTTTGTAGTTTTTTTTTAATCATGTAGCCAATCATATTGTCCTTAACAACTGAATAAAGTCTCAAATCAATCTATTTTCTAAGAATACCTAGATTTTTACCTCTTAACACAATAAATTGGAGTTATTGTTTTTACTGTATGGTTGATATTTTTAAAGGGCATTAACCCTGCTCACAGCCTTATTGATTGTTCATTATAATGGGATTATTGCCAGCAATAAGATTAATCCAAGAGGCTTTGGCCAGATAATAGTAAAAAAAGGTTTCTTGTTCCTGTAAAAGTGCTATTAGGAAGTGTTTCCGTCAGCAGATAACATCTATTAACATACCATTATGCATCTTTTACATAGGAAATGTCAACATGAGAGGATTAAAATAATTTCTTTGCATTTAGTTTCCAATTGACTGACCAAGTTTTCAAGCGTCCATCAGGAAGATGTTTCTTTTTTTGATGATTATATTGTTCTTTTTGAGAAAAAAAATTAAAACAAGGACCATCAATTTCAATAGTTACACAGTATAGTGGAAAAAAAGATATATGACCATTATATTGGTTCTCCATTTCAGACTTCCTTGACAATGAGCTGATCAGAAAGTGTCACACTGCTGGAACCCCCAAAAATCACCTGAGATCAGTGGTTAAATGTGATTCAATTTCCCTGCAGTGTCACCACAAAGTAAATGAACCCTTTCTAGACATACGATGTACAGTTATGTCATATTCCCGATCCCTGACTTCCCCATTAAAAATAAAGAAATAAAAGACAAAAATACACCTATTTGGTACCACTGCATTCGTAAAAATCCGATCTTTTAAAATATAAAATAAATTAATCTAATCAGTATCAGGCGTAATGAAAAAAAAATGAAAACTTCAAAATTACGTTTACTCGGCCTCTGCAACACTGCAATAAAATGTAATAAGAGATGATCAAAGCTTCGTATGTACTCCAAAATTGAATAAATAAAACAAAAGCTCAGTTCACAAAAAATAAGTCTTCAAACAGCCCCATCAACCAAAAATTGACAAAAGTTAAGGGTCTCAGAAAATGGTGACACAATCAAAAAAAAATTACAAATTCCCCCAAAAAATCACTGTTTAAAAAAAACTATGTATATTTGGAATCTGCATAATAGTGCTGACCTGGAAAATCAGATTTCAGTTTCACCATATAGTGAACATGGTAAAATTAAAAAAAAGCAACATCACATTGTGTACTTTTTTTGCAGTTTTGACGCACTTGTTTTTTTCCCACTTTCCAGTGCATTACATGATTAAATGGTGTCAATCAAAAGTACACTTCATCCTGCCAAAAAACAAGCCCTCATATGGCTATGTCGATGGAAAAATAAAAATGTTATAGGTCTTGGAAGAAGGGGAGGAAAAGATGAAAATGAAAAATTGGAAACTTCAGCGGCGGTAAGGGGTAAAAGGAATTGTCCACATTTGGAGACTTTTTTTTTACATAAATACATGCATCCGGAGCTAAAAATCATTTTCAATTGGGTTTCATGAAAACAATTTGCACATTCAACTTTGATATGGTCTGTGGTCATAAGCCAGCTGAGAGGAGCTAAAAAAAAATATAAAATAGCTGCAAACTCCCAGTCAAATAGTCAGAATGAGCCCACTTTAAGATTCTCAGTCAAGTTATTCTGTAGTCAGCAATAGACAGTACAACACAATGGCGACAGAGAGCAAACGGAGCAAATTTTTTAATGAAACCCAGCTGCAAAATTGATTTTTAGTCCAAAATGTATGCATCTAGGTAAAGAAAATTGTCTACAAAACTTTGTGAACAAAACTTTAAAGGGAATCTGTCAGCAGGATATCACCCCATAAACCATATGTGCATTTAGCTCTTGCAAAGACATACACTAAGCTAACCAACTCATTCTTCCATTACTAAGATATTGGTATTGGAATTGCGGTTTGATTTAAAGGGAACCTGTCACCAGGTTTGTCCCATATGAGATAAGGCCAATACCTTACAGTCCTGATATACAGTACAGACCAAAAGTTTGGACACACCTTCTCATTTAAAGATTTTTCTGTATTTTCATGACTATGAAAATTGTACATTCTCACTGAAGGCATCAAAACTATGAATTAACACATGTGGAATTATATAGTTAACAAAAAAGTGTGAAACAACTGAAAATATGTCTTATATTCTAGGTTCTTCAAAGTAGCCACCTTTTGCTTTGATGACTGCTTTGCACACTCTTGGCATTCTCTTGATGAGCTTCAAGAGGTAGTCACCGGAAATGGTTTTCACTTCACAGGTGTGCCCTGTCAGGTTTAATAAGTGGGATTTCTTGCCTTATAAATGGGGTTGGGACCATCAGTTGTGTTGTGCAGAAGTCTGGGGGATACACAGCTGATAGTCCTACTGAATAGACTGTTAGAATTTGGTCTGTGGTCAAACTTTTGGTCTGTACTGTACAGCATTCAATAATGCTGTATATATGCCCCCAATCCGTCTTGCAAGACAAGAAAAAGACCGTTTATAATATTCACCTGCGGGCGGTCAAGTCCGATGGCGTTGCTGTCTTGGTGTGGTGCCTCCCTTCTTCTTGCAATGCCATCCTCCTCTCTTCTGCTTCATATGGATGACGCGTCCTGCATCATCCACACAGTGTCCCCGACAGGGCAGAAAAAAGTACGCCTGCAAAGGAGCGTGATGCCGGGGGACACTGTGTGGAAGAGGTAGGAGGCATCATCCACACGAAGCAAGAAGGAGGACGGCATAGCAAGAAGAGAGGAGGCGCAAGACCGAGACCAGTGATGCCAATTGGACCGGACCGCCCCATAGGTGAGTATTATAAAAGGTGTTTTTCTTGTCTTGCAGGCCAGATTGGAGTCATACAGTGCCTACAAGTAGTATTCAACCCCCTGCAGATTTAGCTGGTTTGATAAGATGCAAATAAGTTAGAGCCTTCAAACTGCAAATGAGAGTAGGTTTTATGAACAGAAGCATAAATCTTACAAACCAAAAAGTTATGTTGCTCAGTTGAATTTTATTAAATTTTAAACATAAAAGTGTGGGTCAATTATTATTCAACCCCTATGTTTAATATTTTGTGGAATAACCCTTGTTTGCAATTACAGCTAATAATCGTCTTTTATAAGACCTGATCAGGCCGGCACAGGTCTGTGGAGTTATCTTGGCCCACTCCTCCATGCAGATCTTCTCCAAGTTATCTAGGTTCTTTGGGTGTCTCATGTGGACTTTATTCTTGAGCTCCTTCCACAAGTTTTCAATTGGGTTAAGGTCAGGAGACTGACTAGGCCACTCCAACACCTTGACTTTTTCCCTCTTGAACCAGGCCTTGGTTTTCTTGGCTGTGTGCTTTGGGTCGTTGTCTTGTTGGAAGATGAAATTACGACCCATCTTAAGATCCTTGATGGAGGAGCGGAGGTTCTTGGCCAAAATCTCCAGGTAGGCCGTGCTATCCATCTTCCCATGGATGCGGACCAGATGGCCAGGCCCCTTGGCAGAGAAACAGCCCCACAGCATGATGCTGCCACCACCATGCTTGACTGTAGGGATGGTATTCTTGGGGTCGTATGCAGTGCCATCCAGTCTCCAAACGTCACGTGTGTGGTTGGCACCAAAGATCTCGATCTTGGTCTCATCAGACCATAGAACCTTGAACCAGTCTGTCTCAGAGTCCTCCAAGTGATCAAGAGCAAACTGTAGACGAGCCTTGACATGACGCTTTGAAAGTAAAGGTACCTTACGGGCTCGTCTGGAACGGAGACCATTGCGGTGGAGTATGTTACTTATGGTATTGACTGAAACCAATGTCCCCACTGCCATGAGATCTTCCCGGAGCTCCTTCCTTGTTGTCCTTGGGTTAGCCTTGACTCTTCGGACAAGCCTGGCCTCGGCACGGGAGGACACTTTCAAAGGCTGTCCTGGCCGTGGAAGGCTAACAGTAGTTCCATAAGCCTTCCACTTACGGATGATGCTCCCAACAGTGGAGACAGGTAGGCCCAACTCCTTGGAAAGGGTTTTGTACCCCTTACCAGCCTTGTGACCCTCCACGATCTTGTCTCTGATGGCCTTGGAATGCTCCTTTGTCTTTCCCATGTTGACCATGTCTGAGTGCTGTTCACAAGTTTGGGGAGGGTCTTAAATAGTCAGAAAAGGCTGGCAAAAGAGATCTTTAATCCACACATGTGAAGCTCATTATTCCTGGTGCCTGAACTACTTCTTAATACTTTTGGGGGACCAAACAGAATTCTTGTGGTTTGAGGGGTTGAATAATAAATGACACTCTGAATTAACTTTTAACGTTTTTTTTAAAAAAATAAATAAATAAATAAAATTTGCTGCAGTGCATTTCCCACTTCCAGGCTGATCTGCAGTACAAATGTGACAATGCCAAGTTAATTCCGCATGTGTCAACCAGCTAAATCTGCAGGGGGTTGAATACTACTTGTAGGCACTGTATATACAGCATATTAGAATACTGTATATCAGGGCTGAAAGGTGATGGCCGTATCTCACATGGGACAAACCTGGTGACAGGTTCCCTTTAAAGCAGGAAATGTTAGTTAAGCAGGATAACCCAGTGCCGGACAGAAAATTGATCCGGAGTGACAAAAGCTTGGGAAGAATTTTCAAGTGCCAAAAAAACTTCAACCTAATTTGCATATTCATGCAAACACAGATTTCTTGGTAACATACAGATAGGCTATGTAATGGTATTGCTGGACAAATCTTTGCAAGAGCTACATGCGCATATAAAGAGTTTGTAGGGTGAAATCCTGCTGACTAGAGATGAGCGAATCAATCCATGGAGGATTGAATTAGAATCAAATTTTCTGAAATCCTCAGTTCCACACAAATTCAAACAATCTGCCATTTGATTCCTAAAGACTGACAAAAAAAGAAAGCCTGATGCCTGTTCACAAATACTGCACCTCAGTCAGTGGGCTGATGGCATCTGGCACGGCAGCAAGGGCTTCCCCATGATTACCTGCAGCAATCTGATCACATGGTTTAGCACAGCCAATCAGGGAGGCTATCACAGACAATATAAAACATCCCTATGACCAAAGAATACCATTTTATGCCTGTATCGTGTTGGGATAGGAGAGCTCAGAGCACACAGTGTAGGGATAGGGATAGAAAAAGGCCTAATCTAATTGTGGTGTAAAACTTCAATGCAGATGTACCCAATTGAAAATGGGAGTGATGGTCTCACTCTGAGAATAGAAATTCAACATTCAACTGCTCAGAGTGTGACTGTGAATCAATATATTACTTACACATAGTGCCAGAAAGCAACTACTCAATGCAGATTTTGGCACTAAATCCAAAGTCTAAATTTAAGTCTTCTTTCTGTATGTAACTGAAAATGCACTCCCCATTTTTCGACACATGCCTTTTTTTTTAAAGAGAAATCTCCCTATTCCTGAATTACAAAACACAAGCACTTATCCACTAAAGGTGTATGTGTTTAAAATAATTATTTGAGCCCGCTTCATTGCTCCAATAGTCTGTTAGATTTGTACACAAGTTTGGTGGTGTGAAGTAATTCTTCCTATATTTTCTGTTACCATCTTATTTTGTAAAGCCACATGGCCTTTTTTTTCTTCACCTATAAGATAAAAGATTTCTCTTTATTTTTTGGAATACCTGTTTCAATTGTGTACTGTAGATACCGTACACACCACGACCATACTCCAGTTGTTGCAACATGTTTGTTACTGGTCGTGAACCAAAGTATAGCAACTTCACACTTAGCATTTTAAGGTTTATTAACTTATTTTCATTTTGGCTGAACGTCATTATTTAAATAAAAAAAAAATGTAAAACAAAAAAAAAACAACAGGTAAAGTTTTACAACAGTTTGGCTAGTTGCATTTAAGAATTGTAGGCGCCACAACAATACTGCATAATACAGGAGACTGCAGGTGTTAGAACCCTCCTGTTTGTTTTTCCATCTTGTGTTTTGCGGTCACGTGACCACCTGCCTTTATATTCCAGCTCCGCCCTCCTGGCTGTGCTGGACTTCAGTGTTTGACTGTTTCTCTAGCCAGGTGCTTCTGTGCCATTCTCTGTCAGTTTGTTTGGTCCTTCTGGAACCTCTAGTACCTTTTTGTCTGTTTGTCTTTTTAAACTTTTAAACTTCTCTGTTTAGGAGGTGTCCCATTTTTTGTCTCAGTCCTTAGTTCTTTTAGGGACCCCTCCCCTTATGCTATAGGTCTTCGCTCAGACTAGCCGAGGACTAAGGCGGGTCTGTTCGCTAGGAACAGGCAGCCCACTACATCGTAGAGATTCAGCTTAGTCTTACTGTAGGGACAGTTTTCCCCTATCTTTCCTTAGTACTTGTTGCAGATCATAACAGGTAGTCCAGCCCAAAAAAAAAATAAAAGGAAAGAAATTCGGGGATCAGTATGGTTTCCATCCAGGATTTGGCTCAACGCCTGCAGGGATTGTCTTTGGAGGTAGCCAAGTTCCAACAACATGTGAGTAGCTGTTCTGGAGCGCATTTTGTGGAACCCAAGGTAGGACTGCCTGATGTTTTTTATGGTAAACAGCAAGATTTTTTTTCCTTTAAAAATGCTTGTTTGTTATATTTTCGTTTGAGACCAAGGTCCTCTTGGAATGAATCACAGCGTATTGATTTTATTATGTCACTTTTGCGCAAAGAACCACAGGGGTGGGTCTTTTCTCTTCAACCTAATGATCCATGTTTAAGGTCTGTAGAAGAATTTTTTTCTGCTATGGGACTATTATATGATGATCCTGATCGAGTCTCATCTGCTGAGGCAGAACTCAGGCGTTTGAATCAGGGGTCAAGTGATGTTGAAAATTATTGCACGCACTTCAGAAGATGGGCCTCGGAAGTTAGATGAAATGATCCTGCTCTGAAATGTCTACTTCTTGCTGGTCTGAGTGAAAGGGTTAAGGATTTGCTAATTGCATTCCCCGCACCTGAGACTCTTCAGGATGCCATGCAATTAGCTGTTTGTGTGGATAGGAGACTGAGATTTAGACAGAATGAGGTAAAGACTTCTGTAATGCCAGGTCCTAGTCCCCAGAAAATCTGCTCTGTCGGCGGAGAACCGATGGAGGTTGGGGCGAAGTCGCTCCCATCTCAGGAAAGAGACCGGAGGTTCGCCGAAGGATTGAGTCTTTATTGTGGTAAAGCTAACCATTTGATTAAGCATTGTGAGCTTGTTTACGCTCTGCAGGAGTATTTCTTTCTGGGAGTACTACTTTGCAGGAAAATTTGATTAAATTTCAGGTATTTGTGGATTGTGGTTCAACACTTAATGTGATTGATAAAGGGCTTTTGGAAAAACTTTAATTGAAATCCAAACCTTTGTCATCACCTATTTCTGTGATTGCAATTGATAACACTCCCTTGAAATGCATTACTCAAAAGGTTGCTGCATTTCCCCTCATTATCAGTGGAGTTCACCAAGAAATTTTGGACTTGGTTGTATTAGATAATTTACCCTCTCCGGTCGTTTTAGGTTTGCCTTGGTTAAAACTGCACAATCCTTTGCTGGACTGGTCTACTAATGTGATTAAGCCTTGGAGTCCAAAGTGTTATGATAAATGTTGTAATGGTCGCATTGTGGCTGTGGAAAAAGGGGAATTACCTGTACCTATTCAAGATTTTTGGAGGGTTTTTTCAGAGGAGTCGTCGCAAGTTTTACCTCCTCATAGGGATTATGATTGCGCCATTGAGTTTGTTCCTGGAGCTACTCTTCCCAAAAGTCGCTTGTTTAATCTGACTATCCCTGAAAGAAAGGAGTTGGAGGAGTACATACAGACTAGCCTGGCTGCTGATCACATTAGACCTTCTAAGTGTGGCAGTTGGATTTTTCTTTGTTAAAAAAAAGGACGGGGGTTTACGTTCATGTCTGGATTTTCGTGAAATTAATAAGACTACCGTACGCAATTCCTACCCATTGCCGTTAATTCCTGACTTGTTTAACCAGTTGGTGGGGGCCAAGTGGTTCTCTAAAATTGATCTCCGGGGGGCATACAATTTGCTATGAGTGAAGGAGGGTGATGAATGGAAAACTGCTTTTAACACTCCGGTAGGTCATTTTGAGAATCTGGTGATGCCTTTTGGTCTTACCAATGCACCTGCATTTTTTCAGAACCTTATTAATGACATCCTGAGACCTTTGATTGGTAAGAATGTGGTTGTGTATTTGGGTGACATTTTGATTTATTCACCAGATCTACAGTCATGGCCAAAAGTTTTGAGAATGACACCAAAATTATATTTTCACATGATCTGCTGGCCTCTGGTTTTTATTAGTGTTTGTCTGATGTTTATATCACATACAGAAATATAATTGTAATCAAATTATGAGTACCAATAGGTTATACTGACAGTTAGAATGAGTTAATGCAGCAAGTCAATATTTGCAGTGTTGCCCCTTCTTCTTCAAGACCTCTGTAATTCTCCCTGGCATGCTCTCAATCAACTTTTGGACCAAATCCTGACTGATAGCAGTCCATTCTTGCATAATCAATGCTTGCATTTTGCCAGAATTTGTTGGTTTTTGTTTGTCCACCCGTCTCTTGATGATTGACCACAAGTTCTCAATGGGATTAAGATCTGGGGAGTTTCCAGGCCATGGACCCAAAATCTCTATTTTTTGTTCCATGAGCCATTTTGTTATCACCTTTGCTTTATGGCAAGGTGCTCCATCATGCTGGAAAAGGCATTTTTGGGCGCCAAACTGCTCTTGGACAGTTGGGAGAAGTTGCTCTTGGAGGACATTCTGGTACCATTCTTTATTCATGGCTGTGTTTTTAGGCAAGACTGTGAGTGAGCCGATTCCCTTGGCTGAGAAGCAACCCCACACATGAATGGTTTCAGGATGCTTTACAGTTGGCATGAGACAAGATTGGTGGTAGCGCTCACCTCTTCTTCTCCAAATAAGCTGTTTTCCAGATGTCCCAAACAATCGAAAAGGGGATTCATCAGAGAAAATGACTTTGCCCCAGTCCTCAGCAGTCCACTCCCTGTACCTTTTGCAGAATATCAGTCGGTCCCTGATGTTTTTTCTGGAGAGAAGAGGCTTCTTTGCTGCCCTCCTTGAAACCAGCCCTTGCTCAAAGAGTCTCCGCCTCACAGTGCGTGCAGAAGCACTCACACCAGCCTGCTGCCATTCCTGAGCAAGCTCGGCACTGCTGGTAGTCCGATCTCGCAGCTGAAACAGTTTTAAGATACGGTCCTGGCGCTTGCTGGTCTTTCTTGGGCGCCCTGGAGCCTTTTTGACAACAATGGAAGCTCTCTCCTTGAAGTTCTTGATGATGCGATAGATTGTTGACTGAGGTGCAATCTTTGTAGCTGCGATACTCTTCCCTGTTAGGCCATTTTTGTGCAGTGCAATGATCGCTGCACGTGTTTCTTTAGAGATAACCATGGTTAACTGAAGAGAAACAATGATACCAAGAACCAGCCTCCTTTTAAAGTGTCCAGTGATGTCATTCTTACTTAATCATGACTGATTGATCGCCAGCCCTGTCCTCATCAACACCCACACCTGTGTTAATGGATCAATCACTAAAACGATGTTAGCTGCTCCTTTTAAGGCAGGACTGCAATGATGTTGAAATGTGTTTTTGGGGGTTAAAGTTCATTTTCTGGGCAAATATTGACTTTGCAAGTACAGTAATTGCTGTTAAGCTGATCACTCTTTGACATTCAGGAGTATATGCAAATTGCCATTACAAAAAATGAAGCAGTAAACGTTGGAAAAATTACTATTTGTCTCATTCTCAATACTTTTGGCCATGACTGTAGAGTCCCATTGGCAGAGTGTACGTGAAGTTTTGCAGTTATTGAGTGATAATTCAGTCTTTGTTAAGCTGGAGAAATGTGAGTTCACTGTGCAGAAAATTAGTTTTTTGGGCTACATTGTCTCCAGCAAGGGCTTTGAGATGGACCCGGTGAAGGTTCAGGCTGTGCAGGAATGGCCTAGGCCTATTGGTTTGAAATCTATACAGAGATTTTTGGGTTTTGCCAATTATTACAGGAAATTCATTAAGAATTTTTCTGTAATTGTTAAGCCTCTAACCGATCTCACCAGGAAAGGTGCGAATACGGTCCAGTGGATTACTGAGGCCATTGAAGCGTTTGAGTATCTCAAAGAGAGGTTCAGTTCTGCCCCTATCCTTATGCAGCCTGATGAGACCAAGCCTTTTTTGGTCTAGGTCGATGCTTCATCAGTGGGGGTGGGAGCAGTTTTGTCTCAGGAGAACAAGGATGGAGTACGGCGAATATGAAATTTCTCGTATCCTGAATTCTAGATGGCATAGATGGAGATTACAGTATCTTGTCTCCTGGATGGGTTTCAGTCCCGAAGATAACTCCTGGGTAAGGGCGGATGATGTCTCTGCTCCTAGGCTTGTTAGAGCTTTCCACAGGAGGTTTCCGGATAACCCCGGGCCTGGAGGATCTGGAGGATCCTCATAAAAGAGGGGGTACTTTTAGAACCCTCCTGTTTGTTTTTCCATCTTGTGTTTTGCGGTCACGTGACCACCTGCCTTTATATTCCAGCTCCGCCCTCCTGGCTGTGCTGGACTTCAGTGTTTGACTGTTTCTCTAGCCAGGTGCTTCTGTGCCTTTCTCTGTCAGTTTGTTTGGTCCTTCTGGGACCTCTAGTACCTTTTTGTCTGTTTGTCTTTTTGTGTTCTGCAACAACTTCTCTGTTTAGGAGGTGTCCCATTTTTTGTCCCAGTCCTTAGTTCTTTTAGGGACCCCTCCCCTTATGCTATAGGTCTTCGTTCAGACTAGCCGAGGACTAAGGCGGGTCTGTTTGCTAGGAACAGGCAGCCCGCTACATCGTAGGGATTCAGCTTAGTCTTACTGTAGCGACAGCTTTCACCTATCTTTCCTCAGTACTTGTTGCAGATCATAACTGTAGGCTACTCTCTGGACCTGTCTTTGTGCTGTAAAGTGCATTGCACTATAGATACCTACAGAAGCAACTATGGTCAAGGACAATACAAGAGTTTTACAGCTCACTGAGTGAATGTTTTCAGCAGCAGCGTTGCACCACCACATCAGGGACAGGTGGAGAGGCCTCTGCGAATGGGAGCTACGTCTGTTTCCACCGCCAAGTGGCAGTTATCTGTTTCTTCATACACCAAATCCAGATATTGCTCAACTGACATTACCTTATTCCCAACAAGCACAGGGCTCATAGTTGATTACACACACACGTCTTCATGCTTTTAACTCATGCAAGGCAAAGTGCTGCCAAGCAGTTTTATAGTTTGAAAGCATGGGGGAGAAAAGCCACATGACGGAAGGGTTGCTGCTGTGCATTATGAGGCAACTCGCTTTCTGGCTGGCTCTATATGAACTGCAAACTGGAATTGTCATGAGCAACAATGCACAGAAAATTCTGCCTGCCTAACAGACAGACAAAATAACTCATGCTCCATGCATAATCCACGTCCTGAATTTAACACTGAAAGATTTTTTTTGTAAATATACAGGCATGAGAAAGGTGGTGGCAATGGCCAGAAGAGAGTCATCCTATTTCCATAGGTCTTATGTTGCAAAGCACGCCCACCTGACTTTGCAAAAAAAAAAGCTGCCAGAACATTTCTGGGTTTGCAATGTTGCCACCCACCTTAATTCAATGCTATATTTGCTGCAGCGCTTGTGCGAACAGTGTAAGGCAGTGACAGATTACATTAATCAGCAAACAGGAGCATGGGTAACTTTGAGGTCTGACTTTGGTAGCTAATGAGAGATGCAGATGCATTTAGTCTACTGAAGCCCTTTGAAGAGGCATTAACATTTGTTAATAGGGACACTTGTGGAATCAGCACTGTAATCCAGCTACTAATTATCGTGGAAAAAATACTCACCAGCTTGCAAGTGAGAAAATAAGAACACAAATTTGCACATGTTCAATGCTGCACTGTGTCTGATGGGGACCCTCAAGGTTCATGCCATATGCTGCAAGATTTGGAGGAGGAACAGGTGGAAGTGGAAGAGGTAAAAGGCAAAAGAAAGGGACAGAGCAGACAGTCGGTGCAAAATTGATGATGTCTACGATGCTGGCCATGACAAACAATCGCTGCAGTTGGATTACGATAATAAAACAACGGGTCATGCTATTGAGCATAACAAGCTGTATGCTGCAATGCTTGTGGGAGGACAGGTGTATGGATAACATGACAATTGCAAGCCCATTCTTTTTGACCCACACAATAAACACAAAATGAGGTAAGTTTTCCAGCTTCCAAAAGGGAGTGTGAATTTGCCTACTTTCTCTAAGCTCTGTTACCTGCTCTGCAAAGCTTTCATCAAGCAAACGCCTGCTGCCTGAGCGACTGGCCAGCAGACTCTTATGCAATCCACATGAACACAACGTTTCTGCACCTGTGCCAACAATAGGGTTACTACAAGTATATTTTACAAGATGACCAGATGTTTTTTCTTCAATTGCAACAACCTGGCACACTTAAGCAAACACAGATGCACTGATTGAACAACCAAGTTCAGTCATATCTAGACTATATCCTTTCTCAAGCAGTTACCTTGAGCCCTGATCCAATGGATTTCTGGGTCACTAAATTGGACCAGTGTCAAGATCTGTCCCAGTTTGCCATGAGAGTACTGTCATGTCCAGTCTCCAGTGTCATATCAGAGAGGGAATTCAGTGCAGCCGGTGGATTTGTTACAGCAAAGCGGACAAGGTTATCTGCCACATACATGGAAAACCTAACATTTGTCAAAAGGAATCCAACATGGATCAGTGCAGACTTTCATGCACAGATGGATGATGCTAATGGTTATATCAGCGATATCATTTGGCTGCTTGCCTGTCCCTTGACTGTCATCTACACCATTCAGTTGATACCAGTGCCAATGGACCTCACTTTACCAGGCATTAACTCCCTGTCTATTATGCCTTCTATACTGAAGTACTGATGATTCCTGGGCTGCCATTGTTCATCCTAAACTGCCAAGAATTTTGCGGCCTGCACCATCCTTTCTACTATGCTTCCTCTGCTGCAGCAACTGCACATGCCCGCCGCACATCTCCTGGCTAGCCACTATGTTTCATTGTTCTAGACTGTACTGCTGCAGACAAGATTGCCATTGCTGGCCCTAAACTGCTAAGCATCTCTTTGCCTGCCCCGTCCTAACTCTCTATCATGCTGCTGCCACTGTGTTTTATAGTGCTAGACAATACTATTGATGCTGGGAAACATTCATGTTTTTGTACCATCAAGAAACAGCCCTCAAAATAGGGTTAATTTTTGAAAAGGTTTGGTAAAAACAAGGCATAACTTCTTCATGTTCAAAACAGTACTCCTGATTTGACTCCAGAAAAAAAGAGGAAAGTTTTTGTAAGGCTTAATAAAAAAAATTGCCTAATCATTTTGTGGTTTGCAAACCAGTTGTGCACCCCAAAAAAGGGAACTTTTTTCACTTGTAATTGAGAGTCTATTACTTCTTCATATTCAAAACAGTACGGTACACCTGTTTTGTCTCCCTAATTAATGGGATACATTTTAGATAGTTATAATGAAAAATCTATTGCAAAGTCTGATACTTTGTGTTGTTAAATATACTGTTGGATACCTCTTGTTTCCTCTAGCCAGATAAGTTGAAGTTATTTGCACATTAAAAAGGATGTATTTGCATTACAGTGCTCAAAATGTGATCAATTAACTCTAAGGGGAACTCACAGTATTCTACGCATATTTTCCAGGCAATTACAGACATTTTAATTATGCAGTTCGAGTGAATTTATTCACCGCAATTCAAGATTATGGGGAAAATTCAGAGAAGTCAGCAAATTCGTATTTCAAATGATCTGCTCATCTCTACTGCTGACAAATTCCACTTAACCATTACACAGTCCACAGTCCAAATCAATGAGATGTCTGTGTAACGCTGGAATGGATACATTCTCCAGAGAAAGAGAAGCTGTTTGTACTTAAGCTTTGCTTAGGTCAAGAGATGATGATGCATAACAGAAGTTCAACTTTCCCCTCTTTCTTACCTGGATGTATGAAAATGTGTTTTTCTAAACTGAATAATCTCGTTATATTCAACTAGGAGAGGAGACAGGACGATGATCCGAATTTGTAAGTTCCTAATCCCAATCAGAGACTTAAAATTCTAGGTTTTGTAATAACAGAAAACCAGGTTAGCATTTTATAAAAATTCATTTAAATGTTCAAATTATATTTTCCTTCTTCCATCCAGGTCAAGTTTCCAGACACATCAACGTTCTTCATTGGTAGCTTGTAAAATGTACAGAGCCTAGTGCTTACTACATTGTAAAGATCACCAAAGAACTATAGACAAAATTAAATTTATAACTAAGTACAACTAATAGATCAGAAAACCAGTGGCCGGTTTTATCAACAAATTTGAACTGCAAAGGCCAAATCCCAGTTTGGTCTCTCTTGTGCATGTCAGTCCCGCTGCCCAATTATTTTTGCTTCTTTCATTCATTATTTGAAATTGAGGTCCTGCATGATGTTACTCTCCCACCAAATTATATTAACCTTTTAATAAAAAATTATAACTTTTATTTTTTTGTGTTGCAATTTTTCTCATTATGTCCTACAGAATATTTCTTCAAATCTATTTAAATGAGCAAAGTGCTATTGTCCTAATGACCTAATATTCTCAACATTACAGGAAAAAAGGTTGTCAGGTATTTTCAAAAGGTTGCCCAACAGTAGGGTTTGTTATAAGAAAATAAAGCAATCATTATGACCTGTTGAATACCCCACTGCTCCAGGGTCACCATTCCAGTGATCCATGCCTATTCTACAAAGGTGATCTCACAACAATTAGTGATGTAACTGACTCGCTCCCTGGGCCGAGGGGCACCCTGAACCGGGCTTCTGGGGGTTGTAGTATCCGTGGCGGTGACCCGGTCCCGTGGCTCAGGGTGGTCAGGCAATGGCGGTATTTTGTGGGTTTTAGGTTAATTGTTCGACTACGCCACCCGTGGATTGCGGTCAGCGTGTACCGCCGCTGTGAGGCAGTCCGCTGAGGCTGGAGTGGTGTGCGCAGCAAAAGATGGGATAACTCCCCACGGGAGGAGTATGGCCTCAGGGCAGGGAATGTGGATGATGGGAGTGATGGTGCGCGGGCGTCCCAGCACTAGTAGTGCTGGTGCGGTGATGAGCAGGAACGACTCAGAGTCTTTGCAGTGCAGTTCAGGGTCTTCACTAGTGTTGAGCCACCCCCGTAGTGTTCGAGTTCGGTTCGGTTCGTCAAACACCCGTGTGTTCGCCGAACTGTTCGTCGAACACCTTCGAACACCGTTAAAACCAATGGCAGGCAAACAAAAACACATAGAAACACATAGAAAACACCTTCAAAGGTGTCCAAAAGCTGACAAACTGCTCAGAAGACACAACTAACACATGGAAAAGTGAAAAGTACATATAGTCATGCGAAAAGAAAAGAGGTGGAGGAGTAAAAGGAGGGGGAGACACAGATATAGGCATGTCATGCCCTTCTGAAATCCAAAAAGTGAGAAGCCGACACGTTCAGTCCGCTCCTGCCCGTGCCACCTCCGCGTCGCCGGGTTTGTGCCAGAGCCGCGGTGAACCCTGACGGCCAGCCCCCCTCTCCCAATACTGGTGCCTGTCCGCTGGTGGGTCGAGCGAGCCCCCCTGTGGTGGAGGCAGCTCTAAGCTTTTTAATTTAAATTGTCTCTCTAATTTGAATGAATACACTTTAAATCCATTTACAAGTATCTATTGGAGGGCAAGTCTCATGCCAGCAGCCACGTAATTCCAGCTCCAGTAGCGTCCACTAAAGCTGCTGCAGTTAAAAAGCTTTTATAAGGATCGAGCTCGGCTGTCCACCGCAAGGCATCCTACTGCCAGTCCCAGCCCCTATGCCTTGGGGTGCCTCCTGATGCTCTTCACTGAGTATCCCGTGGTCCCGAAGCATTTCCTTTGAAAAAATTAAGTGTCCAAACTACAGGTGGTGTAGCTTGCTTAACAGCCGGGATAATCCGCTGACTAGCAGACACTGCTACTAGGCACAAAGTATTTCCTGGGCTAGATGCAGTTAAAAATTTGTAATTAGATACTCTCGTTGGATGCTGAGAAAGCATTCCATAGAGTCTCCTGGCACGCCATATATGATTCTCTTAAAAAGCTTGGGGTAGGGGTCTAGGGGACCCTTTTATAGCCAAAATCACGGCCCTGTATCGCAATACGTCACCTAGGCTGAAGATAAATGGAACTGTAGCACCCTGAGGGCTCGGTTGCTACAGAGGTATTGCACCTCACCCAGAGGTGTGATATCTCACTCTCAGGTAAGGATGTAGTGTGGATCAGGACCCGACACCTGCATGCATTACACCACATTGCCGTGGGGCAGGGCGACCAATATGCCCCTGAGATGGGCACGACAGTCCCCGTCCCTGGCTGGAGTGGGGGGAGGGAACACTGAGGAAGGGGAACCCTGTAGTGCAGGAGCAGGGAGGAAGCAGTTCCTGGGTGCATTGAGAAGGGAGTATAAAAGGTGGGCACCATCTTAGTTTGGTGCAGAGAAGTCTGAGCAGAAGTGGCAGGGAGCAGGGGCTCTGCATGAGCTCTGCTCCGGAGGCGGGCCTAGTAACAGAGGCCCAGGCCTGGAAGAGGGAGAAGGAAGGAAGAGGAGCGGAGAAGGCTCCAGGAACGAGGAACGAAGGGATCCCAGGGGTGCGGACGGGCGAGTCGCCACCGCACGCCCGAATCCACCTGCGTGGAGGGGTCAGGCCAAAGGGGGAGACCGGTCCCCGAAACTAGTGGAGGCAGGAAACGACCCTCAGCTAGAAACAGGAGGCTGTGACATTTTATGTGGCGCAGCCCCTCGCTACACCCGCTAGGAAGGCACCACATAGGGTCAGGGAAACTGGCGCCAAGTTTACCAAGAGGAGGCCCGAGGCATCCGGACAGAAGGGTTGGTAAGAAAGGCCAGACAAAGGACACACAAAGGGGGTCCTGTGAAGCGCTCCAAAGTTATCTGGGAGTTGTCTGAGCCCCTCACCTGGTGAGCACAGTACGACGTGGGCAGCCGTTACCTGCAGACGTGGTCTGGATAATAAGAACTGTGAGTAAAGGCCCTGGACTGCATCACTGACTCCGTGTCGTTACTGCTGCTGCCCTGCACCATCACCCCCATCCTCCGCATACACTGCCCTGAGGCTATACTCCTCCCGTGGGGAGTTATGCTACGCTCTGCTGCACCCACAACACCAGCCTCAGCGGTCTGCCCTGGAGCGGCGGTTCACTCTGACCGCAATCCACGGGTGGCGTAGTCGGACATTTAAACATCAAAACCACATAAATAGTTCCGCCACTGGTTTGACCGCCCTGAGCCACGGAACCGGGTCGCCGCCACGGAGACTACAACCACCAGCATCCACCAAAAAGGGTCCGGTTCCGGGTGTCCCAAGGCCCAGGGGGCGCGTCAGAACATTTTCATCACCTTTCACAATCACCAATGGGACAAGGCAGGGATGTTCTCTGTCCCCTCTCTTATACATCCTAGTGACGGAGCACCTGCTCTCATCAATTCGCCATAACCCCAATATTAGGTGGATTGAGGTGGGAGGCACCGAGTACAAGTGCTCTCTATTTGCTGATGATGTCCTAGTATATATCACTCAATCACATATATCCATCCATGCTGTTATGGCTGAAATAGATCACTTTGTTACATGGTCAAATTTTAAAATCAATGCAGCGAAGTCTGAGGCCCTCGATGTCTCCCTCCCCAAATCCATATAGGATTCCATCCAGTCCAACTTTCCCTTTGCCTGGCCCTCACAGGGTATCAAATACTTAGGAATTCCTATTCATAGAGACCTCTCCCATCTATGTTATCTTAATTTTGGGCCCTTTATTGAACAACTCCATACAGACCACGGTTGGCAAGTTAGAACTGTAAGATTCACTACGTGAACCACTGGTGTTTTGTGGAAAAGCACATGTACACTGTGTTCCAAATTATTATGCAAAAAGTGTTTAGGAGTGATAAGGGAAGAATTTGTTTGTCAGTTAAACTCATTGATGGTGATGTGTGTCAGGGCTCTTTATATCACTGTAAGCAATTGCAGACACCTGTGCTAATTAGTTTGGCAGGTGTGTCCAATGAAAGGCAAGACTACTTAAGAAGGCTGTCTCACATTATTAAGCAGCCTACATTTTCTGCCAAAATGGGAAAGAAAAAGGATGTGTCGGCTGCTGAGAAGCAACAAATTGTGAAGTGTTTAGGTCAAGGCATGACTACAATCAACATTGTGCGATGATCAGGATGAAGTGTCTTGGCAATCAAGAAGTATGTAGCTGATTCACAGTACACACGTGTGCGTGCTGATAAGGGCAAATTGAGGACTCTTTCCTACAGGCAATTACGTCAGGTTGAAAGAGCAGTGGCAAAAAAGCCTTGTCATAGCAGCAGACAAGTTTTTGAAGCTGCTGGTGCCTCCAACGTCCCCCGAACAACAAGATGCAGGGTCCTTCAGAGGTTTGCAGCTGTGCATACGCCATCCTGTCGACCTCCTCTATCCACTTCACACAAGCAGAAACGGCTCCAGTGGGCCAAACATTACATGAAGACTGATTTCAAAACTGTTTTGTTCACGGATGAGTGCCGTGCAGCGCTCGATGGTCCAGATGGATGGAGTGGAGGATGGCTGGTTGATGGACACCCCACGCAAACACGGCTACAGCGCCAACAAGGAGGAGGTGGAGTAATGTTTTGGGCTGGAATCATGGGGAGAGAGATTGTCGGCCCCTTTAGGATCCCTGAAGGCGCTAAAGATGAACTCCATAATGTATGTGGATTTTCTCAAACAGCACTTCCTGCCATGGTTGAAGAAGAAGAACCGTGTATTTCACAGCAAGATCATTTTTTTGCATGATAATGCACCATCTCATGCTGCACATAAAACATCTGCATCTCTGGCTGATATGGGCATAAAAGGGGACAAACGTATGGTGTGACCCCCATGCTCCCCTGACCTCTATCTCATTCAGAACCTTTGGAGCATCATTAAAAGGAGTGTCTATGATGGCGGGAGGCAGTTCACATCTAAGCAACAGCTCTGGGAGGGTATTCTGTCCTCATGCAAAACAATTGAAGCAGAAACCATCCAAAACCTGACAAATTCAATGGACGAGAGAGTTCAGAAGCTCCTTTCGAACAAGGGGTCCTATGTGAAAATGTAACATCACCTAGAATAAAGTTTTGAGTTGAAAACTGTTTGATTTCAGTTTCTAACAACCTGCTAATGCTTATAATTTCAAAAATGACCATTTTTTTGGTCTTTATTAAAATGAAAAGGTTGATCGAAAAGTTTGGGGGATCTAAGAGTGTGGCAACCCAGTAGTCATGATTACTTCGAATTCTGACAATATGAGGGTCATGCTGCAGGTAGTGCAGCAAGAAGGCACTTTTGTGTCTTGCGCATCTCGGAGCCCCAAAATTATTTTCCGGGCTAGATGCAGCTAAAAATTATTATTAATTTTAAATCTGGTGAAGCTTTAGTATAGATGGCCTAATAGGATCAGTGCTGCACACTGCTACAAAGCCCAAATTATTTTCCAGTCAAGTTACAGATAAACATGATTAGTAATTTTAAATCTGGTGGAGCTTATTATAGATGGCCTAATAGAATCAGTGCTGCACACTGCTACAAAGCCCAAAATTATTTTCCAGCCAAGATACAGATAAACATGATTAGTAATTTGAAAGCTTAAAACGGTTGGTAGGGCGATTTTAACCAATCATCAAGCTTTTACTCTCCCCAGGATGACACAGGGGTAGAAAAGTCGTTTCGGATCCATGATTTGTCTTTATGAACGTGAGTCTGTCTACATTATCAGTGGAGAGCCGCGTGCGCTTATCTGTCAGCACACCACCAGCAGCGCTGAACACACGTTCAGACAGAACGCTGGCTGCGGGGCATGACAAGATCTCCAAGGCGTAAGTGGCTAGCTCCGGCCATTTATCCAGATTGGAAGCCCAAAAAGAGCAAGGGTCCAGTGACACAGTCATGGCTTCAATGTTTACTTGGAGATACTCCTGTACCATCGTCTCTAGGCGTTGACTATGTGTCAGACTTCTTGTCTCCTGTGGCCTTGCAAAGGATGGGCTAAAAAAGTGATGAAATGATTCCGCAAAATTGATGTTACCAGCAGATACTGTGGTTCTGTTACGGTTTGAGTGCTGAACACTTGACGGTCCCACGGTTGGCAAGTTGGAACTGTGAGATTCACTACGTGCACCACTGGTATTTTGTGGAAAAGCACATGTAAGATTCTGCAACAGTCTCTGCTGATACTCCTGCATGCGTGCATCCCTTTCTATGGCAGGAATAATTTCTGCAAATTTACTTTTGTACCGGGGATCTAACAGTGTGGCAACCCAGTAGTCAGGATTATTTCTAATTCTCACAATTCGAGGGTCATGTTGCAGGTAGTGCAGCAAGAAGGCACTCATGTGTGTTGCGCATCCAGGAGCACCAAGTCCCTGTTGTGTTGGTGGCGAGGTAACAATCATGCTTCCTTCCTCTGTCCTCTCCCCCCAACCTCGCACAACAGAAATGTGATCAAGGTCTCCCTCATCTGATGAGTCTTCCATCAGTTCGTCCTCCACTTGTTCCTGGGCTCCTGCACCTTCCTCACTAGTTTGGCTGCTACCATGCGCCCTGGTAAAACCATCTCCCCCACCCTCACATGCCTGCCGCCTTGGTGCTGCCGACCGTCTGGACCTTGCAGATGTTAGCCCTTCCGCATACAACTCCTCCTCCTCTACTTCCTCCACCTCCTCTTGTGCCACCACCTGACTCCGAATTCTGTTTAACATGTGCTCCAGCATGTAAATCACCGGAATAGTCATGCTGATAATGGCATCGTCAGCACTAAACATCTTCATCGCCATTTCAAAACTGTGCAGAAGGGTGCATAGGTCCCTGATCTGAGACCACTCCTCCAGCGTGATTTGCCCCACCTCTGGATCTCGTTGGCCCAGGCTATACGTCAGAACGTATTGCACCAGGGCTTGTCGGTGCTGCCACAGTCGCTGCAACATGTGCAGAGTTGAATTCCACCGGGTAGGCACATCGCATTTTAGCCGGTGAAGTGGCAGGCCCAACGACTTCTGTAGAGATGTAAGTCGCTGAGCTGCGGGATGCGAACGGCGGAAGTGAGCACACAGCGACCGTGCCCTCTGCAGAAGGCCATCTAGTCTGGGATAGTGGGCTAAAAATTGCTGGACAACCAGGTTCAACACGTGAGCCATACAAGGCACGTGTGTGACATTGCCCCGGCGAAGGGCCGCACCCAGGATTGCAGCATTGTCGCACACGGCCTTCCCTGGTTTCAGGTCCAGTGGAGACAACCATTCATGAAATTGGTTCTCCAGAGCTGACCACAACTCCTCAGCTGTGTGACTCACATTTCCCAGACATTTCAATGTAAAAACCGCCTGATGACGTTGAGCCCTACTGCCAGCATAGTAAGGAGGTGTGCAGGATCCCTTCTGCGCAGTTAGAAAGCTTGTGGCATGACCAGACAGGCTTTGGGTGCAGGTGGAAGACCAAGAGGAGGTTGAGGAGGCAGAAGCAGTGGAGGAACTTTGACATAAAGAGGATTGACGCACAACTCGTGGGAACGGCAAGACTTGGACAGCAGCCCCTTGTCCTGCTGTCACCATAGTTACCCAGTGCCCAGTCAGCGACATGTAACGCCCCTGTCCATGCCTACTCGTCCAAGTGTCTGTGGTGAAATGCACCCTGTCACACACAGAGTTTCTCAAAGAAGCGGTGATGTTGTGTGCGACATGCTGGTGGAGCGCAGGCACACCTTTCTTTGAGAAGTAGTGCCGACTGGGCATCTGGTACTGGGGCACTGCGACGGACATAAGGTCTCGAAAATCCTCTGTGTCCACCAGGCGGAAAGGCAGCATTTCTGTAGCCAAGAGCTTGCAGATGGTGAAATTCAACCTCTTAGCTTTCTCATGGCTAAGAGGAAATGGTCTTTTACTTGTCCACATCTGAGGGACCGAGGGCTGGCTATTGTGCTTAGATGGGGTTGATAAGGGTGTCCCCGGCAAACTGCCGGTCTGTGAGGAAGATGCAGGCGGACATGTTAGGTTGCCTTGATCCAAAGGTGGTGCTATCTATGTCGGACAGCGCTCAACACCAGCTGGTGTTACCACCTCCAAAGAAAATGATGACCTGCCAATCACGCTGGCTGTTGCGGGTAAAGAGGTGGCAGGTCTGCGCCCCAAAACAGGTGTGACTGCTGTCCCCCCAGTCACATAGGATGAAGAGGCCGCGATGCACAAGATATGGCAGACGGTGGTTGGCCCGGCTGGCTAGGCCGCATTGTAGCACACTGAGCTTCCCACTGCAACTTATGCTTCATGTCCATGCGCCGGTTCATGCATGAAGTACTCAAACTATGTATTTTTTGGCCTCTACTTAGCTTTTGCTGACAAATGTTACAGATAACACGAGTTGGGTCATCTTTATCGATCTGAAAAAATGCCCAGGCTATGCAAGGCTTAGCACCCATGCGACCTGAAGAGCCACCACGACTTGTGGTGAGAGGCAGAGTTGTGTTTGAGGATGCAGTTGTTGACGTGCTTCCAGTACTACGTCTCTGTCCAGGAAGGCGCAACCTGACCTCGTCGTCACTAGCATCTTCCTCCTCCTCCTCTGCTGACCTCATCTCTTGGCTGACTGTGGGTTGACAGTAAGTGGGATCTCCAACCTCATCATCATCACCCTGTGCGTTATCACACCCGTCGTCCTCAGAGCCAACCTGTTCCTGCCCTGACAAAAAACTAAAGTTGTCGCTCCAATCAGGTATTTGAGTCTTATCATCGTCTTCCTCATTGTCTCCACCAACAGGAGTTACAGTTTGGGAATGAGGGTCTACATTATGGTCAGAACCTTCTGCGTCTGGTCCTGGATCCGACTCATAAAGATTCTGGGCATCAGTGCAGATCATTTCCTCGTCTGGATTCACAGAAGCGCTGGAGTCGACCTCTGATTCCCAGACTATAGTATGAGTAAACAGCTCTGCAGACTCAACCATCTGTTCTACCTCATACTCAGACGGGCAGCTGGAGATTTGGGAGCTGTGAGGAAGCAAGTGCGATTGGGGTGACACCTTTGAGGACTGGAGTATTTGTGATGTTGAAGTTGATGTGGAGGAGAGCCCACTTAAAGGAGCACTTGATATCCGTTGAAGCATCTGCTGTTTTTGTGCCTCATCTGGAATTTGTAGCGATTGGCGTGGCCGTAAGAAAGGGATCTTATCACATTGTCCGCTAAAAGAAGTAGACCTTTTAGTTTGGCTGGAAGATGGTCTTTCTTCTGCAGATGTTACTGTTGCTTTAACACCTACCCCACGGACACAACCTTTTTTCCCCTTCCCAACACGCCTATTCCCCTTTCCACCAGCAGCAGGCCTTTTTCCACTCATTTTGGTGGTTAACTAATTCACAACTCTGGAGTTGTTTGCACAAAAAAACAATGGATGGGAACCGAGCAGAGCTGAGTGGCCAAACTGTGGTATTAGGCCAAAACTATTGGCTGGGTTAGATGCAGAAAAAAATTATATTCAATTTGCAACCTGATGGAGGTCAGTATAGATGGACTAATAGAACAAGTCCCACACACAGCTAGAAGCCCAAATATTTTTCAGAGGTAGATGCAGAAAAATTTTTTATTCAGTTTGCAACCTGATGGAGGTCTGTATAGATGGATTAATAGAACAAGTCCCACACACAGCTACAAGCCCAATATTTTTTCAGAGGTAGATGCAGAAAAAAAATATATTCAGTTTGCAACCTGATGGAGGTCAGTATAGATGGACTAATAGAGAAAGTCCCACACACTGCTAGAAGGCCAAATATTTTTTCAGAGCTAGATGCAGACAAAAAATTATTTTGAATTTGCAACCTGATGGAGGTCTGTATAGGTGGACTAATAGAAGAAGTCCCACACACTGCTAGAAGGCCAAATATTTTTTCAGAGCTAGATGCAGAAAAAAATTATATTCAGTTTGCAACCTGATGGAGGTCTGTATAGATGGATTAATAGAACAAGTCCCACACACAGCTAGAAGCCCAAATATTTTTTCAGAGGTAGATGCAGATAAAAATTATTTTTAATTTGCAACCTGATGGAGGTCAGTATAGATGGACTAATAGAGAAAGTCCCACACACTGCTAGAAGGCCAAATATTTTTTCAGAGCTAGATGCAGATAAACATTATTTTTAATTTGCAACCTGATGGAGGTCAGTATAGATGGACTAATAGAACAAGTCCCACACACAGCTAGAAGCCCAAATATTTTTTCAGAGGTACTGTAGATGCAGATAAAAATTATTTTTAATTTGCAACCTGATGGAGGTCAGTATAGATGGACTAATACAACAAGTCCCACACACAGCTAGAAGCCCAATATTTTTTCAGAGGTAGATGCAGAAAAAAATATATTCAGTTTGCAACCTGATGGAGGTCAGTATAGATGGACTAATAGAGAAAGTCCCACACACTGCTAGAAGGCCAAATATTTTTTCAGAGCTAGATGCAGATAAAAATTATATTCAATTTGCAACCTGATGGAGGTCAGTATAGATGGACTAATAGAGAAAGTCCCACACTCTGCTAGAAGGCCAAATATTTTTTCAGAGCTAGATGCAGATAAAAATTATATTCAATTTGCAACCTGATGGAGGTCAGTATAGATGGACTAATAGAACAAGTCCCACACACAGCTAGAAGCCCAAATATTTTTTCAGAGGTACTGTAGATGCAGATAAAAATTATTTTTAATTTGCAACCTGATGGAGGTCAGTATAGATGGACTAATAGAGAAAGTCCCACACACTGCTAGAAGGCCAAATATTTTTTCAGAGGTAGATGCAGAAAAAAAATATATTCAGTTTGCAACCTGATGGAGGTCAGTATAGATGGACTAATAGAGAAAGTCCCACACAATGCTAGAAGGCCAAATATTTTTTCAGAGCTAGATGCAGACAAAAAATTTTTTTGAATTTGCAACCTGATGGAGGTCAGTATAGGTGGACTAATAGAACAAGTCCCACACACTGCTAGAAGGCCAAATATTTTTTCAGAGGTAGATGCAGAAAAAAAATATATTCAGTTTACAACCTGATGGAGGTCAGTATAGATGGACTAATAGAGAAAGTCCCACACACTGCTAGAAGGCCACATATTATCGAACATAACCTCGAACAGCCGAATTTTTCTCAAATTGTTCGTGTTCGCCGAACGGCTCGAACACCGCCCAAAACAGCTCGAATTTGAGATTGGCGAACAGTTCGAGTAGAACAACGCTCATCTCTAGTCTTTACTGGTGATATTAAAGCAGACCCTCCCGGGAGTACTGGCCAGCATAAGGGGCCTGGTCGGTCTGCGAGCAAACAGGAGTTCCCCTGGCCAGGTGGAGTTGTAGGCCTCCCCGTCTATCTGCACTCTTTCTGGCTACCTTGCTGTAAGCGGGTAGAAGTAGCCCACGTCCCTGAGTATACCGTGTGGTGCTCACCCGTATGGCTGGTGACTTGGGGCCTTCAGTTAGCCTCCGCTCCTGGATGGCGGTGCTGGTCCCTTCCTTGTGACTGAGCCTCCGGGATTCTATGGCCAGAGGACCTGGAATCCCCTGCCGACTGGTTTCTGCTGCTGGGTGGATATCAGTCCCCATAGCCTCGGACTCCGGTGTCCGGTTATCAGATTCTTCTGCCAGGGCGAGCTATATCTCTGCTTAGCTTCCAGCCCCTGGTCTTCTGCTCCTAGCTCCTACAGAGCTCCTGCTGTAACTTTCCCTCTCCAGGCTCTGACTCCCAGACTCTGACTCTCCTAATCCCGCCCTAGACCCAGTTTATAAGGGCAGATTCCTCCCCTCCCAGGTCTGGGCGGGAGGTGTTGCATGCTTAGGGCTCCTGACCAGAGAAACCTCCCACCTGCTCTCAGACGTAATATTTCTATTACTGTGGCAACCAGACCCCTGGGGTGCCACATAACCACTGCAGCCAATTACTGGCCTCAGCAGTGACACATACATGTATGACTTGTGATCTTTCCAGGAATTGGTTGTGGCGGCCACATGACCAATGGACATGGCATGATTACTGCAGAACACATGGGGATCATTGAAATTTCATCACTGGTCGGAGGGAGATTGAACAGGTACGTAATATTTCCATTACTTAATGCAATTTTGTCGTTTTGGAAATCTTTATGTAGATCAATTTAAGATGACAATGGTACTGGAAAGTTTGTGAATCCTTCAGAATGTTTCATATTTCTGCATATATTTTACCTAAAACTACATTACATTTTCACAAAAGTCCTAAAAGTAGATAAAGAGAGCCATATCAAACAAATGGGTCAAAAATATTGGAGTTTGGCATGTACACTGCTCAAAAAAAATAAAGGGAACACTTAAACAACAGAATATAACTCCAAGTAAATCAAAGTTCTGTGAAATCAAACTGTCCACTTAGGAAGCAACACTGATTGACAATCAATTTCACATGCTGTTGTGCAAATGGAATAGACAATAGATGGAAATTATTGACAATTATCAAGACACCCTCAATAAAGGAGTGGTTCTGTAGGTGGGGACCACAGACCACATCTCAGTACCAATCATTTCTGGCTGATGTTTTGGTCACTTTTGAATGTTGGTTGTGCTTTCACATTCGTGGTAGCATGAGCCGGACTCTACAACCCACAGAAGTTGCTCAGGAAGTGCAGCTCATCCAGGATGGCACATCAATGCGAGCTGTGGCAAGAAGGTTTGCTGTGTCTGTCAGCATAGTGTCCAGAGGCTGGAGGCGCTACCAGGAGACAGGCCAGTACACAAGGAAATGTGGAGGGGGCCATAAGAGGGCAACAACCCAGCAGCAGGACCGCTTCTTCCGCCTTTGTGCAAGGAGGAACAGGAGGAGCACTGCCAGAGCCCTGCAAAATGACCTCCAGCAGGCCACAAATGTGCATGTGTCTGCACAAATGGTTAGAAACCGACTCCATGAGGTTGGTATGAGGGCCCGACGTCCACAGATGGGGGTTGTGCTCACAGCCCAACACCGTGCAGGACGCTTGCCATTTGCCACAGAACACCAGGATTGGCAAAGTCGCCACTGGTGCCCTGTGCTCTTCCACAGATGAAAGAAGGTTCACACTGAGCTCATGTGACAGACGTGACAGAGTCTGGAGATGCTGTGGAGAGCGATCCGCTGCCTGCAACATCCTTCAGCAAGACGGGTTTGGCAGTGGGTCAGTAATGGTGTGGAGTGGCATTTCTTTGGAGGGCCGCACAGCCCTCCATGTGCTCGCCAGAGGTAGCCTGACTGCCATTAGGTACCGAGATGAGATCCTCAGACCCCTTGTGAGACCATATGCTGGTGCTTTTGGCCCTGGGTTCCTCCTAATGCAGGACAATGCCAGACCTCATGTGGCTGGAGTTTATCAGCAGTTCCTGCAAGATGAAGGCATTGAAGCTATGGACTGGCCCGCCCGTTCCCCAGACCTGAATCCGATTGATCACATCTGGGACATCATGTCTCGCTCCATCTACCAACGTCACGTTGCACCACAGACTGTCCAGGAGTTGGCGGATGCTTTAGTCCAGGTCTGGGAGGAGATCCCACAGGAGACCATCCGCAACCTCATCAGGAGCATGCTCAGGCGTTGTAGGGAGGTCATACAGGCACGTGGAGGCCACACACAATGCTGAGCCTCATTTTGACTTATTTTAAGGACATTACATCAAAGTTGTATCAGCCTGTAGTGTGTTTTTCCACTTTAATTTTGGGGGTGACTCCAAATCCAGGCCTCCATTGGTTAATAAATTTGATTTCCATTGATGATTTTTATGTGATTTTGTTGTCAGCACATTCAACTTTGTACAGAACAAAGTATTCAATGAGAATATTTCATTCATTCAGATCTAGGATGTGTTATTTGAGTGTTCCCTTTATTTTTTTGAGCAGTGTATTTCATGGAGGGAATTTATCCAATATGACATGTCAATGAGTGACAAAAGTATGTGAACCTTCACATTCAATATAATAATCTTAATAATCTTTTTGTTTCTACAGCGCCAACATATTCTGCAGTGCTTTACAATTCAGACAATTTACAGACATTATGGGCACTGTCCCCATTAGGGCTCACAATCTAGATTCCCTATCAGTATGTCTTTGGCGTGTGGGAGGAATCCGGAGACCTCGGAGGAAACCCACGCAGGCACAGGGAGAACATACAAACTCTGTTGTGACCAAATATCTGTTGTGACCAACTTTTGCAGTAATAACTGCATGTTTCTAAATGTTTCCAGTAATTGTTGATTAGTCCTGCACATTGGCTTGAGGAATCTTAGCCTATTATTCCCAATCAAATAGCTTCAAACTTTATTATTCTCTAACCATTCTCTTGCAGAATGACTTGTGTGCTTAGGGACATAGTTTTGCTGCATGACCCACATTCTCTTGAGATTCAACTCATGGACGTATATTCAGACATTTTACTCTAGAATTTGCTAGTATCATTAAAAAATCATTGTTCCAAGTCATCCTTGCCCAGATGCAGAAAAACAAGCCCAGAATATGATACTACCACCACCATGTTTCCCAGATGGTATGATATTTTTATGCTGTAATTCAGTGTTTTTCTTTCTATAAAACATAATGCTTCACAATTAAACTAAATAGCTCTATTTTGGTCTCATGTGTCCATAAACCATTGTTCCAGTAGTATTCTGGCTTGCCCAGATGATTTTTAGCAAACTGCACGTATGCAGCAATGTTATCTTCGGAGAGCAATGGCTTCCTTCTTCCTTCCATGCACATATTGTAGTTCAGTATCCTTCTGATGGTGTAAACATGAACATTAGCTAATGTGACAGAGGCCTTTAGTTGCTTGAAGGTTACCTTGGGTTCGTTTGTGAACTCGCAGACTATTATAAGCCTTGCTTTTGAAATGATCTTTATTGACCGACCACTCCTGTGGGGGGTAATAATGGCCTTGAATTTCTACCATTTATTTATATACAATTTATCTGACTGTGGATTGGTGGAGTCCAAACTCTTTAGGGCCTTATGAGCTTCAAAAATTCATCTTCTCAGGTAATCAGAAATCTTTTTTGTTAGTGCTATGATACAATTACACAAGTGTGCTGTGAATATCACATTTTAATAGATCCCTGATTCTTAAATAAAACTGGTCACCCACTCACTCATGATTGTCATCCTATTGATTGAAAACACAGGGCCCTAATTTTATCTTCAAATTATTTGCTAATTTTAAAAGTTCACATACTTTTGCCACTCACAGACATCTGATATTGGATAATTTTCCACATTTAAAAATATGGTAAAGTCTGATCTTTTTAATCCGTTGTTTTATTTGGTTCTTTTTATCTGCTTTTAGTATTTGTGTGAAAATCTGAGATAGTTTTGGGTCAAATTTATGCAGAATTATGGAAGATTGTGAAGGGTTCATAAACTGTCAAGCACTACTGTATCCAAAAATAAAGGTACATAAGAAATAGATAACTAATTTGGTAATTGTATAGTAACAATTTAATTTTCCTACTTATCCTCTAAAATATTCTGACATTTCTTATACCCCTTCACTTTTACTTTAAATTGCACAGTCTATATTTGCAATTTAGTGAATCTACTGAAGGCCTAAAGCTTCTAATCTTACTACACAAATTTCTTTTTTCCTGCATTTTAGTGAAGTGATCATGTACTTTCTCCGATCTCTTTCCTTTGCTATTCAAAGGTGATTTTCCCACTGAGGAAGTCTTTAAGAAGATTTGTTGCTGTGTATTTTCATAACTAAGGCTAATTATCCCTTTACTGGTAGGTGTGATGTCTGCTACACTACTTATTGCTGCAGGCTTAGGAATAGACTATTTAACGCCTCCGGGACCAGAGATGCGTCTGCAGTTCCCACACAAAGACTTGTTTTCTTCATATCAAGTCTTCTGCCTTCGGGCTACGGTATTAGCTACAAGCAACTTGGGAGTCTCTAATATTACCACAGGAAATGTATATATCTCATCCTATTACTGTCTGTATCTTCTTTATGCTTCAGTGAGTTTTTTTTCTTGTCCCAGCAGGGAAACTGCCTGGTAGAAGGTGTGCTGGTTTCTTAGCTAAGTCTATAATTAGGTCCCTATCTGATTTAATCAGAAGCTAACCTTGTCCCTAGTTATACTGAAATCTTTACAAATATTTTCTGATTGATGCCCCACTGGGACAACTTGGTTGTGCACTGATTTTATGTTCCTTACATTATATATATCTGGAGGCAATGTCACTTTTTACGGAACACATCAAGTACAATTGTTTTTTTACTAGAATTGTGCCTTTGGAAAGTATGGCTGAAGAGTGAAAAATGTACTGTCATATAATATGTTATATTCAAATACAATATTATTCTATCAAACTGTACATTTTTGTAAATGGTAAAATATGAAATATGACAATGTTCTTATAAAATTTCTTAAGACTTTTTTTATTGTACACAATTGACAATTATTTTACATACACTACCGTTCAAAAGTTTGGGGTCACCCAGACAATTTTGTGTTTTCCGTGAACTCATACCTTTATTTATCAAATGAGTTGCCAAATGATTAGAAAATATAGTCCAGACATTGACAAGGTTAGAAATAATGATTTTTATTTGAAAGAATAATTTTCTCCTTGAAACTTTGCTTTCGTCACAGAATGCTCCCTTTGCAGCAGTTACAGCATTGCAGACCTTTGGCTTCTAGCTGTTAATTTGCTGAGGTAATCTTGAGAAATTTCACCCCATGCTTCCTGAAGCCCCTCCCACAAGTTGGATTGGCTTGATGGGCACTTTTTGCGTACCATACGGTCAAGCTGCTCCCACAACAGCTCAATGGGGTTGAGATCTGGTGACTGCGCTGACCACTCCATTACAGATAGAATACCAGCTGCCTGCTTCTTCCCTAAATAGATCATGCATGATTTGGAGGTGTGCTTTGGGTCACTGTCCTGTTGTAGGATGAAATTGGCTCCAATCAAGCGCTGTCCACAAGGTATGGCATGACGTTTCAAAATGGAGTGCTAGCCTTCCTTATTCAAAATCCCATTTACCTTGTACAAATCTCCCACTTTACCAGCACCAAAGCAACCCCAGACCATCACATTACCTCCACCATGCTTGACAGAAGGCATCAGGCATTCTTCCAGCATCTTTTCAGTTGTTCTGCATCTCATAAATGTTCTTCTGTATGATCCAAACACCTCAAACTTTGTTTCGTCTGTCCATAAAACTGTTTTCCAATCTTCCTCTGTCCAATGTCTGTGTTCTTTTGCCCATATTAATCTTTTCCTTTTATTAGCCAGTCTCAGATATGGCTTTTTCTTTGCCACTTTGCCCTGAAGGCTAGCATTCTGGAGTCGCCTCTTCACTGTAGACGTTGACACTGGCGTTTTGCGTGTACTATTTAATGAAGCTGCCAGTTGAGGAGCTGTGAGGCGTCGATTTCTCAAACTAGAGACTCTAATGTACTTGTCTTGTTGCTCAGTTGTGCAGCGGGACCTCCCACTTCTCTTTCTACTCTGGTTAGAGCCTGTTTGTGCTCTCCTCTGAAGGGACTAGTACACACCGTTGTAGGAAATCTTCAGTTTCTTGGCAACTTCTCGCATGGAATAGCCTTCATTTCTAAGAACAAAAATAGACTGTCGAGTTTCACATAAAAGTTCTCTTTTTTCTGGTCATTTTGAGAGTTTCATAGAACAAACAAATGTAATGCTCCAAATTCTCAACTAGCTCAAAGGAAGGTCAATTTTATAGCTTCTCAAATCAGTCAAACCGTTTTCAACTGGCCTAACATACTTGTGCTAGGGTTATCTAGCGTTTTTTAAACATCCATTAGCCTTCTTACACAGTTAGCAAACACAATGTACCATTAAAACACTGGAGTGGCGGTTGTTGGAAATGGGCCTCTATACACCTATGTAGATATTGCAAAAGAAACAAGACGTTTGCAGCTAGAATAGTCATTTACCACATTAACAATGTATAGAGTGTATTTCTGATTCATTTAATGTTAGCTTCATTGAAGAAAAATGTGCTTTTCTTTCAAAAATAATGAAATTTCTAAATGACTCCAAACTTTTGAACGGTAGTGTATATTGACAAAAAAATAGAATGTTCAAATCCTGTCAGAATGCTAAAAGATGAATTAAGGTATGTCTTTGTGATTGTCCGAGAAATCTAAATGACGACTCAATTTTCATTTCTGGGACTCTTTTTGTACACATTTGGTTTGAGAGAAAAAATATTTGAAATTAATTTTCAAAATAAGTACACCAGCTTCATCAGTTCCAAAACATCTATTTAATAATAAAGTATGCAGTTTGTATTGTATTGTGAAATTTAGTGGCTGATTCACTTCAAGATCAAATAGATTTTTGGGTTGTGTTTGGTATTGGGACTCATCCCTCATTTACGTAAACGAGGCTGAATTTTAATAACAAAGTTTATGGACAGACAGTTTTTTTTTTTTCTTTTCTTGGACAACCCTGTTTAGCCATGAAAATTAGCAAACGTACAGTAATATCCTTATAGCCACACAAACATCTTCAGCCAAACTAAATACTGGTAGAATCCATGTTGTTCTTTGGATTGCATAAAATATATATTGAGTCATAGGAATACATGAAGAGATTTTCCCACTAAATACATTTATCACCAACCCACAGGGGTCTGACCCATGAGAATTCAATACTTACAAGAAGGGTCAATGACTAACAGAACAGTTCCTACATCAATTCCTCATAAATTAAAGTGAGCCTTGGTCATACATGTGCACTACAGCTCCATTCACAGTGATCATAAAAGTATCACCTTTCCTGTGAATAGTTGATAATTGTTTATAATGGGAAAATAGTCTTAACCAAGAAAGATGAAAGATAGATAGATAGATAGATAGATAGATAGATAGATAGATAGATAGATAGAATAAATTTGTAGCATACGTGTCCAAGAAAAATCGGGGTTACCCGGCAGATAGTGCTCAAAATGATCTAATTGTGAGAGCCTAAGTAACTTCATTTTATAAGTATATAGTCTATACAGCAGAAATGCGCTTCAGAAATGTGTACTTTCAATGTTCAACATATCTTAGCTTGCTCAGAGTGCAGTTGTATTTGTTTGCTTGTATACTATTGTAGTGCAGTCACAACAATCTGCATCTGTACAATTATTGGATTTTGCCGGGAGGTGCTGATCAATTTATTTATTTTTTTATAGTGTACATTTGGGGTCAAGTGACTTTCTCATATTTGTCTGAGCCGTCCTCTCATCTGTCCAAGACGGGTTTAATTAAAGCTATATCCTACCTAACCTGTAAAATTGTAGATTTAGGCCTAAGGCTGAGTTTTTCAAGCATTTTTGCCATGGAATTTCCGCAGCAAAAGTGCTTAAAAAACGCTTGGTAATACGTGCCCCATGGTCCCCAATGATAATCCACATGTGCTGTGCACATGCTGCGGAAATTTCCGCTGCGGATTATCATTGCGGAAAAATACGCAGCATGTCCATTAATTTTGCGGATACGCAGCGTAATTGCCGACATTGACTTGCATTAAAACGCATACTATTCGTGTCAGCACATTTGCACACACGGATATTATGCGATTCTATGTGCGGATGGTACCCAGGTCTGGAGAAGAGGAGACTCTCCCCAAGACCCAGGTACCATTGAACCTGTTAAAAAAAAGAATTTAAAATAAAAAATAAAGATTATACTTACCTTCCGATGGCCCCCAGTATTTTCTCCGCTCCGTCTGGTTTGTTGTATGGGTCGCAGTGGTGTGAAAGGACCTGCCATGACGTCATTTAGTCATGTGACAGGTCACACGACCACTGACGTCGGTGGCGCGTGACCTGTCACATGACTAAATGACGTCACCGCAGGTCCTTCACACCACTGCGACCCATACAACAGACCAGACAGAGCGGAGAAAATACCGGTGGCCATCGGAAGGTAAGTATAATCTTTATTTTTTATTTTTTACCATTCTTATTCTTTTTTTTAACTATTAACTTGGTCACACTATATAAATCCATGCCGGTTGCATGGATTTATATAGTGTGACCAAGTTGTCAAGCACTTTTCAAGTGATGCTAAAATCGCTTGGAAAAGCGCTTGATAACCCGCATGCAGAAATGCATGCAAAAACGCTTGACAAACGCTTCTACCTGGCAGGAAAAACACATGTAAAATCCGCATGCATTTTTCCTGCCAGGGAGAAGCGTAAAAAATATGCAGCATTTCTGCATCGTGGGCACTTAGCCTAAGAAAGGTAAGTCTGATTTTGTATAATCCCATCTAAAAAGTGGTTGCCTTGTCATTAGCAGATGGGCTCATAAAATTTTATCAAACTGTGCACTAAAAGCCTCAATTTTATAAGTATAGACAATACAGCTGTAATGCGATTCAAAATTCATATATTTACTTTAGTGTGCACAGTGCCGGTGTCACCAACCGGCGCACCTGGGCAAGTGCCATCTCAGTGACGTCATGAGTTTCCATCAGTTGCACGTTCAAGGCAGCTGCTAGCTTCAGTAGAGTATGCTGCGCGGTGGGGGAGAGGATGGGAGGTGATTCCTTTTATTTTTTTTAAAATAAGTGAGTACACTGTGGCCATACTACTACATGGATGACTATGGGCTTTGCATTATACTGTATGGATAACAATGGGCTGTGCATTATACTACATAGATGACTATGGGCTGTGTATTATGCTATATGAAGGACTATGGGTTGTGCATTATATATGGAGGTGCATTATACTATATGGAGGAATATAGGCTATGCATTATACTATATGAATGACTGTGCTGTGGGCCATGCATTATATTATATCAAGGATATGGGCAGTGTATTATACTAATATGTAGGACTATGGGCTGTGCATTGTATATGAAGGTGTACCATACTATATAGAGGAAAAAGGAGGACTATGGGGGGTACATTATATTATATGGATGACTATGGGCTGTGCATTATATATGGAAGTCTATGGGCTGAAAATTATACTATATGGAAGACTATGGGCTGTGCATTATACTACTGTATATGGAGGACTATGGGCTGTGCATTATTCTACACTGTGTTCCAAATTATTATGCAAATAATATTTTCTCAGATTTTCCCAAATTACCTATATGAATTGCAGTCATTGTAATTTTCCAGTCAAATAACTATTAGAGTACAATTGAAAGGTTTTTGTACAAACTGCCTATGATAACAGTATATTTTTAAAAAAATAAAAAACTCAAACTGCACTCAAAATGCATGTTCCAAATTATTATGCACAGCAGAGTTTTCAACCTTTTCATTTTAATAAAGAACAAAAAAAATGGTCATTTTTGAAATTATAAGCATTAGCATGTTATTACAAACTGAAATCAAACAGTTTTCAACTCAAAACTTTATTCTAGGTGATGTTACATTTGCACATAGGACCCCTTGTTCGAAAGGAGCTTCTGAACTCTCTCGTCCATTGAATTTGTCAGGTTTTGGATGGTTTCTGCTTTAATTGTTTTGCATGAGGACAGAATACCCTCCCAGAGCTGTTGCTTAGATGTGAACTGCCTCCCGCCATCATAGACACTCCTTTTGATGATGCTCCAGAGGTTCTCAATGGGGTTGAGGTCAGGGGAGAATGGGTGCCACACCATAAGTTTGTCCCCTTTTATGCCCATAGCAGCCAGAGATGCAGATGTGTTATGTGCAGCATGAGACGGGGCATTATCATGCATGAAATGATCTCGATGGTCCAGATGGATGGAGTGGAGGATGGCTGGTTGATGGACACCCCATGCAAACACGGCTACGGCGCTAACAAGGAGGAGGTGGAGTAATGTTTTGGGCTGGAATCATGGGGAGAGAGATTGTCTGCCCTTTTAGGTTCCCTGAAGGGGTAAAGATGAACTCCATAATGTATGTTGAGTTTCTCAAACAGCACTTCTTTCCATGGTTCAAGAAGAAGAACCGTGCATTCCGCAGCAAGATCATTTTCATGCATGATAATGCCCCGTCTTATGCTGCGCATAACACATCTGCATCTCTGGCTGCTATGTATATGTAAGGTATTGTAGAATTTACAACAGATATCGCTCATCTAATGTGTAATGCAGCGGCTTGCAGCATTACTGTAATGGTCCAGGGTGTGTTTTGGCTGACCATGTACCTCCCCCTCAGGTGACTGATCACATGACTGTGACATCAGCACAGGTCCTGTGCACACAGAAGGTCTGATCACATGACTGTGACATCAGCACAGATCCTGTGTGTGCACTGGAGGATATATAAACCCTGGTAGTTTTGAGACAGTGTGAATGGCGTGAGGTCTGTTCCTGTGTGTGGGACACCATTAGCCTGGAGAGGCTTAGTGAGGCCTAGAGATGCCTGGTGAAGCCTGGTGAAGCCTGAAAGGCAGAGGCTGGATCCTTATGTGTAAGCGATGCCAGTAGCCTTGGAGGGCAAGAGGCTTGGAAGACAAGAGTCCTGAAAGGCAGAGGCTGGATCCTGTGTGTGTAAGAGATGCCAGTAGCCTTTGAAGGTACGAGGGCTGGAGACCCCCATCTGGGAAGCCGTAAAGCCTCAGCGGTGGCAGAACAAATCTGACTGAAGCAGCTACGACCCGGCAAAGGTAAAAACACTACTTGATGTGGACATTTATATTGTTACCTTGCTGAAGGCTGTATCGGGAGCCAAGTGGACATATCTGTCACTGGAAAGGCTCTTGGACATTATATGTGTAATATATCGGCGAGCCACTGAGTTGGACTCGGTTATAAGCTGTTATGAAGTATAATAAACTGCTGGATTGTGAAATACTGGAAAACATGGCTGGTGTGCTTTAATTGACCCGATGCAGCGAGTGTTCCCCCAGCATGATGACTAGCGCTGCCTTACAAATGTAAGAAGTGAAATTTTTGGCACTGTACTATACCTATATTTCTCTGCTGTATCTGTGCATCATGAATCGTGGTATGTGTTAAAGGGGCCCACTGAGACTCTTTCACTCAGGGCCCACAAAAACCTGGATTCGGCCCTGAGTGTGCAGTTGTATTTGTTTGCTTGTATACTATTAGTGCACTCACAGCTACTTGCACTTGTATATCTATGTTGCTAGGAGGTGCTTTTTCAATGAATCTTTTTGAAGATAGGTAGATACATATACACATGCATACTAGAAAGATAAGACATATGTGGCACCCCAGGGGTCTGGTCTCCACATAATAGCAATATTATGTCTGAGAGCAGGTGGGAGGTCTCTTGGTCAGGGATCTTATGCATGCCACACCTCCTGCCCAGTCCTGGGAGGGGAAGAACTTCCCCTATATAAACCTGGGGCTGAGGCAGGGTGGAGAGAGAGAGAGAACAAGAGTAGAGAAGAGAAGCAGCATAGGAAGAAACAACAGGAGCTCTGTGGGAGCAGTGCTACAAGGAGTCAGGGGCTGGCAGCTGCAGAGCTCGCCCTGACTGAGAAGTTATCACCGGACCCGGAGTCCGAGGCTGTGGGGACTAATCCTTACCCAGCAGCAGAAACCGACCGGCAGGGGATTGCAGGTCCTCTGGCCCAGAAACCCGAAGGCACGGTCACACGCGTGGGACCAGCAACGCCATCGTGGAGCGGAAGCCATTAGAAGGCCCCGAGTCACCGGCCATACGGGTGAGCACCACACGGTACACTCAGGGACGTGGGCTACTTTTACCCGCCTCTAGCAAGGTAGCCAGAAGAGTACAGTTAGCTGGGAAGGCCTACAACTCCGCCTGGCCAGGGGAGATCCCATCTGCTCAAGGACTGACCAGGCCCCGATCGCTAGCAAGTACTCCGGGAGGGTCTATCTTTGTCACCAGTAAAGACCCTGAACTACACGCATCGTCTCTGAGTGGTTCCTGCTACCCCCCTCATCCACTTCGGCTGCCCTGAGGCCATACCCCTCCCGTTGGGGGTTATACCATCCCCGCTGCACGATCCTTCCACCGGCCTCAGCGGTCTGCCCTGCAGCGGCAGCTCCAAAGCTGCATTCAACGGGTGGCGTAGTCATCCAACATCTACTGCTAATAGACTCGCCACTTAGTTTGACTCCCTGGGCACGGACCGGGTCACCGCCACGAGACTACTACCCCCATCTGATCCGGCTCCGGGTAAGCCCCCGTGCACGCGATGCCGCACGACACAGAAGGCCCAGGGGCGCGTCACATAGATACAGAGAAAAGATATATAGATTTTCAATTCCTTTGGATTTTGTCACTGTGTAACTACATAGTGTCCTAGTGGATACTAAACTGAATGGGGGCGTGAAGACTCCTTACAGCTCCGTGTTGAGGAGCTATAGGCACTCCCTATGACGTGGTTTGTTGCCTTCTTATGCAGCCAGATTACAGAGGTTTTTCCTCATAGAAGTGGTGCTTCTAGGGAAAAATACCATGCCAGAAAGAAAATGATACAATGTACTGGTTACTATTTAAAAGCCTCATTTTTAGTGAAATAACATTATCTTGCCCAATAAGATTCTATGGAGCCGACATATTTCATAGCACTTTATATTCATTGAGGTAAATGACAAGTAATCACAACAAGCAAAAATGCAAAAGGAAAAATGTCTCAAAGCATGAGAGCTTACAGTATTAGAAACACAATAGCTGGCAGAAGTGCTTCCTCCATATGCCTACATTCACCATTCATGTGCTGCTTTGTGGTGTTTCTGTTGTTATAGAGCAATTCCTGCTAATTTGATTCTTTTAATGAAGCAACATGAGAATACTACTTAGGTAAAAATTGTAGAACAGCCTTTTGAGCTTCCACAGCTTTCCCACTCATCTGCCCTATGAAGCTTAGACAACCTTTATATGAATTACAAATAATGCTTTATTGGTTCATTAACATGCAGATATATTGTTGACAAGACATTCCCAATGGATCAATACAACGTATTACAATTCATCTACAGTTATATGAGCCATTTTCGATTCAATTGCTTATATGTTATATCTTGACCTAGCTTAGTTCTATTAGATATTTGCGTAGCATGACCGTTAATTATCATAAATAAGTGAACCGTCCCTATACAGATTTGTCACAGGTAACCTTGTATTAGGTCAAAAGGATTCTGACTTTTGCCTCATTGGAGCCTATTTAGTATTAAAGGGGTTTTCCACTACTTAGATATTGATAACATATCCTAATATCAGATCACTGGGGGTCCGATACCTACAACTTCAATAGAAGCTGAGCAGCAGACCCCGTGATTGGCCACTGTACAGAATAAGTATTTGTAAAGTTCAAGCTGCTTACATCTGTGCAGCAAACAGATGAACAATGGGAGTGCCAAATATCGGATTCCCACTGATCTAATATTGATGACTAGTGTTGAGCGACCATGCTCGACACTGCTCGGTACTTGCCCGAGCATCTCACTACTCAGGATGTTTGGCGAGCACCGAGCATTTCCGGGTGACTCGGGCGGGAGCTCGGGTCTCCTCCCTGCATGTTTGGCGCTCTTTACAGAGCCCATGAACATGCAGGGATTGCCAGCCAGTCACTGTAATGCCGCAGACATGTTGGCTGTGGGCATTACAGTGATTGGCTGGCCGCACAGCGTCACCTCGAGTATTAAAAACCGGGCGCCGCCATCTTGGACACAGTCGCTCTGGATCAGATGGTGTAGGGAGAGTGCTGCTGAGTTAGGGAGAGATTTATACTGCTAAATAAGTAGTGTAGGGTCTCTAAAGCCTTCAAAATCAAACAAATAGTCCTTCTCAGGACTAATATCCATCCCAGATATCAGGCAGGCAGGCAGGCAGGCTGTATAAGAGACACAGTGGTTATACTAGCAAACACTGCATTACAGTCCTGTGTGCTGCTTTTCAAATTGCTAGACTTAGCCCCAGGTCTCAGGGGCCAGGAAAAATACTTTTTTTTTTCATCTAAATCCTCTTTTTTTTTTCCCTCAGTCAGACTGTACAAATACCAGTCTTATTAACCTTTTGGTATCCCCCCCCCCCCCCCCAAAAAAAAAAAAATTGAGTGTGTCTGTGAGTGTTCAGACACAAATATATCAGTTTAAAAGAGTCTGGTGTAGGCCAGATAACTAGAACTGTGGTTTTGCAGTTCCACGGTTCAAATCTCTGTATTATCCACTTTTTTGCCTTTTTTCCATAAAAAAAAACATTTTGAGTATCTCGCTGACTGTTCAGACACAAATATATCTGTTTAAAAGATTCTGGTGTAGGCCAGATAACTAGAACTGTGGTTTTGCAGTTCCACGGTTCAAATCTCTGTATTATCCACATTTTTGCCTTTTTTCCATAAAAAAAAGACATTTCGAGTATCTCGCTGACTGTTCAGACACAAATATATCTGTTTAAAAGATTCTGGTGTAGGCCAGATAACTAGAACTGTGGTTTTCCTCTTCCACGGTTCAAATCTGGGTGTAATCCACCTTTTTGCATTAAAAAAACATTTTGAGTGTCTCGCTGACTGTTCAGACACAAGTATATCTGTTTAAAAGATTCTGGTGTAGGCCATAAAACTAGAACTGTGGTTTTGCAGTTCCACGGTTCAAATCTCTGTATTATCCACTTTTTTGCCTTTTTTTCAATAAAAAAAACATTTTGAGTGTCTTGCTGACTGTTCAGACACAAATATACAGTCATATGAAAAAGTTTGGGCACCCCTATTAATCTTAAGCTTAATGTTTTATAAAAATTGGTGTTTTTGCAACAGCTATTTCAGTTTGATATATGTAATAACTGTTGGACACAGTAATGTTTCTGCCTTGAAATGAGGTTTATTGTGCTAACAGAAAATGTGCAATCTGCATTCAAACAAAATTTGACCTGTGCATAAGTATGGGCACCCTTATCATTTTCTTGTTTTAAATACTCCTGCCTACTTTTTACTGACTTACTAAAGCACTTTTTTTGGTTTTGTAACCTCATTGAGCTTTGAACTTTATAGCCAGGTGTATGCAATCATGAGAAAAGCTACTTAAAGTGGCCACTTGCAAGTTGTTCTCCTGTTTGAATCTCCTCTGAAGAGTGGCATCATGGGCTCCTCAAAACAACTGTCAAATGATCTGAAAACAAAGATTATTCAACATAGTTGTTCAGGGGAAGGATACAAAAAGCTGTCTCAGAGATTTAACCTGTCAGTTTCCACTGTGAGGAACATAGTAAGGAAATGGAAGAACATAGGGACAGTTCTTGTTAAGGCCAGAAGTGTCAGGACAAGAAAAACATCAGAAAGGCAGAGAAGAAGAATGGTGAGATCAGTCAAGGACAATCCTCAGACCACCTCCAGAGAGCTGCAGCATCAACTTGCTGCAGATGGTGTCACTGTGCATCAGTCAACTATACAACGCACTTTGCACAAGGAGAAGCTGTATGGGAGAGTGATGCGAAAGAAGCCGTTTCTGCAAGTACGCACAAACAGAGTCGGCTGAGGTATGCAAAAGCACATTTGAAGAAGCCTATTTCTTTTTGGAAGAAGGTCCTGTGGACTGATGAAACCAAGATTGAGTTGTTTGGTCATACAAAAAGGCGTTATGCATGGTGGCAAAAAAACACAGCATTCCAAGAAAAACACTTGCTACCCACAGTAAAATTTGGTGGAGGTTCCATCATGCTTTGGGGCTGTGTGGTCAATGCCGGCACTGGGAATCTTGTTAAAGTTGAGGGACGCATGGATTCCACTCAGTATCAGCAGATTCTTGGCAATAGTGTTCAAGAATCAGTGATAAAGTTGAAGTTACGCAGTGGATGGATCTTTCAGCAAGACAATGATCCAAAACACCGCTCCAAATCTACTCAGGCATTCATGCAGAGGAACAATTACAATGTTCTGGAATGGCCATCCCAGTCCCCAGACCTGAATATCATTGAACATCTGTGGGATCATTTGAAGAGGGCTGTCCATGCTCGGCGACCATCAAACTTTACTGAACTGGAATTGTTTTGTAAAGAGGAATGGTCAAAAATACCTTCATCCAGGATCCAGGAACTCATTAAAAGCTACAGGAAGCGACTAGAGGCTGTTATTTTTGCAAAAGGAGGATCTACTAAATATTAATGTCACTTTTCTGGTGAGGTGCCCATACTTATGCACCTGTCAAATTTTGTTTGAATGCAGATTGCACATTTTCTGTTAGTACAATAAACCTCATTTCAAGGCAGAAACATTACTGTATCCAACAGTTATTACATATATCAAACTGAAATAGCTGTTGCAAAAACACCAATTTTTATAAAACATTAAGCTTAAGATTAATAGGGGTGCCCAAACTTTTTCATATGACTGTATCTGTTTAAAAGAGTCTGTTGTAGGCCAGATAACTAGAACTGTGGTTTTGCAGTTCCACAGTTCAAATCTCTGTATTATCCACTTTTTTGCATTTTTTCCATAAAAAAAAAACATTTTGAGTGTCTCGCTGACTGTTCAGACACAAACATATCTGTTTAAAAGATTTTGGTGTAGGCCAGATAACTAGAACTGTGGTTTTGCAGTTCCACGGTTCAAATCTCTGTATTATCCACATTTTTGCCTTTTTTCCATAAAAAAAAACATTTCGAGTATCTCGCTGACTGTTCAGACACAAATATATCTGTTTAAAAGATTCTGGTGTAGGCCAGATAACTAGAACTGTGGATTTCCTCTTCCACGGTTCAAATCTGGGTGTAATCCACCTTTTTGCATAAAAAAAACATTTTGAGTGTCTCGCTGACTGTTCAGACACAAATATATCTGTTTAAAAGAGTCTGGTGTAGGCCAGATAACTAGAACTGTGGTTTTCCTCTTCCACGGTTCAAAACTCCTTTTTATTACCCTTTTGCCATTGATAGTGCGAGTGTAAGCTATTTTATTTAATTTACAATGGGCAAGGCGCGTGGCAAGGGACATGGAACTGGACGTTCTGGTGATGGTGCGTGCAGAGGACGGGGCCATGGCCAAGGTGAAAATGTGCCACAACCAACAGCCACATCTTCTCGCTCCCAGTTCTTGACCGAATTACTAGGGAAGCACACAACAGCACCACTATTGCAAACTGATCAGTGTGAACGGGTTATTAATTGGATAGCAGATAATACTTCCACTCACCTGGGCACCACCACCTCCGGTCTGTCTTCCACACGGTCAAGTGCTAGTAGCCGTGAGTCTCGACTGCATACTCCTCCTCACCCTGATGCTCCTTCCTCCCACCATGCCGAGTGCTGTCAGACAGCAACTGATCCCACAGTTGGACACTCTGAAGAGCTGTTCACTGGTCCATTTCCATATTTGGGCCCCTCGCCTGCTCCACTTGAAGTGGTGGAAGAGGAGATCCCATGTAGCGATGGCCAAATATTTGAACAGCCACGGCTACAGGAAGGCGACGCTGGCAATTTGTCACAAGAGGTGGACGATGATGAGACACAATTGCCACAAAGTGAGGAGGAGGACCGTGGTGCAGAAGTGGAAGAGGAGGAGTTGGTGGATGATCTAGTAACTGACCCAACGTGGCAGGAGGACACGCAGAGCGAGGGCAGCAGCACACAGGGGGAGGGAGGCAGAGTACCCCAACAGGCAGGAAGAAGCAGTGTGGTGGCCGCAGACAGAAGGCGGGCAACCGTTCCCCGTAACACCAACACGAGGGACATTGCCATTACAACCGGTAGGTCTTCCAGAGTCTGTAATTTTTTTAAAGACTCTGCTGATAACCCCAAAAAGGCCATTTCTACCACCTGCCAGGCCAGCATCAGCAGGGGTGACAAAACTACCAGCCTGACCACCACCAGCATGATCAGGCACATGTCAGCAAAGCACCCGACTTTGTGGGGCGACCCCCAGGGTCCACGACCAGTGTCAGCGGGTGTCACCACTGCTTCTTCCGCTGTTGTGTGTGTAAGAGAACCCCCTGTTGTGCGTGCAAGGCAATCCCCTGACCATACTGCATGCAAAGATGCCCCCTCCTCTCAGTCTTCACTTGTTATGGCAGTTTCTCAAGAAACAGCATCAACGTCCATGTCCACATCCCACCGCAGCGTTCAATTGTCCATATCCCAGACCGTTGAATGAAAGCGCAAATTCAGAGCCAACGCCCCACAGGCCACAGTCTTAAATTCGCACATTTCACGACTGCTTGCGTTGGAAATGCTGCCTTTTAGGCTGGTGGAGACGGAATCCTTCCGCAACCTTATGGCGGTGGCCGTCCCTCGGTACTCGGTCCCCAGCCAACACTAGTTTGCCCAGTGTGCCATCCCTGCACTACACAAGCACGTGTCCCAAAACATTTGCCGTGCCCTCAACAACGCAGTTACAGGAAGAGTCCACCTGACAACGGACATGTGGACAAGTGCTTGTGGCCAGGGATGGTACATCTCCCTGACGGCACACTGGGTAAACATAGTGGAAGCCGGGACCCATTCGGACCTTGGGACAGAACACATCCTCCCCACACCGAGGATTGCGGGCCCTATGTCAGTCAGAGTTGCCCCCACAGTGTACAGCTCCTGCGCATCATCCTCCTCTTCCTCCTCCTCATGTTCAGCCTCCATCTCAGATATCATCACATCAGTTACAAGCTGGAAACACTGCAGTACTGCCTCAGCCAAGCGGCAACAGGCTGTGCTGAAACTCAGCTTAGGTGATAATCCTCACACAGCTTGTGAGTTGTGGACAGCTGTGAAAGAGCAGGCAGATCTGTGGCTGAGACCGCTGAACCTACATCCAGGCATGGTCGTGTATGACAATGGCCGTAACCTGGTGGCGGCTCTGATGCGAGGCGAGATCACACACGTACCATGCCTGGCTCATGTGCTTAACCTCGTGGTTCAGCGGTTTCTTAAATCGTACCCCGAGTTGCCAGATCTGCTCGTCAAAGTTGCCTGTCAGCTCATTTTCGGAAGTCGGCTACAGCTTCCACCGCCCTTGCTGTGTTGCAGCAGCGTTTGCAGCTTCCGGCACACCGACTGGTGTGTGATGTCCCCACACGTTGGAACTCTACCCTCCACATGTTGCAAAGGATTTGTGAGCAGAAGAGAGCAGTTGTGGAGTACCAGCTGCAACAAGGCCGTCGATATTCAGGTCAGACTCCACACATAAGACCTCAGGAGTGGACCTGAATGTCTGACATATGTACCATCCGGGAAAACTTTTAGGAGTCCACCAAGATTGTGAGTGGCGATGAAGCCATCATTAGCGTCAGCATCCCACTTGTCTGTATTTTGCAACGCTCTCTGCAGAGAATTAAAGAGGAGGCATTGCAGCCAGAGTATGATGAGATGGATCAAGAAGCCATAGCGGGCGATTACACACAGCCCAGCCTCATCTCATCCCAACGTGCATTGGGGGACAATGAGGGAGAGGAGGAGGAGGAAGAAGAACAGGAGCTGGTATCATGCGCTGTAGACAGTAGTACCTGTACAACTGTCATACCGTTGGTTCAGCGTGGGTGGCCTGAGGACAGGGGGGAGGAGGAGAAGGAGGAGAGCATGGTCAGTCATCATCTTGGTGAGGACACGGAAGTCTTGCCCATTACCAGTCTGGCACGCATGGCTGACTTTATGTTACGCTGCCTTAACTGTGACTCTCGCGTTGTCAAAATGTTGGGTGACAGTCACTACTGGTTGGTGACACTTTTAGACCCCCGCTACAAGGAGAACTGTCACTCTCTTATTCCTGAGGTGGAGAGGTCTACAAAAATGGGGCAGTACCAGAAGGCCCTTGCTGCAAAACTGTTAAAAAAATTCCCATCTGAACACGCTAGCGGCAGAGGTCACAGTTCGTTGCCCAACCAAGGCATACAGGCGAGAGAGACGCAACTCCAATCCAGCAGAGGCAGGGGAACACTGTCAAAGTTCTGGGACAGTTTTCTGAGACCCGCCCAGCTTACACGCCCTGAGGCGCGGAGTAGACTCACAAGGAGTGGAAAGTTTCAAAAGATGGTGAGGGAGTACCTTGCCGACCGTACCAGCGTCCTCTGTGATTCCTCTGTGCCTTTTAATTATTGGGTATCCAAGCTGGACACTTGGAATGAACTCGCTCTGTATGCCTTGGAGGTCCTGGCTTGCCCTGCCACTAGCGTGTTATCGGAGCGTGTTTTTAGTGCCGCTGGGGGAATTATAACTGATAAGCGCACTCGCCTGTCAACTGACAATGCTGACAAGCTGACCCTTATCAAAATGAACAAGGGCTGGATTGGGCCAGACTTCTCATCACCACCAAATGACAGCAGAGTAACAGAAAGTCAAATCCACTGTGTTATTTTGGGAGGTGTATTCCCATGCACCGCTTCACACCCACACATGGGTATACGCTTCCTCATTTCAGCTGTTTTTTGCTCTTCTCCTTATCCTCAGCCTCCACCACCACTATACCTCCAGGGTGACCATGGTCCATGTTGCCAGCATTGCAAGTTCCTCCATCCTTATTTTTGGCAGCTTTTGCTTGGAAGGCATACGCAAAGACTATGGGAGACCCACTCCCCAATAATGGGAATAATGTTTTTAATATGCTGTACTGCATGGCTCTTGTAAGGGGCATTACAAGTTCCTCCGTCCTAATTTTTGGCAGCTTTTGCTTGGAAGGCATAGGCAAAGACTATGGGAGATCCACTCCCCAATAATGGGAATAATGTTTTTAATATGCTGTACTGCATGGCTCTTGTAAGGGGCATTAAAACCGTCTTGTTAAGCTACTGTGACCTCCACGTCTCTTCCAAGGGGCATTAAAACTGTCTTGTTAAACCACTCTGAACTCCACATCTCTTCCAAGGGGCATTAAAATTGTCTTGTTAAGCTACTGTGACCTCCACGTCTCTTCCAAGGGGCATTAAAACCATCTTGTTAAACCACTCTGACCTCCACGTCTCTTGCAATGGGCATTAAAACCGTCTTGTTAAGCTACTGTGACCTCCACGTCTCTTCCAAGGGGCATTAAAACCGTCTTGTTAAACCACTCCGACCTCCATGTCTCTTCCAAGGGGCATTAAAACCATCTTGGTAAGCCACTCAGAACTCTACGTCTCTTCCCAGGGGCATTAAAACCATCTTGTTAAGCTACTGTGACCTCCACGTCTCTTCCAAGGGGCATTAAAACCGTCTTGTTAAACCACTCTGAACTCGACGTCTCTTCCCAGGGGCATTAAAACCATTTTGTTAAGCTACTGTGACCTCCAAGTCTCTTCCAAGGGGCATTAAAACCGTCTTGTTAAGCTACTGTGACCTCCATGCCTCTTGCAGGGGCATTAAAACCATCTTCTTAAGCTACTGTGACCTCCACGTCTCTTCCAAGGGCCATTAAAACCGTCTTGTTAAACCACTCTGACCTCCACGTCTCTTCCAAGGGGCATTAAAAGCGTCTTGTTAAGCTACTGTGACCTCCACGTCTCTTCCAAGGGGCATTAAAACAGTCTTGTTAAATCACTCTGACCTCCATGTCTTTTCCAAGGGGCATTGAAACCATCTTGTTAAGCTACTGTGACCTCCACGTCTCTTGCAAGGGGCATTAAAACTGTCTTGCTAAACCACTCTGAACTCCACGTCTCTTAGAAGGGGCATTAAAACCATCTTGTTAAGTTACTGTGACCTCCACGTCTCTTCCAAGGGGCATTAAAACCATCTTGTTAAACCACTCTGAACTCCACAGTTCTTCCAAGGGGCATTGAAATGTTGTTTTTAATTACCTCTAACCTCCACGACTCTTCCAACGGGCATTGCATTTCCTCCTAATTTTAGTCAGCTTTTGCTTTTCAATGCATAGGCGAACACTAAGGGAGACCCACTCCCCAATAATGGGTAGAAGGTTTTTAGTACGCTGTAATCCACGTCTGTTTCAAGGGGCATTGCAGTTCCTCATAATTTTTGGAAAGTCTTCCATTCACTGCATAGGCCAACAGTGTACAGGAGACCCAGTTGCTATAAATGGAAAAAATGGTTTAGTTAAGGCCCTCTGACCTCCATGTCACTTCCAAGGGGCATTAGAGTGCCTCGAAATTTTTGGTAGGCATTGCACTCACTGTATGCCCTATAACTGTGTAGCCAAACCGCTCCTTTTGGTACAGAAGCATATCCTACAAGACATGTGTGGTTGACTGGCCTGATATTGATGTGAATGGTCCCTGCTCCTCCTGCTCTTTCTCCTTTGCCACCACCTCATCCATCATTCATCACCTGAAGCTTTGTTTTAATGGGAGTCATAGAACTGGGATAGTAGCAGGAAAACATCCAGCAATCCTCGGAGGAGGTAGAATATGCGCCAAAACGCTGACCACCTCAGGCCTAGCCACTACTACATACATGCGCTTGCATTCCAAGGAACAGAAAGCTAAGGAGATGGATGGCCTCATGATCATGAATAATTTACTCGTTGTGTAGGAGGCCGACCACTGCTGCTGTCTACCTTCTGAACTTTGTGTTGAAGCCTGATTGACCCAGGACCCGCAATCCTCTATGTCTGGAGGACGTGTTGCATTCCAGTGTCCAACTGTATCCAGGCTTCCACAATATTAACCCAGTGGGAAGGAGTCAGTGAGATGGACCATCCCTGGCCACATTCAATTGTTTGTGGTTAGGCTGTCCTTCCCACTAAATGCACTGGGGAGGGAACAGGTAATGTTTTGGTATTGGCGCTTGTGTATAAGGCGCATAGGGACAAATAGGGGCGGCTGGGGACCATTTATGGACACCCGGCCGCCCCCAGGCAGCTGGGGACCGTGTGTGGGCACCCGGCCGGGGGGCGGCTGGGGACTGAGTATGGACACCCAGCCGCCCCCTGGCGGCTGGGGACCAAGCGTGGACACCCGGCCGCTGGGGACTAAGTATGGATACCAGGCCGCCGACGCAGCCATGACATGGTGGCCAGATTCCGCCTCCACATGCCTAAAAGACCCAATTTAAAGTGCAAGCAAGCAAGCAGTATGGTATTGCAGCCTGGGGGTGGGTGGGTGGCAGGCTGAATACTTACGCTTGCATTGCAAGGAATGGGGGAGGTATAATTGAACACTGCCCTGGGACAAGGACTTGCACGGGGATAGTTGCAAATCTTCATCTTCTGATGCGACAAGCATCACTTCTGATGGGCACACTTTTAGGCAGTGACCTGGGTGTCAGAGATGCTTCCAGGGGTCTTCCCCATGCTGTTCCCATGTCTTTTCAGCACTGTATGCATGTGTCACACAGCACATGGGCAGATAAGATTGTATAATGTTAAAATTACATTTCCCGGTGAATGCATTTGTCACGGTTGAAAGCAATACAAAAGTGCAAAAACACATAAAAAATGCTACTTGTGAACATAGCCCAAGGTGTGGAGGAGTATTTTTGTTTTTGGTTATTTATTTTACCTTATACACAAGTCTTTACCCTGGAAAGGATGTTCCTTAACATATTTCACAGGAAAGCAGTTTCAGTTTAGTTTTTGAACGTTTTATTGTGAACCCGTAAAAGTGGTTTAATACCTCTGACCACGTTGTTGACAGCAGTGACCTGGGGGTCAGAAATGCTTCCTGGGGCTATCCCCATGCTGTCCCCATGTCATTTGAGCACTGTCACTATCGTTTTGGACACTTTTTAGGCTTTCTACATACTGCCGGGGGTGCCGCCGCAAAAATGCTTGGGTCTCCCTTAGACTAACATTGGGCTTGTTGCTCGGTGAGCTCGGCCCGAGCTTCGAGCACCCGAGCATTTTAGTGCTCGCTCAACACTATTGATGACCCATCCTAAGAATTGATCAATATTGAAGTAGTGGACAAACCTTTAATGTTACTCCAAATTTTTGGTACACATCATTTTACACAAATCCCATTGAACATCTGTGGAGAGATCTTAAAATTGCTGCTGCGAGAAGGCACCCTTCAAATATGAGAGACCTGGAGCAGTTTGCAAAAAAAAGAGTGGTCCAAAATTCCAGTTGAGATGTGTAAGAAGCTTATTGATGGTTATAGGAAGCGATTGATTGCAGTTATTTATTCCAAAGGGTTTTCAGCCAAATATTAAGTTGAGGGTGCCAACAATTTTGTCCTGCCCATTTCTGGAGTTTTGTGTGAAATTGTGTCCAATTTGCATTTTTTATCTGTTTTTTTGTGCTGTTCCAATACACACAAAGGAAATAAACATGTGTATAACAAAACATGTGTAATTGCAATAATTTTCTGGGAGAAATATTTCATTTTACATATATACATATCTGTAAATATTATCTAATAAAATAATGGTAATATCAGCTTACCTGACAACAGTATCTTCAGTCGACCTACCATCTCAAGATAGCGCATAGGAAAAAAAAGGTCCATGTTAAAAAAAAAAAGCAGGAAACTTGCAAAATTTTAAATAGTATGCAGCAACACATCAAATGAATAAGAGTAAACTTAAAAAAGTTTCTTCTTTATTTCATGTAGTTAAATACAAAATATAAAGGTAATCAATCCCAGAAGACTGGCCCATACAATTCGAACAGTAATGTTCTCCATCATAGCAATGTCTCAAATGCAGTCACTCCATTAAATAGATAGGAAAGGAAATGACATTATGGACCCCCTCATGTGTATAAAATGCAACAATTGAATACTTGGGAACCTCCCAATAAACACAAAAATTTCAAGAGAATAAAAAAAACTAAAAAAAAACCAAACATACCAACATTATTAACACATTTATGTGGGAAATAGACTTGTGAGTCTGCAAATAGCGAATATACATTAGATCTGTTCTGATATTCATATCCATGGTGGACTTGTATCCAATTTAAGTATCCAAAAAGCCTCACATATATATTTATCAAGTGAAATTATCCCCACCACGTTTAGGTGCAAAAACTTTCTCCAATACTGTTACTTTCAATATACTAACATCACTATGATGTACATTAATAAAATGTCGGGAAACAGCTGACAAACTTCGTGTTTCTCCTGCTGTGTTTTTAAAGGAAATGAAATAAAGAGAAGATTTTTAAGAGGACGGGGAGTGCCACCTTTTTCTATTTCTAATAAACTTTGTGTTTTGGACATCATATATACAGTGGGGAAATTAACCTATGGTTATATATTATTCATTAACTTATTGCAAGATTATACATGTACGTTGTTTTACATTTTTATCACTATGTTCACAGTGGCAACGCAATTAGAACTTGGTTGATTAGAAGTTAAAATAAATGGTGCAACCCATAGTGATTTGTGTATCCACACATATATGAGATGATGATATATACAGTGGGGAAAATAAGTCTTTGATACACTGCCGATTTTGCAAGTTTTCCCACCTACAAAGAATGGAGAGGTCTGTAATTTTTATTGTATGTACACTTCAACTGTGAGAGACAGAATCTAAAAAGAAAAACCAGAAAATCACATTGCATGATTTTTAAATAATTAAGTTGTATTTTATTGCATGAAATAAGTATTTGATACAATAGAAAAACAGAAGTAAATATTTGGTACAGAAACCTTTGTTTGAAATTACAGAGGTTAGACGTTTCCTGGAGTTCTTGACCAAGTTTGCACACACTGCAGCAGGGACATTGGCCCACTCCTCCATACAGATCTTCTCCAGATCTTTCAGGTTTCGGGGCTGTCACTGGGCAACATAGAGTTTCAGCTCCCTCCAAAGATTTTCAATTGAGTTCAGGTCTGGAGACTGGCTAAGCCACTCCAGGACCTTGAAATACTTCTTACGGAGCAACTCCTTAGTTACCCTGGCTGTGTGTTTCGGGTCATTGTCATGCTGGAAAACTCAGCCTTGACCCATCTTCAATGCTCTTACTGAGGGAAGGAGATTGTTGGCCAAAATCTTGCAATACATGACCCCCATCCATTCTCCCTTCAATATTGTGCAGTCATCCTGTCCCCTTTGCAGAAAAGCACACCCAAAGTATGATGTTTCCCCCACCATGCTTCACGGTTGGGATGGTGTTCTTAGGGTTGTACTCATCCTTCTTCTTCCTCCAAACAGGGCAAGTGGAGTTGATGCTAAAAAGTAATATTTTGGTCTCATCTGACCACATGACCTTCTCCCATGCCTCCTCAGGATCATCCAGATGGTCACTGGCAAACTGAAAACAGGCCTGTATAAAAGGGAAGAATGGCACTCCGATATAATAGGCGCACGGATAGGGTCCCACTCCTCAAACTTCAAATAAAAATGGAATCCGGCACTCTTTGCATGATTTTATTCAGATTCTAGTAGTGTGTACAGCTAAAAACAACATTTCGGTCAAGTCGACCTCCTTCGGATTACACACTAGTGATCTATATACACGTATGTGGAATAGCGATTCCGGATGTTTCAGAATTCAAAAAGCAGTCCACTGGTTCCAGGATACAGGGGCATAGCTTCATGTGCTGCTGCGCAGTTATCATGAAGAATACGGTACGTACTTGTCCCCTGTGTGGAACCAGGAGTCTGTGTTGTGGGGCAACCTCAGTTGCTATGAATGTCCACATGGACATTCATAGCAACTGAGGTCGTCCCACAACACAGACTGTGATAAAGTAATATAGGGAAAGAATAAGATATGTGTTGGAATAGAATAAGGTTAGATAGGAACCAGAGGTTCAGGATAGGGGGGCACTGTAGTGCAAGGAATAGGTAGAAATCATAGTTATTGGGTTTAAGGACTTTCCTAAGTGGGAGGAGTAAAAGGTTATAAGTAAGACAAACACTTCCTGTTTGGGCAGATAGGATAGTAGAGTTGTGTAAGTTGTAACTTTTAAGCTTGTGCAGGAGGTACAATTGAGTAAGAGATGGAGTTCAGGGACCTGGGGGATGAAGGTCAGCAGACATGCAGCGAGAGGAAGAGAGAGAAGAGGGCAGCATGTTGAAAGAGGAAGCAGATAACGGTGAGGAAACTTCCCTAAACGTCTGGGGCCTATGGCCTGGAGAAGGCATGGAGGAGCCAGCCTTACTTACTTCCCAAGAAGGGAATGCAACTATAGATAGTAGAACAGTGTTCCTTGAAACTGAGGTACCTTGTGAGTCACACCAGGTGGAAAAGGAGTCAGAGAAGAGAGGGACAGATAAGGAGGCTAAAACTGTGATGGATGTATCACAAAGTGCTGTGTCTATGACCAAAACTGAACTGATGAAAAAGTTGTTTTGATGAAAAAGAAGTCTGAAAGTGATTGTCGGCCTGCAGCTGTATCTGGAATCCTGAAGCTGATGGGAGCCTTCAGGAAAACCATGAGTGTTGTGCAGTACACACAGACCACAAGGCAGACTGGACATTATCTTTTATTTGTGGGGAGTCAGGGTGTGATAGCACAGAAGCAGCCCCTCACTACAACTACCACCCTGCACCCCACACAAAATTGGCGTTGTTGGCATGATCATGATTCCTCATTTCAGAAAGCGGAGGAACCCCCGGTACGGCAAAGATGGCAGCTGTTAGAGACAGGGCTGTGGAGTCGGAGTCTGTGCCTATTTTGGTGAAGTTGGAGTCGGTCCATTTTATACTTCTAAAATATATAATAAATTGGGTACAGTACTTCAATGCAGTTTGAGGGGAATATTTTTTCATAAGAATTTGGGAAAGTTATGAAATGTCCTATACATGTCTGTCCTATTCCTGATCTAAGGTCTAGAATTTTAGCTGAGATGAATCTGTGCTACAGTAAATGTATCACTTAAACATGAGCCATGTATGAAGGAGTCGGAGTCATGGAGTCGGTGTCATGGAAATTGAGGAGTCGAAGTCGGAGGTTTGGCTTACCGTCTCCACAGGCCAGGTTAGAGACACTAAAATGGTGGATGATGGCGCGGAGGCTGGCAATAGCTCTGCCTGACGTGGGTGTCCTGCAAGTAAAACGGCACAAAAATCCGTCTGGCGAGGGGCTGCTGCTGTTCTCCCACAAGTATTCCTCTTATTTGGTGCGCCACCAAGTATTCCTCTTATTTTCTGTTTTAACTGTATGATCGCAAGGGCCAATTAATAATCAATACTACCTCCTCTGCTAGAAACAAATTTTCACCGATCTGTCAATAACTTTTTGAGTTTCATGGATACATATTTCCTCATTATGTCAACAATATTCTAATAGCTAGGGTAGAATTTTGGTAGAAAAAATGAACACATGTTTTCTTTCTTCAGATATATTTGTTTTTCTTATATGATAGATTTAGTTGAGTTGTTTTAGAAATAGCAATACATTTAGAGCTTTTCAAAAAGACTGGATGGATACCATCATTGTAATAAACGTAGAGCAATATCGGAACATTCTCACTCATAGCCATCAAGGGTGGAGCAACGTATGCAAGGAGGTATTGATAAATCGTTAGACTTAAATATTTCTGCAGACAAAAATAAATCCATTTGCTACAGAAACAAGTATTAACTTTGACAGGTTATGTAATTTTCAAATTGTGATTAAGAAAAGTTAACCATGTCAGGTGAAGATTGCAATTTCAACAAAAACGTTCCGAACGCATCTTGGTTTTGCTGGATAATGCACTCACCTACAAATTTCGTACTGCCCTGCAAAAACTCAATAAAATTGGCTTTGAAATTGTCAAAGTGCCGCCATATTCTCCTGATTTGGCCCCATCAGGTCATTATTAGTGTTGAGCGAATGTGCTTGGATAAGGTGTTATCCGAGCACGCTTGAGTCTTAACGGAGTGTCTTCTGCAAGCTCGTTAATTATGTTTGCGTCGCCGTGGTTGCAGTTTATGATAAATTACATGGCAAATGATGCTGTCATAGTTTGCAGAGTAGGATAACAATTTTTTTTCTAGGCTAGGTCAACAATACATCAATATCCCCTCATGTTTATGTATGTACAGTTGAAACCAGAAGTTTGCATGCACTATATAAAAAGACAGATCTGCATGTTTTTCTCAATATCCGACATGAAATCAGAATAAACCTTTCCTGTTTTAGGTCAATTAGGATTACCATCATTTTTAATATTTGCCAAATGCCAGAATAATGAGAGAGAGGGAATGTTTTAATGTGTAAAAAAAGAGAACAGGGCGCAATGGGTGACTCAGTAATAAATATGTAGGGGGGTGTGGGAATGACTACTAACCTTATGGAGTTGTGCACCTCTGCACAACCCCAGTGTAAAGCTCCACAGGCTGCGCTCCGTTCGTTGCTGTCATCTGCTTTCAGCGGTGTTCACAGATCCTGATCTCACGATGGTGAGTCATTTTTAATATTTGCCAAATGCCAGAATAATGAGAGAGAGAGAATGTTTTAAGGCATTTTTATTACTTACTGCAAAGTCAAAAGTTTATATATACTAAGATTACTATGCCTTTAAACAATTCTAGACTGCTCATATGATGATGTCATGTGTTTGGAAGCTTCTGTCAATACGCACAGTGAAAAGAGTACTGTATCAACATGGGCTGAAAGGCCACTCTGCCAGGAAGAAGCCATTACTCCAAAAGAAACATAAAAAAGCCAGATTAATGTTTGCAAATGCACACAGGAACAAAGACCATCATTTTTAGAGACATGTCCTGTGGTCTGTTGAAACTAAAATTTTACTTTTTGGAGGAAAAAGGGAGAAGCTTGGAAGCCTAAAAACACCATCCCAACTGTGAAATACGGGGGTGGCAGCATCATGTTGTGGGGTTGTGTTGCTGCAGGAGGGACTGGTGCACTTCACAAAATAGATGGCATCATGAGAAAAGAAGATTATGTGGCAATACTGAAGCAACATCTCAAGACATCAGCCAGGAAGTTAAAGCTTGGGCGGAAATGGGTCTTCCCAATGGACAATGACCTGAAGCATACTGCCAAAATGGTAACAAAGCGGCTTAAGGATAACTAAGTCAATGTTTTGGAGTGGCCATCACAAAGCCCTGATCTCAATCCTATTGAAAATGTATGGGCAAAGCTGAAAAGGCAGGTGCGATCAAGGCGACCTACAAACCTGGATCAGTTACACCAGTTTTGTCAGGAGGAATGGGCCCAAATTCCGACCAACTATTGTGAGAAGCTTATGGAAGGATATCCCAAGCGTTTGACCCAAGTCATTCAGTATAAGGGCAATGGCACCAAATACTAATGAAATGGATGTAAACTTTTGAATTTGCAGTAAGTAATAAAAATGCCTTAAAACATTCCCTAAAAATCAGTGAATGTAAATAGCGGTATCAGAGTGCCAATAACAGGGCAAAAATGAAATTAAAAAGACTGATTTATTAACACACACAACGCGTTTCGGTGGACAAGGCCACCTTCATCAGGTCCCGCTATTTACATTCACTGATTGTTTCTTTTCCCCTGGTTGGGGTGCGGTAGAGCTGCCTCCATTTACCTGTTCATCCACCTGTGGGATGAAGATAATTGAGTAGTCATTACCTTGGTTTCCAAGCGCGCTGCCCTAACCCCTCTGGAACACTGCCGGGAGTGGTGGTGAAGCTGGGCGTCCATCTCGGCGGTAAGCGCAACTAACCTGATCACGTGACTCACCATCGCGAGATCAGGATCTGTGAACGCTGCTGAAAGCAGAGGACCGCCACGAACGGAGCGCAGCCTGTGGAGCTTTACACTGGGGTTGTGCAGAGGTGCACAACTCCATAAGGTTAGTTGCCATTCTCACACCCCCTACATATTTATTACTGAGTCACCCATTGCGCCCTGTTCTCTTTTTTTACACATTAAAACATTCCCTCTCTCTCATTATTCTGGCATTTGGCAAATATTAAAAATTATGGTAATCCTAATTGACCGAAAACGGGAAAGGTTTATTTTGATTTCATGTCGGATATTGAGAAAAACATGCATATGTGTCTTTTTATATAGTGTATGTAAACTTCTGGTTTCAACTGTACATGTACAGTATATAGATATGTACATACATATACAGCACTGTTCAAAGTTTCAGAAAGATGTAGAAAAAATGCTGTAAGGCTATGTGCCCACGATGCAGAAATGCTCTTGATTTTTCCTGAGCATTTCTGCATCTCCCAGGTAGAAAAAACGCATGTGGATTGTACATGCGTTTTTCCTGCCAGGGACATGTGGATGTGAAACGTTTTGATCATGAGATTTCGCATGAGGGTTATCAAGCGCTTTTCCAAGCGATTTTAGCATCACTTGGAAAGTGCTTGACAACTTGGTCATGCAACCGGCATGGATTTATATAGTGTGACCAAGTTAGTTAAAAAAAAGAATAAAAATGGTAAAAAATAATAAAAAAAACATTATACTCACCTTCCAATGGCCCCCGATCTCCTTATCAGATTCGTCCGGTCTTCCCGGTGTCTCGTGGTTGTGTATAAGGACCTTCCATGACGTCATTTAGTCATGTGACAGGTCACGTGAACGACAACGTCAGAGGTCACGTGACCCGTCACATGACTAAATGACGTCATGGCAGGTCCTTTTAGACCATCACGAGCTGCCGAGGAGTCAGGACGCATCGCTATGAAGACCGGGGGCCATCAGAAGGTGAATATAATGTATATTTTTTATTTTAATTCTTTTTTTTTTACTGGTACTATGGTACCCGGGTCTGGAGGAGAGTCTCCTCTTCTCCAGACCCGGGTACCATCCGCACATTGTATCGCTTAATATCCGCATGTGCACATGTAGTCATGCGGATATTAAGCAATTCAGTGCAAGTCAATGGCGGCGAAAATGCCGGCTTCCGCAAAATAATTGGTAGTGCTGCGGATTTTTCCGCAATGATAATCCGCAGAGGAAATTTCCGCAGGATGTGCACAGCACAAGCGGATTATCATTGGGGAACATGGCAGGCCTTCTACCAAGCGTTTTTTAAGCGCTTCTGCAGCGGAATTGCCGCTGCAGAAACGCTTAAAAAACGCATAGTGGGCACACAGCCTAAAGTAAGAATGCATTAAAAAACAAAAGTGTTAATAGTTAATATTCAACAATTGACAAAATGCAAAGTGAGTAAACATAGGAAACAAGAAGAACAAATCAATATTTGGTGTGACCATCCTTTGCCTTCAAAATAGCATCAGTTCTAGATACGCTTACATACAGTTTTTGAAGGAACTCAGGAGGGAGGTTGATCACAAAGCCTTCAGTCTCTTCATGTAAGTGAACTTATCTCATACTTGGCAGGTAATGGCTGTGTGTTACAGCTAGCAACTGCCCCTAATAATAGCGGGTGGTGCGAAGCGCTGCCTGCGAATGTTAGTCTGTTAAATGCTGCTGGCAAACTCTGACAGCGGCCTTTAAAGCACACTGGCATGAGGGTGCATCATTCTAAGTGTCCATCAGTATGCCCGTGACATGACCGCAGGTCGCCGATGGGTTGCTATGAAAGCTGAGGAGTCTATTGAACACCTTTGTGCTTGCCATTACGGTGCTCCCTTGAAACCCAGTCAGTGGCTGGGCTCTAAAGGAGACCATGATTTTTACTATATACAGCAATGCTAAGAACAGTGAAAAGTTAAAAAAAAGTTTTAAAAATATGAAAAAAAAACCCATAGCAGTTCAAATAACACCAGTAAAAATAAAGATAATAAAAAAAATTGTAAAAATACACATATGTGCTATCTCAGCATTCAGAAAAGTATGATCTATCAAAGTATAATAGTTAACCCAAACAGTAAACACCATAAACGGAAAAAATTTTAGCAACACCAAAATTACTTTCTTTTTGGTCACTGCTATGGCACTAAAAATGCTGTAACAAGCGATCAAAATGTCATATCCATCACAAAATGGTATCAGTAAAAACTTCGTCCTTTCCTGCAAATAATAAGCCACCAAACAGCTCCATCGACCCATAAATGAAAATGTTACAGGTCTCAGAAAATGGCGACACATCCAAAATTTTATTTTAAAACTTCAGATTTTTTTTCTCGACTAAAATAGCAAAAAAACTGGACATGTTTGGTATGACCGTAATTGCACTGATGAGGAGAATCATATTGTGAGGCATTTTTACCACAAAATATACACTGCAAAAACAATTGCCAAAAAACAGAATTTTTTTTTCACAATTTCTCCCCACTTGGAATTTTTTTCTCGTTTTCCAGTACATCATGTGGTAAAATGAATGGTGTCATTCAAAAGTACAACTCATCCCGCAAGAAACAAGCCCTCATATGTCTATGTGGACAGAAAAATAAAAAAGTTATGACTCTGGGAAGAAGGGGAGGAAAAAACGGAAACGCAGAAAAATTATTTATGTTGTAGATCTAACCGAACGCATTTTACAGCTAAATTTCACAAGTATATTTTTCTTTTAATTGGGACCATGTACTATTTGCAGTCTTCAGTAAAATTAACTAGTATGTAGCCATGGAAAATAAAAGGCAGAGCTGCTTCATCTGTTAACCTAATTAAAATCTACACGTTTGATGTCTGGTACAAAGTGAAACTTTACAGGCAAGCAAATGGAAGCTGTGGCCAATAAAACCACACTTCATTCTAACATCCTACCTGGTGGAGCAGAAAGACTCTAGAGCGAAACTTACCGACAAATATTTAGTAAGTTCCCTATGCTGCTCCCCATGAAATTATTAAGAATTTCACAAGTTGTGAAGTTATATGCACGCGTTTTGTTAACCAAAACCTAAAACGTGTTCTTATTTTGATATGTAAATTGCCTCTTCAGAGAGAAAGAGGACTTGAACTCTATAGCGCCACCTATTGGAAGTAGCAATCCTACAAGTCACAATCAACCCTTTAACGAGTCGTGCAATATGACTTAGGATAAAAGCCAAATCAGAATCTCAATTTGCAGACACGGTGTTTCGGGCTGTTGGCCATCGTCAGTGCAAAGTATGAGAACTGATTTGGCTAGGTGAGAGGCTCTGGAGTAGCTTGGTCGATTGTGAATTGTAGGATGGCTGCTTCCAATAGGGGGTGCTATAGCGTTCAAGTCTTCTTTCTCTCTAAAGAGGCAATTTTCAAATTACATTTCCCAGAGGAGCATTGCACGGTGAATAAGCCTCTTTACCGTGGCATGCCAGAGCCGGTATGACACTTTCCACAAGGAGAAACGTTACCCGTTAGACCTTATTTTGATATTAAAGGGAACCTGTCACATCCTAGTAGCTATGTAAACTGCCCCCATTGGCTTGTTAGTGATGCAATGTGCATCACTAACAAGCTGTTTTCATGAAAATCGGTGGTAGGATAATGATGTTATAACATTATATATACTTTGTCTTACCTGCTCGTATTCAGTCATTGGGGTGTGATTCTCAGATTAAGTTATGGGCGGGCGCCGCGTTCAGTCAGCGCTGGCGCCGCCCATGACATTTGAATACTGCTCCTGGCAAGCGCTAGGTTTGTGGGGCGCATGCGCATTTGCACACATCGGGCCGCTGGTCCGGCGCGTGCTCACTGAGACTGTGTGATTACCAGCTTCAGTGCGCATGCACTGTGATCTGTGGCTCCCGACGCGTGCGCAGTCAATGTATCGTGCGGTCACCACATGCGCAAGTGACACTGCAGCGGTGACCACACGATACATTGACGTTTTACATAGAAAACACATTAAAAAGATAATCTTTAATATATATCATTTAAAACCTGGCCTCACCACAAGTACTAAATAACATGAAAAAAGACATAAAAAGTGAATGTGTGATCCAAATCTATTTATATACTATCCTGAGGACCAGACTCTAATGTCCCAAATGATCATACATTATAGCAGAGGGACACTTCTCAATAAGCACTTCGATCAGGTCTGTCCGGATATAATAGAGCTGGAACACGGTAAATAAAACACACCAAAAGGAGGTACGTTCAGTATATTACACTTGTCTGTCACAGTTCCAAATTTTCAAAAGGTAGATAACCCCAATAATTATCCTGAGGAACCACATTCAGACCTGGTGACATTTAGGGTGCTTTCCCACATTCAGGGCACAGTAACCAGTATCCCTGTGCGCACAATATAATTAACTCAACTGGGATAATCTCTATGGGGTATAATGTCCCCTGTATTCAGTAACAAAATGTACCCTATGGGTATAGCAACCCTAATATTCAGTACCCATACATAATCCAATATTTACCCTAACCTTGGGCATAGTAACAAATGTCATTAACGATACGACATGTATTAGGAAGGGAAAGATGTATTATACACAACACACTTCCAGTTACTCGAAAAAGAGAAAGTACAAAACTTTACTCATCTCAGTAGTGCTGCCCCCCCAATAGGTTAAGGAGTCCATATTCCTCGACGCGTTTCCCCGTATGGTAGTCGGTTCATCAGGAGAAAAGAATGGAAAGATGCTAATATGGTGTCCTGCTGATGTATTGCAGTCTGATTCATGTTACTGCTCATCCATTTTATACCCCACCATGTGTATTCCAATTACACCCTCTTCCCTGTTCGTGGATACGTATTAGCCAATGTCGTTAATACATGCAGTTGTCCCCATTCGCTATGATGCGCATGTCCACTAAATATCATCCACTAGAGGCCTTTTAGACAGACTGCGCACGCGTGGGCGCCATATTGGTGACATTAACGGAGTGCGCATGTCTATCTCAGATCCCATACATTAGAGATGCCAGATGCGTACTGCGCACGCGCCGGCGCCATGTTGGTACACCTGCGGTAGTGCACATGTCTATTTCAGATCTCATCCACTGGAGATAACGTCAGTTTACTGCGCACATGCAAGCGTCATACCAGCGTCAGAACAGAGCCCCGGCAGCATCCCTAAGGCCTATCCTCTGATCACACACTATGTATATTGTGGGGTCAGCGTACGCACCGACCAAAAACATGAATGTGACAATATCATAGAGCATTATACTATCATAACAACAAGGGGGGCATGGCTATAAAAAAGGGGAGGTGTCCATATATTAATCCATCAGACGATACTGGACTGCCCAGTCCGGTCCATACCACATTGTAAAGGTATACTTATGACGTAGGGGCACCAGTTACATCATATAATCCACCCCCTGTTCAAGCTCTATACAAAACAATGTGGTGTGTTCCTCACACTGGGCACCTATCCATCATTACCTAAATTCTATAGTACATTAAGGAAGCAGGAAAGGCGACAGGGTAGAAAACGGGGGTAACGGAGAGTTTATAAACAGTACTTGGATAGTAATGATACTCATGATAGAAACAATGATACAGAACACGTCTATATATGATAGTCAGGGTTATACCCAGACCATGTAAGGCTGATATTCCCAGTACCCTAATAATTAGATGAAACAGCAATAGTTTTGTTGTTCATTAAGGCCATTTGGAGTCAAAGCACCCAATCTGAAAACCCCCCCACCTCTCGTTTTTTCGAATCACCTCCAACACACAAAAAGAGACTGTTTTCAAATCATTAGAGTGATACTCTCTCATATGACGGGGCAAGAGGCGTGTCCCTCTTGTGTCGCATGTCCCCGAGGTGCTCCCCAATTCTCCTCCATAGTTCCCTCTTGGTTTTGCCTATGTAGTTTTTAGAACAGGGGTATGTTGCCATATAAATTACCCCTTCCGTCCTACAATTCGCAAAATCCCTCATAAAGAAGACTTTTTCACTCATGCTGCCTGTAAAGCTTTTGGATGGTCTTAACCAAGGACAGAATTTACAGTTTCCACATCTGAAGGTACCACAAGTCCTGCGTTCAAGCCACGTGCCAGGTTTAGCAGGTCGTCTATAGAAACTGTGGACCAGGAGGTCCCGAAGCGACCGTCCTTTTCTATATGTAATGCTGGGACACTTAGAGATGAACCCCCCTAAATCCGGATCCATCTCAAGGATGCCCCAGTATTTCTGTATAATTGTTTTCACCTCATTTGCCCTACTGTCAAAAGTCCCAATAATTCTAGGGGGGCCATTGTTTTCATCCTTGACAGTCACTGGGTAAAGCAATTTTTGTTTACTTTGGCTACTTGCATGAAAAAAGCCTGTATCGATTACTTTATCGGGGTACCCCCTACCCTTGAACCGGTCTCTCAGTTCACGGGACTGAGACATGAATACCCCCTAATTGGAACAATTTCTCCTGATACACAGAAACTGTCCCTTGGGAATGCCCTTCTTAAGTGGAGCAGGGTGATGGCTTTCCCATCTGAGAAGACTGTTAGCTGCGGTCGGTTTACGATAGGTTCGTGTCGTGATACATTCTTCCTGATCCCTCCCAATTGTTAGGTCAAGAAAGACGTAAATTTCATATTGATTTCATTTATATTCAGACATCGTATGAATCTATGGAAGTCATCCACTGAACCTGACCACAGGAGGAACACGTCATCTATAAGTCTAGACCAAAGCAAGATGAATGGGAACCACCATGCTTCCTCGCGCAGCACCACAGTCTCCTCCCACCAGCCCAGGAAGAGATTTGCATACGACGGGGCTGAGGGATTCCCCATCGCGGTCCCCCTGAGCTGGTGGTAAATTGTACCATTAACCCCTTTCCAACCCTTGCCGTATTAGTACGCACATTTGCGTACCCCCGGTTCAGTGAGGGCTGCTGCGCTGAGCCCTCACTGAACCGAGCACATGTCAGCTGATTCTTACTGCGGACATGTGCCCGCAACAGCCGCGAGTGGAATCGCGATCCACCCGTGGCTGTTAACATGTTAAATGCCGCTGTCAATCTCCGACAGCGACATTTAACGCGCGCTTCCGGGTTGCGCGTCATAAGCCCCGTCCATCGGCGACCCCGTCACGTGATCGCGGGTCGCCGATGGGCGTGCATGGCAACCCAGGGTCTGCAGCAGACGCCTGTGGTTGTCATGATCTGGTCGCTATGAGCGCCACCTAGTGGTCGGCGCTCATAGCACAGGACCATTTCTGCTGCATGCAGGGGATCTGCTCGTCCCCTGTATGTAGCAGAGACGATCAGACAACTGCTGCTTCTAGTCTCCTATGGAGACTATTGAAGCATGCAGTAAGTGAAAAAAAAAATGTTTTTAAAAATATAAAAAAAATAAAAAAAATATAAAAGTTTAAATCATCCCCCTTTCGCCCCATTCAAAATAAAATATAAAAAAAAAACCCACATACACATATTTGGCATCGCCGCGTTCAGAATTGCCCGATCTATCAATATAAAAAATGAATTAATCCGATCGGTAAACGGTGTAACGAGAAAAAAATTCTAAACGCCAGAATTACATTTTTTGGTCGCCGCAACATTGCAATAAAATGCAATAACGGGCGATCAAAACATCGGATCTACCCCAAAATGTTATCAATAAAAACAACAGCGCGGCGCGCAAAAAATAAGCCCTCACCCAGCCCCGGATCACAAAAAATGGAGACGCTACAGGTCTCGGAAAATGGCGCTATTTTTTTTTAGTTTTTTTTACCAAATTTTGGAATTTTTTTTCACCACTTAAATATAAAATAACCTATACATGTTTGGTGTCTACGAACTCGTAATGACCTGGAGAATAAGAATGGCAGGTCAGTTTTAGCATTCAGTGAACGTGGTAAAAAAAATAAACAAAAAACAACTGTGGTATTGCACTTTTTTTGCAATTTTACCGCACTTGGAATTTTTTTCCTGTTTTCCCGTACACGATATGGTAAAACTAGTAATAAGCCCTCACATGGCCATATTGTCCAAAAAATAAAAACGCTATGGCTCTGGGAACAAGGGGAGCAAAAAACGAAAAAGCAAAAATGACAAAACCCAAGGTTGCGAAGGGGTTAAATGAAAAATGGTTATGGGTAAGTATAAATAACATCAGGTCGCAGATAAAACGATTATGTGTCTCAAACTGTGCTGCCCTTGTCCCGAGGAAGTGCTGCAATGCTCAGAGGCCCGCCCCATGCGGGATATTACTATACAGGGCTTCCACATCTATAGAAGCATACCGCACCTCGTCGTTCACATTAATGCCCTCAAGTTTGACAAGGAGATCCGATGTATCCCTCAAATATGATGGTAATGAAGATACAAACGATACATTGACCACACACGCGTCGGGAGCCACAGGTCACAGCGCATGCGCATTAAAGCTGGCAATCACACAGCCTCAGTGCGCACGCGCCGGACCAGCGGCCCGACGTGTGCAAATGCGCATGCCCCCTTCAAACATAGCGCTTGCCAGGAGCGGTATTCAATTGTCATGGGCGGCGCCAGCACTGACTGAATGTGAGAATCACATCCCTATGACTGAATATGAGCAGGTAAGACAAAGTATATAAAACGTTATAACATCATTATACTACCACCGATTTTCATGAAAACAGCTTGTTAGTGATGCACATTGCATCACTAACAACGCTATGGGGGCAGTGTACATAGCAACAGGGATGTGACAGGTTACCTTTAAGTATCCCACTCTGCTGATCTGCTGTGCAGGAACCCATGGTCGCATCAGTTATGCTGAATATAGCGAAGTATCATGGAGGCAGCACGTGATCTTGTTCAGCCAGTTAGCTATGTGGAATTCACAGTTACCAAATAGAGCAGGCATTAGTGCTGCACCCACCCAACCATCCCAGATATGAGAAGTGGAAGGGTCCTAGCAGGTGGATTTCTTTGAAGAGTTCTTCTTTAGTGACAGAATTAAGTAGTGGACAACCCCTGCTTAATCAATGTAAAACAAAAACAATAGACTCTCACTTCTCCAGCTCCTCCCTTCTAGCAATGTCAGAGCTGATATTTATGGCGGGTCACGTGAGCAGCAGACTGGCGACAGCCTTTCCGATTTCATCAGAGTAGACGTTGGCTCTGACAGAATATTAATAAGTTACATTGGTTGATTGGCTGCAGTGGTCATGTGATACATCAATGTGGCATAACGGAGCTAACATCACTAGAATGACGCTGCAGTGGGAGTCGAGTATCCATTGCATGGAGCCCTGAAATGATTAAGCAGGGGTTGTTCAGTAGTGGACAACCCCTTTAATATATTGTTGCACAGCAAAATCTTTAAAAAAAATTGCCTTTTATGCTGACTCACTGGCCCCCTTTTATTTTCTGCTCCTTAAAGTTAGCAACCATAGATGCCATATTTACATCCCAGTCCCCATTGGCTCATATTGTGGTCCTCTGTAAATCAGATAAAGATCCCAGAGCATGCACTAATTACCATTAAGTTATCTTTGTTGACAGAGGCTCTAAGGCTGTGTGCCCACTATGCAATTTCCAAGCGTTTATGCTGCGGAATTTCCGCAGCATAAACGCTTGGCAAACGCTTGGTAATCTGCCCCCCATGGTCCCCAATGACAAGCCGCAATGTCAATGCCCATGTTACGGATTTTTCCGCAGCATTTAAGCTGCACTCAAAAATCCGCAGCATGTCCACTAATTTTGCGGACACGCAGCGTAATCGCCGCCATTGACTTGAATTGAAACGCATAATATCCGTGTCAGTACATTTGTACACACGGATATTATGCGTTTCTATGTGCGGATGGTACCCAAGTCTGGAGGAGAGAAGACTCTCATCCAGACCTGGGTACCATAGAAACTGTAAAAAAAAGAATTTAAAATAAAAAATAAAGTTTATACTCACCTTCTGATGTCCTCCCGGTGTTTTCTCCCCTCCGTCTGGTCTGCTGTATGTGTCGCGTTGTTGTGAAGGACCTGCCATGATGTCACTGAGTCATGTGACTCATCACATGGCTCAATGACGTCACCGCAGGTCCTTCACAATAGCGTGAGCAGTGCAAGACACCGGACGCAGCAGAGAAAACACCGTTAGGACAACGGAAGGTGAGTATAAACTTTATTTTTTTATTTTTTTACCATTCTTATTCTTTTTTTTAACTAACTTGGTCACACTACTATAAATCCATGCCGGTTGCATGGATTTATATAGTGTGAACAAGTTGTCAAGCACTTTTCCAAGTGATTCTAAAATCGCTTGGAAAAGCGCTTGATAACTCGCATGCAGAAATGCATGTGTAGCACCCTGAGGACTCGGCTGCTACAGGGGTATTGCACCTCAAACCAGAGGTGTGGTATTCCACTCCCGGGTAAGGATGGAGTGTGGGACTGAGCTCAGTAGGCTGCATGCACTACATACATCCCATTTCCGGGGGACAGAACTACGGAACTCCCACCAAGTAGATGTGCAGGTACGACAGCGTCTGTCCCTGGCTGGAGTGGGAGGGGGGGTGGAACATCCCAGTAGTGTAGGGGCAGATAGGGGAGGGGCTCTGGGCATAGAGATAGGAGCCCATTGGGTGCTGGTCACCTGGGCTCACACATAGAGGGAGTATATATGGTGGGCACCATCTAGAGATAGGGTCAGTCTGTCAGGAGAGTGCTGAGGAGGAGTTCAGCCAGGAGGGCTGACAGGGAGCTGTGGCTCCGGCTGGGCCCAGCTCCAGGGCCAGGCCTGAAGCAGAGAGGAAGAGGAAGAAAGGCCCAGAGGCATAAGACCAAGAGGGAACCCTGAGATCCCACGAGTGAGCTAAAAAGGGTGAAGGGTTGGCAGAAGAGGGCACCAGATCCCAAGCTGGCGGAGGCAAAAGTAACCCTTAACCAGGAACCGGAGGTCGTGGGCAAGCTTTGCCACGACACTCACCACATCCACCAGGAAGGTACACCAAGAGTAGGGTCAGGAAAGCCAGAGAAGGTTTTACCATAGAAGGCCCAAGGGAACCGGACAAAGGTGGATCCCTGGTGGGGACGGCCAGGAGAAAGAGAGAGAGAGGGAAGCTCAGGACCACGCTCCGGAACTGCCTGGGGGTTGGCCGAGTCCAGCACCTGGTGGATGCAGCACGGCTCGGGTGGTCACTCAAGGCCAGAGTGACTGAAGGAACACCTGTGAGTAAAAACCCTGAAACTGCATCTCACGTCTCTGACTCTCCTTTCTGCACTATCACTACCCCCATCATCCGCACCAGCTGCCCTGAGGCCATACCCCTCCCGTTGGGGGTTATACCACCATCGCTGCACCCATACTACCGGCCTCAGCGGACTGTTCTGCAGCGGCGGCCTTGTGACCGCAAATCAACGGGTGGCGTAGTCGACACAGAAACAACATCTACCAAGACTGCCACACACTTAGTTTGACACCCTGGGCACAGACCGGGTTACCGCCACGAGACTACTACCCCCATCTGATCCGGCTCCGGGTAAGCCCCCGTGCGCGCGATGCCGCACGACACAGCAGGCCCAGGGGCGCGTCACATGCAAAAACGCTTGACAAACGATTCTACCTGGCGGGAAAAATGCATGTAAAAAACGCATGCGTTTTTCCTGCCAGGGAGAAGCGTAAAAAATATGTAGCATTTCTGCATCGTGGGCACATAGCCTTAGATTGTTTTCTAATAGCTCATAGCTATTAGAATGAAGTCCCGACTTCCATTTCTGTTTCAAAATGGCCTTTGTCTCAGGTAGGGAGGCCTGCAACAACATGCTTGAGACTATTGATATTATGCATAACAGTGGCTTAATTAGAGTCCGAAAGGGCCCGATGCAAAATTTGGACCTGGGCACTCACCTACATGTTGGTCAGATGTATGGGTCCTCATAGCATTCTAGATCCTATAAAAAATTGCGTGTTCGTCTCTATGAAGTGAAAAAAAACCCCATAGTGGGCACTCAAAACGTGTTGGAAAGAGGCAAATTGATCCAATGAGTGCGGGTAAATCAATGATGATAAGAAGTAAACACTTTTTATTAAAAAACCCTATGCGTTTCAGTTGCATCCAGCCTTCCTCAGGTATATCATGGATGCAGAAGAAAAGTGTAGCGGTTTTTAATAAAAAGTTTTTATTTTTATCACCTTTGTTGTATCCGCACTCATTGGATCGAATTGCCTCTTTCCATCACGTTGGGAGTGACCTCTGTCTTTTTGTCACTTCATCTGGCTCTTCTGGAACTCTCCATGGAGGAATTTTCCATAGTATACCAGGTTGGCTGCACCCACTAGAATCCACTTTAGTGCATTTAGAGTTGTGCCTATAGCACAACTTCACCAGGTGAAAACATTTTCAACAATTGGCTTTATATTTTTAACTTACTATGCTCAGAAAGCGCTCCTCTCTCTCCTTTTCCTCCAAGAAAAATCCATAATTTGGTGTTCGCTCCAAGTAATAATGTCCACCATTCTGGCCCCTTCCTGTAATACTGTCTCCATCCTGAAATAATGTTCCAGATCCTGGTCCCTTCCTGTAAAGATGTCCCCATTGTGTAATAATGTCCATGATCCTGGCCCCATCCTATTATAATGTCTCCATCCTGTAATAATGTCCCCCATCGTTTTCCCTTCAAGTACTAGTGTCATCCATCCAGAGCCCCTTCCTGTAATAATGTAACAAATTCTGGCCCCTTTGAGTTATAATATCACCCATCCTGATGCCCTTCTAGTAATAATGTCCTCCAGCCTTACTAGTGGAAAATCCTCCATCTTGGGCCTCTTCCTGGTATCACGTCCCTCATCCTTTACCCCTTCTTGGGCATCTTCCTGGTATAATGTGCTATATCCTGTGCCCCTTCAGGTATGATGTCCTCCATCTTGGCCCATTCCTTTAATACTGTCCTCCATCCTGGTCCCCTTCAAGTAATAATGTCCTCCATCCTGGCCTCTTCCTGGAATAATGTCCTCGATCTCTGGCTCCTTTTTGACATATTGTTTCACAATCCCGCCGTTCACTGTATAAAGTGAGTGATAGCTCAGCCATCCTATGGATTGCAGGGGCGTGCCGAGCGGTCAGCATTGTGAGTGACAGCTTGGTCATTCTATAGTATGCAGAGGTGTGCTTGGTTGTCAGTTTTGTGTATGGGATTTCCTTGCAGCTCAATTAGCCCAAGCTGGCTGGAAATCCTCCAGGTGTCGCCCTTTCAGGGTGATTGCTTGGCCATTTAGCTGACTGGCTATGCTGGGACAGTTGTAGCTTTCAGCTCAGTGGTGTGTTGCTCTGTACTCTGATATTGTGATCTTTGTTGCTAGACCTTGGATTTTCCTTTTGACTACCCATTTGTATTACCCCTTTTACCTTGATGCACTTTGACCTTGGGATTCTGACCCCGGACTGTGACCTGACTATGCCTTTGTTTCTCTCCTCTGTTTATGATGCATCCTCCTGGTTTTTGACATCGGCCTACTTGCCTTCCCCAACTCACAGCTTGTCCCTGAGAAATGACTCAGCATCAAATAATGTCCTTATCCTGGCCCCTTCCTGGTACAATGTGCCTCATCCTGGCCCCTTCCTTTTACAATGTCCCACATCATGGTCTCTTCTTGGTACAATGTCACCAATCCTGGCTCCTTGCTGGTATAATATACTCTATTCTGGGTCCCTTCCTGGTATACTGTCCACCATCATGGCCCCTTCTGGGTACATTGTCCCCCATCCTGGCCCCTTCCTGGTATAATGTATTCCATCCTGGGTCCCTTCCTGGCATAATGTCCACCATCTTGTCCCCTTCTGGCTACAATGGCCCCCATCCTGGCCCCTTCCTGGTATGATGTACTCCATCATGGGCCCTTTCATGGTATAATGTCCACCATTTTGTCTCCTTCTGGGTACAATGTCCCCCATCCTGGCCCCTTCCTGGTATAATGTATGCATGTATAACATATAATACAAAGACAAATTCTATAGAAACTCTTGACTCGCAGTTCTTTCCACTTTAAAGCAAAAAAATATTGGCCCCTCCTTTACAGCAAATATTTTTTCACTTTACCAGATACTTTCTACCACATGAAACCCTAATGCAGAGGAGGAACTAGACTTGCAACTGCAGCAAATAATCAGTTTAGTATCATCTAGAACATTTAAAGAGGCCATGTTGCTGTCCTAGAGCATCCGCGACCTTTTTTTAAATTTTAATTTAAACAGTCATTTGAGTTTTCAGGACAGCAACTATTTCACCCTCAAAAATTACACGATTACAATTGGTATCAAAGCAGTTTTGAAAAAAAATAGTTTTTGAGTCATTTAAAAAATCTGCAGCGGATGCTTACCAATGTGATTTTCAGTCAACTCTCTCTCCGTTGTCTGTGCCCCCACCCTTAAACAATTAGTCCACTTTCATTCTGTTCAACTCTGGCCACTGTCCTTACCAGGGAATGGCTGTAGACGTACAATAAATGGTTGAACTGAAGGTATAAGCATCACTAGAAAAGGAAAAGGCACATAGCAAATCTTTAAAGCATGAACGTTTAAGGTCGGAAATCTTTAAACAAAATTAACGTTTGTAACATGAGTGTATTGATATGGATTCACTACGTCACTTTCCCCTATATAGTTTTAAAATCTATACTGTGGGTCAATTTTGATGAAGAAAAATAATGTAGCATCTAAATAAGATTGTAAAAACTCATTCACATGCATAGTACAGTAATCCGCCGTGGATTTTATCTGTGCACTTCTGCAGGTAAACTCCACAGTAATTCTCACACATAAGGACCCTTACAATGTTTGAATCAATGGATCAACTGAGTTCTTTGAAGCACTCTTTTCCTTCTACTTTGCTCAGATATTTATAATTAGTACATCCTATTTAATTCCTAAATGAGTGTAGAATGTATTGTTAAAGCTGTTATATAGAGACAGCCTTGCACGCAAAAACATATTGGCCCCACTTTATCAAGACCTGTGATTTTCTTACAGGTTTCAATGAGGGGGCGTGGAGGAGTCAGAAGGTCCTGATTCATGAAGCGGTGCACGCCTCTTCATAAATCTAGAGCATCTGACAAGTGGCCTGTGCCTCCATGTGCCAAGCCAGAAATCTTACTCCTGTTGTATACTGGAGTGAGAATTCAGGCATAGGGAATGCCATAGCTTGTCATGAATTCGATGAGCTGTTGTGTCACGCCTCACCTCTGCAGTGCCCTAGCTCTGCTAAAATCGACAAAACTGGTGTGAAAACACCTAAAGTCACAAAATTTGTTGCAAATTTTACAACTTTTCAAAGCTTTTAAGCCACTCTTTTGCCATAAAAGCTTTGATGAATCAGGCCCATTGTGTCTTGATGAATCAGGGCTGTAAATTTCTGTGTGTTGGCATATGCAACAGATTAGGACTTATTATAAGTGAAAGGAGGACTTTATACTAACCAGACAGCAGATGGCGATAGTGTGTAAAGTTATATGCTTGCTGTAATGTGGGGAGGGAAGCTCTCAATTGTTGGTTGTTTTTTTACTTCCTGTGGGTTTTTTTTCTTTCCTGAATGTGTTATCTTAGCAGCACACGGACTGTGTGACACTGAATTGTATCTCATGTTTATCCAGTATGAAGTAAATACTGTTTACTCAAGATATCTTGCTGATTGAAGCTCTCATAAGTACAGTGGTGACTGTAATAAGATGCACTCTGCGACAGGTTATGGGCCCAGCACTACAGGCCCGCACTACAAGCCCAGGCAGCAGGATCCCGGTTTATAACCCCAGATAACGGAGCACACAGATAAGCTCTGTAAACAGAAGGAAATAAATCCAGATACAGAGTGACAGAGGAATTCATGATCCCAGGAGCAGGATATAATTACAGAGAATTCAACACAGGCAGGACATACAGGAACTATCAAGAAGAAAAAAACAGGAGAATATCTTCAGTACAACTCTCTAAACAAGTAAGACTATATAAAGATGATGAGTAACACAGAACTGAAATTCACAGTAGCTAAACTGAATAGTGAAAATGATCAGTTATGGAAATTCAAAGTAGAGATGTTGTTATCTAAGGATGATTTATGGGAAGTAATTGTTACAGAAAGACCAGATCAAGATAATCAGACATGGGATAAGAAGAATAGACAAGCGAGAGCCACCATTAGCTTATTAGTGGATGATGCTAAATTAATACATATAAGAAATGAAGGAACAGCAAAAGGAATGTGGGAAGCATTAAGAAAACTGTATGAAAGACCTAGCTTGAATCACAAGTTATTTTTATTAAGAAAGCTTTACAGTATGAGATTGAGTGCAAATGACGACATGCAGAAGCACATATTCTCAATGATGGAAATGATATCACAGCTAAGATCTATTGGTGAAGACATTAAAGAAAGTCATGTACCAGCTATATTATTGTGCAGTTTACCAGATTCGTATACAGCCTTGATAAATGCCATTGAGACGAGACCAGAAACTGACATTACATTAGATTTTGTGAAAACAAGACTAATAGATGAATATCAGAGAAGAAAAGAACAAAGAAATGATTCTTCTACTGAAAAGGACAGTGAAAACACTTTTAAAGCTACAGAATTTAAAAAAACCTATAATAAAGAGACAAGAGAATGCTTCAGATGTAAGAAAAAAGGTAATTTAAAGAAAGACTTACCATATGGAAAGCAGAACAACAAAAATTACAACATAAAAGCATACACAGAAAGTAAAAAACACAATTTCCGATTCATGTGAGAATAATTGGAATGGCACATTTAAAGTAACAGACAAGAAATCATCACTTGGTTGGTTTATTGATTCAGGAGCAACGAGTCATATGACAAGTGACAAGAATTTCATTACTGATCTTGATTTAGATAAGAAAGAAGCCATTTATCTTGCAGATGGAAGCAAAATAACCGCAGAAGGTATCGGATAAGGTATGCTAAATTGTTCAAACAAGTTCGGACAAGATTCAAAGATACTTGTTCAGGATGTGTTGTATGTTCCAAAATTGGAAGGCGGATTATTATCTGTGAAACGTTTAACAGCAAAAGGACTTACAGTAAAATTCAAAGACAATGAGTGTGCAATTATTGCAGGAAACAAGGTGATAACCAAAGTCAAGGCAGATGAACAATTATATCATTTTGACACACCAAAGGAACAGATGAAGGTATGTACACATGATCACAAAAACAAAAACTGTATTCACATGTGGCATAGACGTCTAGGACATAGACACCCTGACAGTATAAGGGAACTACAGAGAAAAGAATTGACAAAAGATTTAAAGATATCAGATTGCTCAATTATCGTAAGATGTGAATATTGTATAAAATCCAAAGCCACAAGGATATCTATTCCAAAAAGAAAGTGAGATGAAAAGCGAAAGACCACTTGATTTGGTGCATACTGATGTATGTGGACCCATGAAAGTGACTACATCAGGAAGCAATAGATACATGTTGACTTTTATAGATGACTACTCAAGATACACAGTCACATACTTAATTAAAAACAAAAGTGAAGTTTTTGATAAACTTGTAGACTATGTAACAAGATCAAGTAACAAATTTCAAAGGAAGCCAATTGTCATCAGAAGTGATAATGGAGGTGAATTTACAGGTCACAGAATAGAAGACTACTTAAGACATAATGGAATAGAACACCAGAAAACTGTTCCATACACACCTGAACAAAATGGAGTAGCATAAAGGAAAAACAGAACTCTAACAGAAATGATAAGATGTATGCTGACGGATTCCAAACTACCAGAGAAATATTGGGGTGAGGCAGCAATGACAGCTACATATCTACAGAACCGACTTTTTTCCAGAAAACTGACGAAAACTCCATATGAACTGTGGCAAGGTATGAAACCAAGTGTCAATCATAGAAAAAGTTTTTGGATGTAAAGTTTTTATATTCATTCCAACAGAAAAACGTTCCAAACTTCAAAACAGATCCATGGAAGGAATATTTGTTGGATATAGTGAAAATTGCAAAGGATATAGAATCCTAGATCCCAAAACAGACAGTTACGGTGAGTAACAGTGTGACATTCATTGAAGATTTAAATGAAGACATTATGATTTCAGTTGAAACAAAAAATGAGAAAAACAATAGTGACATAACTGAAGAAATATCTGATGAGAAAGAAGTAGAAATTAATGAAGAACAAAATACTGAAAGTGAAGAATCACAACTACAAACAGACACAGAACCAAGATGTTAAATGAGAGAGAACAAAGGAAAACCACCAAAACGTCTCTCATACAAGACAAGCATAAGAAAAATCTATGAGCCTACCTCTTGGGAAGACATATCTAAACTTCCTGAAGAAGAAGCTAATAAATGGATAGAAGCAACAGAAACAGAAATTAAATCCATGCATGATTCAAATACATGGACACTAACAGATTTACCAGAAGGAAGAAAAGCCATAGGATGCAAATGGATTTTTAAAGTAAAATACCAAACAGATGGCACAGCTGAAAAATACCGAGCAAGACTCGTAGCTAAAGGGTATTCTCAAAAATATGGAGAAGACTATGATGAGACATTTGCTCCTGTTGTCAAACACACTACAATAAGAACTTTACTTACAGTTGCAGCAATGAAACAGATGGAACTGAGACATCTGGATGTAAAGACAGCTTTTCTCAATGGAGATTTAACAGAAGACATTTACATGGAACAACCTCCAGGATTCAAAGATGAAAGAAATCCAAACAAAGTTTGCAAACTACAGAAAAGCATATATGGTTTAAAGCAAGCAGCTAAAGCGTGGAAAGACAAAATCACAGAAGTACTTACAAATGAAAAATTTCAAAGAAGCAAAGCTGATCCATGCTTATACACAACAAGGCTGATTAATAGATGGATTTATGTACTCATATATGTAGACGACATTTTGATTCGTTTTAAACAAGAAAGGAATAAAGAAAACATTCTAAAAATCCTGAAGCAACATTTTGAAATCAAAGACTTGGGAAATGTAAAACAGTACCTAGGAATACAGGTAGAAAGAGAAGAAGACGGAAGTTTCCTACTGAATCAAAATCACATGATTCAAGACATAACAGAAAAATTTGGATTAAAGGATGCAAAAACAGTAAAGTCTCCAATGGAAACTAATCATCTCAAAGAGATGAACAGTGAAAAAAATATGCTACCAAATAATGAAGAATACAGAACAGCAATAGGAAAACTACTGTATCTAGCGACCGTTACAAGACCAGACATCGCAGCAGCAGTAGGAATCCTGAGTAGAAAGGTATCAAAACCAAATAAAGCTGATTGGAATGCAGTGAAGAGAGTAATGAGTTATTTGAAAGGAACTAGCAATGTTAAGCTGAAATTACCCACAAGTGATAATTGCATTTTAACAGGATATGTTGATGCAGATTGGGCTGGAGATCCAATTGACAGAAGATCTACCAGTGGACATATTTCTTTTCTCTCAGGTGGACCAATAAGTTGGACAAGTAAGAAACAGTGAATTGTGACACTGTCTTCAACAGAAGCAGAATATGTTGCCGCAGCACATGCGAGTCAAGAAGTACTGTGGTTAAGACAATTGTTGACAGAATTAGGACACCCACAGTTGGAACCAACAAAACTGAAAGAGGACAATCAAGGATGTCTTGTTCTTGCTCAGATGGAAAGAGTCAATCCAAGAACCAAGCATATTGATGTGAAATATCATTTCTTGAGAGATCATCAGGAACAAAGAGTCTTGAAGTTAGAGTATTGTCCTACTAAAGAAATGACAGCAGACATCTTCACGAAGGCGTTGAATGCTGATAAACACCAGAGACTAATAAAAAAGTTGGGTTTGATTGAATAAGTCTTTACTGTTGAGAAAGGGTGTTGGCATATGCAACAGATTAGGACTTATTATAAGTGAAAGGAGGACTTTATACTAACCAGACAGCAGATGGCGATAGTGTGTAAAGTTATATGCTTGCTGTAATGTGAGGAGGGAAGCTCTCAATTGTTGGTTGTTTTTCTACTTCCTGTGGGTTTTTTTTCTTTCCTGAATGTGTTATGTCAGCAGCACACAGACTGTGTGACACTGAATTGTATCTCATGTTTATCTAGTATGAAGTAAATACTGTTTACTCAAGATATCTTGCTGATTGAAGCTCTCGTAAGTACAGTAGTGACTGTAAGAAGATGCACTCTGCGACACTGTGACTGTCTGCCCAGTATCTATGAATCTCCACACAGCTATTATATTCTAGGTGTCTCACTGCAGGAATATCTAGAACAGAGTTACTTTAAGGAGATTCATGATTTATTGACTATAAGGATGTCCTTAATAAAACAACTCCATTCTAGCTCGTATCTCACTATAGGAATGACTAGAATGGAGTTGCTGTATGGCGGTTCATGATTTCTATGCACACAGTAGTATCAATAAGGACGTTCTCCATACAGTGACTCCATTCTAAATGTCTCATTACAGGAATAACTGCCACAGAGTTGCTGTATGAAAGTTTATTATTTTTGTACACACAGTAGAATCTATAAGGACACCCTTAATGCAGTAACCACACTCTTCCTGGCTCACTACAGGAATGACTAGAATGGAGTTGCTATATGGAGGCTTGTGATTTCTGTACATACTATAGTGACAATAAGGACGTGTTCCATACAGCAACTCCATTTTAGATGTCTCACTACAGAGCAATGAGTATAATTGAGATGCTGCACAGAAGTTAATGGTAGTCTGTTAATCACCTATTGTTAGGTATAAACCATTAAATAGGCAGTATTTTCCTACATGTATTAATAATTTTGGAGTCTTGCTTGCAAATTTATTTTTGTTTCTGCAATTATTTGAATGTTTTTGTTCAATAGTATGATGGAACATATACTCTAATAGTTATAAAAGATGTTAAAGTGTGGTCTGCCTTTGTGGGTGCAAGGTAGTCAATAGTATGTGTGGCGCCCCTGCGGATTCAGTCGCCACAGAGGTATTGCATGTCACCCAGAAGTATGGTATCTCACTCTCAGGTAAGGAAGGAGTACTGCCCGGGACCCTAACACCAGCATCCAACACTACACTACTCCAGATCAGCAGGAGGGGCAAGATGCGTCGCTTCCCTGCTGAGCCCTGTCCCTGGCTGGAGTGGGGGAACCAAAGTAGGGGGAACCATGTAGTGGGTGTGGGTGGAGGAAGTAAATCAGGGGAGCACTTGTTAGGAATAGTATAAAGAGGGAAGCCATCTTGGGTGTGAGAGTTCAGTCAGAGGAGGACAGTGAGAGGAGCTCTGTAGGAGCTCTGCTCAGGAGGAGGACCTAGCCAGAGAAGCCCAAGACTGAAGAGAGAGAGAGAGGAGCAGGAGAAAGGTTCCAGGTACGTGGAAGGGACCCCAGGGGTACGGGTAGTGCTGGAGGCCACCCGTACGCCCAAATCTGCCAGGAGGTGGAGGGGTCAGGTCGCACAGAGGGGACCGGTCCCTAAACTAGCGGAGTTCTTTAAGCCTCAACTAGGAAACCGGAGGCTGCAGTATTTCAGGTACTGCAGCCACAAGCCACATCTATCTCACCAAGAAGGTGGCCATAGAGGACCCAGGGGACAGAGAAGACGTCGCCCGGCAAGGTCCGCGGTCACTGGATTGGGACACTAGGTGTGAGGTGCAGGGAGACGGCCAGAAGGAACACACAGAAGGGGGTCCCGTTATGTACTCCGGAGGTGGCTGAGCCCCTGCCCGGTGAACACAGCATGACGTGGGAAGTTATGATCTGCAGTTGTAACCAGGAGCAAAGTAAGAACTGTGAGTAAATCCGGAAGACTGCACCCCACTGTCTCTGTCAATTATTACTGCTGCGCCATCACCCCCTGCACTACACTGCACCACGAGTGCTACTTCCATAACAGTAACATCTACACTGCCCTGGGGCTAAGCTCTACCTGTGGGGAGCTAAACCAACTCTGCTGCATTAACAACAGCTCCAGAGGACCTGCTCTGCAGCGGCGGCTCTCTTTAGCCGCATACCAGAGGTGGCATCACGAACTGTATATAAAAACTATAATCCCCTTTCTCAAATTCCCCTTATATTGACCGCCCTGGGTCACGGACCGGGTCACCGCCACTATGACATCTGCCCTAGCAATGACCGGCCCGGCACAGAGTACCCCACGGCCCAGGGGGCGCGTCATATGCAGTTTTAAAGTGAAATTATAAAAGGGAGTCTGTCAGGACAAAATTACTGCTAGAACCAAACAAAGGCGCTTAGTGGACCTTTAGCATGGCCAAACAGTGTTTTCCATAGTTTTCTCTGCCCCCTTTTACTTACTTTATAGCTCTAGCTTTACAGGAGTTAAAGGAGTGTGGAGTCGGAATGAAAACAGGGGTGGGAAGATGCACTGAACTGCTTGGCGGTGCTAAGGGTGCACTACACTCCTGTGCTTGGTTTGTGCAAAACCTTTTTTTGCTCACAGACTCCCTTTAAAGAAGCACTCACAGGAAACTTTATTAGTTCTTTAGCAATATATTTGATATTTATCAATCTCCGTCATCTATTGATATCAGTCCTCTTCTGTATCTTGTGACCCCAATTCAGAATATCTGAATCACTCAGTGACTTTTGTGTGAACCAGAAGTTGATTTTCTCATTGCAATCCCATCAGATCCACATGGAGGATCTCATAGGATTACACTGAGAAAGTGACTTCCATTCCACACAAAAGGTGCTGTGTTAGACAGCTAGTCTGAATAGTAGGTGGTGAAGAAGAGGTTCAAAACATTGCTAATATCATGAGGGAAAAGTTAGAAAAAAAGTAATTTCTTTGCTAGTAATCCTATAGGTATAACTTCATATCTACCATTCTTCTCCATTCTGTAGGATATCTCTCCCCTCTTCCTTCAGTCCCCATCAACATAAAGTTCCATGTAAATAACATCACTTCCCCTGTTCAGTTTCCTCCAACATACAGTCCCACGTAAATAAACATCACTCCCTCCAACATATTCTTATATAAATAATATCACTCCCTTTCGCTCATCTCCCTCCAGCATACTGTCCTATATAAAAAGACATCACCTTCTTCCCTTAAGTCTCTTACATGTTCGCAAAAAAGTACACATCTCTATATACAGCCCTATCTTGCAGAACATTACTCCTCTCAGCATCTCTTTACTGTACATTACTCATTTCACCATCTATACAAAACCCCAAAATGCATTATATAATTCCTCCCAGCTCTTCTATTTACAGACCCATCCTGTAGAACATCAATCCTCTCAGACCCTTTATTTACAGCTTCCTTCAGCAGTACATCAACTCCTTTCAGTCCCTCTACATACAGCCCCAACCTGAAGTATATCACTCCTCTCAGCCCATGTATGTTCAGCCCCATCCTGGAGAACATCACTCCTCTCAACTCCCCTATATAAAGTATCATCCTACAGAACATCACTCCCCTCAGCCCCTCTATATGCAGTACATCACCTCTTTCATCCCCTTTATATAAACCAATGCAGCAGAATAACACTCCTCTCATCTAGAGTCATGGCCGAAAGTGTTGGTACCCTTGAAATTGTTCCAGAAAATGAAGTATTTCTCCCATAAAATTATTGCAATTGCACACGTATTGTTATACACATGTTCATTTCCTTTGTGTGTACTGAAACAGCAAACAAAAGAGAAAAACGGCAAATTTGACATAGTTTCACACAAACCCCAAAAATGTGCCGGACAAAATTATTGGCACCTTTCCAAAATTGTAGGTAAACAACTTTGTTTCAAGCATGTGATGCCTGTTCAAACTCAACTGTGGCAAATAACAGGTGCGAGCAATATGAAAATCACACTTGAAACCAGATAAAAAGAGAAGTTGACTCAATTTTTGCATTGTCTGTCTATGCGTGCTACACTAAGTATGGAGAACAGAAGGAGGAGAAGAGAACTGTCCGAGGACTTGAGTACCAAAATTATTGAACAATATCAACAATCTCAAGGTTACAAGTCAATCTCCAGAGATCTCGATGTTCCTTTGTCCACGGCGCGCAACGGAATCAAGAAGTTTACAACCCATGGCACAGTAGATAATCTCCCTGGACAAGGACGGCAGAGAAAAATGTATGAAAGGTTGCAATGCAGGATAGTCTGGATGGTGGATAAGCAGCCCCAATCTTGTTCCTTAGAAATTCAAGCTGTCCTGCAGGCTCAGGGTGCATCAGTGTCAGCACAAGCTATCTGTCAACATGAAATGAAACTCTATGGCAGGAGACACAGGAAGACCCCACTGCTAACACAGACAAATAAAAGCAAGACTGCAGTTTGCCAAAATTTATGTAAGTCAAAATCCTTCTGGGAAAGCGTCTTGAGGACAGATAAGACCAAGAAAAAGATTTTTGGTAAAGCACATCATTCGACTGTTTACCAAAAATGGAATGAGACCTACAAAGAAAAGAACACAGTACGTACAGTCAAATATAGTTGAGGTTCAAAGATGTTTTGGGGTTGTTTGCTGCCTTTGGCACTGGTGCCTTGACTGTGTGCAAGGCATCATGAAATCTGAACTTTACCAAAGGATTTTGGGCCACAATGTAGTGCCAAAGTGTTAGAAAGCTGGTTTGCGTCCTAGGTCATGGGTCTTCCAGCAGGACAATGACCCCAAACATATTTCAAGAAGCACCCAGAAATAGATGGAAACAAAGTGCTGGAGAGTTCTGAAGTGGCAGCAATGAGTTTGCATCTAAATCCCATTAAACACCTGTGGGGAGATCTTAAAATTACTGTTGAGAGAAGGCACCTTTCAAATATGATAGACCTGGGCAGTTTGCAAAAGAAGAGTGGTCCAAAATTCCAGTTGACAGGTGTAAGAAACTTGTTGATGGTTATAGGAAATGTGGCACCCCAGGGGTCCGGTTGCCACAGTGGCATTGCCTCCCTCACAAGGGGTGATGCCATGCCTGGAAGCAAGGAGGGGTCCTCTAATCAGGTTTACCAGCATACAACACTTTCCTGGCTCCAGACCAGAAAGGGGAGCTCCTCCCCTTAGCAACTGGAATCTGGAGGCGGGGTTATTTAGAGTGAGTTGAGAGGAGTTGAAGACAGGACAGCGACGAGGAAGTGACGCGCCCCCTGGGCCGTGTGTGGGGGAATACCCGGAGCCGGGTCTCTCTGTGTAATGCTGGGGGTTGTAGTCTCAGTGGCGGCGACCCGGTCCCGTGGCTCAGGGTGGTCAAACCAGTGGCGGATCTGTTTATTTGGTTTTGTAATGTTTAAATGTCCGACTACGCCACCCGTGGATTGCGGTCACTAAGAACCGCTGCTGCGGGGCAGACCGCTGAGGCTGATGTTGTGTGCGCAGCAGAGGGTAGTATAACTCCCCAAGGGAGGAGTATAGCCTCAGGGCAGTGAGTGCAGATGGTGGGGGTGATGGTGCGCGGGAGCAACAGTAATGACTCAGAGTCCAGTGATGCAGTCCAGGGTCTTTACTCACAGTTTTACACTCCAAGCCACTTCTGCAGGTAATGGCTGCCCGCATCGTGCTGTGCTCACCAGGTGAGGGGCTCGGCCAACTCCCAGGTACCTTTGGAATGCTTTTCAGGACCCCCTTCGTGTGTCCTTTCTCTGGCCTGTCGTACCCCACAATTGACCACGTTCCTGTCCAGCTGCCTTGGGCCTTGGCGGGCAAACGTATGTTCCGTTTCCCTGGGTCCTATATGGTGCCTTCCTAACGGGTGTAGTGATGGGCCATAACACGTGCAATGCCACGGCCTCCGGTGACTAGCTGAGGGTAGTTGCTCTCCTCCACTAGATGAGGGATCCGGTTCCCTTTCTTGGCCTGACCCCCCTACTCTGGTAGCGGCGGACGTACGGTGGCGACTGGCTGGCCCGCACCCCTGGGGTCCCTTCACTCCACTCCTGGAGCCTCCTCCGTTCCTCTCCTCTCCTTTCTTCCCCTCCAGGCCCAGGCCTTGAGACTTGGCCTGCCTGCGGAGCAGAGCCCGTACAGAGCCTCTGCTCCCAGTCTCCTTCTCGCTCTGCTCTCTCCCCTTTCTCTCTCTGACTCCAAGATGGTGCCCACCTTATATACTCCTACTTTACAGTGCACCCAGAATCTACTCTCTCCATCCACACACTACCGGGTTCCCCCTTCCTAGGTGTTCCCTCCCCCCACTCCAGCCAGGGACAGGGACAGTTGTGCTCACGCTTGGGAGCATTGTCGCCCTGCCCCCCGGAAATGTGGTGTAGTGCATGTGGGTGTTAGGGTCCTGAGCCACACTCCATCCTTACCTGGAAGTGAGATATCACACCTCTGGGTGAGATGCAATACCTCTGTAGCGACCGAACCCTCGGGGCGCTACAGAAGGACCTGGGAAAGGGAGCTGTGCACGAGCTCACCCCAGAGGAGAGAAGCGTAAAGGAACCGGACACTGGAGTCCGTGGCTGTGGGGCACTGAAGGCCCAGCAACAGTATCCGGAGGGCAGGAGACTGCAGGTCTCCTGGCCCCATCAGACGCCCGGCGACAGAGCAGCACCATAGGGCCCAGCACCGCCACATGGGAGCGACACTTAAGGAAGGCTCAAGCTGCCTGCCATACGGGTGAGGAAAAAGACGTTTTACTCAGGGACGAGGGCCGGAGCATAGCTTCAAGCAGAAGGGCCAAACAGATTATCGCAGAGGGAAGGCCTACAACTTCACCTGGCGAGGTGGATCCCAAACTTGCTCCCAGGCCGCCCGGACCTCTACTACCAGCTAGTACCCGTGTCCCGGTCTGCTTAACAAACCGCAAGTAAAGATAAGAGGAAACCGCCATTAAGCTGTGGACTAGTCATTATCTGCGCCATCACCTGCACTACACCGCACCAACATCATCTACTTCATAGCATCACTATATCCTGCCCTGGAGCTAAGCTCTGCCTGTGGATAGCTGAACCAACTCCGCTGCGTCACCATCAGCTCCAGAGGATCTGCACCGCAGCAGCGGCCCCATATAGCCGCATACCACAGGTGGCGTCACGAACATTATCTCTAAAAACTGTATTCCCCTTTTACTTTTCCCCTTTTATTGACTGCCCTGGGTCACGGACCGGGTCACTGCCTCCGTGACATCCCCCATCATTGACCGGCCCGGTTACCGAGTACCCCACGGCCCAGGGGGCGCGTCAGAAGCGATTGATCGTAATTAATTATTCCAAGGGGTGTGCAACCAAATATTAAGTTGAGGGTGCCAACAATTTTGTCCAGTCCATTTTTGGGGTTTTATGTGAAATTATGTCCAATTTGCCTTTTTTTTCTCTGATTTTTTGTGTTGTTCCAATACACATAAAGGAAATAAACATGTGTATAAGAAAATGTGTATAATTGCAATAATTTTCTGGGAGAAATGCTTCATTTTCCGGAACAATTTCAAGGGTGCCAACACTTTCGACCATGACTGTATATACAGTCCCATCCAGCAGTATATCACTCCTCTCATCTATATACAGCCTCATTATGCAGTACATCGCTCCTCTTAGTTACATTGCTGCCGTTTGCTTCCTGGCATAAACTCTGCACTGCAATGTGGAGGCTCCACCCTTCCCTGTAACATCACTCCTCACAGGAGTGGCTCCATTGCATATAGAACCAAGAGGAGCAGAGAAGGATCACCAGCTGCTACAACTCAGCTGATCACTGTTGCATTGAACAACACACAGAGTGCCTCCAGAATATGAAGAAAGCAGCTGATTACTGGTGACAGAGGCACTTTGTGTGCCTGGTGGTGTCACACCCGGTGTGGGAAAGACTTAGTGCAACACAAAGGGAAGAGGGAAAGGGAGCCAAGACACTAGGGAAAGGGGGGAGTGGAGACCTCCTAGTCTGGTCTAGTGTCACCTGTTCTCAACTACCATACCTATATTGGCTCTTCACCAATCGCTGCATGCAAGCCTCGCCCTGACTTTCTCTGGCGTATGGCTAAGGCTAGGGAAGGAAGTAGATGAGTACTAGTTGATCTCCACTAAACTCTATAGACAACAAGGGTAGACAAACAGGGGGGATTTCTTAGCTTTAGATGACTCCAAACAAATGCGCACACGGCCTCAAGCTCCAGAGAGGCCGAAGTACTGCACTTGCTAAAGCCTCACAAGTAGTAATGAATATCGCCGGCACCTCCCTCTCAAACACACAAGGTATTTATACACCCAGGCCAAGAGCTAATTAGCCAGAGGGCGGTAGCCGCTGGGTCCTAGAGACAGCCAGCTTCTAAGAAGACATCTGTAATGCCAAACGTAGAGATCTCCTGCAACCAACTGCAGGGCGACTGTCTATCACCTCTGACACACCCGTGACAGGTGGCTGCAGTAGCAGAAAAGTTTTGTTGCTGACAAATTGTCTACTTAGAGCTCCCTCTTCTTTCCCTGCTAACTGCACCTGGTCACATGCCCCACCTGCCTCCCCCTAGTTACCCTCCTTATTAATGGTACCCTCTCAGAACTAGTAGTTACAATATGAAATTACACAAGGCTGCCCATTAGCCCCTCTGTTATATATGTTTTAGTGATGGAGCAATGCACTTGACGCGCCCCCTGGGACATATTCCTTTTTGAGGGGAATACCCGGCACCGGATCAGATGGGGGGTTGTAGTCTCCGAGCGGCTGTGACCCGGCCCCGTGCCCAGGGCGTCAAGCTCAGTGTTATGTGGCAGTCCTACAGATGTTATTAAGAGTTCTTTTGTGTCGACTACGCCACCCGTTGTGATGCGGTCACTGTGGCCGCCGCTGCAGCAGGGTCCGCTGAGGCTGATGGTGGGTGCGCAGCTTGGTGGGATAACCCCCAACGGGAGGGGTATAGCCTCAGGGAGGACAGGTGCAGAGGATGGGGGTTGTGGTGGTGCAGTGCAGACGGCAATGAAGACAGAGTCGGGTTGTGCAGTTAAGGGTGTTTACTTACTGCAGATGTTGTACTGGTCACTCCAGCTCCGAGTGACCACCCGAGCCGTGCTGCGTCCACCAGGTCCTGGATCCAGCCAACCCCCAAACAAGTCCGGAGCGTGGCCCTGAGCTCTCCTTCTGTCCCGTTCTCTGGCCGTCCCCACCAGTGATCCACCTAGGTCCAGCTCCCTCGGGCCTTCTGTTGGGACACCCTTGGCCTTGGGTTCCCTGACCCTTCATGTGGTGTGCCTTCGGGGTGGATGTGATGGGTGGCCGTGGCAGATGCTGCCCACGGCCTCCGGTCTCTGGCTAGGGTGTGTTTTCTGCCCCCACCAGCTTGGGTTCCGGTACCCTGTGCCGACTCCTCACCCGGTGCTTTAATTTGGGTTCTTGGGTCCTCTCTGTTCTCCCCTCTGGGTACTCCTTCTCTGCTCCTCTCTCACTCAGGGTCTCTCTTCTCCCTTGCTGCAGGCTGACTTCCTCTCTGCTTGCTGTCTGCTCCTCTGCAGCTGTCTTGCTGTCTCCAACTGACTTGTTCTCTGCATCTGACCCTGATCTTAGTTGGTGCCCACCTTATATACACCCTCTATGTGTGAGCTCAGGTGACCAGCACCCAATGAGCTCCTATCTTTACCCAGGCTGCTCCCCCTATCTGCCCCTACACTACATGGGATGTACCACCCCCCTCCCACTCCAGCCAGGAACAGACTCGGTCGTACCTGCACATTTCTAAGTGGGAGTACCGTCGGCCTGTTCCTCGGAAATGGGATGTGTGTAGTGCATGCAGCCTACCGAGCTCAGTTCCACACTCCATCCTTACCCGGGAGTGGAATATCACACCTCTGGGTTGAGGTGCAATACCCCTGTAGCAGCCGAATCCTCAGGGTGCTACATTCCCCCCTGGTAAATCACAGCACGTCCTCGGGCTGTAAGACAAAAACAACACCAAACATACACTTTTTTTTTTTCATAAACATATTAAAACATATAAAACATTATATATATAAAACTTTTCATATAAACATTCTCGTCGTCTCTTGTTTCAGGTTCCTCCTCCGAACACTGTGCAACGTGTGTCCGGGAAAAGTGCGACAGTCTCTTAGAAAAACTGGTTTTCCTATAAAACCGGTAGGGGGCGCTTTAGGAAGCGCAACTATATACAGGGGAAGTTGGCCGCTCTCAGTCCTCGGCCAGGTAGAGGGAAGGGAATGGCTGCTCACAGTCCTCAGCCTGTGGGATTAAGGGGTAAACGGGTAAACAGTTCACTCAGCTGGTCCCAACGGGGACTATATATATGTAGCAACAGTTTCAGTTTCTTTATACCCCGATTGGGTAACTTATTTACAGCACCTGCTCTGCCGCACTCAACGGCGTCTTCCTCCTGCTCTTTGCTTATAGCTGGTGGTTACTTCAGACCCGTCCGGGTCCTCTTGCTCCTCCTCCTCGCACCGCAACTCCTCCTCCGTCAGGCGGTGTACGTGGAGGGCGTAAGGTCCTTTGGCACACTTGTGCCGGGTGAAGGTGACCTCGTCTCCGATGTAGAGGTCACGACCTCTGTGCCCCTCCGGCAGATGGGACTCCACGTCTCTGCGCGTGACAAAGACGTCGCCGGGGGTGTTGTTGTCTCTAATGAAGCCCCACCCATGCTGCTGGTTGAACTTGATTACAGTCCCGGTGGTACGGGGACTGTGCGCTGCACGGGGGTCCCTCCTGGTCCGGCTCTTTTGCTCGGCGCTCCTTATTTGGGCCTGTTGTTCCCGGACCCGCCTCTCTCTCCGCTCCCTCGCAAACTCCTCGAGCTGTTGGCGGCAGCACTCCGCACGCTCTGCTGCAGCTGCCCTAGTTTCCTGAGTGAACCCCATTAGATCTTCTCCGGTGGGGTCCCACTCAAACTGTGCTTCCGCTAGCGGGGGCGAGATCCTTATTACGGGCTTCGGAGCCGGAATCAGGGGTGCACACATGGCCCCAACCCTCCTCTGGTGCTCCAGTTCGTAATACTTCTGGGGCCAGATGAAAGGCTGCCCGTCCGGCCACGTGTGCTGGGCAAACAAGTCCTCTCCCAGACGCGGCACCCTTGGTTTTACGGGTGCGGGCGCGGTGGTGGTGGCGCCCGGGTTGCCCAGGCCTTGCGGCCAGGCCTGGGGCACCTGGAAGGTGAAGGGCACCGTTAGGACGGCGGCGCCCTGGGCTACCTGGCCTTGCGGCCAGGCCGGAGGCTCCGCGGAGGTAGGGGGCGCTGTTGGTGTTGCGGCGCCCGGGAATTCTAGGCCCTGCGACCAGGCTGGTGGTACTTCCTGCTTGGTCACGCTCGGGGTCGAGGCGTGTGACGTCACAGGGGTCGCGGCGGCGGCTTCCGGTTGGGGCCTAGTCTGCGTCGGTGACATGGCGTTTTCGGGCACAGCAGGGGGACTTTCGGGCTCTGCGACGGGGAGCTGGGGCAGGTAAGCGGTGTCACAGCTTGGGGTATAGGCGTCCCCTTTACCTGCCTCCATGCGTTCGGCTCCCTCCTCGGCGCCGTCTCCGGCCTTGGGTCCTCCCGCGCCATCCTCAGAGGCGGTCTCCTTCCTCATCTCGGCTGGCGTGCTCCGGGTCTTGGTTTCAGCTTGCGTCTTGGTTTCAGCTTGCTGGGCCATCTCCCGGCTCCATTCCGCCAATATCTCGCGCTGTACCCGGGCCATCCTCCGTGCGAGGCCCTCCAGGGCAGTCTGCGCACACTCCCGGTCTCGGGGGAGCTGTGCAAGGACCTCCACTAGGCCTAGTGGGGTCGTGGTGTCCAGCAGGCTCCTGACCAACGGGTCGGTGCTGCTCTGCTCTTCTTCCAGCAGGCTCCTGGCCAGCGGGCCGGTGCTGCTCTGCTCTCTGGACATCTCCGGGTGAGCTTTTCTGCTGCTCCTCTCCAGGCTTCCTGCCTCCGGGTGCGCTCGCTCCCGACTGCTCCAAGCGACACCCATCTTTCGTCTCCTCCCACTTCGAGGGCGGTCCCGGGGCAACTCGGTGACTGTCAGCTCCAGGGGTAGTTCTTTCACGCTGACAGACACCTCCAGCATCACAGTCTCTGTTGGTGGGGGCGGTTTCCACTTTTGGCGCCATTTTCTGTCCCGGCCCACGATGGGAGGTGGCCTCTTGCCCTCCTTTGGCACGCCCATAATGGCGTCCGCTGCTCTTCCAAGGCGGGAAATCTGCGGTTTTGGCGGGAAGCGTCGCCCAGTGGCGGGAAACTCTGCAGATGGCGGGAACAAGTTGGAAATGGCGGACAATCGGCGGGAAACGACTGGTGATGGAGTCCGATGGCGTGGACCCTCCGGAACCGGCGGGAGACTTCTTTCTGAGGTAAACTTGCACTTTTCTTCAGGCACGCAGTACCCGGGTGTTGCGGGCACGTAATCCTGCCGACTACGCCAAAGTTGACGCGCCCCCTGGGACATATTCCTTTTTGAGGGGAATACCCGGCACCGGATCAGATGGGGGGTTGTAGTCTCCGAGCGGCTGTGACCCGGCCCCGTGCCCAGGGCGTCAAGCTCAGTGTTATGTGGCAGTCCTACAGATGTTATTAAGAGTTCTTTTGTGTCGACTACGCCACCCGTTGTGATGCGGTCACTGTGGCCGCCGCTGCAGCAGGGTCCGCTGAGGCTGATGGTGGGTGCGCAGCTTGGTGTTATAACCCCCAACGGGAGGGGTATAGCCTCAGGGAGGACAGGTGCAGAGGATGGGGGTTGTGGTGGTGCAGTGCAGACGGCAATGAAGACAGAGTCGGGTTGTGCAGTTAAGGGTGTTTACTTACTGCAGATGTTGTACTGGTCACTCCAGCTCCGAGTGACCACCCGAGCCGTGCTGCGTCCACCAGGTCCTGGATCCAGCCAACCCCCAAACAAGTCCGGAGCGTGGCCCTGAGCTCTCCTTCTGTCCCGTTCTCTGGCCGTCCCCACCAGTGATCCACCTAGGTCCAGCTCCCTCGGGCCTTCTGTTGGGACACCCTTGGCCTTGGGTTCCCTGACCCTTCATGTGGTGTGCCTTCGGGGTGGATGTGATGGGTGGCCGTGGCAGATGCTGCCCACGGCCTCCGGTCTCTGGCTAGGGTGTGTTTTCTGCCCCCACCAGCTTGGGTTCCGGTACCCTGTGCCGACTCCTCACCCGGTGCTTTAATTTGGGTTCTTGGGTCCTCTCTGTTCTCCCCTCTGGGTACTCCTTCTCTGCTCCTCTCTCACTCAGGGTCTCTCTTCTCCCTTGCTGCAGGCTGACTTCCTCTCTGCTTGCTGTCTGCTCCTCTGCAGCTGTCTTGCTGTCTCCAACTGACTTGTTCTCTGCATCTGACCCTGATCTTAGTTGGTGCCCACCTTATATACACCCTCTATGTGTGAGCTCAGGTGACCAGCACCCAATGAGCTCCTATCTTTACCCAGGCTGCTCCCCCTATCTGCCCCTACACTACATGGGATGTACCACCCCCCTCCCACTCCAGCCAGGAACAGACTCGGTCGTACCTGCACATTTCTAAGTGGGAGTACCGTCGGCCTGTTCCTCGGAAATGGGATGTGTGTAGTGCATGCAGCCTACCGAGCTCAGTTCCACACTCCATCCTTACCCGGGAGTGGAATATCACACCTCTGGGTTGAGGTGCAATACCCCTGTAGCAGCCGAATCCTCAGGGTGCTACACACTATTCAAGCAAACTCGGACATATGGAGTATTACCATTGGAGATCAAGAATATAAATGCTCAGGCTTTTCTGAAGAGCTGGTGAACAAATCCACTAACTGTATCTCTTTTACCTACTTGATGTCTATCCCATTTTGAAGCTGATCCAATTTAAAATGTATTATTAAATAATTCAGAAGCTCAAGACCTCTTTCTACCTCCGACCTCTGTTACTATGCTCAAATCTGCTTTGCAATTTGAATGGCCCATACACAGATATCAGTTATCTGTAAATAAAAATATCATCTGATAATTCACAGATTTTTTCCAATAAGTTCCTTTTCTTACTTTCCAGTTTAATTAAGGACTCATAGTTCTGGAACTGCAAAGACTATTCTTGATTCAGGAGCATCAATATCATCAAAATGACTCTGGTGCCCAGGCTGCTGTTCCTCTTGCAGATTGTTCTCATTTAAATCCCATATTCCTTCATTGCTTTATCACATTCCTGACTTTATAACTTTTTCATCATACTTAGAATAAACTCTCTTTTGGACCTAGACTTATTTGACTCTTCATATCAATTCTATGGTGTGCATCATAATCTGGTAACTATTGATTCTTCAGGAGCTAAAGGAATCCTTCATAGACCTGAAGGGTCCACTGCTCTCAATTACTGATCTGTCATTGCAGATACTTCCCTCCACCTGCTTTTATCCCTTCTGTCAGAACAACCCCCTGTGGTTCACAACAAATTTGCAAATAATCAGATCCTCCTTTTCTCTTTAACTAGCCACTCCATTGCATCTTAACATCATTCAAGCAGATGTACTGCAGAACTTTGGCAAATCATTTTTAGGCCAATGGGCAAAGTGGTTATTGCTGCTAAAGCCCAAAAGAAAGAGGTAATACGATTTTATCAATTTAGCAACAAGCCTCGGCACTTTTTAATGCATGGTTTTCTGCCACCCCAGATGCCTATTGATGTTGTGCTACGACAGATGGGAAGGTAGAACTCCCATAACTTTCGGTCTATGAACATGGCAATTGCGGTTATCAGGTTCTGGATTCTACTGTATGAATACTTTTTGGCAGAACTATTTAAGTGTCTAGGTGTTAAAGAGGTTGCACTTGACTTCTAAATTACATCCTCAAGACAGTCCTATATGTACACTACATTTTATAAACTGCATAGGTACCTGACATCATAGGTATACGTACGTATTTTTGTCTTAAACAATCGGCCTTAAAGGGAACCTAAAAGGTCCGCCATGCCCCTCAAAACACCAGCATTTGTATCTTTTTATCACTCTGCCTAACAAGCCCTTTATTACATTTGACTAGTGATGAGTGAGTATGTTTTGTTAACCCTTTCGCCGAGCATGCTCTGTGTAAGAAACAGACATTCCTCACATGTATCAAAGCTGTCAAAAAGTCACAAATCATGCACACAGGAGTGATTCAAACATTCCTCACATGTATTAAATCTGTCAAACAGTTGCAAATCATGTTCACGGAGCGAGGAAAACTTAAAGCCCTAGCATGCTATAAATACTCAGTGCTCGGCCGAATATACTCGGCGAAAGGGTTAACAAAACATACTCGCTCATCATCACTAATTTTTAACAGTGCTTTTTATTCCATTTTCATTTTTTTTTTTGCTCTTTGTGTCCATCATTATGACATCCTTTCTTGTATGCAAAATAAAAAAAGATGAATGTTTCCAACCTTCTTGTAAGGGTTATTCAAAGTGGAATTGTGACAGCTCTAAGTAGGTCTTCCAAGAAGACACTTTACACAAGCCACTATGCTTAGAAGGTCCCAGCAGACCACCGGGCATTCACCCTGTGACCCCTGATCAGGGAACTGGAGTCACATAGGGGCCCCTGGGTTATGCCCAATGAGTGGATGCTGTCTAATGGAGCAAACTTGCAGATGACAGTCAACTAGCAAGATCAGAACCAGAGAAGTCAGAGACAGAACCAAGTCAGAAAACAGGGACAAAATCAGAAGTAAGCCAAGATCAAAACTGGGAAGAAGATATAAGAGATACAATAGTCAGGCAATGGAGGGTTAAGAAAGTCCAAAGTCAATAGCAGAGATTAAGGTAGCATGGTAAAACTATACAGCAAACTAGAGTCAGTACTTACTTTAGCAACTCCCGGCAGCAGAGATGAGCTGATCGATCCATGGAGGGTCGTGTTCGAGTCAAATTTCCTGAATTTCGAGGTTCCATGTGAATTCAAAAGTTAAGATTCGATTCATAGTTCTCAAAAAAAACCTGCCTGGCACCATCTTCCAAACTGCTGAAGCAGCAGAGAGTGGGCTAATGTCATTCTGTGTTGCCACGCCATAATGTCCTGCAACTATAACATCTTACTGATCATACCTTGTAAAGTGGGCATAGGACTCAGTCAGACATTCTTCTCGTATGAGTGGCAACTGTGTTTTTTACGGTTAGATCTCATACCTATGATAGTCAATTGGGTAGTTCACGGGTTTGATTTTTTTCCATGGACTGATTGGTCCACACAAAAGGACTGAGACTAATCCGATATTGTTCCAAGTGTTGGATCAAACTTACCAATGCAAGTCTATGGATCTGTGAAAAATATCGGACAGCACTTGGATGCCATCCGTTGATTGTCAGTTTTTCATGGACTGTTTGATAGGAAAAGCTTAAAGAGTAATTGTCGTTTTAATTTTGATCTCATAAATCAATAGTACACATGAAAATAAGAAACTCTGTAATCTCTGTATCTCATCAGAGGCTATTTTGGAAACTAGACCCCTCATGGAACTTATCTAGATGTGTGGTGAGCACCCTGAACCCCCAAGGTGCTTCACAGAAGTTTATAACGTAGAGCCGCAAAAATAAAGAAATTAACATTTTTCCACAAAAATCTTTTAGCCCCACATTTTTTTATTTTCACAAGGGTAAGAGGAGAAAATGGACCCCAAAAACTGTTGTGCAATTTCTCCTTAGTATGCAGATACCCCAATAATTTTTCCATATTTCGGCCGACAGAGTCATGTGACAGCTTGTTTTTTGCGGGACAAGTTGACGTTTTTATTGGTACTATTTTCGGGCAAAGTACATTTTTAGATCGCTTTCTATTCCGATTTTTGGGAGGCAAAATAAACAAAAACCAACAATTCTGGAATTTTATTTTTTTTTATGTCGTTCCGCGTGTGGTAAAATTGATAAGGCAGTGTTATTCTTCAGGTCAGTACGTTTACAGCGATACCACATTTATATTTTTTTTATGTTTTGCCGCTTTTACACAATAATAAGTATTTTATAGAAAAAATATTTTTTTTGCATCGCTTTATTCTGTGAGCTATAACTTATTTTTCAGCTGATGGAGCGGTATGCTGGCTTGTTTTTTTGCAGGACAAGATGACATTTTCAGCTGTACCATTTTTATTTACATTCGTCTTTTTGATCGCATTTTATTCAATCTTTTGGTTAGCGGTATGATGATAAAGCATAGTTTTTTGCTTAGTTTTTTTAAATTTTTTTAGTGTTCACTAAAGGGGTTAACTAGTGGGACAGTTTTATAGGTCAGGTCGTTCCGGACACGGCGATATCAAATATGTGTACTTTTATATATATTTTATATATTTTTTTCATAATATTTATTTATGGGTACAGTATATATATTTTTGGGGGGATTATTTTTTTTTATATTTTTAAATTTTTTTTTCACTTCCTGATACTTTTACTCTTTGTCCCACTATGGCACTTTCATTTTTTGCAGGCTGATTGCTTGCATAGCATAGGGATGCAGCTGCATCCCTGTGCTATTCAGGCTGTCAGCCCTGCAGACACAAGTTAGATAGATAGGCCTGGTGACCTGGATGTAGTCATGACAAGGTAAGAGGGGCCGTTTTTCCTCTCCTTGCTCCCGAAATGCTTTAAAAATGCGAAATGCTGCAAATTTTCCCTTCAACCAACTGGGCGTATACCATAGAACTTCTCTGTGGGCATTTGCTATTTCATCTATCACACTGACAAATCAATACATGGCCTCACCCACAGAGAAGTTGATTCTCTTTGTGAGGCAAAACATTTCACTGCCTGTTTTTATGCAATATTTTACCTCATTGAAAGAATCAGCTGTGATTCCATACTGTATTATCTGTATACTCTTTTTTGTCCTCCCCTGCTCAGGAGATGTGGTATGATCAGACCATGTCTCTGTACGGTCAGACACAGCCATTACACAGTACCCAGCAGGGGCACATTCAGGGCTAGGACGAGGGGTAGGCAGGGTAGGCAGCCGCCTAGGGCACTACCTCTTGCCTGACACAAAAAAACTGACACTGCGGAATGCCTGCGGCCACCAGGCACCTTCTCGTGACCGATATAGCACAATGATGGCCGGGGGGCAGGCACTCTGGTAAGCAGTGTCAGTCACTCACAGCCTGCGTCCTGGTTCAAATTCAAAGCCAGTTCCATGCTGTGTAGCTCCACAGCGCTGACAAGCCGGCCTCCAAGCTGCTCCTCCTCCGGCTCATCCTCTCCTCGGCCACTTACTGCCTTCAGCTCCCCTCATCGAGCCTGTGCTGAGCGGCGTCTGCACCAAAGGACTCTTTAGCAGGAGGTGAGGATTGCAGGGATTACAAATTTCTGCCTGTCAGCTTCTGCAGGAGTCACTGACTAGTGACTGTGATGGCGGACCATGCCATGCCATGCTGTCTGGTCGGTGCAGGATCAGATGTCTCATCCATTCACAGCACAGACTGAGCATGGAGCTGCGAGCACAGTCACTAATCACTGCCTGATCTGTGACATGGTGTCCTGCTGTCATTACTGCTGTGGTGAATACAGGCCGGGAGTGGTCCCTTATCCTATCACCCCATACAGTTATCACTGTGTTACCTGCGGTGTTACATAGGACTGCATGTGTTGGATACTACATTATCTTTACTCCGGCATCACTGTGTTATGTGGTGTAACATAGTACAGATAATGTAGTAGATGTCCCCTGCAGTCCTATGTAACACCACAGTAATGTCATCTACAGTTCTAAGAGTTATCACTGTGTTATTTAAGGTGTTACATAGGACTGCAGGTGACATCTACTACATTATCTGTACTCAGAGACTTAAAGGGAACCTGTCACCAGAAAAAATGCTATTAACCTACAGATAATCTGCAGGTTAATAGCATTATAAACCTGCTCTGCGCCTGCACTTGACCGAACGCAGTAGGGAGAAAATACACTTTATTCTCCTCAGCAGCGTTCTGGTGCGTTTGTGTGCGTTTTTTAACATCATTTTTATTGCATTTTTTTGTCTCTTTTTGGGGTGTCATACTTTAAATAAAGTTGCTTTGTTTTTGATACTTCGTGATATCTGGCTTTGACAAAACTCTATTGATATATTTAGGTGTTTTTGATATATTTCCTCCATGGAAAAGCCCTAAAAACGCATGTGGGTTTTTTATCTACAGATTTTCTGAATCTAATGCAAGTCTGTGGGGAAATTCCGCCCAGAAAACTCAGCGTACCCGTAAGAGAAATTGACATGTTACGTATATAAACACACCGCAGGTCAGTTTACGCTAAGTAAAGAAAAACAACAGAGTGGGCAAGAGGTTTCTAGAAATCCCATCCACTTTGCCGGAACTGTAAGACGCTGCGTTTTTGACGCAGCAAAAATACATAGCTTGAAAACCGCACCAAAAGCTCATAGTGGGAAAGTAGCCTTAGAGTCTGATTTGAAATCATTACTTCCATTTTTAAAGTGCTCTAAACAGAATGACATAAAACAGTGTATACTCTCATCAGAAACGGTACGCTTACATTTTACTATATATTCCAAGCTGCACTAAGTATCTTTACTTTTCTAATGCTGTTACTAAAAGAATGGAATTTTATAAAAGGACACAGCTACCCATCAACAAACAATAATCCAATGACAGTTTGGCAATTGTGTTATTTCAATATCAAAGAAGACATTTAAATTAGTTACAAGGCCGACTCTATTCATATGCTATTAGGAACACATCCCTAAGGAACTGACTCAGCCCTTAGTGTTCAATTGGTTCTCCTAGACACGCACACAGCTTTATGCCGCACTTTCCGCTCTCTCCTTGATTTGCCATGCTGAGGGTTCAGAATACACATGAGCGTCTCACTAATATACTGTATATCCACCCTCTCAAGCAAATTTAAATTTAATTCTGGGTAAAACAACTCATTTAAATTTTCTAAAAAATGTCTTAGCCATCACACACAGTGCTTGGCAGTGTTTTCAGTGGCATTTTTTTATGCTTTTTTTATTTTTGAAAAAATGTCTTGAAATATGAGACTCATTTGTCAAAAATGTCTATCACCCATAGTAACCAGAGCTTAGCTTTTAGTTTTTAATCAGTTATTGGAAAATTAACTAGTTGCAATTTTCAAACATTCACTGCAGATTATTTTATGTTGCGTAAAAACAAACCCCACAGTGGGCATGAGATTTCTATAAATCACATCCATTTTGCTGGAACTGTAAGACGCCGCGTTTTTTTTTGCACAGTGTCAAAAACTCCCCAAAAATTCATACTGGGTACTTAATCTTAACCGGGGGCCTACTGAAGATGCTCATGTGAAGACCAGACATTTAAGGTAAAAATGAAAGCCGTGCTGTAATTGTTTATTAGCGGCAATGATGACAGTTCTTCTATAAAATTGTCAGGCAGATTTCTCAAAACTATGTTTTGATTTATGGTGTATAAAAATTATGTAATTTTCCACCTGAAAAACCTTTTAGAAAATGCTCCAAAGAATGAACATATGCATTTCTATATAAAAATTTCTTGGGGTTCACATGTTCAGGCTTTTGAACGTCATTTAATTACTTCAGGTTTCTAAAAGCACCATTTGGTTAAAGGAAGTGAGCAGAACATTCTTATGGTGTTTTCTGCTCTGAAGACGATCTGTACTTTACAATATCAGTCAATGGGAAAGCTTAAATCACCACTCCTGCGGCTTTTTTATTTCACTGCTGGAGTGGTGCTTAAAATCTAACTGCCCTGACCCCTGTCTGATACTCACCTTCTGGTGTTTCCTTCTGTTTCCGCTGCCGCTCTGGTCCGTCTCCTGCAGTTTGTGACCTGCCAGCAACACCAGTGTTTCATGGAGCGAGCCGGAGGTCACTAATCAATGTAAGTCTATGAGAGGCTTGTTCTGCCCTCGTACTGGCTCTCAGACTTGGACTGAGAGGTTGTGACATAGCGTCTGAGTTCCGGCCAGACAGAAGCTGCACTTAGAAGACGGTGCCGCGGAACCAGACTGGCGCTGAAAAACTTTGAAGATGCCGGAGGGTGATTATATGACCAGGGGTTACGTTTAAAGCTGGAGTGGTGCTTTAAAATATGTCTGTATACCTGGATAGCAGCTTCTTCATTATTCAATGGAGCAAAAAAAAAACCTGCTAGACGCCAAAACAGTCAGGAAAAAAAACGCTCAGGAAATGAACAATAATAGTGACCAAAAATAGTGACATAAAAGACGCTTCAGGAAAAAAAATGTCAAAATTCCTGAAGCGTCTTCCACTTAGATAAGAGTTCAAAAGACGATTATTAAAATCTTATTCATTTATTATAACTGGTACTATATTACAATATAGATTTTACGCATACAAATCCAAGAGGAAAATATGCACCAAATACGCACCATGTGCACGAGGATGAGTTTTTGGAATAAGATGCGCATGTACATGGGGAATAACACTATATATGACTATTATATGACTTTAATAGGATGTCTCAGTAATGTCTCATGCACAGTAAAGAGGAGATACTGCTAACCTTATCCTTTTTTGCACCAGATCCCCATTATTTTGTGATGTTATGAAATTTATATGCTACAGATGAGCAGTTCTGATGAGATTCAAATTCGCCAAAACAAGCGGATTTCACCTGCAAATTCGATTTGCTGCAAATTTATTCTCCACGAATTGAATTTTCCTTATTATGCACTGGGGTCTGGAGAGAAATGTAGAAAAAAATTATAAAAAAAACAAAAAACAACTACCGGTGATACTCATCTCATTGTCCCCTGTACTGTCCTCGTGTTGCAAAGTTGCGACTTTACGACATGCACTCTCAGCCGGGACTTCTGGCCACGGTGACCCTACACATGCACTGAGTCGTTCCAAGCCTAGCAGCCGCTGGAAGTCTTGGCCTAGCATGAAGATGTATGTGGTGGCGGCAAGAAGATGCACCGAGAACCATACAAGGAAGAATGAGCAGCAAAAGCGGCCATGGAGGTGAGCGGTGAGATATTAGCTTTTTGTTTTGTTTTTTACCTTTTGCTAAAGCATTATGGTTCAGCCAAATGGCACCATTGTGTTAAATTTGCATAGAGCAAATGACAGAAAAACTGGAAAATATGGATTTTTGTAAAATTTGAGTAGAATTGAATTCCACCTGAATAAATTCACCCAACTCTAGTATATGCTACATTTGAGGCCACCTAGTGGTTGTGATAGGATTTTTAGCGTTTAAAGTGTTTTCTAACCATATAGCAATATTCGATTGAATTCTTAACGAAATTCAAGAAAAGGTTTGAGTATAAAAATTCCATATGTAAATGGTTAGCCAAACATGACATAATAAAAGTTTCATATGGTAATTACCAGCTTCCTGACCGGGCGATGTTTCTAATTTTGCACTTTTGTTATTCTCCTCCCCTCCTGTGGAGAGTCACAACATTTTTATTTTTCTAGGGACTGACAGCCATATGAGGCTTGTTTTTTGCTGGATGAGTTGAATGACACCATTCATTTTACCATTTGATGTACCGGAAAATGGTGAAAAAAATTAAAATGCAGTGAAATTGCAAAAAAAAAAAAAAAAAAAAAAAAGAAGAAGCCAACTCCACAATTGTTTTTTGGGTTTTGTTTTTAAGGCATTTATTGTGCTGTAAATATGACCTAGCAAAAAAAAATATTCTCAATGTCAGTACAATCACAGAGATACCAAACTTCTATAGTTTAGTTTTTGTTTTATTTTTTTAACTGGTCAAAACAATACAAACAATTGTAAACGAAAATAAAAGTTGTTTGTGCTGCCATTTTCCAAGCCCTGTGACGTTGGCATTTTTACATAGATGGAGCTGTGTGAGAGCTTGTTTTTAATGTTGCGACCTGACATTTGTATTGATGGCATTTTCGGAGAGTCATGTTTTAGTTACTTCTTATTGCATTTTTGGAGGTGTTGCAGTGATCCAAAAAAGTAAAATGATGGAGTTTTGATTTTTTTTTTTACATTTTATTGTTTAATGATCGGGCTAATTAATTTATAATTTTATATCAAATTTTTATGGATGTAGGGATACCACATGTTTTAATAATTTCTTTGATTTTAACAAGAGAAGTGGGTTATTCAAATTTTTATTATTTTACAGTTTAGCTTTAATTTTTTAGTCCCTTTAGGGGATTTGAACTTGCAGTCATCTGATTGTTTGTACTATCTACTATCTAGAAAAATCACAGTCTCCTGTGAAGCTCAGCCACAGGCTGGTCTTCACGTGAGCATCTTCAGCAGACCCCTGGCTACCATGGCAACAATTAGCATCCAGCAATCACATCATGGGGGCGACCGATGGTCAAGAGGAACATTGCACCCACCAGACCACACACTCTATACATGCTACTTTCAGAGTTTTATGCCACTTAAGGTGAAAGGGGTTGTCAGGTTCAAATCGATAAGTCTGCAGTCACTCTGTGTGACTGCAGACTTCTGAATCCATCCAGCGCATGCACTGTGCGTTGCGAAGATTCGCTGGTTTCTGAGCCTGGACCAGAGGATATGCATGAGTTATACATACCCCTGGCCAGTGGGCGCGGCCGCGCTCTCCATACACTTGTATTGAGCAAGGCCGCGCCCCAACTAGGGACTCAGCCATTCAGTGGGCGTGGCCAACTAGAGGGCATGGCCTTGCTCCATACAAGTGTATGGAAGCGAGGCTGCGCCCACTGGATGAACTCATACATATCCTTCAGTCCAGGCTCAGAAACCGGCGAATCCTCGCAGCGCACAGTGCCTGCACTGGGGGGATTCATAAGTCTGCAGTCACACAGAGTGACTGTAGACTTATCGATTTAAACCGAACAACCCCATTAAGCTGAGTTTTTGGGGAGTTTTTGACACATTAAAAATTGTTTATTTTTAATTGCATCTTGTAGTCTTCTTAGGAAACTTAAACCTGCATTTGCCTGGTAGCTTACAGTGGATGTAAAAAGGCTACATACCCAGGTTAAACTGTCAGGTTTTTGTTATGTAAAAAAGCAAATCATACAAAGAAGAATCATTTCAGGACTTTTCAAACCTTTAATGTCACCCATAATCTGTACAAATCTATTAAAGAACAATTTGAAATCAATATTAATTATCCAATGACATTTAAACTCATAGTAGTCAGTACACAGCAGCTATTATTTAGGGCGTATTCAAACGTCTCTGCAAATCGGTCCGAGATCAGACCACAATGCACAGACTGCCCGTGGGTTTCCCAACCTTTCTATGAATCTGTCACACTCATGTCGGGAGAACCGCAACCAGTCCCTGCACTGCAGTCTGATGTCAGACCGATTTGCATGGATGTCTGAATGTACCATAAGGCCACGGCCCCCCTCTCAGTATTTGGTCAGTATTTTTTCACAGGAGTGGGAGACAAAACTAGGAGTGGGTGATAAATGTAGAATTGGTGACTTGTTTCTATTATACCTTTTCTCTGATTGTTCGTCACCTGGTTTTGGCTCCCACTCCTAAGAAAAAATATTGACCGAATACTAACCAAATACTCATAGTGGGGCCGTGTCCTTACAGTGATTCTGATCACCCCTATATAAAGTTTATCTGTACTAGTAGGATTTTCCTGACATTTTCTTAGTAGCATATCACAGCAAAAGCCATGGTCCGTAAACAGCTTACAGCACAGCAAAGGGATCTAATTGTTGAAAGTTATCAGTCAAGAGAAGGGTACATATTTTTCAAGGCATTAGCTATACCCTGGAACACTGTAAAGATGGTCATCAAGAAGTGGCTTCAATTTGGCACAACAGTAACACTACCTAAAAATGCATGTCTTTCAAAAATTGATGAAGAGACATGAAGAAAATTGGTCCGAGAGGCTGCCAAGAGGCCTACAGCAGCATTAAAGGAGCAGTAGGAATTTTTTTTCAAGTACTGGTTGTGTACTGCATGTGACAATAATCTCTCATATTCTTTGCATGTCTGGCCGGTGGGGTAGGCAGGCAAGGTAGAAGACGCTATTTACATTTAGAAAAAAAAACATACGAGCCTGGCTATGTTTTGCCAAAACCTATATCAAGTCTGCCAAAAGCATGTGAGAAAAAGTGTTGTGGTCTGATGAGACCAAGGTTGAACTTTTTGGGCATAATTCCAAAAGCTTGGTAAAAAGTCAACACTGGGCAAAAATCACCATACCAACAGTGGAGCATAGTGAAGGCAGCATCATGCTTTGGGGCTGATTTTTGGCAGCTGGAACTGGGGTTTTAGTTAAGATGGAGAGAATTATGATCAGTTCCAAAAATCAGTCAATTTTGCAAGAAAACTTTCAGACCTCTAAAAAGCTGAAGATGAATTTCACCGTTCAGCACCACAATGACCCTAAGTATATCTCCAAATCAACTATAGAATAGCGTTGCAAGAAGTAGTTTTGAATTGCCAAGTCGCAGCCCAGATCTGAATCCAATTGAAAATCTGTGGATTTACCTAAAGAGGGCGCTGCACATCGGAGAGGTCATCACAAGATTTGGAGAACTACTGCAAGGAAGAGTGGGCAAAGATTGTCGATTCTAGATGTGCCATGCTGATAGACTTCTACCCCAAAAGACTGAATGCTGTGACAAATTCAAAGGGTATTTCAACTAAGTATTAGTTTAACAGTGTGCAAATTTATGCAACCAAATTATTTTAGTTCTTTATTTTTCTTTTTCCATCCGAACAGTTTTCAGTTTATTGTTCAATGGATTTGTACACATTATGGGTGACAGAGGTGGAAAAAGTTCTAAAATGACTCATCTTGGTATGATTTTTTTTGGCATGACAAAGACTTGACATAACAAGAGTGTGTAGATTTTTTATATCCGCTTTACACTATAAACTGCAAATGGTCCAATTGTATTAAAGAAGAAAATAAATTGTGGCACTCACCCATTCATAAAATTTAGAGACTTAATTTCCAGACAAATAAATGTAATAGCGTGGTAGCAAATGGCATACCCCTATGCACAGACCACAGCCGTTTCACGCCGAGCATTGATACAATTCTACCTGGACTTCATTGATATGCGACAAACTAGGGACTTGAATTGTTTTTTTCTTTCTTTCTATACATTTGTATTATTGTTCTGTATAGGTAATGTTGCTTCTTTTTTAGTATATGCTATGCACATTACTTTAAGTCACCCTTTATCGCCATATGTTTTTGGCTTTTTGCTATTTCTTGGGTGAGGAGTGCCGCCTTGGAACTTTGGAGGTTGACCATTTGTGGATCCTTCAGTACTTTGCCACGTTGGGATTCCAGATGTGTGCCAGGTTTGGTCACTACTGGCTATTTTCCCATGTCTGGCATAGGGACATTGTACGGTATTTAGTGATGAGCACAAGTGCTCGTTTCTCGTGTTTGGGTGCTCGGGTATGCACAGAGTACTACGGGTGCTCGAGTGACATGTTTGAGTCCCCGCGCCCACATGTTTCGCTGCGGTTAGACAGCCCATGTATGTTAGCCCATGTATTTCAGGCAAACCCTGCATGTTTTGCGGCTGTCTAACAGCCGTGAAACATGCGGGCTCGCAGACTCGAACATGTCACCGGAACACCCTAGGCAAACTCGAGTAATGAGCACTTGCGCTCATCACCAATAGAAATTATTCATTCCTTGGATACCACTTATTTTCACTTTAGTGGTTGTAAGTTTCTACTACTTGGATCCAATTTACTTATATACACATTACTTTGTACATGCCTTTTTTATATATTGTTTGTGGCTCTATGGTCTTTTATGTAATAATGTTATCACAGCATTATTGCAAGTTTATAACAGTGTCACAGCACTGTAGCATGATATCCCGGGGCTAAGGGCTCCTTCCCTATCCATCAAGCTAGGAGGCACCCTAGTCTCTTCCTGCTTCCCGAATTACTTCTGATGGTGTAGATATTGGGGCCACATGCTTTGCTGTGCTCCTATTTCAAACTTTATCTGTCCCCTCCCCCACCCAAGGAAGTGGGGAGTAGAAGTGTATAAGAATACACCAAACTGACAAACAAGGGAAGACAGACAGGGTTCAATGAAAAAGCCAATCATACAAAAACGCACTCACAAACAACAGGGTGGAACACCGGGAAGTAAAGGGAAGGAAAAAAAAAATAGGAGAGGATGAGGACGTACACACAAACTCCAAGCAGCAGTCTTCTGAACAACTTTCCAAACGCCACCTCCAAGTCCAGACCAGGCAGTATGAACTAACACTGGCAATCCCTGATTGCCAGAGGCAAGTATATATAGCAGAGGGGAGTGGCCAACGCTGAACCACTAAGATCATCAAAGCAGGAAAGCTCAAGGAGCCTTCAACTGAATAGATTAACCCCTGCACTGCTAGCAGAAAGCTGCACTGTTTAATATGATGGTGAAGTGCTTCTAAACAGTGCAAGAGTATATGAAATCAGACACTGCTGACTTCTGGCCCCTCTCTGTCGCAGTAAACCTATGACAGACAGTTTTCCCTTTTCCTAAAGGTCTACTGCTGTGTCAGTTACCCAATGAGCATGCACTGACCAGGTTACTGAGATGAGTCATGACAGAGTTAGTGATGTAATGGCTGGGTGTTTTTCCAGGCTTGGTTCACGCCTATCTCTGTCAAATTCAAGAAGCTTTATTGGCTAGACTAAACACACATTCGTTTTGCCAAATGTCATTGAAAATATTAAAATCTCTGAAGCCACACTCGTGAGGGGGACATTCACCAACCCTCCCTCCTCCGCTCTCTCTTTTTCAGTAGGACAAGAGCTGGCAATCTAGTTGACACTCTTAGAAATAGACTTGTACAATGGGCATAAACATATAGGAAATTAAAATGTGGGATGTCCTTTTAAACCCCAAGTGCCAACAAGGATGCCTTTTGTGTGAAAGACTATAGAATAGGTAGGAAAGGCCTCTTAGATATTCGCTTCATTCCTTTCAAAACGTAACACCTGTTAGAGATAGCTATTGTTCATCCAGAATGTGCATTCCCTTCATCAAAACATCTTTGGCAGGCACAAAGTCACCAAAAGAAAATGGTGAATATTTGAATTTGTATAAATCCGATATCGATGGGACATACATTTTCAGTTTTAGGGCTAATAGTGGAAGAAGGTGCATATTTTTTCCAAACTGTAACCCCTGTCTATGGGCCACAAATTGATAATGGGAAAATCTCTTGACAGCAGCCATGTCATGTTTGATCTCTGGGTAATGGTAAAATCCCAATAAAAAATATGGTGGCCATCTCGAACTTCTGCGATCATCTGGAGGGAAGTTATCACATAAGTTGGGAATTTCATAAAGTCCTGAAGGGCTAAGAACAACCCACAACCTGGCCCACGTGAGGACATTAAGGGGGGGGTGTGGGTGTACCTCAGGTGCTGATAAAAGGTCAAGGCAAGCTATGATTTGTGTTCAAATAAGAAAGATACACTGATGAGACAGATGACACTTTCAGGCTCCATATCTAACTATCCACTACCGCTTCAAACATGAGACTACCATCATTTTACAGACAATCATCTTGGCCATCACATACATAAATTTGACTTTCAACTATTTAGCTTATGATTAGTTATGCAGATTCTTGTCATGTCACTGCATTGTTACAGTTTTGCTCCTAAAAATCTAAATTTTAATCTTTATTGTTTTGTCAGTATTTTGTAAATCCACCTTTGGCTTTCAGTACTGCCTGAATCCTTCTGGGCATGCTCTCGATCAGATTCAAGCATGTATCCACTGAAATCTGATCCCAGGTTTCTTCTAAAGGTTCCCAAAGATGGTGCATACTGATCGCCTCACTTGGGTATGTATACAGCTTTTTCTTCAGCGCTACCCACAAGTGTTTAATTGGGTTGAGGTCTGGGGACTGTGGGGGCCAATCCAGTACCTCTACTTCACTGTTATTTGTTTTACGCACTTATATAGCGCCATTAATTCCACAGAGCTTTACAAACATTATCATCACTGTCCCCATTGGGGCTCTCAATCTAGATTTCCTATCAGTATGTGTTTGGAGTGTGGGAGGAAACCAGAGAACCTAGAGGAAACCCACGCAAACATGGGGAGAGCATACAAACTCCTTGCAGATGTGGTCCTTGGTTGGATTTGAACCCAGGACCCCAGCGCAGCAAGGTTGCAGTGCTAACCACTCATTGAACCATTTCTTTGCCAATCTCAACATATGATTCGGGTGGTTGTCGTGCTGGAACACTATGTCGTCCTTTTTATATCCATAGTATTCGAGTGTACGAAGTAACTCGTCTTGTAGAATACTCTCATATAGCTCAGCATTGAGATCACCATCAATCCTGGTCACGTATCCAACGCCTTTGGCTGTGAAACAACCCCATACCATCAGGCTTCCTCCACCGAACTTGACCGTTCCTTCAGTTACTCTATACATTAGCCCCTTTTTCCTTAATTTCTTTCAGACCTATTTGCACCCATCATAGCCTAGTCTATTGACTTAAGCCTCATCGCTCCAAATCATCAGTTTCCATTCTTCTGCTGTCCACTTTTCATATTTTTCTGCAATCTCGAGCCAAAGCTTCTTATGAAAATATTGAAATCGAGTCTTCCTCACCTTTCTTCAGGCCACCATTCCAGACTTGTGTAAAGTGCGTCACACGGTGTTTGCATGGATGTCTGTGATCTCACCATTACGGAGCATACGAGCCACTTCCACTGCCGTGTTTGTCTCGCCAGAACTGATAAAACTTGTGATGAGCAGACTTGTTGACTCCAATATTTTGCCTAGACGTTCACCTCTTGGCTTTTGAATGGATGAACGGACTTCATCTTGTATTCTTCCCACTGTCATGGTGCTCACATGATGCAGTTTGGCAATTTTCTTGGCCGACAGACCGCTATTGATGAGCTGGATGATGCGGTTTCTCTTTTCTTGGGAAATCTTCATGGCTGCGCCTCGATTCGAACCAGTGACCTTTCACTTGGGAATCAACCTAATAACACATTGAGCTATTAGGGAATGTGAGAACAGGTTGTATTTTGTAGTATACAGGAAGAAAAATATTTTTCCATCAAGAGCAAAACAGTAAGCTGTAAGTCAAATGTATGTATGAGATAGCCAAGATGATTGTCTAGTAAATAATGGTAGTCTCACATTGGAAGCAGTAGTACATGAGATATAGAGCCTGAAAGTCAGACATTCAAAACATTGTTACCCTTTTGCTCGCCACTGTAGACTTGATCCAGTTAACCAAATGTCTCCAAATGGATTGCTTCCATCCGCTAGCTGCCTCATCTCTGTAAGCATCGTAGTAAGTTTCTTTTGTTTTATCCATTATATTTTATGTAACTGTATATGCTGTATTGTTTTGTCCCCCTTGTAAAGTTCTTTGTTTATTTTTTATAAACACTACCTATAGTTCTGTTTCTTTTGTTCTATAGACCGCGCCACAAAGCCATACGCTACCTCTCAGGCATCCAGTCAGCCTATAAAAACAACTGGTGGTGGCAGCTAATAACCTTTCTTGAGTTGTCGTGGAGTTAGCAGTGACCATACGGGGTATATACATATTCTATGCGTTGGAATCAGAGGTGTATATACCATACGCTCACTGTTAGTTTCCCAATAACAGGCCTATTAATGGCAACAGCCTGTGGCCTCCTCCATTAATTGTCGGCCAATCGTGAAATTGTCCGGACGATAGGGGGCAGCGGAGAGCTATTCGCTCCAATGATAACAGCATGGGTAGGTTCATTGACGACCCCCCCTAGCTGCGCTCTTTGAGAAATTGGTGGCAGTGGTGGGATTGTGTGATCTCTCCGGTGTCATCCTTGACACCAAAGCAAGTGTACAAAAATAAATAAGGATAGGAATTGTGTGGATAATGGGTAGGGACGGTAGGAACGATGGATGGGGGCACATTAAGGGTGTGGGCTATGAAACTCCATGGCCTGGGTCTATTCTGTGACTATTAGTCATTACTCCCCTCCCCTCAGATTAGCCACAATGTCTGAATGTCCAACCCTCTCTCTGCACCTTCTCAGGTGTCTGTTTACTGGTGATTAACAAACGCTCAGAACACGTGTTATATCTTTCAGGTGTTTCGTGAGCATTCTTAATGTGTACGTTTATTTTTCATATCTGTTCACTTGATTGTATTACAGTACTTAACCTATGGTGGTATATTATTCAGTAACTTATTGAAGGATTATACACTTGTTATTTTGCATTTTTAACACTATATTCCCAGAGCCAGTGCAATTAGAACTTGATTGATTAGAAGTAAATATAAATGGTGCAATCCAGTGATTTGTGTATACACACACATGATATGTATAGATCACGTGTGTGTGTGTGTATATACACAAATCACTATGGATTGCACCATTTATATTTACTTCTAATCAATCAAGTTCTATTTCACTTGCACATAAATATGTGCACTAGGTATCATGTGTTATACTTGAGAAAGGCTTCAAACGAGGGACTGAAGCATTGCATGCCTCAGTGTGAATAACATCCACTTTTTTCACTGATTTCCATTGGACTGCTGCTACCAATCTATTTTTTCTACATTTGGAGGCTTCTTGGCTGGTTGCTTGTGGCAGTATTGCACCCCCAACAGGACTGTGCTGCTATTTTTCCTTGTTATTATAACCCAATAAATATACATAGAGATATGCAAAGGAAAAAACGGTGACAGCTGTAAACTCTAAGTTACATGTTTTACTTACTAACAATAGGTACCATTAAATGGCACTGAAACGGACAGGACAGCAATAATACTTTGTTAAAAATATTTTCAATGATATTGTTTTTTTTGTTTTGCTTTTATGGTCCAGCATTTCCCAACTGGGGTTCTAAGTTATGTTGCTTGTTCCAGGCCCATTTTGTTGGGGGTTCTGCTGACCTTAGCCCCCTATCGCTCTGCATCTCGGGATCCTATGGTCTGTCAATATTGCAGTGTATATAGTATGTTGTGCTGATCTTTATGGCTCCTGCAGTTAGCTCTTATCTAGTCTGCATATAAGTCAACCGAGTTATCTATAAACAAAAAAGGTTAAAAAGCTATCTACACCTAAGTGCTTAGCACTAACATTATCTTCTAATTTCACTCTGCAGTGTTTGATGTGTGCGCTTGTTGTGGACAGTAACTTGGCAATAGCCTTTAATTAGCTGCTTCGCTTGAACTTATTTTAGTATTTAGACCAGAAACAAACCCTTTGGGAAAAAGTGGTCTCCAATCATTTATTCCGTGACGAGCCATGTTATAAGGAGCAAAATATTATATATATATTTTTTTTTTTAACAGTACTACATGGCTAGTTACTTCTAACAGGCTTTCCATGGTGTTTACCCTCTATTGCAATTTGTGTTGATTTAAAATAAATAATTTGTAACAGAACATTTGGAGAAGAGTCAACATTTCTTTTTCTATTAATTTACAATAAGTCAGAAGATTCTTAACATAATAATTTTAAACTATTTAATTACAAATTATGTGTCTCATGAGTTATGGGGTCCCACATAGGGAACATTAGGCTAAAAGTAAGACCCCCATAATATCGCTATATTTTCATTTGCAGTGTATTTGTTGCAAGCTTTTAGCATCAATACTGCACTACAAATCACTAGAATAATGTACAGTAGAATGCATACGAACAGAACAGAGTTTTATAATATCTCATTTAAATGCTTCAGAAAAGTAAGAGTGGATCCTTTACCCCCATTTGCCCCCAATTCAATACATTTTTATTCTATCAGCATGCAGTCCCATGGCTTTAATTTGTTTGCAAGTCCTGTAGTCTTATGAAGACAATAAGATATTGGCTGGGATACAAGAAATCCAATTTATTAGGTGACGCAGGATCAAAGACAACCTGGTCTTAGATGGGATCCACCTTAAAGGAGTCGACCAACCCACCTACTGTATCCTCACCCATCCCATGTAGACTGTGAGCCCTCGCGGGCAGGGTCCTCTCTCCTCCTGTACCAGTCGCTGACTTCTATAGCTTAAGATTATTGTACTTGATTTTTATTACGTATATCCCTTTTCACATGGAATAAATGGCGCTACAATAATAAATAATTTCTCTGGTTAGTACAGCTTCCCTCACAAACTAACCAGCACTTCAGTCCATATAATGACTGCTGGTGGAGGAGCGTGTGAGCAGACCAGTCCATCAGTCTCCTACAATTGTAATACACCTCACATGGGAAAGCGGTCTTTCTACAGGAAAACAAAACCCAAGACCAAAACAAAATGTACATATACCCTGCTGTAAGCAAGTAAGTAAAAGCAATAGTGCATATATATAACATGGGGTACTTGGTAAACACCGGTTTTGATTAAAAAAAAAAAAAAAAAAGGTAAAAGCCATCCCACCAGTGTCAAGGTGTACCCAAATTGGGATGGTCCTAACCTCTAGTATTAAAACATTACCATGTGTCAAAGTGACATCAGATGCTACTGTCAGTAGTGACAGCCCAAAGCAAGAAGTTTGACTGATAAAATAAACACCATTTGTCAAACAGTACCCCCAGAGCATGATCATGGGGGTGCCAGTGTTGGATATGCTAGAAGGAGGCCTAACAATGGTTTATGTGCCTGCCATAAGCCTCCGTCAATCAGGCCTGACATACTGTCAAACACTGGTAGGTTAGATAATACACTGTACAACCTACATTGTACAGTGTATTAATGTGATCCCCAAAACAAATTGCATGTTCTAGCCCCTTTGTAGGACAAGTAATTATTGTAAAAAAAAAAACAAACAATAAATATATTCAAGTGTGAAAAAAAGATATTAAAAACCTCAAATCCCAGTTTAGTAATAAAAATGTGGTTTGTTAAAAAAATTAAATTCACAACCCTCCTCAAATAAAACACATTTCGTATTGTTGCATTCGTAAGGACCCGTACTATAAAACTTATCAATTCTTATGCATATTGAATGCCGTAAAAAAATATGAAAAGCTATGGACATTGCTGTTTTTGTTCAACTTGCCTCAAAAAAAAAAAATTTGCATGTATCCCAAATTGGTACCAACTCAGTGCTAAAAAAGTCATATGTGCCCATAGTACAAGTTCCTGTAAGAAATAGGTACCAATACAACTTCATGTACACAAAAATAAAGTTGAGCATCAGAATATGGAAAAAAATAAAAAAATATTTAAAGTCTTTGTGCAAAAGTAGCAAAAAACATAAAAAAACCCTATAAATTTGATATTGTTGTGATCGTATTGACCTACAGAATAAGATATGACAATTATATCAAAAGTTAAATTGTGTTTGAAAAAAAAGATTTTTTCATCATTTTGCCTCGCAAAAAGTGTAATAAAAAGTGATCAAAAAGTTGCATGTATCACAACACAGTAGTATTAAAAACTACAGTGTCATGCAAAAAAAAAAAAAAAAATGAATAAAGCCATAAAACTTATTTTTCTGTAGATACAAAATTGATTATTCACTGTGCAGCACAGCGAATAGCGAAAAATTTAGAAAGCAAAAAACAACAGCACTAACCACTAACAAATACAAGTCGTCCTCTCCAAAAAAAAATGAGGCCTCATATGACTATGTATAAAAAAAGTTATAGCTCCTGGAATGTGACAAAAAAAAAAAAAAAAGTCTGTCTTAAGGACCAAAACTAGCTGTGGTGGCTAAGGGGTTAAACTAAATATTTTCGTTAAAAAGAAATTACATGTGTTTATGTCATTGGGTAACACCATTAACCCTTGATTTTGGGCCCTGATCATGTCCTCATTACTATGAACGTATCAGAGAGCAGGCCTTCAGCTGTGCTTCTCACTACACTTTTTTGCTCCAACATCTTGCTTTGTTCCAGAACTAAGCAGCAGCGTGCGATGAAAGACAATATACACTTTGTTCTATTTGTTTATTAAAGGAAAACATGATCATTTTTGTCGGGAAAAAAAATCCTTAATAGCAGAATCTGATAAAACACACTGTAACAGACATATGTTAGAACACAAGCATACACTCCTTTTCCTAAACAGAACATGATGAGTTGACAATTGTATAAAAAAGTAGATTTCGAGTATGATCCCAGGTTCAGCAGTGCCCTGAACACTAAGCCCCAGGTAAGTAGACATTAGGGCAGGTTTTGGAACCTTACTTTACAGCAATTAAAAAAATTGCTTTTACCATTGAGACAGTAAGAGTATTCAACAACGGGTTTGCAGTGTTCAAGACATCACTTCTTCAAAAGGTTTTCTCATTTAAAGGCTTATACTTTGTCATATACCTGAAACGTTATCAGTTTCCCCCAAATAGTACATCTTTAACAAGTATGCTCACAAATTTTCTTCTTCACGTAAAAACTGGAAGACGGAGGAGAAGTCCTTCTGGGCATAGCCTTTGGCACACATTAGTCTGTAAACCTGGTGTGAGAGGGAACCCAGCGGAGTTGGACTCTTAGTGTTAGTGGCAGAGTCTTGGGCTAAACCCAGATCCTGTCATAAAAATAAGTAGACGATGTTAGATAGTGTACAACATAAATCAGTAGCTTGCATCAAATATCATCCTTAAAAAATGCAAAGAACATGTTACAACATTTCAAATTTTTTTGTATGAAAACAAGGGCGGTATATAGTTAAAGCATTTTATATCCCAATTGCTACTTGGCAAAATATACCTATATTGTTTACTCCACAAATGCAACTAATAATTGAGACAAGCTGCTACAATGTCTTCCTTGAATAAGACAAAGACAAGAGGATTCTTGTTCTCCGGTCACTCTCACACGTTTAGAAGTAACAGCAGTATGGAGGATATTATACAGTAGTACTCAGCAGTGTAGAAGTGAATCCAGAACTGAGGTAGGATAAAAACATACAAAAAATCCGCAGCACCACAAATGTGTCGATCTCAGCTTCTCTCACTCTGCTCCTTCCCCTTCACCTCTCCATAGACCTCAGTAGACAGTGTGTAATCTGATTCCTCAGTAAGAAAAGTCTATCTTGTATTGAGCAAGATTTTAGCTGTCTTTCAAAGTGAATGAGTTTAAAAAGTAGGGTGAGGAAAACTAGTGGCTCATAAGTGGAGAAAGAAACATATCACTGAGAAGATACATTTCACAGTTCCTTATTTACAATTTATATACATATCATATTGTGCAATTATACAGAAGAAGCATTCCAGACAAAAACTGTTGGGCATTGGGTCATCACTGATATCCCTAACAAAACCCAACTTTCCATTCTTGCACCAACTATATTAACTCTTGCCCTGCACACTGTGCAATATATACTACTAAACCGCTCTCTGTGCAGCTCTGGTAAACTCATATGATACTGTTAAGTTAGCTAAAAAGGTACTGGTACCATAGTAGTGCAACAATAATAGAGGGATTGCCCCCTTTGAATTAGTTTTCTAACCTGGCTGCAGTTTGTTATAAAACAAACTGCACTGTACTCGCCTTCCCCAGGTCCACCTGTGAGTTACCACCACTGCTCCAGTCATCTGACATGGCCTGCGACGCTGATGTCATTTTGAAAGAGCGACACCTAATCAGTGAGCTCAGTGACTCTTCTGTTGTAGACAGAACGCCCCCTTCAGAACCGCGGAGCTCATGAATGGGTGCTGCGCTATCAACAACATGCCAGAGCCGCAGCCAATGCCAGCAATGGGAGAAAAAACAGACTTGCATTTGTAAGGTGGAGGAAGGGGAAGGTGACTATAGCATAGTTTGTTGTTTTATAACTTGCTGCAGCAAGGGTAGAAACTTAACCTTTGATAATATATCCAGTCGATAGACTTACAACACTACACTGTGTTCCAAATTATTATGCAAATAATATTTTCTCAGATTTTCCCAAATTACCTATATGAATTGCAGTCATTGTAATTTTCCAGTCAAATAACTATTAGAGTACAATTGAAAGGTTTTAGTACAAACTGCCTATGATAACAGTATATCCACCAGGATCGGGAAATTTACCAGTAGCTGCTGCATTTTCCTTGAGTCAATAAGTTTTCCCAATTTTCTGTGATAAAATTAGGTGCCTCGGCTTATACTCGAGTATATATGGTACTTCTTACTACGTGAGCTTAATTAACAGGATATATTTTGAAGTTTGTTACACGTGAACTTTGTCCAGCATTCACTGGAATTATAGCGATAAAGAAGGGTCCATGGATCACAATGTATATATGACTACATGTATTGGACAACTTCTAGAAATAAAACATCACATGCTAAACATATTAAGCCTACTTATGATTAACTCATTAGAAAGTAAAACAAAAAAGACATACAGTAGCATAACTAACTCACTCTAACATTACCTCCTATGCACCTACAAGAAAATCGGAGAGTTTTGCATCCTAGAACTGAAAATGTTGTTTAATTCGCATTCAATATGATGGATGGTACAATTCATAAGAATAACCTCTTCTCTCACGGGAGACCCATCTCTATAAAAAGGTCACCCAAAAACACTCAATTGATTAAACACTTTATTATTCTCTAAACATAATAAACCCAGTATAGTCAATTTAATAAGCTTGTACTCAGTCACAATGTATCACAGCAATTTACATAATAATCTACCTTTGCCATAAGAGTTGTTCCAAATCCACCCTGGTAATTATTGGCCGAGGGAACGCCTTCCATCACCCCAGGAACAGGATTATAGGCATCGCTTGACCAGCAACGTCCAGAGCTCATGTTCAGGATTTTGGCCAACAGCTTTGGGTCAAGCCCTAATCTATAAAGGGTCAAGGAAAGCATATTAATTTCCAAATGCATTAAGACACGGATGAATTGTTTTACACACAAGCAATCTAATGTCATTTTTCACTCTTTATTAGGTGTCCAAAAATGGTAGAGCATTGATATGAAAGATAGACTAGCCAATATAAATTAAAAGGCATAAATCCATCATCATGTTATGCTTCTTTGTTTACAACTTCTATTTCGAGATTTAGCACATATGCTACACAATGACCTGAGTGGTTTCATTATATAGTTAATATCCCCAGCAAATGTCAAGGAGTGACTTCTATTTAGGTAAGGGAAAAAAAAAAAAAAAAACAACACTTCACTTGATAGAATACATCTAAAAAATATATATATTTTAATTTTTTTTTCTGCTTTTTTTTTTTTTTTTTTTTTTGCATATAATTATCTTTTACTGTCAGATTATGGAAAAACAATCTATATCACCCATTAAGATATGAAAGGCAGAAGGAGGTACAGTAAAGACACAAAGGTGTGATGGATTAATATTCTGTAAAACAGAGGTTGTACAGAGACATTACATAGTTATAAAGATAAAGTGTATTTGTCATTTCAGGTAAGTTTTCAGAAAAGGCTGTCATGTGAGTGTACATGAGAAATTCCACCATTTCTGACCATTGTTTCACTTGTACAGTGGGTATGGAATGTATTCAGACCCCTTTAAATTTTTCACTCTGTTTCATTGAAGCCATTTGGTGAATTCTAAAAAGTTCATTTTTTTTCCCCATTAAAGTACACTCTGCACCCCATCTTGACTGAAAAAAAGAAAAACAAATGCAGAATTTTAGCAAATTTATTAAAAAAGAAAAACTGAAATATCACATGGTCATAAGTATTCAGACCCTTTGCTCAGTATTGAGTAGAAGCACCCTTTTGCGCTAGTACAGCCATGAGTCTTCTTGGAAATGATGCAACAAGTTTTTCACACCTGGATTTAGTGATCCTCTGCCATTCTTCCTTGCAGATTCTCTCCAGTTCCATCAGGTTGGATGGTGAACGTTGGTGGACAGCCATTTTCAGGTCTCTCCAGAGATGCTCAATTGGGTTAAGGTCAGGGTTCTGGCTGGGCCAGTCAAGAATGTTAACAGAGTTGTTCTGAAGCCACTCCTTTGTTATTTTAGCTGTGTGCTTAGGGTCATTGTCTTGTTGGAAGGTGAACCTTTGGCAAAGTCTGAGGTCCAGAGCACTCTGGAAGAGGTTTTCATCCAGGATATCTCTGTACTTGGCCGCATTCAAGTTTCCTTCAATTGCAACCAGTCGTCCTGTCCCTGCAGCTGAAAAACACCCCTATAGCATGATGCTGCCACCACCATGTTTCACTGTTGGGATTGTATTGGGCAGGTGATTAGCAGTGCCTGGTTTTCTCCACACATACCGCTTAGAATTATCACCAAGAAGTTCTATCTTCGTCTCATCAGACCAGAGAATCTTATTTCTCATAGTCTGGGAGTCCTTCATGTGTTTTTGAGCAACCTGTGGGCTTTCATATGTCTTGCACTGAGGAGAGGCTTCCGTCGGGCCACTCTACCATAAAGGCCCGACTTGTGGAGAGCTGCAGTGATAGTTGACTTTTGTGGAACTTTCTCCTATCTCCCTACTGCATCTCTGGAGCGCAGCCACAGTGATCTTGGGGTTCTTCTTTACCTCTCTCACAAAGGCTCTTCTCCCACGATTACTCAGTTTGGCTGAACGGCCAGGTCTAGGAAGACTTCTGGTGGTCCCAAACTTCTTCCATTTAAAATATTATGGAGGCCACTGTGCTTTTAGGGACCTTGAGTAATGCAGAAATTCTTTTGTAACCTTGGCCAGATCTGTACCTTGCCACAATTCTGTCTGAGCTCCTTGGGCAGTTCCTTTGAGCTCATGATTTTCCTTTGGTCTGACATGCACTGTTAGCTGTGAGGTCTTATATAGACAGGTGTGTGCCTTTCCAAATCAAGTCCTATCAGTTTAATTAAACACAATTGGACTCCAATGAAGGAGTAGAACCATCCCAAGGAGGATCACAAGGAAATGGACAGCATGTGACTTAAATATGAATGTCTGAGCAAAGGGTCTGAATACTTATGAACATGTGACATTTCAGTTTTTCTTTAATAAATTTGCAAAAATTTCTACATTTCTGTTTTTTTCCAGTCAAGATGGGGAGCAGAGTGTACTATAATGGGAGAAAAAATGAACTTTTTAGAATTTACCAAATGGCTGCAATGAAACAAAGAGTGAAAAATTTAAAGGGGTCTGAATACTTTCCGTACCCACTGTATTCTGCATTTTCCACCATTTTTCCCCTCTACGGGCTCTATATCGGAGTTTCAGTTGTCTCTGAGCTGGTGAGTGTAAACTCTATGCTAGGATGTCTCCTATACAAAAGACAGAGAAAAAGAGAGCAGGACTCAGTGTCTCTCTTTCTCTATCACAGATGGAAACATAAGCATGGAACAGATCATACAAAAGTATTGAGCTCTGTGGCTGTGAATCCATCACTGGAGAGAAGTAAATGGTTGCTTGAAGCTACAGTTCAAAATCTGTCTGCGTCTGCGTGTGTCTCACTGTGCAGTGTGTTCCTCGCTCCTCCTCTCCCCTCCCCATAGAGTATAAAAAGAGGTATAACCTAAAACATCAGTGACCAAGACGGATTTGAGAAGTTTTTTTTCCCAAGTAGACGATGAGTTCATGTGAAGGGGAAGAAGTAGTTTATAAGTGAAGAAAATCTTATTGGTTGGATATTCTAGATTATAAAAGTTTCTTATATTCACCTGTACTATTGATTTATGTAAAGCTTATTGAAACGACGGTGCCCATTGAATAGAAAAAATGGTATCAGCAACGTTTAAACCCGGGAAATAAAGTTTTCCCAAGTAACAAAGTTTTAACCTGAAAAAGAATCCAAAGTAAAATGTTGAGAAATTTCCTTTTTTTTCCACATAAACTGCACCAATCTTCGTTTTGAGAATCGAAAATGTCCAGCATTTGGTATTTATGTGAATAGTAAAGATATAATATTTTTGTGTATATCACCATAAATAATGCATAAGACATACAGGCATTTTATTGTATGTGCTGTCCATTTCCAATTAATTAGTAAAATACATACCATAGTAGTGTTAAATCACAGACTGGAAATGGAAAAAAAATACTTCCAAGAATAAAATGTAAGCACTTCCCATACACACAGAAACAGAGCTGGAAAAGTACACTAATGGTAAAGTAAAACTGCCAGTTAACAAGATCCTATCCAGATAGCAGTCTCCTTGTACACTTTTTTCATATGCTCATTATTAAATCTTCATTAAACTGTGCTGGCCGGGAAGCAGTTTACATGGAGATGTGACATATGGTCTCCTTCTATTTGCAGACGTGCACTAGAGTTCTGGGTCAACTGCTGATAAGGTTACTGATCCTAATAAAACAAAGCTTGGCCATGCAGAAACATCATTTGTTCTACCTCTAGGATTATGTCATAAAATCATGTCCATTGCAGCCAAGAAATTACCTTCCAGACATTATCCTCTGCTAAAGCAAATAAGATCATTTAGGAAATTTTGGTACCAAAATTGAAGGTCTGGAAGTCACAGAGGTCAGCAGGATGAACCATAAACATGAAAACCTAACATCATGTGAACCAGGGGCATAATTATAGGGGTGCAGAGGTAAAGTTTCCACCTGTGCTCTGGAGCCTAGCGTGCCCCAAAGGGTCCTCAACCACACAGGATACTAGTATCATAAATAGCACATGGTAGTTTGAGGGCTCCAATACGGTTTTCCATTGGAGTCCAGTAAAGTCAAGAAACTGTCATAAACTTAAAATTTTTTACTGCCCTTTCAGAATAACTTGTCATATGCGTACATCATGAATAACGCTATTTCTAATTATATGACTTATAGCCTAAATTATTTGAAATGTTTCCTCTCTAAGCTCTATTGACTAGAAACAACTTTTTGTTTGTCTGATTCTTTCTTCCTCTAGCTTCTCTCCTGCTCATCTCTGTAGACCACATATGTGAAACCCTGACCCACATCGTCATATGGGTCCCCCAACCGGCATCACAATTTCAACTACAGGTGCATCTCACTAAAATTAGAATATCATCAAAAAGTTAATTTATTTCATTTCTTCAATACAAAAAGTGAAACTCATATATTAGAGTCATTACAGAGTGATCTATTTCAAGTGTTTATTTCTGTTAGTGTTGAGGATTATGGCTTACAGCCAATGGAAACACAAAAGTCATTATCTCAGTAAATTAAAATAATTAACAAAAACACCTGCAAAGGCTTCCTGGGCATTTAAAAAGGTCCCTTTGTCTGTTTCAGTAGGCTCCACAATCATGGGGAAGACTGCTGACTTGACAGATGTCCAGAAGGCAGTCACTGACACATTCCACAAGGTCCCAGAGTTCCAATTTTCATTTGGAAATCAAGGTCCCAGAGTCTGGAGGAAGAGTGGAGAGGCACACAATCCAAGCTGCTTGAGGTCTAGTGTGAAGTTTCCACAATCAGTGATGGTTTGGGGAGCCATGTAATCTGCTGGTGTAGGTCCACTGTGTTTTGTCAAGACCAAAGTCAACGCAGCCGTCTACCAGGAAATTTAAGAGCACTTCATGCTTCCCTCTGCCGACAAGCTTTTTGGAGATGGAAATTTCATTCTCCAGCAGGACTTGGTACCTGTCCACACTGCCAAAAGTACCAATACCTGGTTTAAAAACAACAGTATCACTGTGCTTGATTGGCCAGCAAACTCGCCTGACCTTAACCCCATAGAGAATCTATGGGGTATTGGCAAGAGGAAGATGAGAGACACCAGACCCAACAATGCAGACGAGCTGAAGGCTGCTATCAAAGCAACCTGGGCTTCCATAACACCTCAGCAGTGCCAGAGGCTGATCGCCTCCATGCCACGCCGCATTGATGCAAAAGAAGCCCCGACCAAGTATTGAGTGCATTTACTGAACATACATTTCAGTAGGCCAACATTTCGGATTTTAAAAACAATTTTCAAGTTGTTATCAAGTATTCTAATTTACTGAGATAATGACTTTTGTGTTTTCATTGGCTGTGAGCCATAATCATCAACATTAACAGAATTAAACACTTGAAATAGATCACTTGTTTGTAATGACTCTATATAATATATGAGTTTTACTTTTTGTATTGAAGAACTGAAATAAATTAAAAAGTGTGAAACAACTGAAAATATGTCTTATATTCTAGGCTCTTCAAAGTAGCCACCTTTTGCTTTGATGACTGCTTTGCACACTCTTGGCATTCTATTGATGAGCTTCAAGAGGTAGTCTTATTCTCAGAGAATAAGGGCTTCTGCCAGAAACGCATTGAGATGTATCCCCAACCTGTATGATCTTTTAATTTTTTTCTAATAAATTGAGGATTTTAATTATTCTTGGGACTCACCAAATTTATTTTTCTTACACAAAGCATAGTTTCCTGAAAAAAGACTAAATAACGCTCCCATTTTCATTTCTTTATTAAAGCCAGAGACAGGTATTTCATTCGAAGCTGTCAAAAAAACAAATGTGGCATCATCCCTGCAAATACATCCATCCAACAATTATAAATAAGCTTCTATGTGGTGAATGGCTAAGCATGTGGCTAATAGGGGATCGAGATCAATACAACTAAACCATATTGACTGCTAAGTCTATGCTGGAAAAATTCATAAATGTCACCACTAGCTGGGTGTCAAAAGCATCACAAAATATTTAAAGAACCATGTATAGTGCATTCCAGATAATAGCTGGCTGCTAATTAGAGACACTCAAGCTGGAATTTTTTCATACCAAACTTAACCTGGTGATAAATGTTGATATTAATGCCTCTCGGACACTTTATATATTTGTTCTAATATGACAGATAATATCATGCCTGACATACGTGTGTCTTCATTTTCTTGATAAAAACGGTTGGCACCTTTGAAATTGCTCCAGAAAATGAAGTAGGGCAGTTCGGTGGCTCAGTGGTTAGCACCGCAGCCTTGCAGCGCTGGGGTCCTGGGTTCAAATCCCACATCTGCAAGGAGTTTGTATGTTCTCCCCGTGTTTGCGTGGGTTTCCTCCGGGTTCTCCGGTTTCCTCCTACACTCCAAAGACATACTGATAGGGAATTTAGACTGTGAGCCCCAATGGGGACAGTGCCGATAATGTCTGTAAAGCACTGTGGAATTAATGACGCTATATAAAAGTGAGTAAAATAAATAAAGTATTTCTTCCAGATTATTATTGCAATTACGCATGCTTATTTCGTTTGTGTGTATTGGAACAACACAAAAAAAAAGAAAGAAAAAAAAGGACATCCTATCAAAACCCCTAAAATGAGCGGGACAAAATTGTAGGTAAAAGACTTTGAACGATGTTTGAAACAAACACACCTGTGTCAAGTAACAGGTGTGGGTAATATGAAAATCACACCTGAAACCAGATGAAAAGGGAAGAAGTTGACTCAATCTTTGCATTATGTGTCTGTGTGTGCCGCACTAACCATGGAGAACAGAAAGAGAAGAGAACGGTCTGAGGACTTGACTACCAAAATTGTTGAAAAATATCAACAATCTCAAGGTTATAAGTCCATCTGCAAAGAACTTGATGTTCCTTTGTCCATGGTGTGCAACACAATCAAGAAGCTTACAAACCATGGCACTGTAGGTAATCTCCCTGGATGTGGACGGCAGAAAAAAAAATTATGAAAGGTTACAACGCAGGATAGTCCAGATGGTGGATAAGCAGCCCCAATCAAGTTCCAAAGAAATTCAAGCTGTCCTGCAGGCTCAGGGTGCATCAGTGTCAGCGAGAACTATCCATCGACATTTGAATGAAATGAAACGCTAAAGACAGGAGACCCAGGAGGACCCCACTGCTGACACCGACATAAAAAAACTAAACTGCAGTTTGCCAAACTGTACGCGAGTATGCCAAAATCCTTTTGGTGAGAACGTCTTGTGGACAGATGAAACAAAGATAGCGTTTTTTGATAAAGCACATCATTCTACTGTTTACCGAAAATGGAAAGAGGCCTACAAATAAAAGACCACAGTGCCTACAGTCAAATATGGTGGCGGGTCAAAGATATTTTGGGGTTGTTTTTCTGCCACTGGTTGTCTTGACTGTGTGCAAGGCATCATGAAATCTGAAGATTACGAAAAGGATTTTGGGTCACAATGTAGTGCCTAGTGTCATAAAGTTGGGTTTGCTTCCCAGGTCATGGGTCTTTCACCAGAACAATGACCCCAATTACTTCAAGAATCACCCAGAAATGGATGGAAACAAAGTGTTGGAGAGTTCTGAAATGGCCAGCAATGAGTCTGGATCTAAATCCCATTGAACACCTGTGGAGAGATCTTAAAATTGCTGTTGGGAGAAGGTGCCTTCAAATATGAGACCTGGAGCAGGTTGTAAAAGAAGAGTGGTCCAAAATTCCAGTTGAGAGGTGTAAGAAGCTTGTTGATGGTTATAGGAAAAGATTGATTGCAGTTATTTATTCTAAAAGGATGTGCAACCAAATATGTTGAAGGTGCCAACAATTTCGTCTGGCCGATTTTCGGGGTTGTGTGTAAAATTATGTTTAATTTGCCTTTTTTTCCCTCAGTTTTTTTGTGTTGGTCCAATACAAACAAAACATGTGTAATTGCATTAATTTTCTGGGAGAAAAACGTCATTTTCTGGAACAATTTCAAGGATGCCAAAACTGTCGGCCATGATTGTATATGCTGGCTTTATGTACAATGTTCAGCTGACATGGGTCAGACTGCTCTGTCCCTCATCAATTATTAGAATAAAGTGGCATTAGTACTAAGAAAGTCTCTAGTCAAATCTGCTAGGCTTTTTCATCGCAATTGGTGGTGTTACAGTAGTTAGTCTATGTCTGAAAGAACACAGATGACATTTTCTAACAATATGTACCTGTCTGATGAGACAACCCATTTTAAAAAACACCAAGCCCTGAAAATGTCACCGAAAATATATGTATGGATCCCATTTTCATTCCTGTTAAATCTATCAATAAATCTAATGCGTGTATCCCAGTGCCACAGCCATGCCCCACCTACTCCTCATGGTCTTGCATCTGGCTTTAAGACAACTGGCTGTAGCAGGAGCTTCCTAACTCTGCAGTAGATAAAACAATTGTTAAATTTCTCCCCTTAGCCAGTCACTAGGCTCCAACAAAAGATCAGGGGGAGATTAATCCTTGTGTTCTCTGCAAAATTTCTCCACACTGTTTCTTTCAGGATTATGCATAAAAAGCTACAGTTCATTTAGGGTGTTTTACGCGTCCTAGTTAATAAAAAAAGAAAACTATCTTTCCGCTTCTCAGATTAGTTTATCAGAACAACCACCAACACCACCATTAATGATACCACTGAAGTTGCCATAAAACTCTTTCAGACATCTAAATGACAAATCTGCTTATTTATATGGCAATACATCTACCTCTTCCATATTACTGTCTAATGCCTAATTTGCAGTGTGAAAAGTCCACCATGTTAGTTATTATAAAACTTTCCAAAACAATATATAAACATCTGAAGAAGTCGTTAGCTAAAAATTGTAACTTGCAATGAAACTAAGATCTCTAGGGGCAGCATGGTGGCTCAGTGGTTAGCACTGGGGTCCTGAGTTCAAATCCCAACTAGGACAATTTCTGCAAGGAGTTTGTATGTTCTCCCCATGTTTGGAGTGTGGGAGGAAACTGGAGTACTCCAAGGAAACCCATGCAAAAACATACTGGTAGGGAATTTATCATCACTGTCCCCATTGGGGCTCACAATCTAATGTCTGTAAAGCGCTGTGGAATTTGATGGCGCTAAAGCAAAGCATAATAAATACATACAATGTTTCTTAGTGATAAATACTCTTTAACTCCACAATTACTACCTCTCAAGTAAAAATATTTTATTATATTGGCAAAGGAGATACTACTTTACTTTTCTCAAATGGGAAAATAAAGAAGAGATGCATCGTAGTGCCACATTTGCCAAAAAGTCTGCAAATAAAGTATAAAGAACATACTCATTATTCAGTCACATCTTGTTTCATTCTTTATGGCAAGAAACATTGGGTAGAGCATAATGACGAAGCCATTCCTGCCGCCTCTAAATTTCCTTATCCATTGACATTTGGTGCACTTCCAACTTAACAAGCCTAAGGATCAGTTTATTTTAATTTTCTTGCTGTCAGCCAGAGAACCTATTACATCTGAAGATCCTGCGATACCAGCACAGCTTCATCAACATCAAATAAATACCACAAGAAAAATAAATTGGTAGCGCTGAAAGACATTATTCTGGCGGGGTAAAAAAAAAAAAAAACTAAAACAAAATTCTCGACAGTTTTAACAATTAATTACCGAGCTAAAAATTTACTGGATAGCCACTGGGAAGACTCCGATAAAGCACGTCAGCTTATACTCACAGTATGACATATTCCCCCCCCTAAATGATTATTTTCTTCTGAAAACCTGTACGGTGTTAAGCCCTTTTTTGAAAGCAAGTGTACCATTAAAAGAGCAAGCAGGAAGCATTTTGCATTTCATCTTTTTCTGTATTCTTCCTACTGGTTTCCACATAACTGACAGTGAAAATTAGACATGGTATTAAAATCAGTTACTGAAGTCCTCTGTCTTCCTCTAAGACCAAAGCATGTAATGGTCTAAAGCCGGCTGGAATATAATTGTCATTCAGTACGAGTCTTTCCTAGAAAGTCATGCTTCATTGGAGAAGACTGAGTTTCCATTTGAAATCAACAAATTAATCCGAGACAGGTATCTGAAAGGGCAAGTTTAATAGGAAGCAGCTACTGGGCTCTCAACCATGATAAAATGTTATTGCTGTTCCCCTGTAAATTGGCTGGGAACATATGATACTTTCTGCATAAGAGGCCCATTGCTGTTCGAGAGATATACTGCTGAAGCTATCAAAATAATGACAGTCTGTCAGTCCCCATAATAGGCTGCCAATGGCTTTGCTGTGTGAGCGCTACTGTTTACAATTGGGAACATTCTCCCCGCAGTAATAAAAATAACATAAAAGAAAGCCATTATTGTTACAAAATATGAAATAAAACACGGAATCGCTTGTCACAATTTCAATGAGGAAAAAATGGAAGAGTCAAAGGGCTTTAAAGTGTTAAAGCTTATTTTCTTTTTCACGCTTTGATTTTAATATTGTTTGTGGGTTTGATAGAATCACAATAGAAGAAAAAGTACATCGACGTGGATAAAAGCAGTATTCATACTATATATTCTGAAATTGCAGTGTCAACGGCAATAAGGGCTATACAACAAAAAATATTTCTGGTCGCAAGATCATGTTAGAAAAATCATTAAAGTCAAATTCTACTGGACCAAATTATAGGTTATGGTTGGGGGAAGCTGTATTGTACTCTGCAATTGAATTATCCACACAGACTGAAATTGAAGAGAACGTGACAGCGGATACATGCTGCCTGATCCATGGACAGCATGCATCAGACACTGGCTGCATGATCTCAGCCAGGTATGTGTGACAATGAAACGCTGCAGCGTTTCAGAGAAAAAAAACATACTTTTACGAGCTGCCGGAGACTGAGCAACACAGGAGACTAGTCAGACAGACTGATTACATGCGACTTCTCAAACACAATGTCTTTGAGTTAAACATACAGTGATGTGAAAAATTGTTTGCCTTCTTCCTGATTTCTTATTTTTTTGCATGTTTGTCACGCTTAATGTATCAGATCACAAAACAAATTTAAATATTAAATAAGGTAACACAAGTAAACACAAAATGCAGTTTTTAAATGAAGGTTTTTACTATTAAGGGAAAAAGAAATCCAAACCTACAGGGCCCTGTGTGAAAAAGTGATTGCTCTCTAAACCTAATAAACGGTTGGGCCACCCTTAGCAGCAACAACTCCAATCAAGCGCTTGCGATAACTGGCAATGAGTCTTTCACAACGCTCTGGAGGAATTTTGGCCACTCATCTTTGCAAAATTGGTGTAATTCAGCCACACTGGAGAGTTTCTGAGCATGAACCGCCTTTTTAATGTCAAGCCACGGAATCTAAATCGGATTAAGGTCAGGACATTTACTAGGCCACTCCAAAGTCTTAATTTTGTTTTTCTTAAGCCATTCAGAGGTGGACTTGCTGGTGAGTTTTGGGTCATTGTCCTGCTGCATAACCTGTCATTCTCCTTAAGGATTTTTTTTTTGTAGACAGCAGAATTCATGGTTCCATTAACCACAGCAAGCCTTCCAGGTCCTGAAGCAGCAAACAGCCCCAGACCATCACACTACCACCACCATATTTTACTGTTTATATCAGGGGTCCTCAAACTTTTTAAACAGGGGGCCAGTTCACGGTCCCTCAGACCATTGGAGGGCCGGAATATAGTTTTTAAAAAAAAACTATGAACAAATTCCTATGCACACTGCACATATCTTATGTTGTAGTAAAAAAAAAAACAATACAGGAACAAATACAATATTTAAAATGAAGAACAAGTAAAGTTAAATCAACCGGTATTTCAATAGGTAGGTAACTGTACCCAATAGGCAGCATAGGTCCTCAATAGGCAGGTAAATGTCCCCAATAGGCAGGTAAATATCCCCAATAGGCAGCATAGGTCCTCAATAGGCAGGTAAAATGTCCCAAATAGGCAGGTAAATGTCCCAAATAGGCAGGTAAATGTCCCAAATAGGCAGCATAGGTCCCCAATAGGCAGGTAAATATCCCCAATAGGCAAGTAAATGTCCCCAATAGGCAGCATAGGTCCTCAATAGGCAGGCTGTTTCCCCCTTATAATGCCCTATGCAGGCTGTTCCCCCCTTATTATGCCCCATGCAGGATTTCCCTTTCTCCCACCATATAATGCCCCGTGCAAGATATCACTCCCCTGTCTTTATAATGCCCCATTCAGGATGTCACCCCCCCATATAATGCCCCATTCAGGATGTCACCCCCCATATAATGACACATGCAGGATATCACTCCCCCCATATAATGCCCCATTCAGGATGTCACCCCCCCCCATATAATGCCACATGCAGGATGTCACCCCTAATATTATGTCCCATGCCTCCATACATTAAAAAAAAAAAAATCCAATACTCACCTCCCTCCTTGCCTGCTGCCACTGCTCAGGTCCGGACTCCAGCGTCTCCGGCGTTGTCCCTCTCTGCGCTCCCTGTGACGGCACTCGGGAGGGCGCGGTGTAAAGACGTCACCGCACCCTCTGACCTGAGACGTCACAGGGAGCGCGCACCAGGAAGACAGCGGATCTGCGAAGGCACGGGGAGAGGTAAGTACCGGGCTGCGGGGGCTCTGAGAAAGCGGGGGGAAGGGCGGGCGCTGACACCGCTCTCCTCTGCCCACAGCCCAGCAGGCAGGATAAAAGTCCTCCGCGGGCCGCATGTGGCCCGCGGGCCGTAGTTTGAGGACCCCTGGTTTATATGATGATCCTTTTCTGAAATGCTGTATTACTTCTAAGCCAGATGTAATGGGACATACACCTTCCAAAAAGTTAAATTTTTGTCTCGTCACTCCACAGAGTATTCTCCCAAAAGGCTTGGCGCACATCAATATGTTTCTGGCAAAGGTGAGACAAGCCTTTATGTTCTTTATGCATCCCATTTTTGACCAGTCTCTTTCTTATTGTGGAGTCATGAACTCTGACCTTAACTGAGGCAAGTGAGGCCTGCAGTTTTTTGGGACGTTGTTGTGGGGTCTTTTGTGACCCTCTCCGACGAGTCATCGCTGCACTCTTGGGGTAATTTTGGTGGCCAGTCACTCTTTGGAAGGTTCACCACTGTTCCATGTTTTCACCACTTGTGGATAATGGCTCTCACTGTGGTTCACTGGAGTCCCAAAGCTTTAGAAATGGCGTTACAACCTTTTCCAGACTGATAGATCTCAATTACTTGGTCTCTTATTTGTTCCTGAAATTCTTTGGATCATAGCATGATGTTTAGCTTTTGAGGATCTTTTTGTCTACTTCACTTTGTCATTTAAGTGTGACAAACATGCAGAAGAATAAGAAATCAGGAAGGGGCAAACACTTATTTTTATGACAAAGAACTAAATATTAAAGAGGATCTTTTACATGCCCCCAAAAATACCCTGTAATAATCCCTGAAGTCCCTCGATTTTACCACATTTTTCTTTTTTGCACTGCGTTACTCCATAGAAAAGATATTCACATTTGTTGCTTTTGGAGTGCAGTATGTGAAATATCTGCTTGAAGAGAGCAACTGGCCATTTCTTCAGAGTCTTCTCTGGGAGCGTGCGCATTCACTCCTCCCTCTCAGACGTTGCCAATCACAGCTCCCTGAGAAGATTGAAAGTGCAGGCAACCGGAGAAGACTCTGAAGAAACGCCCAGTTGAACTACAAGTAGAGATTTCACATACTGCACTCCAAAAACAACAAACTGTGAATATCTCTGAAATAGAGTAACGCATAGCAAAACAGAACAGAGTTGCAGAATTATGGGAGCACAGGGATTTTAATAAAGTATTTAACTCAATTTTTCTGAAGTAGTGACAACTTGTCTTTAAAACAGAGAAAAGTGTGGTCCTAGATCATCAGGTAGCCTTGTCAAACCAGCTGTCTATGAGAAAAAAAACAACAAAGTAATGCGAGACAGACAGCTTATTGAGGGCACTTTGCTGGACAACCACATTTAAAAAAATTGTAACTCATGCATTATGAAGGAAACATAAAAATTAATCAAAAGGGTCCAATAAAAAATTTCTTCTTTATTTAAAGTCCATTAAAATCTACAATCATGCAATGAATAAGGATATCAATCAGAAATGCCGCTGCGGTTATTAATATTTGTAGATCATGGCTTTTAATGGACTTTAAATAAAGAAGAATTTTTTATTGGACCCTTTGCTGGATTTTTACGTGTTCTTCACGGTGGAACCTTGCAATACTACACGAATGTCCGGGGAACAGGGATTGCATTTATCCATGGGTGAGCTGATATTCTGTGGACCCTGATGGGTCTCACATTGCTTTCACTTTATTTAGGTCATGCATTATCCCCATTTTTCCTGCATTATTTGTATAAAATTAATAACTATAACGCCACAAAGAGCTTATAAATATACGGTATAAATTCAAACTGGGTCTAGAGGTACAAGTTATACCCTTCTCAAAGAACCTAATAATATCGTACTAAATCTTGGAGCTAAACAGACATTTGTACTCAAATACTATATACAGGTTTCTTTCAGGAATTCAAGTAACAAATCTGAGAAAACAAAGATATCATAGGCAGGAATGTATTGGCTTTTCTTACTTACCTCAACTGCTTTCTAGATATATTCTCACAGCTCGCTACAATGTTACAAATATTGATAAACCAATTATCGCTGATGCAAAACAAATTTCTATTTTATCTCAATTACTCTACGACACAAAATAGTTTACTAACTCCACACTTCAATAAAAACTCAATTTCCAGCGTTAATTAATAGACAGTTCAAGTATAAAATTTAAAGTCAGCAGAGTGATTAAGTCATTTACACTTTTACAGTGCCATACTGGTAAATCTTCAAGGAAAAATGCAACCGTAGTAATAAAAAAGGTAAAGAGCACTACAAGAGGAGAAAAGCTTCAAAAACCTTAGTTTATACAGCCTCCAAATTTGCTAGGAATCTTGGGCTATGATTAAAATTCAACGTAGTGCTTTTTTTTTGGGGGGGGGGGTTGGCATGATTTTACAAAAATTGTGGTAAAAATGTGGGTCAAAACATACTTTGAAAAACACATTGCGAACATATCCTATGTGGATTTTCACATCAAAAAATCCACATCAAAAACTGATAAATACTTTTTTAATACTCTGATGTGAATTTATGATGAGTATCCACTTCAAAATCCAATAGAAAAACTCAGAGGGTAGGTTCACATGTAGCAGATATTGCTGAAGAAAATTCTGCAACTATTCTATTCATCCGCAGAAATCCATGTGCTTGCTGCCGTTATTGGGCAGAGGGCTGTCAGGATTTCACTGTTCACACGATGGGGTCTTTCTTGCTGCAATTGTCCGAAAATGTGGTAAAGAGGCGGCAACTTCACAATGTTTGGAAAGTCACGCATTTTTTTCCTCTAAATTTAGCCACTAGCATTGGAGTGTGACTGTCAATCTCAGCTACACTCCCACTCTTGATCGCACAAGTGTGCATGCCATCGGCTTTCAGAATTTGTAGTAGAGCATGGCTAGAGTTGGGCGCATCGATTCGCAGGACTCCGGTCCATCAGCCAGGTCCCTAATCTCTGGTCGCTGGACGGGAGGCTCGCAAATTTTCTATTTTCCAGGATCCCCGGCATGACGCATAGATGATGTCACACTAGCATGGTTAATCAAAAGCACGCTGGGGATCTCAGAAGGTAAGAGACTTGCAAGCCTCTCATCTAGTGGCCAGAGACTACTGACCTGGCCGATGGATCACAGTCCTGTGAACCAATTTTCCCAACTCTACTGACAGCCTATTAATTTGTGATGCTTAATTTCTACTGTGGAGGCGCTGCAGAAGAAGTGATCACTCCCTGCCTAGTTCACCTACAGGTAACAACTAATCCATGGAGGGGGGTGGGGATCAAGCAACAGGACATAATGTGATCAAGGTACCCATCAAATACAAAACGGCTTTAACAGTCAGTCATTGACTTTTGACAATCAGTCAATAAAAATCTTATATGTTCTATGATCAATGATGTCATGGTATTATAAGTTAGCTCTTTAAATTAAAACTCTCTAATTACTTTTTAACAAGTCAAAAACAAAATATATTGCACATACCTGATTCCAAGATTCATGGTTTCCGCTGTTCCAATCATACTAATAGCTAAAAGCATGTTGTTGCAAATTTTTGCTGCCTGAAAATACATTTTATAAAGTCCATTAGTAAGGAAAACATAAAAGGATCATATTATGCTACTAACTCACAAAACAGTACTATAAGTGATTAAGTCATACCTGCCCTGTTCCAACCTCTCCACAGTAGATCACATTGGCTCCCATACAAGTCAAAAGCTCTTTAGCTGCATCAAACTCTTGTTCAACACCACCAACCATAAAAGTCAAGTTCCCAGATCTGGCGGCACCAACACCTGGCAGAAGAAGACAATGGGAATGATCACAACAGAACACACAATAATCATTCATGTGGCTGAGGTGTATAAAAACATGGGATGTTTGATCAATTTGTATCTATCGGTAACATTTTACAATTATTGAGATGGTGCCACACAATTGATTGCGATCGATGAGTGATCACTTGGAGGAAACCCTTAACATTGTCAGCCATACATCCCCTGTTTACATGTGGTAATGTGTAGTAAGTTTTACACCTGCATGTAATGCATTCAACAACAATTTTCTCACTTAACATTTGTTCGCAGAGCCTGTTTAACTCTGGGCAATGATTGGGAACGAATATTCGCGCAAATGATCTCTTTAGGCAGTAGAGGAGTTGGCTCTGAAATCGGATGTACACTTAATGAAAGTACTAAAGTTTCTTTAACTTTCCTAGGTGTTACCAGTCCGGAGATCCTGCACCGAGAGCGAGATTGCTTTGTCTCTTTGGCCAGTCCTGTCTTCCCTCCGGCTCGTCAGATTACCACAATAACTCGATGTGAATCCGCCCCTTTCTCACCTTGGAAACAACAAAAACCCTCACTGTTGCCCTGATCCACTCCCGCCTTGACTACTGTAACTCTCTCTTAATTGGCCCCCCCCTCACTCGACTTTCCCCCCTCCAGTCCATGCTTAATGCTGCAGCCAGGGTCATCTATCTGGCTAATTGTTACTCAGACGCTTCCGCTCTGTGCCAGTCATTGCACTGGCTGCCTATGAATTATAGGATCAGATTTAAATCGCTTGTTCTCACCCACAAAGCTCTCCACAGTGTGGCACCCCCCTACATCTCTTCCCTCATCTCTGTTTATCGGCCTACCCGTTTTCTACTCTCTGCAAGCGACTTTCGACTAACATCTGCACTAATCTGTACCTCCCACTCCCGGCTTCAAGACTTCTCCCGAGCTGCACCTATTCTTTGGAATGCTCTACCCCAAGAAATTAGGATGAACCACAACTTACACAGTTTTAGGCGCTCCCTAAAAACACCTCTGTTTAGGGCGGCCTATCATGTTCCCTAATCAAAGTCATTTTATATTCTTATAGCCCATTCCTTATTTCTCCAAACATAAGTCTCCACCGAACCAAAAACCACTACAGATACTGGCTGGTGATAAGCTCATGCAGCCTTTATCTATCCCTCATCCCCTCAAGATGGCTGGACCATCCTTGTAAATAAGCCATTGTACTTTGTGTCACCCCCACCTCATTGTAGATTGTAAGCTCTTAGGAGCAGGGTCGTCATTATTTTTGCTGTAATTATTGTATTATCTTTAGCTATGTTACTTATGACTGTTGTACATGAACCTGTGAATTGTTAAGCGCTGCGGAATATGTTGGCGCTATATAAATAAAGATTATTATTATTATTATTATGTGCACCAATGATATCATCAACCCAGGTCTATTAAACCCGTCTCCAGTGGTGGGACGCCGTCTGAGTATTTAAATACTGCATATCCCTGACTTTTTCAAACCCTTCACGGTCAAGCCCTTGCTGAATCTGATTTTCTTAGACTTCCTGGTAACAGGGGTTGTGCCACAGGATTGGAGGATGGCCGATGTGGTACCGATATTTAAGAAGGTTAAGAAGGTGGATCCTACTGTCCAGTAAGTCTGACATCAGTAGTGTGCAAAGTTTTTTGCAGGCATCATAAGAGATGACCTGCAGAGTTATAGCGCAGAGAATAATATAATAAATGATAATCAGCATGGATTCATGAAAAATAGGTCGTGTCTAACCAACATGTTGGGGTTCTATGAGGAAGTGCAAATCTGGATGTTGGTAATGCAGCTGATGTGATTTATCTGGACTTTGAGAAGGCATTTGATACTGTACCACATAGCAGCCTTATAATGAAGCTAAAGAAGCAAGGACTTGGGGGAAACTATATGCAGATAGGTAAGGAATTGGCTAAATGATAGGAAACAAAGAGTCATCATAAATGGTACGTTCTCTAAATGGGACATAGTCAGCAGTGAGGACCGCAGGGATCTGTGCTAGGACCGATTCTTTTTAACCTGTTTATCAAGGACCTTGGGGATGGGATTGACAGTAAAGTGTCAGTCTTTGCTGATGACACCAAACTATGTAGGATATTAAAATCGGATCCTGACATTACAATATTGCAGAATGATCTGGATAAGATGACTGAATGGGCAAACACTTGGCAGATGAGGTTTAATGTAGATAAATGTAGAGTAATGCACCTAGGACGGAGTAATCCTATTGCTACATATACATTAAATGGGAGTATACTCGGGACTACAGAACAGGAGAAGGACTTGGGTATTCTGGTTACAAGTAAGCTGAGCAGCAGTACTCAATGTCAAGCAGCAGGCGCAAAAGAAAGCAAGATTTTAAGATGTATAAAAAGGGAGATAAAATCCCACGATCCCAACGTATTGTTACCCCTTTATAAATCACTGGTGAGGCCACATCTGGAATATGGGATCTAGTTTTGGGCTCCACATTTTAAAAAGGATATTCAGAAGCTAGAGTCAGTTCAAAGACAGGCAATTAGATTATTACAAGGGATGGAAGGCCTCTCATATGATGAGAGGATGAAAAAGTTGAGCTTATTTAGCTTAGAAAAAGGACACCTCAGAGGAGATCTCATTTACATATATAAATACATGTGTGGTCAGTACAAAGGACTAGCACATGACTTATTCCTTCCAAATACCATACTAAGGACCAGGGGGCACTCATTACGAGTGGAAGAAAGGCGATTCTGGCACCTAAACAGGAAAGGGTTTTTTTACAGTCAGAGCAGTCAGATTGTGGAATGCCCTACCACAAGAGGTAATAATGACAGACACGAACTGCTTAGACAAAATGTACAATTGGGGGAGGAAGGTTGAACTTGATAGACCTAGGTTTTTATTCAACCTACGTTACTACGGTATATTATTTTAGTACTGCTGCATCAAACTCAGCTGCTGCTACTTCGGCATTCAACACCTCACTATCCCAGCATTGTTTAACACCGCTACACCAGCTGCGGGGATGCCAGCCCTGCTACACCAGCTGCGGGGATGCCAGCCCTGCTACACCAGCTGCAGGGATGCCAGCCCTGCTACACCAGCTGCCGGGATGCCAGCCCTGCTACACCAGCTGCCGGGATGCCAGCCCTGCTACACCAGCTGCCGGGATGCCAGCCCTGCTACACCAGCTGCCGGGATGCCAGCCCTGCTACACCAGCTGCCGGGATGCCAGCCCTGCTACACCAGCTGCCGGGATGCCAGCCCTGCTACACCAACTGCCGTGATGCCAGCCCTGCTACCAGTTGCTGTTGTCCAAACTCTGCTACATCTGCCACCATTGTTCCTACTCATCTGCCCTGCCACATTAAAGCCAACTATCTATGCTGCATAACAACTGCTCATCAGGACCAATGGCTTTAAGGAGTCACATTCCCAGGTCAGACATAACGCTCTGCCTGAGAATTACCAGATATAAAATGTTCCTTATGGCTGAATAAAAACTGACTAAAAGTTGAGATAATATAACATTGGTAACAAGGCAGGACAAATGTGTGCCATGAGTGTTATAAACTTGTGCACCAAACGTCTCTCTTGAAATTATCAAGTGACCCTGGTGTAAACCAGGTAACCATTCCAAACAAGCTTTTTCCTGCCCTTTTACATCCATTACACTGGACGAGAAGAAGAAGCCGATTAGAACATGTAAACGTGTTATATATATGTTCAGAGATAAATATTTACTAAGTAAGGAACTAGTGAAATCTCCAATTCCTTGAGAAGGTATTTTGAATGTCTAGTGTCCTTCTCCAGTTGTCTTTCTGTTGCCTTTCAGTTCACACTACTTGACGGAGAAAAAACAGCCCATTAATTACTGGCAATGATACTTTACTGATCCTTTAGCTGTGTTTATCCACAGTGCATAATAATGAATTCAAGTAATCCTGTGATATGACCTGAAACAAATTAAGATGACAATTCAAGCCAGATCTTACAAACAAAACACAGTATTATCCATCATAGGTCAACAGCTTTTTATCTAGATTACAAGCCACTAAATAGCTAGAGAGCCATTTATTAGAGCAAAATTAATGCTGACAATGGCTCTCAGCTGGTTAATTTTTTGACAGCTGCACTCTCTCAGATATACAAACACTTTACGTTGTAAAAAGAAAAAAATAAATTACTTGAAGAAAAAAAATGCAGTATAAAGAACAATTAATCATGTCAGGGGAGGGAAAACAAGAAAATTAATACTTTTTTCCATAGTGAATTTTATTTAGAAAGTATAACCATCCCTAACTGGCAAATTAAAATGTAATAGAATTTACATTTTTATTTGCCAGTTAGTGATGGTTATACTTTCTAAATAAAATTCACAAAAAAAAAAATAAGATATTAGAAATTTACAAAAAATTAATTTAAATAAAATGTTTATGCCAATTCACTAACAATCCAACTAAAAACATGTTTAACCAAAGTGGAAGGAAAGTTGAAATTAGATTAGCTAGTCTGGTGTCAAAAGGTTTCTTCTTTAGGATGGCCTTATAATATTTTTTGGAAAAAAATAAATATAGAGAGTTTAAGCATAAAATTATTGCTGAAACAAAGCATAGGCACTCGGTGCACCCTTGGTGTGGCCACTGTAAAACCAGAGTATTCAAACAAGGATGAGGAAGGTGGAGATAGATGGAAAACACAGAGGGAAGGTGCACTAAAACTTTTGGCCACATCTAGGGTGCACCAAGTACCTGTGCTTAGTTTGAAGGAATAATTATTTGCTGAAAAATTCCCTTTAAACAATCATTTCCTTTTTGCTTTGAAAAAAGTAGGGTTGGCCTCTGTGGAGTTGCTGACCACATGGAAGGTCTGTAAGGGAGACTTATCCAGCCATGTATTTATGGTATCTCTCACTAACAAATCTAAGAATGGTTCTGCTATCTTGCCAGGAGTACTGTGTACTGATGTTAGAATTAGTTTTGTAGGTCTAACCATTAATATAAAATAATTATACGATTTCTATCGCTGATGCTCCAAAATCAGTCTCTTTGATATTAGACCCTGTATAAGTACATGGCAGACTAGGAGGGCTTTGTTAAGCAACCCATCATACCCTCCCTCGGTAAAGCCACAGAGATGTCATTGTTAAAAAGAATCTGTCAGTGGGGTTTTGCGTTGTAATGTGAGAGTAACAATCGAGGGGCAGATATCTTGATTCCAGCAATGTGTTACTTACTGTGCCTTCTGCTGCTCTTTCAATACAATCAGTATTTTATCAGCAGGAGATTATCACTAGAAGACTAGGTGTCTTGTGCCTTCTGGTCCAACCATGCATCCACCACTGATTAGGAGCTTTCTGTGTGTATTAACAGAAAGTCGGTAATCCGTGGTGTGGGTGGGTTATACACAGCTCAATATTCTGAGCTCTGCTAGATCTGCAGCAGAGAAAATTGGGATTCTTTCACAAATGCTGCAGTAATCCAAGTGACTCATCACTGGAATCTGGGTCTGTGTCCCTACATCATGCTGCTGACAGATTACATAACAAAACCTGATTGCTGGCCATTTAAAGGGAATCTTAGAACTTGGGTCCTAACCCTGCAAGTGCAGTATAATATCAGCTGTATGTTACAGCTGATGGCAGATGAAGCTCCTGAGCCTGCACCAACCCTGTGCCATAGCAGTACACTCACCACAAGACTAACACGAATGGCTTATGGTTAGGGTGCCTTAAGATCATTCCCCTTTATTGCTGACCAGTTTAAATCTAGCATCAGATAAAAAAAAAAAAACATTATGGTCACTAATGCTTGGACCACGAAAGAAGATTTTAAGCTTGTTTTTTTAATTGGTTCTAGGGCTAAGTGAACATGCATGCAGAAAACACTCCTATATACCGGTATACATATGTAATGGGTAGTATGAATCATTAAATGTTACATTTGGCTACCACATATGCAGTATATAGCTACTTAATATACAAATAGTATACAGGTCAACCGATTTATCATCATAAAAAACAGAGCCGCAAAGCCATTAATAACTGACGATTCGATAATGCTATTGTTTACTGTGGTAATGATGATTTGCTATTATGCCCTAGATCATGGCCAGAAATGCGAGCATGTATGAGCCATACCCTGTAATATGGAAGCTAATATTGTATGTAATTTAACATGACAATTTAAGAAATACTTTCAAATGCTCATCAACATTGATACAAAAGACCATCAATTTGTGATCTATATACCGTGGTAGTCACTGTTCTAAAAGTAAAACGATTTAGACAATAAATTGGGGTTATTCACAGGGGTTCCAGTAATGGTAATTGAAGTAAATTTCTTATGGTGTTAGGGACAACGATTACATGGGGACACACTTCCATTGTGTCAGGGTGAATACATTTTCGTGTACAGCTTGTAGAACAAATGGATTATACAACTCTACAGAGAGCACAACATGCTCCTACTGTAATCCCACTGGGAAGGTATTGAGTTAAATTCAATGGCCGCAATTGGGCCAAAAGTAAGTGAGAATGGACTGTAGCACACTTATACCATCTGGACAAGTTGTTGTGCTTGCTATAATGTACATACGATGGGTATTGTAAAGATGAAGACAATGTATAATGTGCCGGATGCTCAGTCGCAGGGCTGTGGAGTCGGTAAGCCAAACCTCAGACTCCTCAATTTCCATGACTCTGACTCCCTCATACACGGCTCATGTTTAAGTGATAAATTTACTGTACTAAAATGGTAACATCAGGCTTTTAATCATTATTATGATACAATAATCAAGCCATTTAGATAACTCAAATATATTTTATGTTCTAAGAGGAAAAACAAACTAAAACATCAAGCATACAGAGACAACATATACTGGACTACTGATTTATGCACAGTTTATTGAAAGTTTAGATAGGCTTTAAAGAAGTACTTACCTTAATCCTGCTTTCCTGTTCACTCCAGCAGTTCTGAGATGAGAGCAGGCATTCCTTACCTGTGTGTTTGTTTTTTTTCACCCCTTATCTGTAGAGGAGGAGCTTCACTACTTATCATGCATAAAAACTGCAGCACAGATTCATCTCAGCTAAAAGTCTAGACCCTTAGATAAGGAATAGGCCAGACATTTATAGAACATTTCATAACTTTCCCAAATTCTTATGAAAAAAATATTCCCCACAAGCTGCACTACTGTATCCAATTTATTATATATTTTAGGAGTCTGAGTCGGTCCATTTTATACCGAATCCACCAAAATGGACACAGACTCCGACTCCACAGCCCGGCCCAATAGTACTCATTTACAAACACCAAGTTGAGGTGTAATACATACATCAGTAGCCTGGAAACAGTCAGGAATTTCCTTAAAATGTTGAGGAGCGAAGCTCCTGAACGAATCGGGATGAGGGGGGGGGGGGGGATTTCAATTGTTTCAAAGCATTCACTAGTGACACAAATAAAAAGGTATACAAAATAAGAAGGATGAAAATTAGTAATTGGCTAAAAAATAACTGGCTTACGAAGAGAAAACAGGTGGGATCTGTAAACCAGTCAGTCAGTCTCGATCGCCAATAATAGCTGAGTAGCAAGAGGTAATCAGGCTTTCCTTATATAAACCCTATCCACCACCTTTAAGTTGTCTTCAACAGGAGTCCAGCAACCAGTTCATAAGTGCCCAGTTCCCTTGTGTAAAAAAATAACTTATCCTCCTGCACTGAATGCTAATCAGCATGGTCTGGTCCAGTCGCTTGTCTGTGCTCAACACCTCTTCTATCCCCGCAATCGGAGGCTCTCTTGCTTTGACTGACATGGGGACGTCGACTACATCATCCACAGTCTGTTCAAATCTTGCACCTGCACAGTGGAGCAACAGACTCTGGATGACATAGGAGACGTCAGCCATGTTAATTAAGGCAGGAAGGTCGACAACTGCTTCGATAGAGGCGGCAACGAACACAGATCAGGAACACCCACTGGACCTGGCAGATTAGCATATGGCGCAGGAGGATTATAAAAGGTTTTTTCTTCGCAATGCAGGGGAGCTGGGATTTTATTAACAGGTTGTTGGAGTGCTTTTCAAAAGAACTTAAAAAAAGGTGGTAGATTTAGTCTACATAAGTAAAAAAAGGTGACCTTGAATATGCCTTAATATTCAGAAAATATTCAGTAAATCATAGAAAAATAAAATATCACATCATGGGCGGAACAAAAGAAGTTGGCAGGTTTAAAGCAGAGGTGGTTATGCACATATAAGGGATCACACATGTCACCTTTACAAGCTAAATAGGAAAACACTAGGTAAAGACGACCTAAAAAAGGATCTGGGGACATTGGTAAACAGTAAACTGACCTGAAGCAACCAATGCCAGGCGGCTGCTGCCAAGGCAAACAAGATCAGGTGATGCATCAAAAAGCAGAGCACAGACGGAGATCATGAAAATATAGCTTAGCCTCTATGCAAATCGTTACTTGGATCACATATGGCACATTGTGTAGTTCTGCATACTAGCATATAAGAAAAGTAGCAGATCTAGAGCAGTTAAATGGGTTTTCCCCTTTCAATTCTTGCGTGCCATGATAAAAATAGAAAAAAAAAAAAGTAATTACCCTCCCGGGGTCCAGCTCTGTTTCTGGCTTATGCGGTCTACATAGATAGGGCCCATGAGCTCAGTGATTGGCTGCAGTGCTGTAGACATGACATCACCGCAGCAGCCTATAAACAATCACTGGAGAAGCGGAGACGAAGCACTGGACCCGAAAAGGGCAAATACCAGTTCATTGTTATTTTTATCACAGCGAGCAAGACATTTTACAAAAAGATCAAAATGATAAACCCCTTTAAAAGTTTAAGGGAATTTCAGTTGGAGAGAAAAAATCTTTTTTAGGAGTGACCTATTAATACTCCTATATAAAAGACATGAAAGGACAAAGCAGAAATCCAATGGACTTATTACATACAAACATATTACATTGACTAGCTACATCTACTATATGCACAGGAAAGAGGGCTCGGACCAACACAGAATGGGCTTCACTATTCGAGCAGGAGAACTGACCCAACATTACATTCAATCGCTTGTAAAAGTTGAGCACAATTGATCATTTGCTGCATCATACTCCAAAATTTGCACAAGTTTATGAAACGCTTACAGGACAGTTGACAATAGTGCATCCAGATGAGTATACTTACATTTCTATCCCTGGTAAGAGTGACGCCTCAGCAAACCTATATCTGCATCGCTTTGTCATTGACTGTGGGTAGGGGAAACATACCATGCCAATCGGGGCAGGGTTACACAGAGTGGCAGGACTACATGGCAAGAGGCAGCTGCTGCCTATGCTGGATTACTGGAGTATGGATAGTATGAATAAGAAGTTCAAGAGTAATAGAGAAAATGAAGCTCGTTGTGCTGCGGCGCTCCCTCATAAAAATTAGGATACAACTCCGATTTATCAAGATTATCCTTTATTGGCTACCTGAATGCGCATTTTGGGACTGGACTGTCCCCTTCATCATGACGATACATCTTCTAAACATGACTGCTCAGGTCAGTGAATGGCTATAGTGTTACAGGCACTGCTACCAACAAAGTCCTCCAGGAAGGAGTAGAAAGGTAGCATTGCGCATCAGGGACTTTCACAAGTGAGTGATGGCCTAGCTTATTATTTTTAAAAACATTAACAGTTAATGATAATTAATGATATCTTGATCTCTTATTCCAGAGAAATCCACATTTTTTTATATGTAAAATGAGCTATTCAGGCTTGTAAGCTGGATACATGAGAATCTGCCTCCAATTATTATAAGTGGAAAGAGGCATTACCAGTGTGAACCCTGTAACCAACACAGAACAGTAGAACTGAATGTTGTCTTCTTACAAACACTTTTGCTGCAGCTCTCACAGCTCTGCTGTATTACAACTCTGTCTGCCTGTGAGACAGAAGCTGGAGCTGAGAGGAACCTGCAGATGTGTCAGGTATAATCACACACATTTTATTCAGCTTCCGATGACCTACATGCCCATATAGACGGTTTAGGAGGGTTCATCCTATGGCTTGTTTCCCTATAAAAGAATAAACTTGTCTGCAGCAGTGCCAGCCCAGTGACAACCATGCAACAAATTTGAAAATGTAGTGCATGTATGGTTAATGTACCATTATCTTGTTATTAAAAATACATTTTTCTACATGTGTCTTTTAGGTAAATGGTACAAAATAATATAAAGAGAATAATAAATCAAAAGTCTCAAATACATCTAAAACAAAGTAACAAAAACTCATCATTGCATATGGTCACAGAAGATTTAATCTCAAATAGAAAAATATTGAGTGAATGTATACCATAAAAATCTTCAATAGAAAATACAAATGGAGTATCTTAAGAAGTTTTTGTATGTTAAATACATATCTCCTATCCACTAATGTTGTAGGAGGAAAGATATACGCTTGATATACAGAAAGATACCGCATAAATGCAAAGAGAAATACATTTAACCCGGTGCCACCATAAGCATTAAATCACAAGGTTTCCTGAAAAGAGCCAATCTGCTTTCACCAGACTCACAAAAAGAGGGTGCCAATGGGACCAGGCAAAGCGTCTAAACCATCTTTAAAATGCAATTGTTCTAATCATTTTCTACAGATGCAGTCTCACAAGGGGCTGCTGTCACAGGGACCATTTACGACGTATTATGGTGTCTCTATTGTTTACCAGCGACATTCGCTAACCAGGCGACAGCTGGGACTGAAAGCTGCTACTCAAGGAACAATATAATCCCGTGAAAGCAATCAACAAATTTAAGGGTGTTAATTAACTTTACACTTTATCATGTTCAATTAGTTGTCTTTTTTAGCAGCGATTGCCGTGCACAATCGGTTTAGAGCGTGCCATGTTTGATTTGTAAGTGATCACAGTTTTAGCTGCAATGTCAGATGTTCTCTTGGGTTTTGAAGACACAGACGAATGACTTGCACACATGCTCAGCAATGGGATGATCTGGTTTAATATAAACCACCATAACAGAAACGCTTGTTAACACATGCTGGTCAATGTCCAGTATAGGAAATCAATGCCAGCACCAGTAATCACAATTCTAATTCACTGCATTTCTAGACAAATATTTCCCCAACTATTCTAAACTGTGGTACATTAATTACATTATATATACACACACACATACAATATATAAAATGGTACAAACCAAAACAAAAGCAATCCTTACTATATTGCACAAAATCCAGAACACACCGCTGTACAATCTGTACATGAGATACAGAATATCCAATGTCTATGCAGAGTAACAAGAGGTGATCTGCCAACAATGCCGTTAATACCAATTGCACTAATTTTTGTGATCCACTAATGTAATGCTAGATTAATACACATAAATCCAGTACAATCTACCCATTAAAGAGATCCCATGTGTCATTTTGTTTGAAAAACTTTGGACCCCATTTATTAAAGCTTTTACACCATAAAACACTTTCAAAAGTTGCAAGATGTTTGCACAATGCGGAGTTGCACTTTTGTAACTATTGCAGTTTTCGGTTTGAAGCAGCTTCACCAAATTGGGCAGAGCTGGGGAGGAGTTGGGGCGAGGCTACGCTCCCCCATCAAATTCAACAAAAGGTGTTGGCGTTTCTTACTCCAGAATTGCTACTCAAGACAGGGACAGAAGAAGCATTTCTGTTGAGACACATACCACTAAGAAGATGTGCCAAATTCATTAAGTTTCGTGCGCCTCAATTAATTCAGCACAACGTACCTGAGCGAGCCCTTCATTAAGACTAGTGTGCGTAACGCCAGTACATAGACCTGTCCCTTTTGTTTCTATTCATAATTGCACCTCTTCTATCAGGAGGAGGGAGGGCTTACCAAAAACTATTTTACAGTATTTTAAAGGGTTATATCAGTGAAGGCATTGGTTAATGACAAAATACATCCCTTGGTAAATAAAATGTCAATTGCAGCCCCGGTATTGTTCTCTCGACGATTCTCCATTTCTATGCCCGAAAGGGCAGGAAACAGTTGTGCATTTCATGGTGGAACACAACCGGAAGGAGAAGTCACGAATCACATCCGGCATCTACACGCTGGCATAGAGAGGAAAGAGTAGAGAGGCTAGGGAGCCTCGGGAGGAATCCCAGCCTACCACCACTCAGCACTGCCTGAGAATGACAAGGTTCCAATCTCCGAAGACGTGGGAGCAGCTGACAGAGGAGAAAGGCAGTATGACCGACCTCGCTGCCCGGCAAATTAAGGTACTACCAAGTTTCTGCTGCCAGCCGCAGAGCACCACAGGATAACCTCTTCATGTCCCTAAGGACAGGAAAAAACAGTGAGGATATGAGGTGGGGAGGGGCTATTAAACCCCTTTATGTTTCCTGGTATTATTAGGATGGGGAGGCAATCTCCTGTGGTGCTGTGGTGGAGGGCGATTGGAGAAAGGCCTATTTAGACGAGCCAATAATTGGGAATGAGCGTTTGTTAGTACAATTGTTGACCGATCATCAGATCATGTAAACATACCAGCAATCCCCCTACAAATGAACAAAGTTTGTTTGTCAGGAGATGTGATCATTCATACAGACATTAAATCAACACACTCAACAGCACATCATATTGATAACCATTATTTTGATATATTTTTTTATATTATATAATTTGGTATAATTATAAAGCCAACCCAACATTTTTTAACAGCCTGCAATCAGCAGGTAGAAATGCACCTTAGTATAGCTAGAAACAAACTGCAGCAGTGTTAGAAAAGTTACTAAAAGAAAGAACTCCACAAGACATCTAAAAGGAGTACTCTGGTATCATCAGATCCATGAAGGTGTTGTCTCAAAGACAACATGTACCACCTTTCCACAGGTTAGCTTATAATCATATGGGCACTAGGACCCCAAATAATCATGAAGGTCTCAAAGTCCCCTTTGTAAATGGAGAGGTAGTGACCAAGTGCAACCACTGCTCCATTTACAGTATTTACGAGCGGTAGTCGCACACATATACTAACTACCACTCTATTCATACAAGGGACTTGGACCTCCTGTTTTCGGGGATAGTGGGGGTCTTAGCAGTCAGACCTCGGCGATCATCGATTTATCATCTATCCTGTCAATGTGGGCTAAATATTGTTTATAGGGCAAGCCCTTTAAAAGGAACCCGTCAGGTCCAGAAAAGCCATTTACCTGCAGATTACACCTACAGGTGTTTTTTGTTAATTATTCTAATCTACTGAGATAATGACTTTTGTGTTTTCATTGGCTGTAAGACATAATCATCACCAACATTAACAAATAAACACTTGAAATTGATCACTGTTTGTAACGACTCTATATAATATATGAGTTTCACTTTTTGTATTGAAGAACTGAAATAAATTAACTTTTTGATGATATTCTAATTTAGTGAGAACTACTTATATGTCTGCAGGTAAATAGCGTTCAAATCCTGTGTAGCTGGCCTATTAGCGCAGTGGACACAGGGAGAAAATGAAGTTATATTCTCCCTGCAGCCGCTCGCTTCCAAACTCAGGGGCGGAACAGGGAGCTGTAGCAATCAGTGCTCAATATACAATAAGGGCAGCTACAATCACTCCCTGACACTGACTGACAGCCAGCTCTGCAACATATGTATGTCTAGAGCATTGGTATGTCTGCCAATTCAAGTTCCAGGGACTGATTACAGCTACGCTCACTGTATATTGTGTGGTACCCACTCCCTACAGTGCCAATAAAAGCAGACACGCAGCTGTAGGAAGAACAGAACTTCATAGTTTTCCTGTGTCCACTGATCCAGTACCCTGGCTACACAAAGTTAATTTTTTTTCTGTAGTGTGTTGATGAGATTTGGTGAAATTTCATCTACTTTGTTGGCACTGGAGAATTTGGAAGCCAAGTCAACACTATGAACTTTTTTTTATGTTCCTCGAACAATACGGTTTTGTAATGTGCAATGGTGGATTATCTTGCTGATAGAGGCCACTGCCATGAAGGGGTGCACTTAGTCTGCAGTAGTGCTCATGTAGGTGGTACATGACAGAGTAACATCCACATGAAGATTTCCCTGCCGAATATTGTCCAATACTTCTAGTAAGTTTCAAATCCATCTAGCCATCCACATGAAAAAAAAAAAAAAAGATTTAATTCATCGGACCAGGTCACTTTTTTTTATAATTACCACATTTGGATGATGTCATCATTTGGGAAAAAGATTGTATAAGAGTTTATTAAATGAAAGATATATAGATATATTGGCTATAAAATGTTCTCAGTTAAAACTGAAACATTGCCATTATGGTGTGCTGCCTCCATTTTTGCTATTATATACCAGTACATGTAACAAATGATGCAGAGATCAGAGCTCTGTGATGACCATACTGTCACTTACAGGACTGCTTGCTCTTCTTTATGCTGAAAATGGATATTAATGACAGCATCTGTATGTTTGGGGTCATTGTTCTGCTGTAGAATAAATTTGGAGACAATCAGATGCCTCTCTGATGCTGATGGTAATACATGATGGATCTCTCAACATTAAGGATAACTGACAGCGTTCAGCCAAGGAAACTTAGTGCAACAACTAAAATACACATCGAGCTTACTTCACTTAGAAATTGGAAGATGTCCAGCAGTGCCATAAACTCAGAAATGGCAGCAGCCAGGGGGATCCTACTACACACATCTACTGTTCGGAGAAGTGTGCCCAGAAGTGGTCTGCATAGAATTGTGGCCAAACAACATGCCTTCAACATGGAAACAAATCCAAGTGACTCAACTATGCACAAAAACATAAGAACCGGGGTGCAGAAAATATCAGCAAGCGCTCTGAGCTGAGGAGTCAAAATGTGAGATATATGGCTGTAGAAAAAGGCAGTTTGTTGCTAAATGACCGTGAAGTATGATGGAGGTCTCTTGCAAGTTTCATTTCAGCAAATGGAGTTGGAGTTGGGAATTTCAAGATTAATGGTGTCCTCACTGTTGAGAAATGTAGGCAGACAGTTATCAGTCATACAGCTCCATCAGAGAGAGAAGTCTGATAGGTTCTAAATTTAATCTGCTGCAGGACAATGACCCAAAAGTCACAGAGACACGGCCGACACGGCTTCAGTTAAGAGGTCAGTACGTAGTGAGTGCCGGCTTTAACCGCGCCTCGGCTGACAGCCAACTTCACAGTGCATGAATCCCAGAGGCGTGGTGACAGCCGCCGCTCACTATGCAATTATCAGTGACTGAAGCCGTGCCTCTATGACTGAAAGCTGGAGGACCAAAATTAATTTTCTCTGGATAGCCGGGCTTTCAGTGTGGCGGCCACACGGCTTTAGAACGCTATTAACCTGAAGACTGACCCCATATCTGTAGGTTAATGGCATTTTTTGACATCACAGATTTCTTTTAATGCTGTGTTGAAGGCAAATTGTTGTCACAACAAATATAGATTTAATTTAGATTTCTCTTTTGCTCATTACTTTTCATTTTAATTGATAAACTATTAACTTCAATTTTTTTTAAAACCATTCTTTACTTTGCAACACAACATTTTCCCACCATCAGCCTAAACTTTTGCACAGTACTGTATATGGGATCCATGGATATCAAAAGAAAAATAGAAGTTGTAAACTAAATTGTCTTTTGTCCCCCCCACACCCCTCAATTTTTTTTTCGCTGCTTGGGAAAGTTGGGTGGGAGGTTTTGGGCATTGCTGGGTTACATTGATATTATTGATGGGAATGCTGTATATGTAACATTTTAGAATAAAAAAAAGTACTGAAGGAAAAAAAAAACAAAAAAACACCAGCCAGCAAATTTTTTTTTCAGGCAATTAATAGCAATCTGACAGCAGCATGAAGTAGGGACAGAGATCCTGATTCTGGCAATGTATCACTTCGTTTACTGTGTGCAACAGTTCTGATATAATCAGTTTTCTCTGCTGCAGATCTAGCAGTGCCAGTGCTCAGTGGTGGGGGTTGGACTAGGAGGCACTAGTCTTCGCTGCCTATGTGCATCAGTCTTAAGACTACAATAAACTTATGGATTCACTGGTTGTTCTTCCTTAAGTTAAGTAGTAAACACTGAATGCTGGGAACACAGCACATGTCCTGACATTTTAAGAGATGCTCTGACTCCATCATCCAGTCATTAACTTTGGCCCTTGTGCAAGATGCTTGGTACCTTACATTTTACTTCTTGTAGGTTTTTCTGATTCATGGCCATTGTGAAACATGCATTTATATACTGCATGTATACCATTTTAAACAAAGCTCAAATTTTGTGGGTTTTTTTATCTGTATATTTTGCATTCTGTGCAAACCTGGGTGTGGCCTCCTTTCCTAGAGATGGACAACACATTTAAAAAGCTTCCCTTGGCTGGTGTTCCCAGTTTGGGATCGGAGCCTCAGTCTGCCCTTATTCACACAGAGGTCAACTTTGACACATGGTAAAGTTTTTAATATTAGACAGAGTAGGACTATCCCGAGCGGGTTCACCTTGTCGTGCTGCAACATATCCACTTCAAGAACTGACTGTTCACTTGCTAATGGTCCTTGAGACGAAGCAATGAAACAAAATAAGCAATGTTATTGACTTCACTTGGTTTTAATATCATGGCTCATCAGTGTGTGTGTGTGTGTGTGTGTGTGTGTGTGTGTGTGTGTGTGTGTATATTTATTTTATTTAATATTAAACACATACATATATATACGTATATGATATACACTACTCAAAAAAATAAAGGGAACACTTCAACAGAATATAACTCCAAGTAAATCAAACTGTCCACTTAGGAAGCAACACTGATTGACAATCACTTTCACCTGCTGTTGTGCAAATGGAATAGACAATAGATGGAAATTATTAGCAATTATCAAGACACCCTCAATAAAGGAGTGGTTCTGCAGGTGGGGACCACAGACCACATCTCGGTACCAATGCTTTCTGGCTGATGTTTTGGTCACTTTTGAATGTTGGTTGTGCTTTCACACTCGTGGTAGCATGAGACGGACTCTACAACCCACAGAAGTTGCTCAGGTAGTGCAGCTCCAGGATGGCACATCAATGCGAGCTGTGGCAAGAAGGTTTGCGGTGTCTGTCAGCGTAGTGTCCAGAGGCTGGAGGCGCTACCAGGAGACAGGCCAGTACACCAGGAGACGTGGAGGGAGCCGTAGTAGGGCAACAACCCAGCAGCAGGACCGGTACCTCCGCCTTTGTGCAAGGAGGAACAAGAGGAGCACTGCCAGAGCCCTGCAAAATAACCTCCAGCAGGCCACAAATGTGCATGTGTCTGCACAAAGGGTTAGAAACCTACTCCATGAGGGTGGTATGAGGGCCTGACGTCCACAGATGGAAGTTGGTCTCACAGCCCAACACAGTGCAGGACGCTTGGCATTTGCTACAGAACACAAGGATTGGCAAAGTCGCCATTGGCGCCCTGTGATCTTCACAAATCAAAGCAGGTTCACAATGAACACGTGACAGACGTGACAGAGTCTGGAGACGCCGTGGAGCGCGATCTGCTGCCTGAAACATCCTTCAGCATGACCGGTTTGGCAGTGGGTCAGTAATGGTATGGGGAGGCATTTCTTTGGAGGGCCGCACAGCCCTCCATGTGCTCGCCAGAGGTAGCCTGACTGCCATTAGGTACCGAGATGAGATCATCAGACCATATGCTGGTGCGGTTGGCCCTGGGTTCCTCCCAGGGACAATGCCAGACTTCATGTGGCTGGAGTGTGTCAGGAGTTCCTGCAAGATGAAGGCATTGAAGCTATGGACTGGCCCGCCCGTTCCCCAGACCTGAATCCAATTTAGCACATCTGGGACATCATGTCTCGCTCCATCCACCAACGTCACGTTGCACCACAGACTGTCCAGGAGTTGGTGGATGCTTTAGTCCAGGTCTGGGAGGAGATCCCACAGGAGACCATCCGCATCCTCATCAGGAGCATGCCCAGGCGTTGTAGGGAGGTCATACAAGCACGTGGAGGCCACACACAATACTGCGCCTCATTTTGACTTGTTTTAAGGACATTATATCAAAGTTGGATCAGCCTGTAGTGTGTTTTTCCACTTTAATTTTGGGGGTGACTTCAAATCCAGGCCTCCATTGGTTAATAAATTTGATTTCCATTGATAATTTTTGTGTGATTTTGTTGTCAGCACATTCAACTTTGTACAGAACAAAGTATTCAATGAGAATATTTCATTCATTCAGATCTAGGATGTGTTATTTGAGTGTTCCCTTTATTTTTTTGAACAGTGTATATACACACACACACATAAATATAAATATATATATATATATATATATATATATATATATATATATATATATATATATATATATATATATATATATATATATATATATATATATATATATATATATATATATATATATATATATATATATATATATATATATCACACACACAGTTGAAACCAGACATTTACATACACTATATAAAATGACACACATGCATGTTTTTCTCAATATCTGACATGAAATCAAAATAAACCTTTCTTGTTTTAGGTCAATTAGGATTACCATAATTTTTAATATTTGCCAAATGCCAGAATAATGAGAGAGAGAGAGAGAATGCAGTAAGTAATACTGCCCATATGATGATGTCATGTGTTTGGAAGCTACTGATAGGTTCTTTGGCAACATCTGAGTTAGAGACACTTGTGGATTTATTTTAATGCACAACTGAAACACTACTTTTGTGTAGCATCATGGAAAAGTCTAAAAGATATCAGCCAAGATATCAGGAAGAGAATTGTGGACTTGCACGCGTCTGGCTCATCCTTGGGTACAATTTCAAGATACCTCAAGGTGCCTTGTTTATCTGTACAAACAATTATACGCAAGTACAAACAAGATGGGAATGTTCAGCTATCATACCGCTTAGGAAGGAGACGAGTTCTGTGTCCCAGAGATGAATGTGCTTTAGTCTGACATGTGCATATCAACCCAAGGACAAAAGCAAAAGTGAAGATGGCAGAAGCTGGTAAGATTATCTCAATATCCATAGTGAAATGAGAACTGTATTAATATGGGCTGAAAGGCTGCTCTGCCAGGAAGAAGCCATTACTCCAAAAGAAACATAAAAAAGCCAGATTAATGTTAGCAAATGCACACACGAACAAAGACCTTAATTTTTGGAGACATGTCCTGTGGTCTGATGAAACTAAAATTGAACTTTTTGGGCATAATGACCATCGTTATATTTGGAGGAAAAAGGGAGAAGCTTGAAAGCCTAAGGACACCATCCTGACTGTGCAATACGGGGCGGGCAGCATCATGTTGTGGGGTTTTTTAGCTGCAGGAGGAACTGGTGCACTTCACAAAATAGATGGCATCATGAGAAAAGAAGATTATGTGGCAATACTGAAGCAACATCTCAAGACATCAGCCAGGAAGTTAAAGCTTGGGCGGAAAAGGGTCTTCCAAATGGACAATGACCCGAGGCATACTGCCAAAATGGTAAGAAAGTGGCTTAATGATGACAAAGTCAATGTTTTGGAGTGGGCATCACAAAGCCCTGATCTCAATCCTATTGAAAATTTATGGGCAAAGCTGAAAAGGCAGGTGTGAGCAAGAGACGACCTACAAAAACCTGGATCAGTTACACCAGTTTTGTCAGGAGGAATGGGCCCAAATTCTGACCAACTATTGTGAGAAGCTTGTGGAAGGATATCCCAAACGTTTGACCCAAGTCATTCAGATTAAGGGCAATGGAACCAAATACTAATGAAATGAATGTAAACATTTGACTTTGCAGTAATAAAAATGCCATAAAACATTCTCTTTCTCATTATTCTGGCATTTGGCAAATATTAAAAATGATGTTAATCCTAACTGACATAAAATGGTAAAGGTTTATTCTGATTTCATGTCAGATATTGAGAAAAACATGCATATGTGTCTTTTTATATAGTGTATGTAAACTTCTGGTTTCAACTGTGCAGAGTATGTATACATATACACACACATTATATATAAAATTCAACTTAACTCATTATTAGGCTCTTCGTTAGGTTCTTTACAGTGCATGTGTACGCGCGTATTGTGTGTGTGTATATACACATACATACATACATACATACATACATACACATATACATACACACACTTATGTGAGCACGCAAACTGTAAAGAACAGGCCACCAGAAAATACTGCTGTTAATACTCAAAGCCTAATAATGAGTTAAGTTAAATTTTAAAGAAAGAAATTATGGGCTGTATACAAAAAACAGCTGAAACCTCAATACACAGCAGCAGAAAACATTAGTTTTCCGCAGAAGATCTGCAGGGAGCAGGGAAGCGGTCGATAGATCCTTAAATTGGAAGCAATAGTCGTTCTTCTGTCCCAAGTTGGCAGCTGCTGCATTTG